>NC_062566.1:91539916-92164916 GCF_022837055.1 Prionailurus viverrinus | reverse complement strand
TGGGATGCAGCCCCACATCAGGCTCTGCACTAATAGCATGGAGCCTGCTTGGAATTCTCTCTCTGCCCCTCCCCCACTAGCATGCTCCCTCTCTCTCTCAAAATATACGAACATTAAAAAAACAGAAATAGGGGCGCCTGGGTGGCGCAGTCGGTTAAGCGTCCGACTTCAGCCAGGTCACGATCTCGCCGCCCGTGGGTTCGAGCCCCGCGTCAGGCTCTGGGCTGATGGCTCAGAGCCTGGAGCCTGTTTCCAATTCTGTGTCTCCCTCTCTCTCTCTGCCCCTCCCCCGTTCATGCTCTGTCTCTCTCTGTCCCAAAAATAAATAAAACGTTGAAAAAAAAAACAGAAATAAATAAACTCAATAGAATTACATCCTTTTCTATACACATAGTGGTTTTAAGCTGACAGATTTTAACAGTAATTTGAGGGAAAAAATGGCCAAAGGAAAGGAGGAATGACTATGATGAAAAACAGGTGCAGAAGAAACACAAAAATTCAAAAAGAACCTGTCAGACAACGGACAAAATGGTGGTGTATTCACAAGTATAAATGCTTTATATTGAAAAGAACAATGCTCAAAAATCTATAAAGAGACTCAGAATCAGAACTGAACTCATAGAAGTTGGATTTCTGCTGAAAGTGTTGTTTTAAAGGTTTATTAATTTATTTTGAAAGGGTGAGAGCATGAGCAGGGGAGGGGCAGAGAGAGAAGGAGAGAGACAACCCCAACCAGGCTCTACATGGTCAATGAAGAGCCTGAAATGGGACTCAAGCTCCGAACTGTGAGATCATGACCTGAGCCAAAACCAAGAGTCATGGGCTAAACCGACTGAGCCACACAGGCACTCCTGGGTAGTAAGTTTTTTTGTTTTGGTTTTTTTAATTTAAAAATTGTTTAATGTTTCTTTATTTTTGAGAGAAAGAAAGAGGTAGAGTGTGAGTGGAGGAGGGCAGAGAGAGAGAGAGGGAGACGCAGAATCTGAAGCAGGCTCCAGGCTCTGAGCTGTCAGCACAGAGCCCGACGCAGGACTCAAACTCGTGAACTTTGAGATCATGACCCTCGCCGAAGTCAGACACTCAACTGACTGAACCACCCAGGCACCCCTGCAGAAAGGTTTTTTAATTAATTTTCAACACTGAAGAGCAGCAGAGGTTGTGATTAGACTACTAGAACAATAATCACTTCACCAGGGATATAAGTGAATAGAATAATTTACACTTTCATATGTGAATTTATTTTTTTGAAGAATTCATTTTGAATGTAGCTTTATAAATCACCTCCTCATCTCTGTTTCTCTGATTTTGCACCAGGTGTTCAGCCCAAAATGTTTGTGGGTCCTTTGATATGGTTCTTATTCGATTCATTTCATTTACCATTTATGTTCAGTATTCCATATATTTTTAGTATTATTTTCAAATAATTCTCTTATCTTAAGGTAGATTCCAAATTGACCTGCCAGAGAAAAGGATAGGATATATGCTTCACTGTCTTAAGTCCCTTGGAGAATATTTCACTAATAATAAATTATCTTCTCCACATTTCATATCTATTTTCACCTCCATATTTCTCAAATTCAAGAGGAATGAAATACACATTTTCCTTCAAATAATATTTCATGTACCTTGTTTGCAATAACATATTTTCTAGAGGCTAATAGAGATATAGGAAAAATATATTTCCCTTACTGATAGTAAAAGTAACTACTTAACTAGTATGTTTCATTTGCACTAGTCCTTAGTATTATTCCACAAGAGCAAAATAGTATGTTTCTTGTTGAAATTGTTGGATAATTTTGTTTAATCATGTGATCACTACTTCAAAGATTTGCCAATAAGAATTTATGCTGTAAAAGAATCTCTAAGTACTCTATTAGGTATATTTTTGATAAATGTTGAAATAAATCACCCCATACACCATCTTTAACAGGTCCCTTTTTTGTTAGACAATAGCTTCTACAATAGTTGCAGTGAATGCAGACAATCCATGTCTAATCCTAAATAGTATTGTAGTTCTTATGGATAATATTTCAATGAAACAAATATTATTTTAGTCAATTTTTTACCTAAACTTATAGATACAATGACAGGTTATTCTACTGATGGTCATGAGTATTTTTTTCACACTCTGCTACCCCAAATCCCATGTTCTTCAGACTCACATTCAGCATATGTGGAAAAAGTCACATATTTTCAGTTACAATGACCAATGTTGGTAACATCTATTCAAATTCTTAACTTTCTTAGAAATTATGATATTCATAGAAACATCATGATAATCTATTTCAAATATTAGAAAAGTATGCCTTATGTAACTGCGTGTTTCTGGCTAAGACTTGGATGGGAGAGTCTAAACAATTCAGTGTGTTGTTATAGTATTCCAATTTGTTCATATAAAACTCCAATTATCACAGAAAATTTTTAGGACAGCAAAAATACTCTGCATGATACCAAAATGATGGATATATGTCATCATACATTTGTCCAAATCCAGGAAATATAACAATGAACTATGGGTGTTGGATTGGGGTGATAATTATGTGTGCATTTAGATTCATCCGTTGTCACAAATGTACCACTCTGGTATGGGATATTGATAATGAGGGAAGTCTATGCATGTGTGGGGACAGGGGAATATGGGAAGTCTTGAAACTTCCCCTCAATTTTTCTGTGAACCTGAAAGTGCTCTAAAGAACTAATGTCCTGATAAAAACAACAATGAAACAAACAAAAAAATCTAACATAACATGCCCTAAATATGATAGGCACAATACTAACTAATCTTTTCTTTTAGTTACTCTCCCCTCAGCTCTCTCTACTCTGAACCATGTTAGGTTTTTTAACTGTTATTCAAACAAACCAAGCCTACTCCTGTCTCAGGGACTTTGCATGTGTTATTCCCTTTCTTGAAGTACATTTCTCCCAGAGACCCATATGATTCCTTCACTCAAGTTTCTTCTCAGATGCAAACTTCACAGGGAGGCCTTCCATCCCCAGTATTGTGCACATCCCTAAAAACCTGCTTTATCCTACTTCTCTCCCTTACTTTTCTTTTTAGAAATTATCAGTGTATTAAATTATATACATACGCCCCTATATATTTTGTTTACTGTTTATATAATCCAGTAAAATATAGACTTGTGAGGACAGGGAAATTTTTATCTGCTTTGTTACTAAGTATTTATTGTATTCCCAGTACTTAGAACAGTGTCTTTCAAATACTGGGTTATCAAAATGCTTGATGTAGGAAGTAATCAATTAGGAGAATTTTTATGGGTTTTGCTGCAACATTTGTCTATTGCTTTGTATATGAGAGTGTTTAATAAATAAAATTTGAATTTGAAAAATCAGAACATGCTTAAAAAAGCAATGCTAGTTTAAAGCTATTTCTTTTTTATCTTTGTAAGTATTAATACTGAGGATTCCATTTTAAACTTCAATTTTGAGACTTTAAAGAGTGTAAAAGGGTAGCACTTTTACAAAGATGATGCATTGTATGATATTTCACCCATTAAAAAGAAACCATTAATAATATCACAGATGGATAGTTTCAACTATAGAATAAAAAAGTGTCGAGAGGCCAATTTCGACTGAAACTTTTAGCAATGGTACCTTGAGAACTGGTACTTGATTTTTTAGAAACATAGAGCCTAAACCTTCATTGATTTAAACAAAACTCCTTAGATTTTTCCCATCAGCTCAGTAATTTTTTTTTCAGACTGAAGATTTGTCTTGAAAATCTTACTGTCATTGGGAAAGACTCCTTATTAAAAAAAAAATCAGACTTGCTTCAAAATTGTTTGTCTACATCTTAAAATATGTAAACAAAAATTTTAAAAAGCAAAATAAAAACAAAAAACAAACATTTCCCTTGGGCCCATCCATACACTATTTTCTTATAAACCAGGGTGCTGTGTCTTAGGAAACTGAATTAGATTAGATACTTCTGAATTATTTATCCTCACTGGCTATCTTTGTTTAATTTTCAATGGTAAATTTAAAAGAATGGATGTGTAATATTGATCTGATAGTGGTGGGCTTAATGATTCTTCCCATCTTCTACTTGTCTTGGAATGATTTTTCTTGTTAATTTTCTTCATCTATATTCCTAATGCACTTAATTCTTCAAAAGTCTTTAAAAACTAAACATCCAGATGATCATTTGATCATTGTTTTCTTATTACGTTATTTACATCTATCTCTTGTAAAAGTACTAATTCCACAACACTAATTGTGTAAGCGGGTTGGAAGACTACATACACAACAGAAACTAAAGTAGGTACAGAGGTCCAGAATAGATGAAAAATGAGCAAACTCTTAAATGAGTTAAGATAAAACTGGGAATACAGATAGTAGCCATAATAAGCACTAAAAAAATGTGTACAATTTTTTATTGCAGGCTGAAATTCTGTATCTATGCTTTCTAAAAGCCCAGAGAAAAATAAGTTGTACGATAAATAAAGTTCTTAACGTATAAGTCCAGTAATTTAGAAAGACAACATATATGCCTGAGATTGAGAGCTGAGAGAAAAGGTTTTTCTGTGAGATCTAAAGGCAGCTACATTATAATTAGCTACATTATAGTAAATTCAGAAATCTATTTCACCTGTCTGTTTTTAAATAGTGCCTAATATTGGCCAATCACAAAATGTGTATGTAGATAATACAATGAGTTAATTTGGGGTTGAAATTATGGTTTTTTTTTCATTCATTCATCCAATGAAACTCCACATTAAGTACTAGAATTACTACTATGAGCAAAAGAAGTCATAGTCCATATGAAGAGATAGATATTAAACAATAAATTACATGGGGGAGCCTGGGTGGCTCAGACAGTTAAGCGCCTGACTTCAGCTCAGGTCATGATCTCATAGCTCCTGGGTTTCAGCCCCACATTGGGCTCTGTGATGACAGCTCAGAGCCTGGATCCTGCTTCAGATTCTCTGTCTTCCCCACTCTCTCTGCCCCTTCCCTCACTTGCCCTCTCTCTCTCAAAAATAAATACATAAACGTTAAGAAAAAAACAAAAACAATAACTTACATGAATAATTAATTTTATAATAAGTGTTAAGAAAAGGAATTTATAGTATGCAGCAAGAGTTAATAGAACAGGACCATAATCTAGTCTACAGTAAAGTGATATGAACAGTATATCTATAATATATCTCAGTCTTAGAAATATTTTTCTGTCAATGATAATTTTGATTTTAAATAGCTTATCATCAATTATTTGGGGCAGAGAGTGATTAGGAATTAGATTATATGACCAAACTTGGGGACCTGGATGATTCAGTTGGTTGAGTGTCCGATTTTGACTCAGGTCATGATCTCATGGCTCATGATTTTGAGCCCCGTGTCCCCATGGGTCTATGCTGACAGCTCAGAGCCTGGAGCCTACTTTGGATTCTGGGTCTCTCTCTTTCTCTGCCCCTCCCCGACTCACGCTCTGTCTCTGTCTCTGTCTCTTTCTCTCAAAAATAAAAAAATTAAATTTTTTTAAAAAAAAGATTATATGACCAATTACATTAGATAATTAGATGGACATTGCCAATTAAGTAAACAAGGCATAGAATATATTCTATATATTCTATATAGTCTATAGTCTAGGGACTATACCTATTTACACAATTGTGACACCAACTTACAAATTCATTCTAACTATTGGTTACATGAAATAGGAGGAAGGTCTAAAGAACATCTGTTTATCTGTTTGGCCATTCCTGCTAGCTCTATGGAAATAATATTAAGGATTAGATTCTAGGTATTTTTAGTGGCCTGCTTTATACTGAATTCATAAAACTTAATTCATAAACCATTTTCATACTAAAAAGTTCAAAGAAATTTATGGAGTAAAATAAATGATTTCTGATTTGTGTTTGTTTTTATGTTATTACATATCCAACCATCATTAGATCACTCTCCAAATACCTAGGCATGGCCAGCAATAAATTCAGTTATCGTTGGCATTATGAATAACTTTCCAACACATACAAATTATCACTATGCATGTTTTACTGTATACGTCATTATGAAGGTATAAAGCCAAAGTAGCAGGAAAGAACATGCGCAGTTCATTTGAAACTTTTTTTTAACTTGATTTGTTCCTTTTTACATCTTGTCTTCTCATATTACTTTTCCCTGATTGCTTTAAGGTTTTCTTTTTATCACTGGCTTCAAGGAATTGATCTTTTGTCCCTTGAGGTTTTTTTTTTTTCCTTTTTGTATTTTGGGTGTGATGGAGTCCTTGTATGTGTGATCAACTTTGGGAAATTATCATTCATAATTTATTCAAATATTCTTCTTTTATCCTGTCTTATCTTTGGAAACTAAAATTACTTGTAAAGCATGCTTAACGTTGCTAAGCAGTACAACAATTATTTGTTATTTTTAAAAACTCTATTTTTGATTTGGATTATTTATGTTGAGAAATCTTCATATTTATTGTTTTCTTCTGCAGTGGATAATATGATATTAATGTTATTCAATAATTTTTCTTTTTTTTTCCAGTGAATTTTTCATCTTACAAAGTACAATTCTTATTTTGGAATGTTTAATTTGGCTTCTTCTCATCACTACTATACCATGATCATCATCCCTCTGGCTTTTTCAATACATGAAATACAGCTATAATATTTACCGTATTTCTTTACTAATTCTAACATGTTATATTTCTGCATCAATTTTGATTGATGGAATTTTAATCCCTTTAGGTGTCGTATTTCTTTGCATGTTAATAAGATTTTATTGGATGCTAGACATTTTTCATTTTATCTTGCTGAGTATTAGATATTTTTATATTCTTAGAATTATTCTTCTTTTTAAGTTTTTCTTATAATTATTCTTGAATTTTGTTTTAAAACAAGTTTCTCTGAAAATAATTTAATCCTCTGACATTTGCTTTTAATAGTTATTTGGCAGAGCAGGGAAGTATTATTTTAAGGACAAATCTTTCTGACTATATAGACAAAATATTTCTGATTATTTTAGTCAATGCCCTGTGGATGATGAAATTTTCTAGTCTTGTTGGTGGGAACACTCTTTTTGGCCCTGTGTATTCTCTCAATTCTGTTCCCTCAAGTATTTTGATGTGGTGGTGGTGTTTTTCTCCCAAGTTCAAGTAGTTTCCTCACCCATATGCACTGATCAGGTAGACTCCCTACAGGTCTCCAGAGTCCTTTTTCTCTGCAGCCCTCTCCTCTCCACTATTCTCTACTGCAGATCCTAGCTGCCTTCATCTCCCAGGCTTTCAACCGCACTGCCTTACATGAGGGTTGGGCTCCACCTCGCTAATGTCATTAGGAATCTCTCTCAAATCATACGGTAGGGAAGTTACAGGGCTCACCTCACTTATTCCCTATCTCTGAGGATTGCTATTCTTCATTGTTTTATGCCTTCAGTCTTCAAAACTGTTGTTTCATATATTTTGTGGGGATACTTAGATGTTTCAAGTAGGAAGGTCAATCTGGTACCTGAGCTGCTATAGAGGCAGTGGTATCCTGAGCAGGGAGAGTGGCCCCACTAAGCTCCTTCCCTGGGAAATATGCTCAGCATCTCAGCATCAAACCACCAAAACTTTGAACTGTGTCTATGAGTATCTGTGCTTTATCTCAATTTATTTTGCGCACAGGTAAGCAAAATAGGTCCTAAAGTATCAGAAAAGCCTAAGAGGCTATTTGTTTTAGTTTCTGCAAGTTTTCATACATACAAATACTCTTTCAGATAGTAAGGGAAACCTGTAATATTAGTAATGGAGTTACGTAAAGATGTATGATTACTCAGGTGAAGAAGTTTATTGTCCAATTATATATTAATTATTTCCTTCACCCTAGGTTTTTTATTAAAAGAATTGGAATATGACACATTATTGATGCATATTTAAGTCTTAAAATCGACTGATTGTGTATAATGCATTTGTCAAATAATAAAGTCATAAAACTTATATGTCAAATGGAGGAAAAATTAGACAATAAGCAACACAAACCTTTTAACATTTAAATGTTAAATGTTTAACATTTAAGCATTTGCCAAATCCTTTTCTTCCTTAATATTTGTAAATTGTTTGTAATATTATGTATATTTTCAAAACCACTTAAATTGCCACTGTTATTCACTCTAACAGGAAGTAGTAATGTGATTTAAAATATTCTCAGTGAGGGGCGCCTGAGTGGCGCAGTCGGTTAAGCGTCCGACTTCAGCCAGGTCACGATCTCGCGGTCGCGAGTTCGAGCCCCGTGTCGGGCTCTGGGCTGATGGCTCAGAGCCTGGAACCTGTTTCCGATTCTGTGTCTCCCTCTCTCTCTGCCCCTCCCCCGTTCATGCTCTGTCTCTCTCTGTCCCAAAAATAAATAAACGTTGAAAAAAAAATTTTTTAATAAAATATTCTCAGTGATTTATTTTGGCATTGGAATGAATATCTAAAAAGTATAGGCTTTCAAGAGCAAAATCTTGGTTCGTATTCTAGATTTGCTAAATTATTGTTTTGTATCTTTGAGGAAATTAACATATATCTTTTTTCCTCAATTAATGTGATTTGAGTTTCACAGGTTTGTTGTGAGGGCCAAATGAGAGAACTACAAAGATACACTGCATAGCAGGAGTCTTGTAAAATGTAATTCTCCTGTCTAAAATTGCTATCACCAATTTAGCACCAAGATTGATGGTCTGAGTTCAGATCTGATATCACTTAACTAAAATTATTACCAATTTAGGTCTGATGTATTAAATCAAGGATGACTAATATGTTTCAATTCACATGCTAATGTTGATGGATTGGTTGTGGCTTCCAGGAGGATTATATTGAAAACGTTTCAGTGCTGCATCCAGATTCAGTGGGAAAGGGTTTGGTGACTGATTAGTGATTTCCCATAAGAAGTGTTGCTCATTTTCTCTATATAAACCAGTATATACTATTGGCATAGATTTTGGTCCACCAAAATCTACTATAGCTAAGGTTATTAAAAGTTTTTAGGCTAAATGTAAACATTTTTCAAGTAAAATATAAAAATAAGAATTTTATATACAGATTAGATTCCCTTATTTCTTCCAAACAAAAAATGCTTTGTTTCAAAGCCTCTGGCCTATATCTGCAAGTCTACACATTCTTCTATATGTGTAAAAGGAGTTATATATTATTCATATAATGTAGGAATTCTAGAAGCAATGGAGATTAGAATAACAATACAAGAAAATGGATATTGGTATTGTATATGCTGAACTTTAAATAATAAGGTAATTTAAATGGATATTGAGAACTAATACTTCTCCCATCACACAAAGAAATTTGGAATATTAAAAAACGGTAAATATCACCAACCAAATAATAAAGAAAGAGAAATCCCTAGATGCAATAAATGACAAAGATAATTAAAGTCTGAAAATGGTTTCAAGGGACTTAATCTTTAAGGGTATTCCCAGAGGAATCAAGGACCCCAAGATTGACAGAGTTTGGTGTGGATGTAAAGGCAGCCAGAGAGCTGGAATGGGGCTTCTTACACAATCTAGAATACTACAAGGGGCCCCTCCTACCAGTGGAATGAGGAACTGAGAAATTTCCGCCCTCTAGTCTGGGGAATCAGCAAGGAAATATGTGAAGGGAAGAAAATAATAAAAACCAGATAAATAAATAAGTAGCAATTGACATTTTAGAAATATAGTCATTAAAATTAAAAAAAAATACAATAAACATTCTAAACAAAATATTGGGTATATCTGAAGGGAGAATTGATAGCAAAAGTAATATATTTGAGCAAATAACCAAGAACATAAGAGAAATAAAGAAATAGAAAATACTAGACAGATTTTCAGAAACACTGGAGTAACATGAGAAGAGTAGAAACTCTAATTGTACTCTTGGCAGCATACAATGGAGTAAAAGGAAGACAAGTTGTATTTGAAGAGTCATTCATCACAAAATTTTCAGAACTGAAAAAAATCTTGAGTGTTCAGATAAAAGCAACAGAAAAGAGGGGTGCCTGGTTGGCTCAGTTGGTTGGGCTTCCAGCTTCAGCTCAGGTCATGATCTCACAGCCTGTGAATTTGAGCCCCACGTCAGGCTCTGTGCTGACAGCTCGGAGCCTGGACCCTGGAGCCTGTTTTGGATTCTGTGTCTCCCTCTTTCTCTCTACCCCTCCCCCACTCATGCTCTGTCTCTCCTCAAAAATAAATAAAAAAAATAAAAGAATAATTTTTACAAAAAGCAACAGAAGATTCTGAACAAGAGAAAAATCTAGGCCTAGGTACACTATTTTGAATCTATAAATCATAAAATATACAAAACATTCTTAAAAGCGACATAAGAAAAAGTATAAAATGTACAAAAATTAGCCTGAAAACAAAGATCTCATCAACAGTAATGAACACCTATGGACACCAGATTAATATCACAGAAACACTAAAGAATAATTGTACACACAAGAATAATTCTATACCCAGCTAAGCTATTATTCAAAATGCATTGCAAAATGCAAATACTATGGCACAAAACATAAACAAAAGACAGTATCCTACACATACCCTCATTAAAACATCAACCAAAGAACAAACTTCAGTAAAAAGTGAAAAGTGAAAATTAAGGATCAAGAATGACCATAGAAATCTATAAATATTTAGATAAATAAAATAATTAGTTACATAGGGAGGTTTAAAAACAAGATATAAATTAAATATTTGGTAAATTAAGAGTTTTAAGAATTAAAAAAGAAATTTGTATGTATTGATTTACCTTAGACACAGTTAAGCCAGGTAATCATCAAAAATTTCTAAAAGAATGGAAATAGAATATATAGCTCCAAAGAAACACATACAAGAAAAGAAAATCAATAAATGCAATAAATGATGTAAAAAGAAGATATAGGGGCACCTGAGTGGTTCAGTTGGTTAAACATCTGACTCTTGATTTTGGCTTATGTTCATGAGATCAAGTTCCAGGCTGGGCTCCATGCTTGTCTCTCTCTAACATCGCTCTCTGCCCATCCCTTACTCATGCTGTCTCTCAAAATAAATAAACATTTTTAGAAAAAGAAGATGTAAATAAAATACATGGTCAATAAAATAATAAATAAACATCAATGTTTATAAATATACACAAAATATGTTAAATATATTAAATTTATCTGGAGATAGATACTTTCAGGTTTGATTAAAAATATTTTTCCATGTGCTGTTCAAAAAAGATTTACCTTTTGATAATTTCTGCTGTTCTAGAATATTTTCCTTCAGTAAAGTTACAATGATTTTTTTGAATAACATAGAAAGTTGAAAAAGCTAAAAAATAACATGCCAAGAAAATGATAATGAAATAGTCTGCATAGCAATATTAATATCAGAGAATTATTATTATTTTTAAAAAAAAATTTTTTTTCAACGTTTTTATTTATTTTTGGGACAGAGAGAGACAGAGCATGAACGGGGGAGGGGCAGAGAGAGAGGGAGACACAGAATCGGAAACAGGCTCCAGGCTCTGAGCCATCAGCCCAGAGCCTGACGCGGGGCTCGAACTCACGGACCGCGAGATCGTGACCTGGCTGAAGTCGGACGCTTAACCGACTGCGCCACCCAGGCGCCCCACAGAGAATTATTTTAAGACAAAAATTAAAATTAACCATAAATGGTTTAATCCTAAAGTGAAAATTTAATTAACAATCTATAATAATCAGTATTAATATGGTAAAAAATGTAAATGTAAATGGATAGAAATGAATGTACACAGAATCAGGTGGTCAGTTTTAATTAAGCCTTATGAAAAAAATTGACAACACGATCCTTATTACTAAGGATATAAGTATTAGTAAGGATAATGTAAATTAACAACACAATTAATACATATACCTAGAACTCTGCACTGCAAAAGTAAACACTTTTTTTAGTACACATAATACATATATATATGTACATATATATATACATATTGTATATGTATATGTATATATGTATATGTATGTATATATATATGTACATATATATGTATATATATATATATATATATAATCTGATCATGTAGTAGGTCACAAAGCAAATATCTACAAATAAAAAGAATTATGATGCTATGAAATATAGTATATGACCAAAATATGATAAAATTAGAAATCAATTACAAAAAAGGGCTAAGAAATTCTTAATTAAAATAAAACAAAAATAATTAATAAAACACAAAAAAGATTCTTAGTATGTTCAAAGAAGAAATGACTATGGTAATGTTTGAAACTGAATGGCAACACTGTCACTATAAATCAAAACCTATTTGAAATCTGGAAAATGGTGTCTATTAATTATTTTAAAATGCATATTTCAAAAGAGAATCACTCAGAAGCATTATACTACAAACATCATTAGTACAGCTTATCAAATATGTTGGGTTTTTGTCCCTTTCTGGGCAATGATAGACTTTTACTTTCTTTCTTCTTGAATTTAACATATATTTGACATATTTTGGCCAATGAATTTTGAGGGTCACAATTCAATGTGTCATGTTTGGGCAGAAATTCCAAGTGCCAGTTATCTTGAGACACTATATCCTTTTTCTACTGCTGCAGCAATTGTAAAAATGCATGTCAAGGTAAGGCCTTCATCAGCCTGATTGCTAAAGAAATATGAGAAGATACCTTGTCAGACAACACTGACATGCAGTATGAATGACAAAAAATTTTTATGTGTATTTTGCCAAGATTTTGTAACTGATAGGTATAATATAGAATACTGTAGCCAGTACAGCCATCGCTAAATTTAAGAAATTAGAATTGGGGGTGCCTGAGTGGCTCAGTCAGTTAAGCATCTGACTTTGGCTCAGGTCATGCACTCATGGTTCGTGAGTTTGAACCCCATATTGGGCTCTATGCTGACAGCTCAGAGCCTGGAGTCTGCTTTGGGTTCTGTATCTCCCTCCCTCTCTGTTCCTACCCAGCTCCCATTCTGTCCCTCTCCCTCTCTTTCTCTCTCTCAAAAATAAAGATTAAAACAAATTAAAAAAAAAGAAATTAGAATGAGAAAGTCAAAACAGTCATTGAAAGTCTAATAAAATAGCTAAATCTCAAGAAAGATTGTCCAAGGAAAAAGAAAATAATATGTAACTTAGAATATTAAGATTTTAAAAAGGAACTAATTTTCACAAGCAACAAAGCATGAAGAAATTGCAATGATATATATAGGAGACATTTTATACCAAGTATGTTTAAATAAATTGAAGCAAAATATCCTAAGAGTATTTAAACTAGCAAAACTGACTCCAGAAAAACCTGCAGAAAACTGTAGCTTTTGAAGAAAGTGAATTAAGTTCCAGAATACCTTTCAAAATGGCATCAGGCCCAGATAGTTTTACAAAGTTAACCAAACCTTCAAGACAGATAGATATATCCTGTATCTTCTTCAAGGTGTTTCAGAGAATATGAGAAGAATTTTACACTGTAATTTATGAAGCTAATTTAATCTTGTTAAACAATTGGTAAAAGAACATCAAAATTAAAATTATGGAACATTGTTTTTTAAATTATCAAAATTGTTCTAAATAGTGAGCCTGATTAACCTTAGCTTGAGCATGCATTTTCTAGATGGCCACAATCCAAGCATTCCCTATGTAATATATAAGAGTCATGCAGTTACTGATCTACTCAGGCGTAGAGTAGTCAGACAATAGAAGGGCAAACTTTGGGGTGGGCTTGCATCCAGCATGGACAGCCCATTCATTTTTCAATGTAGTTTATAAATAGAATTTTCTGTGTATGCCAAAATCTTAAAAAGATTTGGGATCAGTATCATTTTGTCTTATACCTATTGTAATCTCACACATTTGCTATTTATCACTTCCTTGTGAACATTTTAGTTTTTTATGGAGGTTCTGAGAATTAATTTTAGTTCCACTTAACTGAAAAAATATAATTGATAATAATAATAAAATAATGAGGAGTGCTGCCTTTGGAGAACACTAATATGATAAGTCTAAGTTGCACAATTTTAGGCTAACGTGTAGTTTAAATTCAAATACGTGATAAATGTGACACGATGTCATTGGAGTTTTATCTTATGATTTTAATTTGTCAATTGTGCTTTTAGTTTTTTTACATGAAATATTTTATCCTTAACATTACAGACTATAGCCCTAATC
Organism: Prionailurus viverrinus; assembly: GCF_022837055.1. Classification (NCBI taxonomy): domain Eukaryota; kingdom Metazoa; phylum Chordata; class Mammalia; order Carnivora; family Felidae; genus Prionailurus; species Prionailurus viverrinus. The sequence continues at coordinate 92,150,821 of NC_062566.1, read as the reverse complement.
TAAGTAGACTACTGTGTCCTAGTTGAGTTAGTGGTAAGGTACTAAGATGAAATTATTGAGACCATTATCATGACAACAAAAGATCAAATACTCCTCAGAAGGAATTGGTAGTTACCCTTGTCCATCTAAGAGAGACTATATGTTGAATTCAAACACAACACCAAATATTTTCTTAACAATATTCCAGGAATTTCTTTTATAGCTCAATTTCATACTGAAGAGAATATGTGTTAAAAAATATTACAGCAATACTGATTCTACACCTAATTCTGTTGTAATCAATTGTTTCATTATTCTCTGCTTTGTGATTTCTATTTTTATCATGAAAAGTCAATGAAAAAACTTTCTCCTAAATTTTTTTTTCTTTAAACATCTTTGTCATGTTTATATTTGCTGTTTTTCTCAGTTTGAATGATTTAAATATAATTTTTTTCAACAAACACAACTTTGTACCTAGTCAGTTTTGTGTCCCCTGTTACATTTTTTTTAAATGTTTATTTATTTTTGAGAGAGAGAGAGGGAAAGAGAGAGAGAGCTTGAACAAGGGAGGGGACAAAAGAGTGGAAGACAGAGGACGTGAAGCAGGCTCTGCACTGATAGCAGAAAGCCTGATGTGGGGTTTGAACTCACAAACCAAGAGATCATGACCGAGCCAAAGCTGGATATGTAACCAAATGAGCCACCCAGATGCCCTTGTTACATTTGTTAAAAAGGCAACATGACTTCTCTCATAAAAATGTTGGTGTATTGGGGCGCCTGGGTGGCTCAATCAGTTAAGCATCCGACTCTTGATTTCAGCTCGGGTCATGATCTCGTGGTCAGGGATTGAGCCCATGTCGGAATCCATAAGCCTACTTGAGATTTTTGTTTTCTCCTTCTGCCCCACTGCTTGCTCTCGCGCTCTCAAAAAAAAAAAAAAAATGCTGAAGCGTAAAATAGGCTAACCACTTTCTTATTGAATATTTGTCCTTTGGTTTTATTGATTCTAGTGAAAAAAAAAAATCCTTATTTTAGAGTTGAAAGGTTAGGGCGCCTGGGTGGCGCAGTCGGTGAAGCGTCCGACTTCAGCCAGGTCACGATCTCGCGCTCCGTGAGTTCGAGCCCCGCGTCAGGCTCTGGGCTGATGGCTCAGAGCCTGGAGCCTGTTTCTGATTCTGTGTCTCCCTCTCTCTCTGCCCCTCCCCCGTTCATGCTCTGTCTCTCTCTGTCCCAAAAATAAATAAACGTTGAAAAAAAAAAAATTTAGAGTTGAAAGGTTATAAAAAGGTATGATTTTTAAGTACTTATAATATTTTTACAAAAATCCATGTTTTGGTATTAGAAATAAAATAAAATATTGATTTTTATTTAATTATCATATGTACTTTTTTTCTATCTTGCTAATGAAAATACATTCTGCCACTACAGTGCTGCAAGAAAATTTTACTCCTAATATGAAATTCTCACATTTTTTGTGATATGTCACTGGCATCAGAATTATGATATAGTGTATTATAATGCACTTTTGATGTTTAGAGATCATTTGTCGTTACTGCCATTTAATTGGTCTTGCACAGTGCCAGCCAGAATGTAATCCACATTATAAACATTCAGCAGATATTTATTTTGTGAATAAATAGAATTTGAAATCTCATTTTATAATTGAAACATCAACAACTCATCATGTAAATATTTGCTTCTCTCATTCATATGTTCTGCTCTCCTGGCATTTTATCCTTGATGTACAAAACAAAAATATCTGAGTTTTTATTCTTAACATGATTTGAAATTTCACCTTTTTAAAAAGAATCTTTACTGGATACTATTACTGACTGAAATTAAGATAGGAAATATTTTAATGAAATTCACTATACAGTTGACCCTTGAATAACATGATTTGAATTATACAGTTCCACTTATTTTTTTTATCGCCTTATTTGAGTATAGTTAGCACACAATGTTACATTATTTTCAGGTGAACAACATAGTGATTCGAAATGTGCAGGTCGACTTAAATGTGGATTTTTTCACTAAATACAGTATAGTATAGTAAATATATTTTCTCTTCCTTATTATTTTTTAACACATTTTGTCTAGCTTACTTTATATACAAGCTTGTATATATACAAGAATACAGTATATAATACATATAAAATACAAGATATGTGCCAATAGGTTGTTTATGTTATCAGTAAAGCTTCAGGTCAACAGTAAGCTATTAGTAGTTAGATTTGGGGGAAGTCAAAAGTTAATATGTGGATTTCCAACTGCATGGGGGTCAGCACCCTAACACTCATATTTTTCAAGAGTCAACTGTAATTATTTTTCAGGAATATGCCTATTAAATGATTAAGCACAGAGATTATGGGTAATGGCTCTCTCATTTTTTCTAACATCAAACTTCCACTTAGCCTGCCAATCTGATAATGTCTTATCTTCCTCAATTGTTCCCCCTACCCTCCAAATCCTGGACTGTTTTTATTATAATTCTGTGACTTCCTTGTGGTTATGGCCATTTTGGTCAGTTTCTTGTAATCCTCTAACCCTAACCTGTTCTGTGAGCTTCTCAGCTCTTCATACAAATTGGACTAGTTCTAGGTATACAATGTTTTCATGAAATTTCCCATTTCAGATCCTTGGGAAGTGTACTCCTGGTGGATCAGTCTAGTCTTTTTCTCTGAGGAGGAATTAATTAAAAACTACTGAAAACAGTAAGTTTTTGCTTAGTTGATGATTGATTTGCCAAGCAGTTCTCATGATAATTAGGTTTGTAAGTCCAAAAGATTGACAGTATGTAAGTAAAATCTCAGAATTTTCCATTCATATTTGCAATTATGTTCTCAGTATGTAGCTTATTCAGTTAAATTTGGGGTGCAAGTTGTCAACAATTTTTAAAAAAGAAATTCTATTTACTCATCAAATAACACTGTTTATTAGTCTTAACCTTAATAGTGTATGTGAATCATCATACTATAGTCTCAGTATCCCAATTGTCTCTATACTAAAAGTTATTTAAATGCATTCTGTGTGACATTTATATCAAATTTATTCAAATAGTCCTAGATAGAACAAATATAAATTTAATGTGAGTATTTTTATAACCAATGGTAAGGAATTTTTATTTTCTTTTATTATTTTCTTTTTAAATTTTTTTTTCATTTTTTTGAGAGAAAGAGCATGAGTGTATGAGTGGGGGAGGGGCAGAGAGAGAGGGAGAGAGAGAATATCAAGCAGGCTCAATACTGTCAGCACAGAGACAGATGAGGAGCTCAAACTCACAAACTGTGAGATATGACCTGAGACGAAATCAAGAGAGGATGCTTAACTGACTGAGCCACCCAGGCACCTGAGAAATTTTTATTTTAATAGAGGATTTTTAAAATTTACATCCCGGGAAGGATTCAGTTTTAAGATATCATCCTATGTCCTTATTTTTTTTTGCATAAACCTGATACCTTAGTGTGTGTTTTCATTTATCCCTGGAGTAAGTTTAATTGTAACTCATTTTAAAGGTCCATAATGATAATAGAAACCTTTCAAATTTCCTTTTTAGTGATATAAGTTGCCCTTATTTTCCACCAGTAAAACTAGGAATTTTCATTTTGAGCAGTGAGATCATTATTGTATTGTATTGTAATTTATTTATTTATTTATTTATTTATTTATTTATGGAATCGGCAGAGAACACATCTAATTCAGATTTCATTGGATTCCAGACCAATGTATTTTGGCAGGGAAATCACTTCAGATGTAATTCTATCAGCTAAGAACTGACTGGAGTCCCCGTTCACTCAACACATTTATAAGAGTAATTAGCTTTGATACAGATTCATATTTTGTTTCATGGCTTTCTCTGTACAATTTTTATTCAGAAGGTGGTTTGTCCTATCTAGAGTATAAAATCTGTGAAACATTTTAAACTAAATGCAAATCTGGCAAGTTTGGAAGTTTGACAATTTCAGAAGTAATTACATGCTTTCATGGGAGAATTTCACATTGTTTTGCTGCACTCCCTCTCCACCACTCCTGAATGCATTGTGCTCAAAGGTATAAATTTGGCAAGTGCAAAAGAAAAATAAGCTTCCTTGTAGTTTTATTTCATTTTCATTATTAAGTGAAAATATAATGTACTACACATATTTCTATACAAACTAATATGTACAACATGAAATATATTCTGAAATTAAGTTTAAAATGTTCATCTCTAAGGAGCTGTTAATAACCTCGAACCAGTATGGTTGAAGGTACCATATGTTTCATTAAGATATTCAGTAGGAGGACCGGTTTGCAACTTTTACAGTCTTTTCCACACTGGATATTTTTTCCTCCCAATTTGTGCTTACTTGTCTCCTTAGTATTTCAGAGTCTTTAGTATTGAATTCATCAAAATATACTGAGTCACTTTATTTTACATACAATCCTTTCTATTGCTGTCTCATGTGTGCCCCACCCACACTATCACAGATAACAAATTAACTCTATGATGTGTCTCCTTGCATAGTGGATACATAGCCATAACTATATGCAAATATATTCATATGCACACATACACATATGCATGCAGTTACACACCTATATATTTTTGTTTTCTGTTTTTTTTTAAAGTAGGTCTATATTACACATGTTTTTCTGCATCTTGCTTTTTTAATTTTTTGGTATATCATAAAAAATATCTTTAAGTCAATTGTTTTACATCTAATATACACTTTTAAATGACAGTACAAAAACAAGCAACGGGGGGAAAAGAGGGAGGAAAACCAAGAAACAGACTCTTCTTTTTTAAGTTTATTTATTTTGAGAGAGAGAGAGAGAGAGAGGGCAGAACGAGTGGAGCAGAGGGAGGGGAGAGAAAGAATCCCAATCAGGCTCCACGCTGGTTCCACACTGTCAGTGCAGTCTGATGGGGGCTTGATCTCACAAACCATGAGATCATGACCTCAGCTGAAGTCAAGGGTCAGATGCTTAACTAACAGAGCCTCACAGGCACCTCAGACTGTTGATTATAGACAGCAAGCTGGTGGTTCTCAGATGGGTGAGGGCATGGATTGAATAGGTGGTGGGTATTAAGGAGGGCACTTGTGATTAGCACCAGGTAATGTGTGGAAGTATTGAATCACTATATGTACAGCTGAAACTAATATTACACTGTATGTTAACTAACTGGAATTTAAATAAAAATTTTAAAAAAATAAATGTCAGTACTGTATTCTGCTTTTGGATATTGGTGTCATTTCTGGTTTATTCGACTCTTCACTTACTGATGGTATTCTTTTTGTTTCTAGTATCTATCTCAACAAACAATGCTTCAGTAAACATCTTTATGACTGAAATTATTCCTTTAAAATTTTTTAATCTGATGAGTATAAAACAATTATTAACTGTTATGTAATTTATGTTTTTCTGAGTGGGAAATTGAGAATATTTTCATATATTTAATAACATTTGGATTTAATTTTCTATGAATTGTCTATTTGTATTCTTTGTTCTTTTTTATTTTAGTATTTTTCTTTTGGTTATTAATTTGTAAGGTCAAGCTTTGCTTTTCCTGAAGATATTATATCTAGACTATTATCTTACTCTTGTTTTGGATCAGTTCACAATTTATATGTCAAAGTTTCAAAATGTGAAATATATCTTATTAAACTACTAATCATAGAATAATACATGCATTTAAAATAAAATAATTGCTATGTGCTTTAATTCCCTCTCTCTTCTAATCCTCAGAAATAATAACTGGTAAAAGTTTGGACTTTAAAGGGTTTCCTATAGATGATTTTTAGAGCAGATCTGCGATGACAAGTTCTTTTAGATTTCTTTCATCTGGGAATGATTTTCTCACACATTCATACCGAAGTATACTTTCACAGATGTAGATACTGGGAAAACAGTTCTTTTCTTTCAGTACTTACATAATGTGCCACCTTCTTACTGTCTCCACAGTTTCTGATCAGAAATCTGTTGCCTTTAGAATTGTCATTTCTCGGGGTGCCTGGGTGGCGCAGTCGGTTAAGCGTCTGACTTCAGCCAGGTCACAATCTCGCGGTCCGTGAGTTCGAGCCCCGCGTCGGGCTCTGGGCTGATGGCTCAGAGCCTGGAGCCTGTTTCCGATTCTGTGTCCCCCTCTCTCTCTGCCCCTCCCCCATTCATGCTCTGTCTCTCTCTGTCCCAAAAATAAATAAACGTTGAAAAAAAAAAAAAAAGAATTGTCATTTCTCACAGGCAATGCATAGTCTCACCCTGTCTGCTTTCGAGATTCTTTTCTTTAATTTTCAGAAATTTATCAAGAAGTGGCTAGGCATAGATTTCTTTGATGTTATCTTGTTTTCAGTTTGTCAACTTGTTGAATCTATAGGGATTATGTTATCTTTTTTTCCTGCCAAACAGGGATCTGTAGCCCCAAATATTTTCTCTTCTTTTCTTTTTTTTTTTCTCAGTTCCACAATTTCTTTTCTTCTTCCTCTGGGACTCTGATAAATATTCCTTCATTTTGTTATTGTCTCACAACTCCCTGTAGATCAATTTACTCTTTTCCAATATATTTTCTCTTTGGTGTACAGATTTATAACTATTGCTTTATCTTCAAATTATTTGATTGTTTCATCTGTTGTTTCCATTCTGATATTGAGCCCATTCAATGATTTTTTAGAATTTCTGTTATAGTGTTAATTTAAAATTTTTCATTTGATTCTTTTTTATGTCTTCTATTATTTTTTGCTGAAAGTTTTAATAGTTTAATTATGTTTCAAGAGTGTTTGTTATTGCTCATTAGAGTATTTCAAGTGACAGCTGCTTTAAAATCTTTGCCAGAGAAGTTCAATACCTGTGTCATCTTAGTGTTAGTGTCCATCATCTTTGCTAATTCAAGTTGAGATCTTGTTTACTACGATGTGTTCATTGACTAGGGGATATTCCCTAGTTACTCAACAAAACAAAAATCTAAGTGTTGCAGTGAATGTATTTTATAGTTGTGATCAAAGTCCACGATCAGTTAACTTTTAAGTAAGGGAGATTATTTTACATAATCTAGGTGGGTGTGATTCAATCAGTTGAAAAGCCTCAAAAGTGTAGTTGAGAATAGAAAAAAAAGAAACTCCCCTGAAGATTGCAGTTTCAGCCCATCCCCAGTAGTTCCAGTGTATTCCTCCTGACAGCCTGTCCTTTGACATTTAGACTCATCTAGCTAGCCTCCACAATCAGGGAAGCCAAATTTTTTGCAACAAACTTCTTAATATAAATATTCTACAGGTTCTTGTCTGGTTAAATCTTGCCTGATACAACTATTCATAGAATATCAAGTACCTTGCACTCCACCATGAAAATATTTTGTGTCAGAAGACTATATGGTTCCTTTGTAAATCTTCATTTTTATTTTTTAAATTTTTATTTTTATTTTTTAAATTTAATTTTGTTTTTGAGTGAGAGAGAGAGAAAAGAGAATGTGAGCAAGGGAGAGGTGCATAGGGAGAAAGAAAGAGAATCCCAAGCAGGCTCCATGCTCAGCACAGAGCCTCACACGGGGCTCCGTACCATGACTCTGGGATCATGACCTGAGGTGAAATCAAGAGTTGACGTTCAACTGACTGAGCCACCCAGGCATCTCTATAAATCTTCTGTTTTAGTCGTTAGCTAATTTGCTTAGATTCAGAATGCATTTCCTGACTCATTTCTGTGGGTTATATTTCAAATGCGGGTTGGTTGCCATCTCATTACTAATGGATGTGGAATTTAGAGAATCTACTGGGGAAGGCCATGCAGGAAATAAATTACAATGGGAGGAAATATGAAACATCAGTAATTAAGAGTAATGAGAAGCATAAACATATAAGTAAAAATAACACTCTTGAGTGTTTAAAATTACATTTGACTGTCAAAAGCAAAACTAATTATAAAATGGTTAAATCTGACTCTCAAAGTATGAAGAGATAATATTTCAGATAACTATATCGTAAAGGAAGGAGGTTAAAGAAATGCAATAGTGATAAGGTATCTGCATTTTACTTGAAGTTGTAATCTACAATCTTAATAATCACTCTCCCAGGTATTTACATATATAAATTTAAAACTTATGTTAACACAAAATACTGTGCATGGATGATTATAGAAGTCTTATTGAATAAGCTCCAAAACCGGGAAGTAACTAAGATTTCCTTCAACATGTGTATGATATGTGGGATAGTATTCTGTACTATTCACTGATAAAAGGAATAAGCTATTGATACAGATAACAAATACGGATGAATCTTAAACACACTCTGGTAAAATAAAAAGCCATACCCAAAGCATATTTGTATAATTCCATGTATGTGACATTCTGGAAAAGGTAAAACTATTGGGAAACAAAACAGTTCAATGATTTTTTTCTGGATTTTGAAGACAGCAAAGAGTTTACTACAAAAGAAATTTACATATGGAAGCAACCTAAGTACGCATATGTAGATGAATGGATAAAGAAGATGTGGTAATCGAATGTTACTCAGGTATAAAAAAAAAAGAATAAAATCTTACCATTTGTGACAACATGAATCTGTCTAGAAAGTATATGTAAGTGAAATAAGTCAGACAGAGAAAGGCAAATACCACATGATTTCATTATATGTACAATCTAAAAAACAAACAAACAAACAAACAAACAAACAAAAAGCAGATACAGACTAATTAATTCAGAGAACAAACTAGTGGTTGCTAGAGGAAAGGTGGTTGGGAGGATAGAAAAATAGGTGAAGGAGATTAAGAAGTACAAACTTGCAATTATAAAATAAACAAGTCAAGGGTATGAAAAGTACAGCATAAAGAACATAGTCAACAACATTGTAATAATGCTGTATGGTGTCATATGGTAACTACACTTACGGTGGTGAGCATTGGGTAGTGTGTTGTCTAAAAGCTATGTTGTACACCTGAAACTAATATAACAATGTCTGTTGACTATACTTCCATAAAAAAAAAGGAATGTGCAAGGAAATGTTGAGGGTTATGTAAGAACTCCTCCGTATGGTACTGGATTGGTGTATCCATGACTTTCATATTTGTCAACATCTGTATAAAAAAGAGTGAAATTTAATGTAAGAAAATTTAAAAATTGACCAGGATGTTGGAGAACCCCAGAATGAAATACAGACTGATACAAATACAGCATATATTAGAGAGCATGTAGAAGTAGTGATATCTTAGTAGAAATAAGCACACTCAGCACTCAGGTTTTAGATTATAAATACCCATTCTCCAGGAGAAGGAACTAGATATTCCCAAAGAAATAACTGATCCCAAGCCCAGAGCAGGAATGATGAGGTCAAGCACTTTATAGTATTAGGAGTGAGTAAGTGCTGAAACAGGAAAAAAATTTTTTAAAGAAATAGATTATATCAGGACACAGAAGCAATGTGAAAGTGCTCCCAATGGCCAAAGTTGGAAGAGCTGAGCATCAAAATAAATAACATAGTATTGGATGATAACCCGTCACTAAATAAATATCAATGAGTCCATACTGATATACATAAATGATTAAGAAAATAAATAATGGGAGAGAAAGAACAAATTTTCCTTAAAGGAGAATACCAAATAATGTATGCAGATATTTCTACCACTAAAAGGTAGAATTTATGTCTCTGCCCTGTGAGTGTTGGCTGGACTTACTAATTTCCAAAGAATAGAGAACAGAAAGGAAAAAAAAAAAGAGTAACTTTACAGTGGAGAAGTCTGACAACATCCCCTTCATCAAGTGATCAAGGTTACTATCACCAGTAATAGGCATGTTGATAGCTGATGTGATAAGAAAGCAAACTCCCCTCTGTAGTATTCTTCTCCAAAATCCGTAACTCCAGTCCATCCATGAGAAAGCATCGTTCAAACACAAATTAAAGGACATTTTACAAGCTACTGCACATACGGTTTTCAAATGCATCAAGATCTTGACAAACAAGCAGAGTAACTGTCACAGAACACATGGTTACTGTTCCAGAGGACTTTATAGTCTCTTTATTGTTATATTCCATCACTTAAGAACTCTTACCAGCTCTGAGTTAATTTTTCCAGGAAACATTTTTGCATTTCTTATGCCTAGTATATTGCCTGGCACATTATTTCTTGTTCATTTTAAATTAATGTATTAATTTCTTTCAATAATCAAAGTTACATATGTGCTAGTGATTTTGCATTCCATCCCTATGTAGTTCTTGTTCTCAACTTACCATCATTAACTTTCATCTTGCTACTTAGAATTTCACAACCTGGTGCTATAATTCTTTCAACATGCATTAATGTTATTTAGGCTTAGTATGAAAGAACATGGAGTCCACCAGGCATGCAAGAAAAAAAAATACCCTTTTGTATTCTCCCCCATCATCTTTTCATCACCAGGTTTTGACAATTACCTTAAGGCAGAATTGTTTCGGTGCTTCAGGCATGTGCATCTAGACTCTCCTTCAGTTCCTTCTATTCTTCCAATTAATCATTTATGGACATCTCTGCTAATCTGCAATCTGTATTGCATACAGGCTTTATGATCCCTTAGATTTCATTTTGGCTACAACAATGCAACTTAGAAACTTCAAAATAAACTACTAGTATGGTTCTAGAAAATCAAGAGGATAAATATATGCAGAAAAAAAGCTTTTTTTCCTGTAAGATATCGATGTCATAAATGTCCTCTTTTTGTCTTTTGGGGGGAGAAGGTTTTATAATAAATTTAAGATATTGCATTAATAAATGGTATATTGGTAAGCCAGTTCTATAAACTAAACCAAAACAGGAATTAACTGATTTGCAGCATTTGTTGATGTCCATGGTATAAATACTCCACCATGACCAAATTCAAGCAACCAACATGGTATCATTGAATTAGAAAAAAGCAACAGATCAACTCCCATAAGGCAGTATGAATCAGCTCCAGGTACTGGGGAATTACTCCAATATTGTACTGTCTTGACATGACAGAAGTAGTAAAATTTCCCTGTTACTATGAACCCGAAGGAGACTGAGTGGTAGGATTAAAGATCTCAAAGCTTGTATTCAGCAGTTCAGAGGAAGTTTGTTCTCCCAATAAACCTGAAACTGGGGAGAAGCCAAGATGGCAGAACAGCGTGGAAGATTTTTTTCATCTAGCATCCATGAAACACAGTCAAATCAACACTAAACCATCCTGTGCACCTAGAAAAATGATTTGAGGATTAATACAACAACTTGCACAAACTGAACCACAGAACTCAGAAGGTATGCTGAGTGAGAAGTGAACTGGGGTAGAGAGAAGCAGCGGAGGGCAGGGAGCTGTTTTTGCTTGTGGAGAGAGGATGGAGACGGGGGTGGGGGTGGGGAGGGAATACAGGAAAAGTCCCCCCCCAAAAAAAAAAAGCAGCCAGAGAGAAAGTAGGAAAGTGGAAACAGCTGCAGGGACTGAACTAAAAAGGGAGAAAGGAGAAAGGAGAGGGTTTAAATTCCATTAAGTCTCTGTAAACAGGGGAAGTGAAGAGTCTGAAACTCTACAACTCAATGCCTGGCAGTGCCCTATGTGAAGAGCGAATCCCCAGGACAGAGTGAGGTCCGGGCAGTCCTCGGGCCACACGAGCAGAGTTAGTTCCCCTGCAGGGAGGATATTTGGTAGAAGCTGTGCTGCCCTCCCACAGGAAAAGTTCCCAGCAGACCCCAAAGAAAAACCACATTTGCTGGTACTGGAACAAGGTCATTAAGTGCGAAGTGTGGTGCCAGATGTGTGTTGTGATTTTCCATAATCCTAGAAATGCTGCTGCTACACGGTCATGTGAAGTTTTTCTGGGGTGGGCTGGCACCCAGCTGCAGTCTCTGGACATTGGCAGCAGCACAGTAGTGAAAATGTTCCTGGGTGGGGCCAGCACCCAGTCATTGTTCAGCAAGACCTCCCGCAGAGGGTAAGAACGGGTCAAAGCTGAAGTCCCTCAGAAGTGAGGAATCAGGAAACATAGCCACATCTGAGATAAAACTCAGGAGGGAGGTGCCGCCTGGAAATCTGACGGCTTGGTAAAGACAGTGTAAAAGCAGAGAGTGGATGGAAGCCACAGACAAAGGACATGTGCCCGATTGCTGATCAGGGAGAACAGAGTTCCAATACTACAGACTGGGTAGCTGGGTGACACCATTTTTACCCCTCCCGCGCATGTGCAGGCACACCTACAAGACCCAAAACTATCCACCCCAGTAACCTAAGCAATGCCATCTAGGGTAGAATGGAGCCATTACACTAAGCCCCACCCAACTGGGTCAGCCTCACTTTTCAGGAACACCACAAGTCTCTCTGCCTGCTTAGTATATGGACTATAAAGTGCTTCACAGTTTGATTTCTAGGGGAAACTGATGCACTTTCAATTGTATTACAGTCTTTCAGCTGGTCCATCTATTTGGTTTTCTTTTCTTTCTTTTTTTTTTTTGGTCTTTCTTTTTCTTGAAACAGAAAGAGAAAGATTTATTTTTATTTTCAATTTTTATTAAAAATATTTTTCTTTAATTTTTTTCTACTATATTTTTTACTTTCTTATAAATTTTTCAAATTCTATTTTACTTCCATCATTTAATCTTTTTCTATTTCATTGTATTCATTTTTTTCAATTTTTCAAATGTTTTCCTTTTCTCTTTTTTCCTTTTTTTATCTAATCTATCAAGCTCCTTTCAACATCCAGACCAAAACACACCTAAGATATAGCATCATTTATTTGATTTGTGTGTGTGTGGGTGGGTGTGTGTTGCTTTTAATTTTTTAATTTTAATTTTTTTTACCGTATTAATTCCTTTTCTTCCTTAAAATGATGAAACGAAGGAATTCACCCTAAAAGAAAGAGCAGGAAGAAATGGCAGCCAAGGACTTAATCAACACAGATACAAGCAAGATGTCTGAACTGGAATTTAGAATCACGACAATAAGAATATTACTTGGGGTCAAAAGTGGATTAGAATCCCTTTGTGCAGAGATAAAGGAAATAAAAGGTAGTCAGGTTGAATTAAAAAGTGTTATAACTGAACTGATGGCCACAGTGGCAAGGAGGGATGAGGCAGAGCAGCAAATGGCAATATAGAGGACAAACTTATGGAGAATAATGAAGCAGAACAAAAGAGAGAGACTAAGGCAAAACAGTACGATTGACTCATTAAAAATACACAACATCAGAATTATAGTTGTCCAGAAGATGAAAAGAGAGAAAAAGGGGTAGAAGGGTTATGTGAGCAAATCATAGTAGAAAACATTCTTAACCTGGGGAAAGACACAGACATCAAAATCCAGGAAGCACAGAGGACTCCCATTAGATTCAACAAAACTCAAACATCAGGAAGGCATATCATAGTCAAATTCACAAAATACTCAGGCAAGGAAAGAATCATGAAAGCAGCAAGGGAAAAAAAAGTCCTTAACCTACAAGGGAAGACAGAGCAGTTTTGAAGCAGACCTATCCACAGAAACATGGAAGGCCAGAAAGGAGTGGCAGAATATATTCACTGTGCTGAATCAGAAAAATTACGCAGCTAAGAATTCTTTATTGCAAGGCTGTCATTCAAAATAGAAGGAGAGATTAAGTTTCCTAGACAAACAAAAACTAAAGGAGTTTGTGACCACTAAACCAGCCCTGAAAGAAATTGTAAGGGGAACTCTCTGAGGAGAGAAAAGACAGAAAAGAAAAGAAGACAAAAAGCAACAAAGACTAGAAAGGACCAGAGAACACCACCAGAAACTCCAATTCTACAAACATCCTAATGGCAATAATTTTATATCTTTCAGTACTCACTCTTAATGTAAATGAACTAAATGCTCCAATCAAAAGACATAGGGTAACAGAATGTATAAGAAAACAAGTACCATCTATATGCTGTTACAAAAGACATTTCAGGTCATTAGAACTAAAGACACCTTCAGATTGAAAGTAAGGGGATGGAGAACCATCTATCCTGCTAATTGTTGACAAACGAAAGCCAGAGTAGACATACTTATATCAGACAACCTAGACTTTGAAATAAAGATTGTAACAAGAGATGAAGAAGGGCATTATATCATAATTAATTCACCAAGAAGACCTGACAATTGTAAACATTTATGCTCCAAATGTGAAAATACCCAAATATATAAATCAATCACAAACATAATACCATCATAGTAGGGAACTTCAACATGCCACTTACAACAATGGACAGATCATTTTTTTGCAAGATAGCGGCTTAGGAGGACGCTGGGCTCACCACACGTCCTGCTGATCACTTAGATTCCATCTACACCTGCCTAAATAACCCAGAAAACCGCCAGAGGATTAGCAGAACGGAGTCGCCGGAGCCAAGCACAGATGAGAGGCCCATAGAAGAGGGTAGGAAGGGCGGCTAGGCGGTGCACGCTCCTCGGACTGGCGGGAGGGAGCCGGGGCGGAGGGGCGGCTCACCGGCCAAGCAGAGCCCCCGAGTCTGGCTTGCAAAAGCAGAGGGGCCTGACGGACTGTGTTCCCACAACAAGCGCGACTTAGCGTCTGGGAGGTCATAAGTTAACAGCTCTGCTCAGAAAGCGGGAAGGCTGGAGGACAAAGGGAGGGAGAGCTGCTGAGCCCCCAGACGACAGAGCTCAGTTTGGTGGGGAACAAAGGCGCTCGCCAGCGCCATCTCCCCCGCCCATCCCCCAGCCAAAATCCCAAAGAGAACCGGTTCCTGCCAGGGAACTTGCTCGCTCCGAGCAAACACCCAACTCTGCGCTTCTGCGGAGCCAAACCTCCGGCAGCGGATCTGACTCCCTCCCGCTGCCACAGGGCCCCTCCTGAAGTGGATCACCTAAGGAGAAGCGATCTAAGCCTGCCCCTCCTGCCCCCGTGCACCTTGCCTACCCACCCCAGCTAATACACCAGATCCCCAGCATCACAAGCCTGGCAGGGTGCAAGTAGCCCAGACGAGCCACACCACCCCACAGTGAATCCCGCCCCTAGGAGAGGGGAAGAGAAGGCACACACCAGTCTGACTGTGGCCCCAGCGGTGGGCTGGGGGCAGACATCAGGTCTGACTGCGGCCCCGCCCACCAACTCCAGTTATACACCACAGCACAGGGGAAGTGCCCTGCAGGTCCTCACCACGCCAGGGACTATCCAAAATGACCAAACGGAAGAATTCCCCTCAGAAGAATCTCCAGGAAATAACAACAGCTAATGAGCTGATCAAAAAGGATTTAAATAATATAACAGAAAGTGAATTTAGAATAATAGTCATAAAATTAATCGCTGGGCTTGAAAACAGTATACAGGACAGCAGAGAATCTCTTGCTACAGAGATCAAGGGACTAAGGAACAGTCACGAGGAGCTGAAAAGCACTTTAAATGGAATGCATAACAAAATGGAAACCACCACAGCTCGGCTTGAAGAGGCAGAGGAGAGAATAGGTGAACTAGAAGATAAAGTTATGGAAAAAGAGGAAGCTGAGAAAAAGAGAGATAAAAAAATCCAGGAGTATGAGGGGAAAATTAGAGAACTAAGTGATACACTAAAAAGAAATAATATACGCATAATTGGTATCCCAGAGGAGGAAGAGAGAGGGAAAGGGGCTGAAGGGGTACTTGAAGAAATAATAGCTGAGAACTTCCCTGAACTGGGGAAGGAAAAAGGCATTGAAATCCAAGAGGCACAGAGAACTCCCTTCAGACGTATCTTGAATCGATCTTCTGCACGACATATCATAGTGAAACTGGCAAAATACAAGGATAAAGAGAAAATTCTGAAAGCAGCAAGGGGTAAACGTGCCCTCACATATAAAGGGAGACCTATAAGACTCGTGACTGATCTCTCTTTTGAAACTTGGTAGGCCAGAAAGAATTGGCACGAGATTTTCAGGGTGCTAGACAGAAAAAATATGCAGCCAAGAATCCTTTATCCAGCAAGTCTGTCATTTAGAATAGAAGGAGAGATAAAGGTCTTACCAAACAAACAAAAACTGAAGGAATTTGTCACCACTAAACCAGCCCTACAAGAGATCCTAAGGGGGACCCTGTGAGACAAAGTCCCAGAGACATCACTATAAGCATAAAACATACAGACATCACAATGACTCTAAACCCGTATCTTTCTATAATAACACTGAATGTAAATGGATTAAATGCGCCAACCAAAAGACATAGGGTATCAGAATGGATAAAAAAACAAGACCCATCTATTTGCTGTCTACAAGAGACTCATTTTAGACCTGAGGACACCTTTAGATTGAGAGTGAGGGGATGGAGAACTATTTATCATGCGACTGGAAGCCAAAAGAAAGCTGGAGTAGCCATACTTATATCAGACAAACTAGACTTTAAATTAAAGGCTGTAACAAGAGATGAAGAAGGACATTATATAATAGTTACAGGGTCTATCCATCAGGAAGAGCTAACAATTATAAATGTCTATGTGCCGAATACTGGAGCCCCCAAATATATAAAACAATTACTCATAAACATAAGCAACCTTATTGAGAAGAATGTGGTAATTGCAGGGGACTTTAACACCCCACTTACAGAAATGGATAGATCATCTAGACACACGGTCAATAAAGAAACAAGGGCCCTGAATGAGACATTGGATCAGATGGACTTGACAGATATATTTAGAACTCTGCATCCCAAAGCAACAGAATATACTTTCTTCTCGAGTGCACATGGAACATTCTCCAAGATAGATCATATACTGGGTCACAAAACAGCCCTTCATAAGTTTACAAGAATTGAAATTATACCATGCTTACTTTCAGACCACAATGCTATGAAGCTTGAAATCAACCACAGAAAAAAGTCTGGAAAACCTCCAAAAGCATGGAGGTTAAAGAACACCCTACTAAAGAATGAGTGGGTCAAGCAGGCAATTAGAGAAGAAATTAAAAAATATATGGAAACAAACGAAAATGAAAATACAACAATCCAAATGCTTTGGGACGCAGCAAAGGCAGTCCTGAGAGGAAAATACATTGCAATCCAGGCCTATCTCAAGAAACAAGAAAAATCCCAAATACAAAACCTAACAGCACACCTAAAGGAACTAGAAGCAGAACAGCAACGGCAGCCTAAACCCAGCAGAAGAAGAGAAATAATAAAGATCAGAGCAGAAATAAACAATATAGAATCTAAAAAAACTGTAGAGCAGATCAACGAAACCAAGAGTTGGTTTTTTGAAAAAATAAACAAAATTGACAAACCTCTAGCCAGGCTTCTCAAAAAGAAAAGGGAGATGACCCAAATAGATAAAATCATGAATGAAAATGGAATTATTACAACCAATCCCTCAGAGATACAAACAATTATCAGGGAATACTATGAAAAATTATATGCCAACAAATTGGACAACCTGGAAGAAATGGACAAATTCCTGAACACCCACACTCTTCCAAAATTCAATCAGGAGGAAATAGAAAGCTTGAACAGACCCATAATCAGCGAAGAAATTGAATCGGTTATCAAAAATCTCCCAACAAATAAGAGTCCAGGACCAGATGGCTTCCCAGGGGAGTTCTACCAGACGTTTAAAGCAGAGATAATACCTATCCTTCTCAAGCTATTCCAAGAAATAGAAAGGGAAGGAAAACTTCCAGACTCATTCTATGAAGCCAGTATTACTTTGATTCCTAAACCAGATAGAGACCCAGTAAAAAAAAGAGAACTACAGGCCAATATCCCTGATGAATATGGATGCAAAAATTCTCAATAAGATACTAGCATCCAAAATCTATAAAGAGCTCACCAAACTCCACACCCAAAAAACAAATAACCCAGTGAAGAAATGGGCAGAAAACATGAATAGACACTTCTCTAAAGAAGACATCCGGATGGCCAACAGGCACATGAAAAGATGTTCAGCGTCGCTCCTTATCAGGGAAATACAAATCAAAACCACACTCAGGTATCACCTCACGCCAGTCAGAGTGGCCAAAATGAACAAATCAGGAGACTATAGATGCTAGAGAGGATGTGGAGAAACGGGAACCCTCTTGCATTGTTGGTGGGAATGCAAATTGGTGCAGCCGCTCTGGAAAGCAGTGTGGAGGTTCCTCAGAAAATTAAAAATAGACCTACCCTATGACCCAGCAATAGCACTGCTAGGAATTTATCCAAGGGATACAGGAGTACTGATGCATAGGGCCACTTGTACCCCAATGTTCATAGCAGCACTCTCAACAATAGCCAAATTATGGAAAGAGCCTAAATGTCCATCAACTGATGAATGGATAAAGAAATTGTGGTTTATATACACAATGGAATATTATGTGGCAATGAGAAAAAATGAAATATGGCCTTTTGTAGCAACATGGATGGAACTGGAGAGTGTGATGCTAAGTGAAATAAGCCATACAGAGAAAGACAGATACCATATGGTTTCACTCTTATGTGGATCCTGAGAAACTTAACAGGAACCCATGGGGGAGGGGAAGAAAAAAAAAGGGGGGTTAGAATGGGAGAGAGCCAAAGCATAAGAGACTGTTAAAAACTGAGAACAAACTGAGGGTTGATGGGGGGTGGGAGGGAGGAGAGGGTGGGTGATGGGTACTGAGGAGGGCACCTTTTGGGATGAGCACTGGGTGTTGTATGGAAACCAATTTGTCAATAAGTTTCATAAAAAAAAATGGACAGATCATCTAAACAGAAAATCAACAAGGAAATAATGGCTTTGAATGACACACTGGACCAGATGGACTTAACAGGTATATTCATAACATCCTACAGCAGCAGAATATACATTCTTCTCCAGTACACATGGAACATTCTCCAGAATAGGCCACATAGTGGGAAACAAATCAGCCCTCAACAAGTACAAAAAGTTTGAGATCATACCATGCATATTTTCAGACCACAACGCTATGAAACTGAAAATCAACCACAAGAAAAAATTTGGAAAGATAACAAATACTAAGAACTTCCTACTAAAGAATGAATGGGGTAACCAAGAAGTTAAAGAGGAAATTAAAAAGTATATGGAAGCCATGAAAATGGTAATACCACAGCCCAAACCTCTGGGATGCAGCAAAGGCAGTCATAAGAGGAAAGTATATAGCAATCCAAGCCTTCCTAAAGAAGGATGAAATGTGTCAGATATACAACCTAACCTTACACCTTAAAGAACTGGAAAAAGAACAGCAAATAAAACCCCAAACCAGCAGAAGACAGGAAATAATAAAGGTTAGAGCAGAAATTAATGCTATCAAAAACAAAATAAAACAAACAAACAAAAAAACACACAGTAGAACAGATCAATGAAACCAAAGCTGGTTCTTTGAAAGAATTAACAAAATTGATAAACTACTAGCCAGTTTGATCAAAAGGAAAAGGAAAGGACCCAAATAAATAAAGTCAATAATGAAACAGGAGAGCTCACACCCAACACAGCAGAAATAAAAATATAATAATAAGAGAATATTATAAGCAATTATATGCCAATAAAATTGGCAATCTGGAAGAAATGGACAAATTCCTAGAAACATATACACTACCAAAACTGAAACATGAAGAAATAGAAAATTTGAACAGACCCATAACCAGTAAAGAAATTGAATTAGTAATCAAAAATCTCCCTAAAAACCAGAGTCCAGGACCAGATGGCTTTCCAGGGGAATTATACTAAACATTTAAGGAAGAGTTAACACTTATTCTCTTGAAGGTGTTCCAAAAAATAGAAATGGAAGTAAAAGTTCCAAACTCTTTCTATGAAGCCAGCATTACCTTGATCCAAAACCAGACAGAGACCCTACTAAAAAGGAGTACTACAGACCAATTTCCCTGATGAACATGGATGCCAAAATCCTCAACAAGATATTAGCCAAACGGATCCAACAATACATTAAAAAAATTATTCACCATGACCAAGTGGGATTTATACCTGGGATACAGGGCTGGTTCAATATCTGCAAAACAATCAATGTGATTCATCAAATCAATAAAAGAAAGGAAAAGGACCACATGATCCTCTCAAAAGATGCAGAGAAAGCATTTGACAAAATACAGCATCCTTTCTTGATAAAAACCCTCAAGAAAGTAGGGATAGAAGGGGCATACCTTAAGATCATAAAAGGCATATATGAACGACCCAACACTAACATCACCCTGAACAGGGAAAAACTGAGAGCTTTTCCCCTAAGGTCAGGAACAAGACAGGGATGTCCACTCTTGCCACTTTTATTCAACAAAGTATTGGAAGTCCTAGCCTCTGCAATCAGACAATGCAAAAAATAAAAGACATCCAAATTGGCCAGGAGGAGGTCAAACTTTCATGCTTCACAGATGACATGATACTCTATATGGAAAACCCAAAAGATTCCACCAAAAAACTGCTAGAACTGATCCATGAAATCAGCAAAGTTGCGGGATATAAAATTAGTGCACAGAAATCGATTGCATTCTTCTACATCAACAATGAAGCAACAGAATAAGAAATCAAGGAATTGATTCCGTTTACAATTGCACCAAAAACTATAAAATACCTAGGAATAAATCTAACCAAAGAGGTGAAAAATCTATACACCGAAAACTGTAGAAAGCTTATGAAAGAAATCGAAGAAAACACAAAAAAATGGAAAAATATTCCATGCTTCTGGATAGGAACAACAAATATTGTTAAAATGTCACTACTACCCAAAGAAATCTACATATTTATTGCAATCCCTATCAAAATAACACCATCATTCTTCGCAGAGCTCGGACAAACAATCCTAACATTTGTATGGAACCAGAAAAAACTACGAATAGTCAACGCAATCCTGAAGAAGAAAACCATACCTGAAGGCATTACAATTCCAGACTTCAAGATGTATTACAAAGCTGTAATCATCAAGACAGTACGTTACTGGCACAAAAACAGACAGTCAGATCAATGGAACAAAAAATAGAACCCAGAAATGAATCTGCAATAGTATGGCCAACTAATCTTTGACAAAGCAGGAAAGAATATCCAATAGAAAAAGACAGTCTTTTCTGCAAGTGGTGCTGGCAAAACTGGACAGTGACATGCAGAAAAATGAACTTGGACAACTTTCTTAAACCATACACAAAAATAAACTCAAAATGGATGAAAGGCCTCAATGTAAGACAGGAAGCCATCAAAATCCTCAAGTAGAAAGCAGGCAAAAACCTCTTTGACCTTGGCTGCAGCAACTTCTTACTCTACATGTCTCCAGAGGCAAGGAAAACAAAAGCAAAAATGAACTATTGGGACCTCATCAAAATAAACAGCTTCTGCACAGCAAACAATCAATAAAACTAAAATGCAACTGACAGAATGGGAGAAGATATTTGCAAATGACATGTCAGATAAAGGGTTAGGATCCAAAACCTATAAAGAACTTATCAAACTCAACGCCCAAAAAACAAATAATCCAGTGAAGAAATGGGCAAAAGACTTGAATAGACACTTCTCCAAAGAAGACTTCCAGATGGCCAACTGACACATGAAAAAATGCTCAACATCACTCGTCATCCAGAAAATACAAATCAAAACCACAATGAGATACCACCTTACACCTGTCACAATGGCTAACACTAACAACTCAGGCAACAACAGATGTTGGTGAGGATGCTGAGAAAGAGGATCTCTTTTGCACTGCAGGTGGGAATGCAAACTGGTGCAGCCACTCTGGAAAACAGTATGGAGGTTCCTCAAAAAATTAAAAATAGAACTACCCTATGACCCAGCAATTGCACTACTAGGTATTTATCCATGGGATACAGGTGTGCTGTTTCGAAGGGGCACATGCACCCTATGTTTATAGCATCGCTATCAACAATAGCCAAAGTAGGGAAAGAGCCCAAATGTCCATCGATGCATGAATGGATAAAGAAGATGTGGTGTGTATATATGTATATATACACATACACACACACACACACACACACACACAATAGAGTATTATTTGACAATCAAAAAGAATGAAATCTTGCCATTTGCATCTACGTGGATGGAGCTGGAGGTTATTATGCTAAGTGAAATTAGTCAGTCAGACAAAGACAAATATCATATGACTTCACTCATATGAAGACTTTAAGATACAAAACAGATGAACATAAGGGAAGGGAAGCAAAAATTATATAAAAACAGGGAGGGGGACAAAACATGGGACTCTTAAATATGGAGAACAAACAGAGTGTTACTGGAGGGGTTGTGGGAGGGGGGATGGGCTAAATGGGTAAGGGCCACTAAGGAATCTACTCCTGAAATCACTGTTGCACTCTATGTTAACTTGGATGTAAATTTAAAAAATAAATTAAATTAAAAAAATAAAAATTACATAGGTGGGAGGCGGGACAGCAGAGGGTTGAAATGTGATTTCACCATCCCCTGCACCACTTGATTTTTAAGACCCTTTCTCACTCAAAAGACATCAGTGACAGAAGGTTTTCTGTGTCCACATCTCCCACTGGGATACAGCTAGCTTATCATTTCTTCAACAGTGGAGAAAAATTTGAGAAGAAAAATCTTTTGCAAAATTTGAAGACCTTTAGGGATCAAGATGAAAAGTAATTGAAGCATTCATGGGACAGGAAGTGGTTCTGTCTTCAGCCAATGTGAGCTAAACTCCTCAAGCATCCCATTCTCATCCCAAACCCATCTTTTCCAAAACAAGGAACACCTACCAATTAACACAGTACCTAGAACACATTAGAGATAAATGGAGAGAAGGATTTGAAGCAGTTTCATGCTCTAGTCTCTGCTGACAAAAAAAAACAAAAACAAAAAAAAAACAAAAAAAACAACAAAAAAAACCAACCCTAACATGGCAGATAATAAAACACTGCTGATGGTAAAAAAAACCAAAACAAAAACAAAAAACTGAAACTGGGTGCAGTCAAGCAATCAGACTTCCAACCAGATGTTCTAGATGAAATAATTAAACGTTAAATTTAATTTAACCAAAATTAACTTTGATTTTTAAAAATTTTACAATGCCTTGTGATGATTTAAAATATATCAGGTTTGGGGTCTAGGTGGTTCAGTTGGTTAGGCATCCCTTGATCTCGGCTCAGGTCATGATCTCACGTTTTTTGAGATCGAGCACCGCATAGCAGTCCGCACTGCTATGTGTGGAGCCTGCTTGGGATTCTCTCTCTTGCCCTCTCTCTCTGACCCTCCCCTGCTTGCTCTCTCTCTCTTTCTCTCAAAATAAAGAAACTTTAAATATATTTATATATAATATAATTAGGTTTTACAAGATGTATATATATAGTTATAGTTATTTATATATATTATATATAATATATATTATTATATTGTAATACTATATATATAGTTATTTATATAGTTAGAATCTTAAAGACAGTAGTCTTTTCAGATTGACTTCTTTTACTTAGTAATATGCAGTTAAATTTTCACCATGGCTTTTTGTGGCTTGATAGCTCATTTCTTTTTAGTGCTGAATAATATTCCATTGTCTGGATACACCAGTTTATCCATTCGCCTACTGAAAGACAACTTGGTTTGCTTTCAAGTTTTGGCAACTATGAATAAAGCTGCTACAAACATCCATGTGCGTGTTTTTTTGTAGATGTAAGGTTTTATCCCCTTTGGGTAAATAACAAGGAGCATGATGGTGGATCATATGGTAACCGTATGTTTAGTTTTATAGAAACTGCCACACTGTTTTCCAAAGTGGCTGTATCATCTTACATTCCCACCAACTGTGAATGTGAGTCCGTGTTTTCCCCAATCTCATCAGCGGTTGCTATTGTCAGTGTTTTGGATTTTAGCCAATCTAATAGGTACTCAGCGGTATGTCATTATTTAAATTGCTGATCATCTTTTCACATGCTTGTTTGCCATATGTACATCTTCTTAACTGTTGTTGAAGCAAGAACTTCCTATGGATGGAATTAGCTTGGTTTAAGTGTTGGGAATAAATGGAGAGTAAGTGCAAGAAATGCTTGGAGTTAGTATCAAGTTGGAGGAGGTCCAATTGCTGAGGACATTCACATTAAGGACATCTAATCATTTTGTGAACCTAGGAACAGAGAGGCTACCTTTTATTGATCTTAAGACAGAATCTAAGAGAATGTATGCTTACCATATCAGAAGGTCCAGTTGAAAAGAGGAAAATCTGACAGACACTTATATGCTGAACTATTGTAATGTTATTCCCTCCTACTAATGAGCTATGATCATTAAAGTTGATTCATATAAAAAAGGTAAGTAAAGTTATTTCAGATTCCATCTTATCTAGGGCCTTTCGCATACTTTCCCGTGTTCAACTCCAGACATGTTTGGAATCTGCACTGAAAATCCCTAAGAATTTCCTTTTTTTTGCATTTGTAAATTAGTGCAACTGAATCCTATCAGAGACCTAAGAGAAATAACAGTTATTCTAAAACATCAGTTGTAGCAACAGAGAATAAAAAGGAATAACATGAAAGCCACTGTGGAACTGTTATTCAAAGCCACTGTGGATATCAGAAAGTAAGTCCTATGGTAGGCTCAGATTTCTCTTGCCCTTCCAGTTCTGTCTGAATAAATGCTTTTTAATTTTTTTTAATCTTTAATGATTATTTATTTTTGAAGGAGAGAGAGAGCATGAGCGGTGGAAGAATCTGGAGGAGGCTCCAGGCTCTGAGCTGCCAGCACAGAGCCCCACGCGGGCCCAGACTCACCAACTGTGAGATCATGACCTAAGCTGAAGTCAGACACTCAACTGACTGAGCTACCCAGGCGCCCCTTAATAAATGATTTTTTAAAGGATGCTTCAAACATAAAAGCATCCTGTATATGCAGACGTAAGAGTAAAGTAATATTAAAATAGATACAGGAATGCATGAAAGTGAAAATTAAATACCAAATAAATAAATTTTAGGAGGGTGTTGAAAAAGAAAAGACCACACCAGACTGTTTTCACAGGAAACAAGATCAACAAATGAGAAAACTAGTAAAAGTTATGGAAACATCAACTTCCTTACAACATCCATATGGAGAAGTGATATGTGTTTTCTAGAAAAGATGAGTGGATCAAACATATGTAGTCTGGTCTGTTACCCAAGAGAGACATTTATTCAGAGTTACACAGAAATCAAAGTGCAATTTTTTTTGCCACATGAACTGCTCACTTATCAGCAGTGGTTCTGCAATGTAACAGTTTCCAGTAAATACACTGAGCTGCACAGAGGTGGCAGAACATGGTGAGGCTCAGATGGGTGAGTGACAGGCTCCTATTTCTTCCACTGATTTCTGTCGTTGTCGTTGTCCCACTCAGCTGAGAAGCCCTGCATCAGCCTGACCTTCATGTCGAGTATCCTCTTGGTCTGTTTGGCCACCCACTCCTCTTCAAAGGTGTGTGGATGATATCCTACAACATTGTGCTTCTCCCAGATGAGAATGAGATCAGTCAAAGCCTTTGAAGAACATGGCGGTGCCCATGGTGGTCTTCAGCTCCTTCCTGCTCCTGTTCATTTCAGCAAATCTCACGTTGAACTGAATGTGATACAATTCAACTTTTTCATTAAGGGAGAGGCTGCTCCAGGGAGCCCTCTTCTCATTCAAGGCCTTCTGGCTGGCAGAGAGGTTCTTGATGCAGGTGTGTAAGGCAGAGGATAGCTGGTGGGCATAGCTTGGGGGAGAGCATAGTCTTCACTCTTCCGGACACTTCCATGTGTGCTCGTACACACTGAGGTGGGAATTGCTTGCCTGCCAATTAGGCTAAATGCTCTGGCAGCCAACATTTTGCCACTGCCCCCACTACTCCAAAATGCAATTTTTGATCCAAATATAAAAGAATGAAAATTGTACTCAAAAGTGAAATAGGAATTTCAGGTTGACAGATTTGCTGAAAATCTATGTTGAAGAAGAAAATGGTACACTGGAATATATACTTTCAGATATATTACCAACATGGTCATTTGGAAGGCAAAAATCTGTTTATTCTTAACTATCCGTGATTATCTGCAAAAATAAAAATCCAAAATTGCACGTAGTGAATTTCCATAATATGGAAATTATGTTTTTGGATTAAGAATAAACAACTCTGAAACTGCTTGCAAATCATGTTATTTTTAAAGTACACAATATTCAATGTTCCCATGACCATGACATTATAAATATTTCACAAACAAATATAGTAATAAGATGATGTGGTATAATTTTCAGACAGAGCAAAACTCTATATCCTGGTGTACTTGTGGGGCCCGTGTACTGCAGTAATCGTGACAGAATTCCTGGAAACTATCCTGTAAAGTCCTATCACTTCACTTTATAAACAAATGCACCAGAATGATACTTACAATGTCACATTGGTGACTTGATCTAAGAGTTCTCTCTTAAAAATGCATTTATTATTGGGGCACCTGGGTGGCTCAGTCAATTGACCATGGACTTCAGCTCAGGTCATAATCAGGTTCGTGAGTTTGAGCCCCACATCAGGCTCTCTGCTGATAGCTCAGACCCTGCAGCCTGCTTCAAATTCTGTGTCTCCCTCTCTCTCTGACCCTCCCCCACTTGCACTCTGTCTCTCAGAAAATAAAAAAGAAAACATTAAAAAGAATTAAAAGAGGCATTTATTATTAAATCTGATTCTTTACAGTAGACAGCAATATAGGGTAGAGACAAAGAATTTTATTTATTATATATTAACACTTTGAATTTAAACACACTGAAAGAAAAAAGACTAATGATAATCTATTCTAACTTGTGTGTAGTTTTAGTGCTAATTCATGTTTAATGGCAACCCATCATGTCTTAGCTTGCCTAGGAGTGTGTGTTCATCCAGTCCTTCTCTAGTGTTAAATCTCTTTTCCTTCACTCCAATTTGGTGAATCTTGTACCTGCCTCTGACAAACATTATTTTGCTTCTTGATCCTGGACAGCTTCTTCCTGATATTAATGCTAATATACTAATTCCAAAAAGCTCCAAGACTCTGTCTCTAAATCTTCAGATTTCAAATATAATTTCAGAGGTACATTGTTCATGGTCAGTTTTAAACTTAACACTTAAACTCTTGATTCCCTCTCACTAAAATTAGAAACAGGCAATAATATCACTTAGTATTAGGTAGAAGCTAGACATGAGCAGAGGAAGGAACACCAGAAGGCAAAGTCCCAAGTCCTTGAAGGGTAATGATGGAGACATGAGCTGGAAGCAAGGATGGTAATAAATAAACTATACATTAAAAGCCCAGGGGCACAACATCCTGACCTTGTGGCTTCCAAGACCTTGGGGCTGACAGATCAAGAGCCACGGGTGGGGAGCATGTGTTCTCCTCTTCCACCTCTGCCCCATGATAACCTTTGTTCTCATGATAGTGTAATTGCATTGTGGTTATAACCCCACCCCATGGAGAAAGGCTGCCATGACTATTGAGGTGCGAATCTTATAGGTCAAAAACTCTTCCTCTCAACCTGTGGGAGGAGTCCCCCAAACGATTGAAAGCAGCCGCCAGTAGAGACCACCCCAATATACCTCATGGCTCCTCCCAGGTCAGAAAGATACAACAAACAGCCGATCCCAAGCAACCTAGGACCAGTTCCACCTCGTAGAACCTGTCAGTGCTCCCACCTTGAGAGTGTACTTTCGTTTTAAAAAACTGCTTTATGCTTACTACTTTCCTTCTGGCTGTCTTTAGTCAAGCCTGGATCCCCACATCAAGCTTTTTGTGGGGAATCCAAGGACCGAGACCTCCGTTTACACAGCACATACTCTCCCAATGGTAACGTTAGTACCTCGTTAACATCAGCTCAAATACTCTTTTAAAAACATTCAATGAGGAAAAAAAAAGGAATTAAATTCTATATCTATTAGAAAAGAGTGTCCACCAAGAAAAGAAAAGAGGAGAAAAGAAAAGAAAGGGAGGGGGGGGCGAGGAGAGGGTAAGGAAGGGAAGGGAAGGGAAGGGAAGGGAGGAGAAGAAAAGAGTCTCAATTTTCAATATTATATCTTGGTTGTCTACCGAAAAAGAAGGAGAAGAGCAGTACCTCCTGAAAACCTAGTAGGAAACACTTGGCAGTTTATAAAAGTAGCATTTCATAAGATACTTAAAGACTTTCCCACTAGCAGCAATGGCCAGAAATGGTGGTGAAGGCCATGAACACTGCCATCAAGCAGTCCTGAGTTCAAGCCACTAGACACACCAAAAGGGGGATCATGCATTCTTTGAAAATCGTAAAATATATTAGGTTTCATAAGACAAGGAACGTATTTGCACAAATCCTACACAGTAGTTTAGTTGCTAATTTTACCCAAAGGCTGTATGACCTAAATGCTTATCTTGGAAACACTGGTCAGGCATTGCCACAGCGGTATCTCTTAAAAATAATGCAGGGTACTTTTTGATAATAAAATTCGATTTTATTTTGATATTAAAATAATTTTAGCAGACAAATTATTTTAGCATTGATCAAGTAGCCTATAGAGAATCTGGTGTAGGATAGAACATTTAGAAAAGTTTATCAATATTGATGCTTATACTAGGAGAGAAAGATGGAGATACGATGCTCATTTGTTCTAATTAGCCAGGGGCACAATCTTCTAGTTGTCTCCTAAACCTGATTTCTCCTCTTTCATAGCGCTAGTAATTCAACTGGCCACATGAATATCCAAAATAAAAATTTCATTTCCCAGACTCCTTGCAGCTAGCATTAAGTCTTAGAAGTAGAAGTATTATTTGGTAGATTCTGGGAACTTTCTCTCCTGGGATGGAGGGTAGATATAAGCCACTGCAATACACTTTGAAATCAGACTGCTTAGGTTTGAATGGTTGGCACATAGGTAGTGCTTAGTAAATGTAGTTATTGTACTATAAAGACACGCTATTAACTTTTGATAAATTAGATATTTTAAAAAGTTGCTTAAATAGTGAAGCCTTTAAAAGAATTATAACACTAATATCCTTACAGATACATGATATAAAGAGATCAGGTTATTCAAACAAAAAACCTTCTATTTTCCTGTCACCCCGCTAAGCTCCGC
Organism: Prionailurus viverrinus; assembly: GCF_022837055.1. Taxonomy (NCBI): domain Eukaryota; kingdom Metazoa; phylum Chordata; class Mammalia; order Carnivora; family Felidae; genus Prionailurus; species Prionailurus viverrinus. The sequence continues at coordinate 92,121,975 of NC_062566.1, read as the reverse complement.
CAGAAATCTTTGCAGCAGAATAATAATAAAAGCCTGCAAGTTTGCAAAATGGCATTCTTTGGTGTTTTCAATCCCACCCATTTTAGTTAGAATGTCTAAGTTTAAACACACACACACACACACACACACACACACAACTAAACAAAAACAAAGCAAAAAACAGTATCAACAAGCTTCATCCAGATTTTCAAACCATTCATAGCCTCATCTTAAAAACTCTGTACTTGGGAAAAGTGAAGAATTTTTCTGTTGTCTAATGTGATGTATTTAAATTAAGCTTTAGAAATTTTAATGTTTGGGGGCACCTGGATGGCTCAGTTGGTTAAGTGCCCAGCTTTGGCTCAGGTCATGATCTCGTGTTTTGTGGCTTTGAACCCCACGTCGGGCTCTGTGCTGACAGTTCAGAGCCTGGAGCCTGCTTGGGATTCCATGTCTCCCTCTCTTTCTGTTCTTCCCTCTCTCTCTTTCTCTCTCACACTCTCTGTCTCAAAAATAAACATTAAAAATTAAAAAAAAATAATATTTGGTTTGCACAACCAAAGTTTAAGTATAACCACCTAAAACTGAATGATTTTAAGCTTATATCTTTGAAAACTTTTCTTCATGTGGAATGCTTTCCTAAACTTTACTGGCTCTTTGGAAAATATTTTCCCCCGTTGCCAGACAGCACTCTCTTTGAGCTGTCACAGAGTTTCTTCTCTTCCAGGGCTCAGTTTCCTGTATCCACCTCAAGCCATAGCTTTGTCGCAGAGTTAGTAGATTAAAGGGCTACCCCTGGGCCTCTGTCTCGGGTTCTTCACTGAGCTGCTCCTGACCGTCCTTTGCATAGCATTTTCTCCACCTTCTCTGTGTCCCGAGACATGAGCTCATTCTATAGCCAAAAGTGCCATCGTTTCTGCCAGGCTCAGACCAGAATAGCTTGAACACAATGCACTGTCCTTCCTTTATTGTGGCACCTCTAGGTGTCAGCTTGTGGGACAAGATGTCCTCATAGCATCCAGGGATCTACCAGGTCAATGGATTCCTTCCTTTAAGATCCCCTGCTGCCTCTACTTTTTGGACTCACCCATATTCTCTGTCTTCCTACAAAACTAAAAGAATATTCTCCAGTCTCCCTAGAGTAGGGAGCCCCTCAGTCTCAGCACTCCTGACATATTGGACTGGGCTAGGGGTGGAGGAGATGTCTTGTGCACTGTAAGATGCTTATCAGCACCCTGATCTCTAGGGATTCCAGATTCCAGATTCCAAAATGCCCACCCCATTTTCCTGATGACATTCAGAAATGTCTCCAGATTTTGCCAAATGTTTTCTGGTGGGCAGCGGGAGGGGCACAAAATCACTCCCAGATAAAGAGCACTGCTCCAGCAGAATGATACTCAATCCTCAAACGTCACTCTCCAAAATATTTAAAACATGCTAGAAGTACCCTGAAGTTTTTCAAGGGCTATAGTATTTTTGGACAAAAAGCAAAGACTTAGCAAATATTTTCTGTTTTCCATCAAACTAATATCACTTACCCCAAGATAATATTTCTAAATCTGTTTCACTGAATGACATGATAGAGGGGGGAGAAAAAAGGTAGGCCATTTCAAGAAAAAAATCAACATCTCAAACATAAAAAAAAAATTATTCTGTCACATGTATCTATTGTCCTTACAGGTTCAGTCTTCTGTTTTGATGGGAAAAAATACAGAACATTTAAATTATTTTTGGAAGTAACTAGGATGTCAAAATGATTTTCCTCATTGACATGCTTCTCCCATAGCACATGGAGCATATTGCCTCAGAATATTACTATGCATTAGTTCATACCTATTATCATGGGGTTACAAAATCTGTCTCTTCTCTCTGTACTCCTTTCTTCCGTTTTAGTGACTTTATTCCCAGGGCTTAGCTTCTAAATCGGATTCCTCTATCATTCTCATTGATCCTATTTCTCTAGCTGTGAACACAGTGGAACCATATGATTTTAGGACAGTCTTTGCTTCAAATCTGACATCATTAAGGCACTTAGTCTGTGATATATACAAGACTGAACTATGATACCTTTTATTGACTGGAAGAGTTATTTTATCTTACCTTCTCTTTTCCTACTCATGAGGCTTGCTGTTAACTTAATTGTTCCCTTAATGGTACTATCACCTTCCTCTCAATTTTTACAGATTTTAAATACAATTTTTGTTCCTAATTTTATTTTTTTTCTAGATATGTATTTTTTTTCCTGTGTGAATCATTGAAGGTTGTCCCAAAGTTTTAATTGTTGTGTCCTATGGAGGATGGCTCTGCTTTAGCATTCTTTTTTTTTTTTAATTTTTTTAATGTTTTATTTTATTTTTAAAAAAAATTTTTTTTCAACGTTTATTTATTTTTGGGACAGAGAGAGACAGAGCATGAACGGGGGAGGGGCAGAGAGAGAGGGAGACACAGAATCGGAAACAGGCTCCAGGCTCTGAGCCATCAGCCCAGAGCCCAACGCGGGGCTCGAACTCCCGGACCGCGAGATCATGACCTGGCTGAAGTCGGACGCTTAACCGACTGCGCCACCCAGGCGCCCCTGTTTTATTTTATTTTTGAGAGCTATAGAGAGGCAGCATGAGAGGGGAGGAGCAGAGAGAGAGGGAGACACAGAATCCGAAGCAGGCTCCAGGCTCTGAACTGTCAGCACAGAGCCCGATGCAGGGCTTGAACCCACAAACTGTGAGATCATGACCTGAGCCAAAGTTGGACGCCTAACCAACTGAGCGACCCAGGTGCCCCTGCTTTAGCATTCTTAATTAAATTTGATTTGTAGTACCTCTTTTCCCCTCAAATCATTTTTTTCCTTAAATTTGTTCTTATAAATCCATAGAATAATTTGGTTCCAGAAAAACATTTTGGAGTCAGTTTTGATTTTTTTTTTTTTCTCTCACAACCTACATTCAATCTGTCAGGGAATGCTGATGGTTCTCCCTTCAAAATGTATCCACAAGCCAACAGCTCTGGTTGAGTCTCTGAGAATTCACAAGTGATATACCATTGTCTAGAAATAGTAGGTGCTTCACAATATTTGTTTAATGAATACATGGATGAAAATACTTATATTATCCATATATACCACTCAGTTCACATACCTAATAAACAAGTATATACAAAATCAGTAGCAATGCTAATTATGCAAGAATTTATTTTGCCTATAAGAAGTAAAAAAATATTATAGTCAACTGCAACCCCAGTAGCCATCATTTTATTGTCTGCTAAGAATATATTGCCAATACCATCAGATAACCAATAATTATGGTTATAATTTCAAATATTTCCTACCTCTTAATAAAAAAAGTCTTAACTGTGCACTGGTAAGGAACTCAAATTGGAGAACTGCTGCTAAGAAAGTGCAACTTGCTGCATTCTTCTCTGGGATTGCTTTTTAATAGATAAAACAGAAGCAAGCATTGTCCTTTCCAATGTACATATTTTTTATTATGAATATAATAAAAATAAATTAATTGGGTAATTAAATTCCTCTTAATATCTTTCTTGTGATTCAATACATTTTCTCAGGGGTTACTTAACTTTGTTTTCCATTGTATGCATTAAACAAAAATCTGAACTATGCGGAGAATATTCTGTTAAAAAAAAACATTGGTTTATTTAAACATCACTTTCTCTTTCTTTTTTTTTTAACTTTCTCCTCAGAAAAAATGGTGCCTAAAACCTGGAAGGAAATAGTCTTTGTTAAATAAATTAATGAATCAGTACACTATGTGACTGGCAAGTCAGCGTTACCTATTTTTCAGCTTCCGGGTTCTTTGATTCTATTTTCCCTTTTAAGTATTTGTACATGAAAGGTGACACATTGTTTCTTTAAATTCTATAGAACACTTTTCTACAAGCTGAAAGTATTGCTTTCTGCCTCCTGTGCTCTTGTCAGTTTCACGGTCACTTACTCCTAGGGACCCACTTGGTAGTTACATTTGGCCTGATAATTGTCTTGGTCATAGTATGATCTAGTTTATCAGATTCCCTTAATGTTTGCCTTGCGAATGGAGAATGTACTGGTCAACAAGATTAATCAAGTATCAGCTAGGTAAGTTTGCTTTACCTGCATGAGAGTCCTGGCAGATGTTTAAGTGGATTTGGTGCTCATTTAGTATTCTTGCATTTGTGCCAATATTGAGAACTGCATATGGAACTTTTTATCTATTTACATCATCAAGCCAGATGGCTTATCATATATTCCTTAATTGATGCTATGTGTCTTACTCTTTCCTTTTATTCTATGCAAAATGAAAATTTGCCTCATTAGTTCTATTTGCTTAGAGAGCTTGACACTTGTTAGATTTTCTTCCCGAGTCTCCACTCTCAGTAAGAAAGAATTTGATCTGAATGTGAATAGTTTCCTGTCCTGTTTAAATTGTGAAGCTGTTCTTGGTAAATACCAAACTAAACTACAAGTACAATTAAAATTGCATTAGTAGTTACTTTAATGAAAACTTCTTTTACATAAATATATACGTATATGTATATAAATCACAAAGTAAAATGGTGAAATATCTTTTAAAATTTTAAAAATGTGCTAATATTAATTATAGTCCTGAGGTGGTAAGGAAATTTCATCAGTCAAGGCACTGGAGAGGGAAAATAGATAAGTGGAATAATTTTCTCATATCATTTTGTAATTAGAAATCATTTAAATAAGCAAGTATATAAAATGTAATAAAAAATGTTTAATAAATGCTTTAATAGTACTGTGACAATTAATGGCTTCAGTGAGAACTAATTATCTACCTTGCTGTTGCAAATATTTAAAATCAGTTTTTGTTCTGCATTCTCTAAATTCCGGTTAATATTAAATGGCTTCATTAATACTGTTAAAGTGCAGCTTAAGTATGGTGATTAAAATACAGAGACACGTTTCCTAGCATAGAAAAGCCTGGTAAGAAGAAAACAGGCTTCAATATGGTTATATTATAGCACAGGGTTGGTTCTAACCCAGTTGGAGCATAATTGTATGTCGTTTCCTTAAAATGCAAATATCTTCCATAAGAAAGACACTCCAGCAGCTGGCATCTTAAAACTGAATAATGTTTTAGTTAGTATAATAGTGAATCACAGAGAGAATCAGAAATACAGGTAAATGAGTATTTGATAGTGGTTCTTCATTAAAATGCTAGCAGTGCCCTGGTGTTAATTCCTAGTTAATAAATGGCTTAATGATACTGCATTTTGATTGCAAATGTATATTTTGTAAATCACACACTGTTGCTTATAAGGTTTTCTGCATTTACTCATTGTTTCATGCAATGATATATATATATTTAGAGCTTTATTTTTTTTGAAGTGTTTTTCGCTTCTAATTTTCAGTTTTACAAAGGATGCTCTTTTTAAAATATTTTAATTATTAATGTTCTTCAAGATATTCCAGCTTGATTTTTTGTAAAGGAGAGGCTTCCTCTAAGCAACAAGAATTAATTAAACTTTAATCTCAACAAATATGAAAAAGAATAAAATCTACATCCGTTTTTAAAAAGTAAAATTGTCTAAATAGTTTAGAGGAAATCATAACTGCTTATCAAAGTTTTGTTCTTTTTTTCATTTTAGTGTATTTACAGTTTTTACATAATTAGACATCTGGAATAAATATATCATGCTCATAAAGTTAAATTTCTTCCCTGTTATAATCACTCCATACACTTTTAGAGATTATTTGAAATAAGAGATTTGGTTAGCTTTATATTTTGAAGGCAAAAAAGGAATATGTAATTGACATTCTATATAATACAAAGGGAGATAAAAAAATCCCTTTAATAAACATGTATAAGAAAGCTTCTCAATGTTCAGTAGAGTATAAAAAACAAAAGACATATTGCATAATCAGTTATTCTTTTTCCCCATACTTTCACTTTCAAAGTCTTTTACACATGAAACAGAAATATATCCCTGTTATTTATTTTCTATGAAAGCTTTGTTTAAAAATAAATTATTCCTACATACTGTATGATTTTTATTTTTTCTGTTTTTTTTTCTCTTTTTTAGAGAGAGAGAGAGCATGCACATGTGAGTGGAAGAGAGGGGCAGAGAGAGTCTTAAGCGGCTCACTGCTCAGCAAAGCCCGAAGTGGGGCTCAATCCCACAACCCTGGGATCATGACCTGAGCTTCACTCAAGAGTCAGATTGAGCCACCCAGGTGCCCCTGGATGACTTGTCCTGTTAAACATCTTGAATTGCTCAGATTTGAGCACCTGTGTTTGCAATCTGAAGGTAATTGATAATAAATTCTGGAACACAGCAATAAAGGGAAAATTATGTCACGAATATTATTTCTGGGTCACAGATCCATGACAAACTCACCACACACATGCTTTCCTGAAGTGGCAATGGTGGTGGGATGGGGGAATGGAGGAGACTTAGAAATAGCTTTAATATTGGCCAGGAGTGTGCTTTATGGTATATATCTGAGTGTACGTGTGTGTGGGTTAGTGAATTCGGCTCCAAATCAGTTTGGAAGTTTTCATACATAAAGGCAGAGATTCAAAAGTTTGGCTACAGGACTAAAACTGCATACTTCTGGCAAGAAGCGAAGGTAAAATGACATAAATATTGTTGAAAGAGGACTTTATTTCTTAATTGCTTTTCAGTGAGCAGGCCACTGAAACATTATGCTGTCATATACGTGTATATAACAATATTGGAACATTGATTTTTCATACTATCAGCCAGGGAATGTTGCTATGGCTTCCTAGATAGAAAAGAATAGTTGCACAATTAACCAAGAGGTACACAGAAAACATTTTGTAAACTCGAACTTGTGTTATCAAACTGTTTGACTATTTAAGAGCCTGTGTCTGGAAACAGAAAATCTATCTTCTAGTTGACTTTCTGAAAATTAAGAAATGTATGATTCTTTGTAGATGAATCAGTTCATAAGACTTTGCTTTTAAAATATTAGCCTATTTCAAACCTTATTATATTTACAATAAAGCTTCCTTCAATAATTTTATAATCACATAAATAGGCCTCCTCTTGATAATTAACATAAAATATACCTATTTTCCATTTATGGTATTTTGTGTATACAAACTACCACTTATAGAAATGGCAGAGTTATTTGTTGTGGAACCAATTCATCTACCAACAAAAGCTAGAAAAGCCACACAAATTTTAAAACAAATGAACACACAACACTTGTTTCAAGTAATATGAACTATCAAGCTATTCAGACATGAGGGACTCAATCCCAATGAAAGCTACATGCCTCTAGATGAGCTTGAAATTTTGTCAATTGTTTTTCACGTTGAGGCATTTACTGGTTTGTTACTGGTAATGTATCCAGAGAGTTATAGTCAAATAAACAAACCAACAAAATAACTAAGACACCAGAAAGTAAGTATAGATTTAAGTAATTCTATAAAACTGGGTAACAAAATTTGGATTCAGAGACTGACAAAGAGGCACCCTTATACCGTGCATATTTGTAGTAAGGACATTAGTTCTAATACCAAAGAAGGTGCAAGAGCAGAGATTGGCTAGCTCTTACAAGGAAAGAAACTCAGTTTCAAACTACCTAAATCCCATATTATATTAAATTAATGTGCAACTATTCTAACTTTCTATCACAGAGAACAAAGAAATCTTGAAATTAGTCCTGTCAATAATTTTATTAGTTTTTTTAAAATGTTTTTATTTACTTTTGAGAGAGAGAGAGAGCATGAGCAAGGGAGGGGCAGAGAGAGAGGGAGACACAGAATCCAAAGCAGGCTCCAAGCTCTGAGCTGCCAGCATAGAGCCTGATTTAGAGCTTGAACATGTGAATCGCAAGATCATGACCTGAGCTGAAGTTGGAAGCTTAACCAACTGGGCCACCCAGGCACCCCAGTCCTGTCAATAATTTTACACCAAGTAAATGACCAAGTTCTAAGTGAGAAAACAAAAACAGAAAAAAAAAGGATATGTAAGTGATCTTGAAACTAATCAGATAAAGACTTTAAGTATCTTGATAATCATTCAAGATAATGATGAGTGATTTCTCCAGATACTGTAGTCTGAGAAAAGACAGTCAAAAGGAAATTCTATAATGAAAAAATACAATGAATGAAATTAAAAATACAATTGTTAAATTTAACAGTAGATTAGGCATAGCTGAAGTCAGGATTGGTGAAGTGGAAAATGAAAAACACAAAATTTTTGACTGAAGTATAAAGAAAAAAATAAAGTAAGAAAAGAGCATAATAGATAAATGGGGCATAGTGAGAAAACAAAATAGTTAATTTGGGGAGTAACAGAGACAAAGGAGTCAAGAGATACTTTGAGAATTTTTGTAAAATAATGGATGACATTAAGCCTCAGATTCCAGAACTCCCGTGAAACACACACACACACACACACACACACACACACACACACACACACCTTCTAGGGGGCAAATATAAATCTGACATCTGACTTTTTGAACAAAAATATAGAGGACAGAATAAAATGTGATGATATATTTTAGTGCTCAAATAAAACAGCTACCAATCAGTAATTCTAAATCCAGTAGAACAAATGTAAATATAAAAAGTCAAAGAAAGAACTTTTAAATAAGCAAAAACTAAAAGACAAGATCACCAGTAAATCACATCGACACAAATGCTACAGAATTTTTTTTAGACAGAGGAAGAAAAACAGATTTAAAAAATTGTAGAAAGGAATGAAGAAAAACAGAAATATACATATGAAAGTAAATGTAAGTGATATCAACAATACAAAATCAGTATGCAAAACTAATCATAGTTCAATATCTTTGAAAGACTGAATTAATAAAATAAATTAAAATTGATGAAACCTGCAGTAACATCAAAAACAATGTAATACTTGCAGTAAATCTATGAATGATCTGAAAGAACTTTACAAAACAAATAGTACAAAGCATTACTAAGAGAAATCAAATTATATTTATCCACCTGTCTCTCCATTATTGAATCAGCAGTTTGCCCTGTGACCACCTTCTCTGATGAATCTAAAAAGAGTTGTTGCTTTTTCAGCTCGTGTAGCTCTTTATTTGTTGTTAGGAAGGAGTGATGATTCCCAAGCTCTTTATATGCCAGACTGGAAACCAGGAGTCTATTAGCTTTTAATAAAGTTAAAATCTTGTGTTCTCAGGAGAAAAATCACTGATAAACAAGTTGCCCTCTTTCTTCCTTGCATGTTCATTTCCATTTTTTGTTTAAAGGAATAGTGAACTGCTTGTCATTCATAACTACAAAGGCTATCAGGATTTGGTAAGAAGAAGAATGAAATGGAGTGATGGTTGGGAAAAAATTAAATAATATGATTTTCCCTTTGCCCTTTGAGTTGTTAAATGGAAAATATCTATTGGACCATTAGTTATTTAGGGGCAGGGAAGTGTCACTAGACATAACTGTCTTGTGGCCCAATATGCAATTCCTTGTTATATAAGAAAGTGATGGGAGGAAGTGATGGGAGTAGTTAACTTGTAGGTAAGTATTCATCATTAAGCAGCATATGTGCACCCTACGTTTTCAGTATTAACATAATTTTACAATCTCGATTCTTCCTCCTAGAAGCTTATCTATTTTATTATTTCCATTTTCCTCCAGTGGAATAGATTTCATCATGAATTCAGTATGCAAAGAATTTCCTGTCATTGGATTAAAATGAGTCATCTCTATTTAAATTTGGTTGTGATATGGGACCACAGGAGAAAAACTAGCTTTAACACTCCAATGGATCTTTATGATGTGGAATAGTTATGGTAACTTAACTCTTTCATGTTGTGGGCAAAAATTTATACAAAACATATTCATTTGAACAAGGTTTAAAACCACATAGTAATGATTAAAAGTTTTCTTAATCTTTTTTTCAATATCTAGGTTAGCTTATCTTATATTTGCTTCTACTAGCTTTCTTTATTCAATATATTTAACAATTTAATGATTCTTTTCTTTCTTTGTTAAAACTCTCCTACCAGTGCCTTCAGAGGTCAGCAGATAGAGATGTATGTCACAATATAGTCACTCTGTATTTCTCTAAATAGAAGGTTAAGTTTGTGTACTCTCTGTTTCTCTCCCCTGAGCCAGTGACTTGTCTTTCCAAGAGCAAATGGACACTTACTGAAGTACTGCCTTTAATTAAATATTAGTATTAACTTTTTCTAGAAAAGAAAGGTGCCCCAGCTTAATAGGAATAAGAACTATTTCGAATATCTATACAATTCTCAAATTCTGGAAATAAGTTTTTTTAGGTATAAAGCGCCAGGATTTTATATATAATAGTGGGTCATATATGTGTGTATGTGTATATAGTGTGTATAGTGTGTGTATATATATATATGTATATATACATATATATGTATGTATTTCACCATTTTATATATATACATGTATATATACATGTATATATGTGTGTATAGTGTGTGTATATATATGTATATATACATATATATGTATGTATTTCACCATTTTATATATACATGTATATATACATATATATATAAAATGGTGAAATACATATATATATACATATATATATAAAATGGTGAAATATATATACATGTATATATACATATATATACACACACACTATACACACTATATAAACATATATACACATGTATATACACACTATATACACATATATACACATGTATATACATGTATATACACACTATATACACACTACATACACCTATATATACACATATATACACACATATATATACACATGTGTATACATATATACACATATATATACACATGTATATACATGTATATATACATATATATATAATGGTGAAATATATACATGTATATATACATACACATACATACATATATACATGTATATATACATGTATATATGTATGTATTTCACCATTAACTTCATTTTTTAAACTTTTTAAACTTCATTTTCAATGGAATATTTTATTAATTTATTTTTAAAAAAATTATGTATTTATTTTGAGAGAGAGAGCACACATGCACATGAGTGAGTGGAGGAGGGGCAGAGAGAAAGCGAGAGAGAGAATCCCAGGTAGGCTCCATGCTCAGCATGGATCTTGACATGGGGCTGGTTGTGGGGCTGGATACAGAGCTGGATGTGGGGGCTCGTTCTCATAACTGTGAGATCATGACCTGAACAGAAATCAAGAGTCAGATACTTAACCAAATGAGCCACCCAGGTGCCCCTTCAATGGATGATTTTAAAACCATACTTTAAACATTAGAGCCTATAAAATATATGTAAGGAGTATTCATTTATTCTCTATCATCTTCAATATAATTATTGTGTATTCATCTAAAGAGTAAACTATTACTGGTTATATTTTTATAAATAATGTATAACATATATAATTTTTATAAATCATACACATGTACGTATATCTGGTATATAAGCAAATATTTATGTTTAGGATCCCATCAATATTTTTGTATTTCCTTTCTTTTAGAACTATTTTATTAAAAACTACTTTATCATAATAATATTTTTCCTCAGAATTCATTAAAGCTACATAATAATTCCCTGCAATGATCCACTGTGCCTGTTGAAATGAAAGCTGGATTACTTTTTTTGTTCTTATTGTTTTTAATGTTTATTTATATATATATTTTTTGAGAGATATAGAGAGAGACAGAACACTAGCAGGGGAGGGGCAGAGAGAGAGAGAGGGAGATAGAATTGGAAGCAGGATCCAGGCTCCAGGCTCCGAGCTGTCAGCACAGAGTCCGATGGTGGGGCTCAAACCCATGAACCGTGAGACCGTGACCTGAGCCGAAGTTGGATGCTCAACCGACTGAGCTACCCAGGTGCCCCAAAAAGATTATTTTTAAAATGCCTTCATGTTCTTGTGTTTTATTCTTATAATTGAGCTTCATTTTCAGATTATATTTTCTATTCCACAGTCCTACGTTTACAGTCTATAAAAATATTAAGGTAATTATTTATATGTTTGCAGTTCTTCTCAATGAAAAATTTTTCATAATAAAATGGAAATAGTATGTCACTGTCAGCCTTCAATATAGTCATAATAATTATATCAGAGTAACCGATAGAATCTTTTTAGAAAAGGCAAAAGAAAAAAATAAATTCAAATGTCTACAAATTACCCCAGGGATAAACAAAATTGCAAAAAGCAAGATTCATGCCAAAGTAAACATCAACGCTAACATATTGAATGACTTTAACATATTGAAAATTACATTTCAATAAAGCAAGATGATTAGAATGAGAAAGTTTATTTTAGTTTCTAAAAGAGTAGTGTTTTTAAAATGTTTTTGCAATAAATTTTATTGGATGGATAGCCTGATTTCAATTCTACCTCCCCCTCACAAAAACTCAGCACAAAATTAGGCAGAAACAAATTTTACGAAATATTTTACTTAGTAGTGTCTTAAAATTTAGAACAATTTTACTAAAGTAGGTACTTGCCCTATATCCCAAATTTTTCACTGCGTAGATTTATAAATATGTGGCTTACACTAATTTGTGTAAATTGAAATATAGAGAAACTACGATCAGGTCATCTTAACAGAGGAGAAAAAATAATAAAAATTTATTCGATTTACTATGCCTAAAAGACTCACTATTTCATAAAGTAGAGATTTAAGGATAGATTTAAAATTTCTTTATTAATAAGGTATCTATCTCTGTTCAATAACATTATCTATAATGTGATTAGCAGTACAGTGGAAATATATTTGGCTACATCGCATTTTAATTTTTTTTAAGTTTATTTATTGACTTTGAGAGAGAGAGAACAAGCAGGTGAGGGGCAGAGAGAAGGAAAGACAGAATCCTAAGCAGGCTCCACACCATCAGCACAGAGCCTGACCCAGGGCTTAAACTCAGGAACCATGAGATCATGACCTGAGCCGAAACCAAGAGTCAAAGGATTAACTGACTGAGCCACCCAGTCACCCTCCCTTTTTGGTTTCTTTACAAGAAAGAATGAGTTAAACATTAATATATTAATGTATCCATAATTTGATAATTAATTTTAAGAATTAGAAGCTATTTTGAGTGTTTTCAGTGTGCTCAGATAGTGCTGAATAACAGGTGGTATGATATAATCATGTAGTGAAAGTTGTCCATGAACTATGCACATAAGGGCTGGTTATCTCCAGACACTCGCAATTTTTTATTATATAACAAAATATTCTGAACTCACGGGCGAATCTACACAATAAATCGGCTAACAGTAAATATGCATAATTAGTTGACTTCGCCTATCCTTTAAAGGGATTATTATATTAACACACCTCAAATAACTTCTATATAATTTTACTCTTTCTGCCGCCAAATAAACTACAAACATGTGAATCCCAAGCATATTTAATATGCCATCTCAAGTGAACAGAAATAAAATTTCCAATTTTTCTTCCAATTTTGTTGAAGAAAGAAGATAAGCACATTCTGATTAAACTTTCTTTGTGTGTCACTCTAAATAAGGGCACTTTGTCGCTATTTTTTGATAGTAGTTTTTACATACATCATTGCTGATGTTTGTAATCTTGAGCTTGGAAAAGACTTAGTTTCTGATTCCTCAGCCCTTTAACAATTAAAAATTTACAGATGAATTTAAAACATCTATGGATTTGAATACGATTGTGAAGCTACAAATCAAGTTGCTTATTTAGAAACTTCATCTTGACCTACAACATAATCATATCAACATATGTTTACAGAAATCAAAGCAAAAAAAGAATTAATTGAAATGTTGTACTTTCTTTTACTGATCATCATACAGTGTAGGATTAGACTAGAGAGCGAATTCCTTCGTTATGGTAATCTTTTTTTTTTGTCAATATTAATAGGTAATGAACAAAGAATGTGTTTTTTTTAATTTTTTTAACATTTATTTATTTATTTATTTATTTATTTATTTATTTATTTTTGAGAGACATAGACAGAACATGAGAAGGGGAGGAGACAGAGAGAGAGGGAGTCACAGATTCTGAAGCAGGCTCCAGGCTCTGAGCTGTCAGCATAGAGCCCGATGCGGAGCTTGAATTCACGAACCACAAAATCATGACTTGAGCCGAAGTTGGACGCCTAACCGACTGAGCCAGCCAGGTGCTCCATTATGAACAAAGAATTTATAAATGTGAGTCTAGGTGATTAATTGATTTGAAGTACACCTAGTAATGTACTTTCTTCTCAGCCTTTTGTTTTTCCCCCTCAACTCATTTCCCTTGACTCATTCCCTTCCCTTATAAACTGGATATGTTCAGATAAAACTCTAGATTCCCTTTATGTCTCACTTTATTGTTTCTTTACTGTCAGCCTTTTACTCCCTTCATAATCTCATCTCATGCCATAACTTTTCTTACTGTCTGTATGCTGACAAATTTTAAGCATGTATCTCAGGCACAATAGTGCCACGAATACAGTTTTACAATTCAAAAAAAAAAATCTCAGTACTTCATTGACTACTTCTTCTCCCTTGTCCCACATATTTAAGGTAATATACATGTTAATTCTACTTTAAATCCCTCACAAATTTATCCCTGTCTCTTGATCTCCACTGCTACAATTCTAATCCAAACTACCATTCATATTTTTTTAACTGTAGCAATAACTCCTAAATGATTTTATTTCAGTTAAGATACATAAGATTTATCATCTTAACCATTTTTAAATATACTGTTCAGTAGTATCTAAGTATATTCATTCACACTATTGTAAAACAGATCTCCAGAACTTTTTCACCTTTTCATCTTACAAGTCTAAAACTCTGTGCTTTTGAGCAACACCTCTTCCCCTCCTTCCCCTAGGACCATAGTAACTAACATTCCATTTTCTGTTTTTAAGATTGACTACTTTAGATACCTCATGTTAGTAGCATCATACAGTATTTGCTCTTTTGTGATTGGCTAAATATTTCATTTAGCCTAATGTCCTCAAAGTGCATCCATGTTGCAGCATGTGACAGGATTGCCTTCCTTTCTAAGACTGAATAATCTATTGTATGTATGTACTACGTTTTGTTTATTTATCTGTTAATGGACATTTAGGTTGTTTCCACCTCTTGGTTACTATGGATAGTGCTGCTACAAACATGGGTGCACAAATATTTCTTAAAGACCTTCCTTTCAATTATTTTGTATATATACCCAGCAGTGGGATTTCTGGATCATATTGTAGCTCTATTTTTTTTTAATTTTTTGAGGCACTGTCCTACTGTTTCCCACAGCAGTTGCAAGATTTTACATTCCCACTAACAGTGAACAAGGGTTTCGATTTCTCTACAACCTCACCAGCATTTATTCTCTTCTTTTGTTTTCTTTTTCTTTTTTCTTTTCTTTTCTTTTCTTTTCTTTTCTTTTCTTTTCTTTTCTCTTCTCTTCTTTTCTTTTCCCTTCCTTTCCCTTCTTTTCTTTTTTTTTTCTTATTGGTAGCCATCCTAATGAGAGTGAGGTAATATCTCATTGTGGTGTTGAATTATACTTCTTTTGATGATTAGTGATGTTAATCACATTTTCATATGCTTGTTGTATATAATTTGTATATATAATTTTGTATATATTTGCATATAATCTTTAAAGTAATGTCTATTCAAGTCCTCTGCCCATTTTTAAATAAGGTTATTTAACTTTTCAGTTGTTGAGTTGTAGGAGTTATGTATTTCAGATACTGACCCCTTATAGATATAGATTTGTAAGTAGTTTCTCCCATTCTTTACTTGTCTTTTCACTGTTGTGTCCTTTGACCTGACCTTTAGTAGCCTCTTTTTACAAGCCTCCAATTCATTATCCATAGTCCCTCTCAAAAAATGGCTATAAAGCCTAAATATTATCATGTCATTCAAAATCTTATGTCTTCCTGGGGCGCCTGGGTGGCGCAGTCGGCTAAGCATCCGACTTCGGCCAGGTCACGATCTCGTGGTCCGGGAGTTCGAGCCCCGCGTCAGGCTCTGGGCTGATGGCTCAGAGCCTGGAGCCTGTTTCCGATTCTGTGTCTCCCTCTCTCTCTGCCCCTCCCCCGTTCATGCTCTGTCTCTCTCTGTCCCAAATAAATAAATAAACGTAGAAAAAAAAAATTAAAAAAAAATCTTATGTCTTCCCAAAGCTCTCAAGTTAAAAATTCAAAATGCTTAAAATTATGCTATATAATCTGGCATCAATCTCCAACATCTTTATACATTTCCTTTTACCCCTTATTCTCTACCACACTGATTTTTCTCATACATCCTCTATGAACCAGACTCCTCCTTATTTTAGGTCCTTTGTCTGTGCTTTTCATTCTCTTCTGTTTTTCTCCTCATTCTATGAAAAGTAAACTGTAGTTTTTGATCCTCAGATTAAATGTCATTTATTCAACGAAATCTTTACAGACTTTCCAGTTTACGGCAAGTTTCTAGTTATATAATGTGAATGCTCTCTGAGCTTATTTATAGAATTGATCAAGATTATAATGAGATAATTAATTATACAATTATGCAATCATTTTTTCATATCTGTCTCTTCAAAGAGAATGTAATATCCATGATAAAGAACCACTTTTTCCTGTGTACCGTTGTGTCCCCAAGACTGAGTTCCCTGCCTATTGAACTGTTCAATAAATACTTTCGAGATGAGTAAATGAAGAAATGAATTTATTATCTGATTTCTATAGGACAATTTCAGCTGTTGTATCAGCCAATGATGACAGTTTGGGCAATATGGTACCTGGATTTGGGGCTTGGGTGTTATATTCTAGTTGACGCCTAGGAATGAAATATTAGACCAAAAGTCTATTAGGTTTAAAAGTATAGCAGGTGAAGGGTAAGAGGAAAACCACAATGTGACATTAATCAGGAGTCTGGGGCCAGGCAAAACAAAATTTAGGAGCAGGGCTAATAAAAAACTGACCAAATTCTAGGAAATTCATATGAATGAAATTGAAGAGAGGTTTGCTTGAATTTACTGGCCTAGAGACACACGCAGGATAGGTGAGCTGAACAGAGTTGGTTTCAAGGAAAACAAATGTTACCATGATCAAAGTTATGGCCCAAGGCAAGCATATAACTACTTATTTTTTTCTTCAAACTTTAAATACCTGCTATGTTACATATTACCACCCACTGCATCTATTATGTGTTCTCCACAAGATCCACTCTATTTGTATTACTTTACAAGAGGTATTCCTAAACCATTAAGCAATGAATTAAAAGTAAAGCAGGTACCATGAAGCAATTTAGAATACTTTCTTAGACTAGGAGAATCCCGCTAGTTTTAATTAGTGGTCCAGGGCCCCAACTAGAAATGTGTATAGTTGTCCGCGAGACACCATTTTTGCTGAAGACCAAGGAACATGGCTTATTGTTTCTTTCTACTTGATGCAATTTAATCATGTCACATTGTTTCTTGCTCCAATCTTAACGATAATCTTTTGCAAAATATTTTACAATCACTTATATCAGGAATATGAAGGCATTAACCTCAAATGGCAGCTTTCCTTTCCGACTGTGATTTATTTTTATTTATTTTTATACTCTAAGAGGGGAGATACTTTTTCACAAACAGGTAGAAGAAGAAATTTTAATATCTTTTCCAGGTGATATTTACTACGTTATTGTACATGAAGAGATTTTTGTCCTGATTATTTCATAAAGATGTCTTTTACCCTTTGAAATGCCAGCGTCTGACAGTTGTGAACTCCTTACTTTGTTGAACAAGCTCTAACTCAGCGAAAATACCAAGAGTATACATGTGATTGACCTTTAAACAAGCCTTGCCTTCTATCGGAATTTGGAAGTCTCTGTGCCTGAGCTGCTCTCAAAGGAGTTTTTTTCTTTCCCTATTATAAATTATCATACAAGTAATACTTGGTTTTTGAATTTTCAAATAATGTTACATTCTGTTTGTTTCAAAAGATCAGACTAAGAGGTAATGCCTTCAGGGTCCTGACAGTTACATCACTTAGTTATCCTGTAGGTACTTATGGATTTTTTCCCCTTCCTGTAGTGCTTCTTGTTTTGATCAATATTCCTTGTATATGAAAGCAAATTGACAAAATTTCAAGCTTTATGCTTATTTTACTTTATCCATACTACCTGTTAAGTATGTATCTATTTAGATAAATAAGTTCCCTTCTCTGTGTCCCAGCTTCCTGTCAGTAAAATATAGGGTTTTGAATACAGCTGTTGAGCTTCCTTCTACTGCTGTCACTCTATGTTTATGTCTTCACGATGGGGAAGATATTATCCCCCACGGATATATATGAAAATTGTCTTGGGGGAAGGTGGCATCCTAGATATTATAATAGTGTGTGACCTTCCAAAGGGCCACCATATATAAACAGTAAATCATGGTTTTAAAAATCCAGGAAAGGAAAAAAGTGATTAAGAACAGTATATTTAGAAAGGTTCCTTAGGAAATGATCATTAACAACAACAACAACAACAACAACAACAGTTTAGAAACACTATTCCATGCATTTATGCACCTTGTTCCATGGGCCCAGGCTGAAATCATTTGTACAATTCGTTTTAATCCTTTTTTCACTGACACCATCTAGTCCTATAATCACCAGATAATGTAGGTCATACATATAGATGTTTACAGTGATTAATTTTTGTCCAGCGTTTGGTTGAATGTATACATTCTTTATTGCTTTCCAGCCTATGTTTTTAGGTCATTATTTCCAAGATAGGACTTGAACCTTAAATGAAATTTCCCTGAGGAATAAATTTACACAATGTAGAGAAAATTTTCTAGTTTGAAAATAAATATTCCCTCTATGCTGAGAATTATTGGCTTCGTTAGTTCTGAATTACAAGGCATGATTTTAAAATGGAGCAAAAATTCAAGCATAATTCAATTTACTACCCAAATAAATATTTAGGAAACTTTCCTCTACTTTTTAATGTTAGATACAAAGTATACTACTATAAAGAATGCTCTTTCTTATAATATTTGAATTCAACATTTTGGAAACACAACAAGCATATGTATTCATTTAAGTATATCTACTACCTTTTTTTTTAATCTCCCTCTGCTTTTTTTTTAATGTTTATTTTTGAGACAGAGAGCAAGACAGAGCATGAGCAAGGGAGGGGCAGGGAGAGAGAGGGGAGACACAGAATCTGAAGCAGTCTACATACAGGCTCTGAGATATCAGCGCAGAGCCTGACAGGGAGCTTGAACTCACAAACCCTGAGATCATGACCTGAGCCAAAGTTGGACGCTTAACGGACTGAGCCACCCAGGTGCCCCAGTTTCTGTCTGCTTTTTATGATGGAAATTTTAAAGAAGAAAGCAAAGTAAATGTAAGCAAGCAACCCAGGATAATAACAGACTTGTCATCAAAACAATCAGTTTTCACAAATGTTTCAGAATTCTATTCTTGAGGATTTTATACTTTACAGCAGAGAAACAGGTTAAGTATTCAAATTATGGTTATTACCAGTTGGTTCCCAAAAGTCTGGGAAAGTGGATAAGCCTGGCATGCCTTGCTACAGTTTCACTGACCAAATGGCAATTTCCAACCAAAACAAATTTATCAGTAGTTAGTACCGGTAACCTTTTCTAAATTTTAATAAACAAAAAAATATCTAAGGTAGTCAATTAAGTGGGTCATTAAATTCACTTCCCGTTATATATGATGATATTTTGCACACACACAATTCACTCACAAGCCTGAGTACCAAATTCCCAGTATAAATACGTAACGAGTATGCTAGGCAGAATAATTGTCCTGGAAGATGCATATGTTATAACCCCCTGAACCTGTGACTATATTACATGACAAGGGGGAATTAAGGTTGCAGATGAAACTGAGGTTGTTGGTGAACTGACCTTAAAATGAGATTATCCTGGATTATTCGGTGGGCCCAGGGCAATCACAAGGGTTCATCAATGGGGAAAAAGGAGAGAGAAGAGTTAGAACTTGAGACGTGACACCATCAGACTCTCTGGGTCATTCCTCACTTTGAAGATGTAAATGTGCCAAAAGTCAAGGAATGAGAGCAGCCTCCAGAAGCTGGAAAAGGCAAGGCAATGGATATGGATACTCTCCTGGAGCCTCCAGAAAGGAATGCAGTCCTGCCAATTTGATTTTAGCCCAGTGAGGCCATCTCAGATTTCTAAGCTCCAGAAATAATATAATGTGGTTTTTTTTAAGCTGCTAAATTTGTGGTAATTTCCTAGCAGCAGTAGGAAATAAATAGAATGAAATAAAATATTCAAAGATTCATATTACCAAGGTCAAATAAATTACAAAAATACCAGAAATTACTTATGCCTTTAAAAAGATTAATTCTGTAGACAGGTAGGTAGGACAGCATAAGAGTTCAGAAGGTCTCTAGAAATAACCTACTTTGTGTTAGATCCTAGCTTTCCCATATTCTAGGTGGGTAACCCTAATAAATTGCTTAATATCTGTGGTGCCATTTTCTCATTTTTATAGGCGATGAAATAATAATTGTACCTCAAAATTAGACCAAATAAATGCATCTGCTATTACAATCAGTAGAACCTGGCACAGAGTACGTCCCATGTATAGCTTCCTTATTATTGTTACAATATTTATTATTTGCTATTTGTGCTATTACTATTCTGAGAGCACTGTAGCATCCAATTTAGGTTTTATATGATGTCTTATATAAACACAGCTCTTTTGGTTTCAGTGTTATATCTGAAAGAACTGGTATAAGTTTTTAGCCTTGGATTATTTGTATAGATTGGTGGCATTTTTTTAAAGGGATGTTTATAATCTAATTTTAAAAGATGAAGCATGACTCTGTATATGGGAGATAAATATGAAAATGTTGATAACTTTTAAACCATTTGGTTGTGGGCATTTCAAACTGACTTAGCCCATGTTGAGGAGATTGCTCCTTCTTTGCAAATATGTAATGATTTTATGCATTGCTATAGATGCATGTATATTTTATGTATTGCTATATATACATATGTACGGAAGACTTAAAATTTACTAATTACCTGCTATTTTGTGTTATGTTTTGGTTAAATAGGGCTATTGTGAAAATGAAGGTGTTTACTTTGGGGTGCCTTTGATTGCATAAAGAAGACAATTTACACATAAGATAAACTTCTTTTTTCGTCCTCTCCTTTTAGGGAAGTGTTGACGTTAGCGATTTTTAAACAGTGAAACATCCGTTCCCCTTAATATATTTATACCACCACAAATTCACTTATATCAGACAACCTCAAGGAAAGGAGAACATATTGTACATTGCTCAAAGCTACACAAAACCACTGAGATGTAAAAAATTATCTAATGACAGTTTTTATTTTAAAAATGAAATTACTTTTATATAGAGAAAAAAAAAACCCAAGCACTGCAAAATCTTAGGCTTTTTTTTCTCCATTTCCGTAAAAAGAATTTAGATTAAACATCCCTAGCTTCATCTGGTTTTTTGAAGTCTGTTTTATTGTACATGATGGAAAGATGTTTTGTGGTTATAACCACATCAAACAGTGAAAGGCGATACTTTGATAGACTCAGCAACTCGTGGAGCTGGGAGGATTTTTTGAAAATCATCAAATCCGTACACACTCAGCTATAATTTGACAATATACTGAATAGACCATTAAAATTTAAATCATTTTTCATGTTCAGGATAGTGGAGATCTCATATATTTACGCTATGACATAAGCCCTTATAGTTCATTTATTTAGAACATTTAGTAGAAGTTAAAAATACTTGATTGTTGCTTTGCTTTGTTTCCATGATAAAATTTCATGGGCTTCAAGACTATTTTGATGCTTATCTTTCCTTGTTCTTCTAACTAGGTAAGAAGGATACTGTTATTCTTTGTTCCTCCAGTTACTGTGTCCAATATCTGGTCTTTCTCAGCATAGCCTTGAAGTTTCCTCCAAGTTTCTAGAGAACATATTGACTACAATTTCCTTAATTTATTTTAAAGGCAAAACATTTACCTTGTATTCTTACCAAATATCACTGCTTTACAATGAATATGATAAATCAATCTTGTTTTCATTGAATGCACCTGGCATTCAACATCCAAGCCTGATAAAAACTATGATCTAATGAAGATGAGAAAAGGAAAATTTTTTGTTTCTTTAGATTGATAAATCTAGTCAAACTACAACTGAAATGTTCATTTATAAAAGGAGTAAAACTTCTTTGCTTATTATCAGAAACTGATTTATCACAGCTGAGTTTTTCTGTGCTTGAATTTCCTTGGGATAATTTTTAAACTATAGTTGATTTTAAAGGTAAAAAAGGTAAAAACTGTTTAATTTGAGAGATCAAGAGAGCATAGATGAATATCACTTTGAAAACATTGTGGTATTAGGGCACCTGGGTAGCTCAGTAGGTTAAGTTTCTGACTCTTAATTTCAGCTCAGGTGATGATCTCAGTTTGTGAGATCGAGCCCTGCTTCTGGCTCCAAGATGACAGTTCAGAGCCTGCTTCGGGTTCTCTCTCTCCTTCTCTCTCAGCCTCCTCCCTGTTCACATGCAACACTCCCTGTCTCTCAAAATAAATAAATAAACTTTAAAAAAGAGAAAAAGTTGCAGAATTATCTCAGAAGATAGGATATGACAATGTTCTTTCAAAAGAAAAATACCAGTATTGCTATTCAGGCAATCTTAGGAATAGAAAATATTAAGTGGATGGGGGGTAAGGTAGTAAAAACTGAAAGAAATGTGTTAAAACCTCTTCTGCATCCTGAACCCTGGGGGCTAGAAATCACTGTATCCTAAAAGAAATGGTATCAATGCAGCTTTAATGTGGATGTATATGTTAGCATTTTTTTTAAAGAGATTCATGATTGAAATTAAAGATGTAGGGACAAGTTTAAAGTAGCCAATAATCTATTAGTATCTTTCCTTTTGTTGTCCAGTCTGAAAAACATGACATTAAAAACTAACACATGTGTGTGCTTGTGTGTGTAGTATGATGTATTTTATTATGTATTATATATATATATATATATGCATATTTTTTACTAAAGTGACATTTGACAATTGGCATGAAAGTCATAATATTCTCTTTTATTCAGGATAATAAAATATAGAGTGTCTTTTAATATTCATTTTATGAATGTTACTGAGGATTTCAAATGCTTAAATGCATCCTTTAATGATTTTAGCTTTTATAGAAAGGTGGTAGGGACACCTAACAATAATTCATTTGGACACCATGGAAAATAAACAATAAGATAAAACATTGTTGTAAAATGCTCTAATAAGAATTATTATAAAATAACTATAAGCTAAGACTGCCTTAAGTAGTATTCTCCTTAAATTAGTTAAAATTTTAGTTAAGCGATGCCAAATAGGCACTTGTAGACTCTTAAATGCACCATCCCTAAGGTGGGAACCTAAATTACTATCTGTAAATTGTGAACACCTACTGGTCAATTCATTTTAGAAGGCCTTATTTTTGTCGATTTTCAGGAAAAACAATAATATAACACTGAGCATAAACATACTCAATATATTATGGGCAAAAAAAATCTATTGTGTTGTGTCAAAATAACTGTCAAGTGCTACTTCCTAGTGTTTTTTTCCTCCCCAAAATTCCTTGGGAAATTATGTATCTTTATATTTTATAATGTGATATTTCTCTAAAATGGTTTACATGCTAAATGGCTTTGGAGATAAGAACAAATCCTTTATTACTATTCCCTATTTCCATTTTGCAAATATGTTTACTCAGAGTGTGTGCAAAGAAGAAGAAAAAATGTAAATCAGCCTCTCAACTGTATCAGAAAAAGTTCAAGTGTATCAGTTCCGAAGGGCCTGATAATTAATAGGACTCTGAGCCTTCGCAGGGTGTACTGACAAAAAGCTTTAACAAAAGTGAAGAGTAGAGTACATCAGGATAAATAAAGAACATACTATCATAGAGGGCCTTATACTTCCAGGTACAGCCCCATATTCATTCTCAATTGCAGATGTTCTTTGTCATTAGATTATAAATCAACAAGACGTGTAAGGCATCTTGTTTTCAAGGTTGTCCAGTCAAAAGTTTATAGAATTATTTTTTAAGTTTATTTATTTATCTTGAGAGAGAGAACCAGTGGGGGACAGACGGAGAGAGAGAGGGAGATAGAGGATCTGAAGCAGGCTCTGTGCTGACAGCAGAGTGCCCGATGCAGGGCTGGAAATCACGAACCATGAGTTCGTGACCTGAGATGAAGTTGAACGTTCAACCAACTGAGTCACCCAGGCACCCATAGAATTTTTTTTATGCCTTTTGTTGTAAAAGCCAGGCTTTACAGGTTGAACCAAGTATAAGCCATCAATCCATCCCTAAGCAATGTGGGCAATTTGGCACAGGGCATCTATATGGGAGTTTCAAACTATAAATTGTATCTTATCAATAACTAACACATCTTCATTATTAGCCAATGTTGGCCCCAGATTTCTAGGCATCAGTTCTCTCAAGTTTATTGTTGAAAGAGTTAGAATTGGGGAGGAGCCAAGATGATGGAAGAGCATGGAAGTTTTTTGTGTGTCTCTCGTCCATGAAATACAGCCAGACCAACACTAAGCCATCCTACACACCTAGAAAACTGGAGGATTAACACAACAATCTGCACAACCTGAATCACAGAATTCAGCAGGTGCGTGGAGAGGCGAACTTGGGGAGCAAGAAGGAGCAGGAAGGGAGGTGCTTTTGCAAGCAGAGAGAGGACAGAGACTGGCCGGGGTGGGGGGAGAATACAGGAAAAGCACCCCTCCCCAAAAGCAGCTAGAGAGAAAGTAGAAAATTGGAAACAGCCACAGGGACTAAATGAAAAAGGGAGAAAGGAGAAAGGAGAGGGTTTAAATTCCATTAAGACTGTAAACAAGGGGAGCACAAACTCTGCAACTCTGCAGCTCAAAACCTGGCGGTGCTCTGGTGGGAAGGGTGAATCCCCAGGAGCAGAGTGGGGTCCAGGAGGTTCTCAGGCCCCACGGGGAAAAGCGGTTCCACTGCTGGAAGGACATTTGGTAGAGACTGTAGAAGACACCTGGTCCAGCAGACCCCAGAAGGCAGCCACATTTACTGGTACTGGAAAAATGTCGTTAAGGCTGAAGCCTCGTGCCAGATGTGTGTTGTGATTTTCCATAATCCCTGAAAAACTACTGCTACACTATCTCACAAACCTTTTCTGGGGCGGACTGGCACCTGGCCGCAGTCTCGGGGCACCAGCAGTGGCAGGGTCCAGCAAGCATTCCTGGGTGCAGCCAACATTTGGCCATCGCTCATTCAGCCATTGCTCAGTAAGACCCTCCCTCAGAGGGGCAGAACAGGTCAAAGCTGCAGTCCTTCAGAAGTAAGGGGCTGGGTAAAACAGCCACATCTGAGACAAAACTCGTCAGAGAGGTACTGCCTGGGGCCTGGTCACGGAGAGTGAAAAAGCGGGGAGTGGACGAAAGCTGAAGCCAGAGGACGGGTGTGCCATTGCTGATCCGGGAGAACAGAGTTCCAGTACTAGAGACTGGGTAGCTGGATGACACCATTTTCACCACTCCCGCTCATGCGCATACACACCTACAGCGCCACAGCACTCCACCCCAGTAGGCTAGCAGTGCCATCTAGTGGAGAGCTAAGCCATTACACTGAGCCCCGCCCAAATGGGCCAACTTCATGCTTCAAGAACACAAATCTCACCTTCTGCTTAGTCTATGGACTATGAAGTGCTATATAGTCTTACTTCTAGGGGGAAAATGAAGTAAATTCAGTCCTACTTCAATCTGTTAGCAGGTCCATCTATTCAATTTTCTTTATTTTTTTTCTCTTTTACACTTTTCTCTTTCTTGAATACAGAAAGAGAAAAAATTCATTTTTATTTTCGATTTTTATTTAAAATATTTTTTCTTTAATTTTTATTACTATATTTTTTACTTTGGGGCAAATTTTTTCAAATTCTATTTTATTTCCATCATTTTATTTTAGTCTACTTCAGTGTATTGACCTTTTCAAATTTTCAAACGATTTCCTTTTTATTTCTTTTTCTTTTTTTCTCTTTTTCGATTTTCCTTTTCTTGAATGCAGAAAGAGAAAAACTTCATTAATACTTTCAATTTCTATTAAAAATATTTTTCTTTAATTTTTTACTATATTTTTTGCTCTTATGTAATTTTTTTCAACTTCTATTTTACTTCCATCATTTTATTTTAGTCTACTTCAGTGTATTCACCTTTTCAAATTTTCAAAAGATTTCCTTTTTTTCTTTTTTTAAATCTTTTTTCTATTTTTCGTTTTTCTTTTTCTTGAATACAGAAAAAGAAAAAATTCATTTTTATTTTTAATTTTTATTAAAAATATATTTCTTTATTTTTTTTACTATATTCTTTACTTTTGTGTGTATTTTTTCAAATTCAATTTTACTCCCATCATCTCATTTTAGTCTGCTTCAGTGTATTCATTTTTTCAAATTCTCAAATGATTTCCTTTTTTTTCCCTTTTCTTCCCCCCCCCCCCTTTTTTTTCTCTAATCTGTCAAACCACTTTCAACACCCAGAACAATTTCCCTGATGAGCATGGATGCAAAAATCCTCAAGAAGATATTAGCCAACTGGATCCAACAATACATTAAAAAAAATTATTCACCACGACCAAGTGGGATTTATACCTGGGATGCAGGGCTGGTTCAATATCCACAAAATATTTAACGTGATTCATCACATCAATAAAAGACAGGACAAGAACCATATGATCCTCTTAGTAGATGCAGAGAAAGCATTTGACAAAATACAGCATCCTTTCTTGATAAAAACTCTCAAGAAAGTAGGGATAGAAGGAGCATACCTCGAGATCATAAAAGCCATATATGAACTACCCAATGCTAATATCATCCTCAATGGGGAAAAATTGAGAGCTTTCCCCCCTAAGGTCAGGAACGCGACACTCACCACTGTTATTCAACATGGTATTGGAAGTCTTAGCCTCTGCAATCAGACAACACAAAGAAATAAAAGGCATTCAAATGGCCAGGAGGAGGTCAAACTTTCACTCTTCGCAGATGACATGATACTCTATATGGAAAACCCAAAAGATTCCACCAAAAAACCTGCTAGAATTTATTCATGAATTCAGAAAAATTCCAGGATATAAAATCAATGCACAGAAATCGGATGCATTCCTATACACCAACAATGAAGCGACAGAAAGAGAAATCAAGGAATCGATCCCATTTACAGTTCCACAAAAAAACATAAAATACCTAGGAATAAATCTAACCAAAGACATGAAAAATCTATACACTGAAAACTATAGAAAGCTTATGAAAGAAATTGAAGAAAACACAAAAAAATGAAAACAATATTCCATGCTTCTGGATAGGAAGAACAAATATTGTTAAAATGTCGATACTACCCTAAGCAATCTACATATTCAATGCAATCCCTATCAAAATAACACCAGCATTCTGCACAGAGCTAGAACAAATAATCCTAAAATTTGTATGGAATCAGAAAAGACCCTGAATAGCCAAAGCAATCTTGAAAAAAAAAACCTAAGCAGGAGGCATCACAATCCCAGACTTCAAGCTATATTACAAAGCTGTAATTATCAAGACAGTATGGTACTGACACAAGAACAGACACTCAGATCAATGGAACAGAGTAGAGAACCCAGAAATGGTCCCACAAACATATGGCCAACTAATCTTTGACAAAGAAGGAAAGACTATCCAATGGAATAAAGACAGTCTCTTCAGCAAGTGGTGCTGGGAAAACTGGATAGGGACATGCAGAAGAATGAACCTGGACCACTTTATTACACCATACACAAAAATAAACTCAAAATGGACGAAAGACCTCAATGTAAGACAGGATGCCATCAAAATACTCAAGGAGAAAGCAAGGGTTTTTCCTCTTTGATCTTGGCCACAGCAACTTCTTACTCAACAAATCTCCAGAGACAAGGGAAACAAAAGCAAAAATGAACTACTGGGACCTCATCAAAATAAAAAGCTTCTGCACAATGAAGGAAACAATCAACAAAACTAAAAGGCAACTGGCAGAATGGGAGAAGATATTTGCAAATGACATGTCAGATAAAGGGTTAGGATCCAAAATCTATAAAGAATTTATCAAACTCAACACCCAAAAAACAAATAATCCAGTGAAGAAATGGGCAAAAGACATGAATAGACACTTCTCCAAGAAGACATCCAGATGGCCAACTGACACATGAAAAAATGCTCCACATCACTCATCATCAGGGAAATACAAATCAAAACCACAATGAGATACCACCTTACACCTGTCAGAATGGCTAACATTAACAACTCAGGCAACAACAGATGTTGGCAAGGACGTGGAGAAAGAGGATCTCTTTTGCATTGTTGGTGGCAATGCAAGCTGGTGCAGCCGCTCTGGAAAACAGTATGGAGATTCTTCAAAAAACTAAAAATAGAACTACCCCATGACACAGCAATTGCACTAGTAGGCATTTATCCACAGGATACAGGTATGCTGTTTCGAAGGGACACATGCACCCCCATGTTTATAGCATCACTATCAACAATAGCCAAAGTATAGAAAGAGCCCAAATGTCCATTGATGTATGAATGGATAAAGAAGATGTGGTATACACACACACACACACACACACACACACACACACACACACACATACAAAATGAAGTATTACTTGGCAATCAAAAAGAATGAAATCTTGTTATTTGCAACTATGTGGATGGAACTGGAGGGTATTATGCTAAGTGAAATTAGTCAGAGAAAGACAAAATCATATGACTTCACTCATATGAGGACTTTAAGAGACAAAACAGATGAACATAATGGAAGGGAAACAAAAATAATATAAAAACAGGGAGGGGGACAAAACAGAAGAGACCCATAAATATGGAGAACAAACTGAGGGTTACTGGAAGGGTTGTGGGAGGGAGGATGGGCTAAATGGGTACGGGGCACTAACGAATCTACTCCTGAAATCACTGTTGCACTATATGCTAAGTTGGATATAAATTAAAAAAAAATACAAAATAAAATTTAAAA
The DNA here is from genome assembly GCF_022837055.1 of Prionailurus viverrinus. Classification (NCBI taxonomy): domain Eukaryota; kingdom Metazoa; phylum Chordata; class Mammalia; order Carnivora; family Felidae; genus Prionailurus; species Prionailurus viverrinus. The sequence continues at coordinate 92,093,072 of NC_062566.1, read as the reverse complement.
AAAATTTAAAAAAAGAGTTAGAATTGGTATCCATTCATTGACACTTAGCCCTGAATCTTCTAGTGGAACAAACAACCTCATAGAACAGAAGTTTGATATTTACATTCAGTTAGAATTAAACAGCCTGTACACTTAGTATTCTTTAGGCTAGAGTGAAAAATATTTGCAAAGAGTGAGGGACTTTGTGCTTTTTCCATTCTCTCTGGGACCACTGAGTGATCACACAGTGATTTCAGACATGAACAAAGAAGCAAAAAAAAGCAACAAGGAAAAGGAGAGGAAAGAAGAGAGAGGGGGAGAGAGGTGGAGATGGAGGGAGACAGGAAAAGGAGAAGAGGAAGAAAAATCTAACCTATGCAAGATTGTAAACACGTGGTAAAAGATTTTTGTCTTTGGCAATCTCCCCATATACTCCATGTCAAAATGAGACACAATCTCATAAATTTCAGAAACGATTTACTAAAGGTAGAAATATGAGTTATCAGAAAAACACCAGGATAACTTTCACTGAGGCTCAAACAAGAGTGGAAATCTCAGTTTACAATAGTACTCTTCTGTGTAGATCTTCCAGTTTAACAGGATATAGTGTTTATACATGTACTTACTAAATAGACAATTCGTGTGTGTGTGTGTGTGTGTGTGTGTGTGTGTGTGTGTCAGGGGAGGGCGGTTTATAAATTTTAGATCTCATTAGCCTAATTGGATTCTCTTTTTTAAAAATCATGTATTTTTTTTTTAGTTTATTTATTTTGAGAGCAAGAGAGAGCCCACCCCTACACAAGCAGAGGAGGGGTAGAGAGAGAGAGGGAGAGAGAGATTCCCAAGCAGGATCCTTGCTGTCAGCACAGAGCCTGACTTGGACATATGAGATCATGACCTGAGCTGAAATCAAGACTTGGATGCTAAACTGACTGAGCCACCTAGCCGCTCCCTAATTGGTTTCTAAATCTTATCAAAGAGAAAAATATCATAGGCAAAACCATGGTGTAAAGGAAACAAAATATTTGCTAATTGTAAATGAATAATCCCTATGGCAATTATTTCAACCTAGTAGAAAAAAATATCCTTCCAGTCCCCGTCAATGGCTTCTTACTTCTTCATTTTTCATTACCAAAGAACACCATGTGCTTCCAACATAAAATAATTCATCTCCTGTTTTCAAAAACTGGAGTCTTATGTGTTCTTGATATCAACTTCACAGACAAAGAAATGCACTTACTGTTGCCAGTTTTCTGGGTCAGAGTCTATAGAATTCCTTGAGAAAAAAACTGAAAAGAAAATGTATGGTTACTCTAAGACTAGGAAAGACGTTAATTCTAAATATAAAATATTGTCTTTCACTTTTGTTTCTTAGTTGAATTAAAAGATCTTCTTTATCATCTTGAGACATATGCATCATCACATGATGGTCCTGCTGGGGGGCAGCCATATACCTTTGCTCTGGGAGATGGCTCAGCCTGATATGCATCTCATATGAAGTCATTTTCACACAAATTGGAATAACCGATGTGAGTTATCACTGTTAATTGAAAGCACCTCATTATAGAACAGAAGTAGCTTGCTTATCACTCATTTGGTATCGACATCTTCCTTAAACTCCTGTCTGAAAGCTACATTCAAAGTATGTAAAGAAATCAGAAAGCTGACCTTTCAAGTAGGTACTTGTTACAATGCTATTCCTCTTTATCTGGGCTTTCTGAAGTCCAGTTTACTACTTTCCCCGTAAGTGTTTTGAGAGCTTATGATTTCTTTTATTTCCCACTTCCTGTTATTAGTTCTCAATACGGAGGAGGGTAAAGAACATAACATTTATTTACCCTTCTTCTGGGTGTTGTAGATCTTGAGGAAAGAATCCCAATCTCTTTCAGGTAACTCACAGCCGAGTGGCTAAGAGGAGTAAAGAATCCTAAAAATAAGATCTTCTCCACTGTCTGCTGTATTCAGGGTTCAATTATCTTGGATAACTCTGGTAAGTCACATTTTCTATTCCTGTTGAGTAAATCTTAATAGATGCTCTCATGCACTTGAACCATCAAATGGTTCAAATGGGTTTATCTGCCTGGATCCTGATGTCAGGAGGTAGCAGAACATGAGAAGCAAAGATGCCAAAGAAAGAGAAACTTCAAGGATTCAATGAGATTTTCAATAAATAAGAATCCAACTCCCACACTAAGACATCCTAAAGGGGTAAGGGCCTATGATCAGACATTAAGTTTCTTACTTGCTTGTTCATTTGTGCCTTCAGCAAATATTTATTTTTGCTGCTTACCACGTGGCGGGCCCTCCCCTAGGTAGTGGATATACAGTGTCCTCATGGAGCTTATATCCTAGTGGTGGGAGACATTCACTTAAACAATACATGTAAAAGTACAAAATATGTCACCTATTGTAGAGAAAAATAAAGTTGAGAAGATGAATAGGAAGGGCTGAGATGAGAGATTATTAGTTATTGAGCAGGAAAGGCTCTTTTGAGGTTAAAATTAACCAAACATCTGGACAGTGGGCACCAAGATTTGTGTTTGGGGGAGAGAAGAGGATTCAGACAGAAGGAACCACAAGACAGCTTTGTTTAGTTTAAAGCTTAAATTTCCCTGGCATCACTGCTCTGCCCGAGTCAGCAATAGTATAACAACCAATAAAAGCTTGACAAAATGGTTCATGGAAGATTTGCCGTTTTCTTCATTTTAAATATTTAAAATTGTTTTAATATAACACAATTAAATTTAGAACTGTTATTATTGTGAAGCAACGTAAACCTTCAAAACAGTAAACAGAATATGCCAAACATATTTGCACACCACCTATACTCAAATTTACTCTTTTTGTTAAATTTATTATTTTGAGAGAGAGAGACAGAGAAAGAGGGAGAGTACATGCGCAAGTCGGGGAGGGGCAGAGAGAGAATCCCAAGAGAATCCCGACACGGGGCTCGAACTCACAAACTGAGATCATGACCTGAGCGAAAGCTGGACTCTCAACTGACTGAGCCACCCAGACACCCCTTAAATTTATTCTTAAAGTTTTTGCCACATTTTCCAAAATTCTTTTGAGGAAGTCAAGCATCTGTAGGAGTGTGGACAACACTGAGTCCATCTTTGGCCCTCCATCTTGCTGATGCCCAATGACCTCCCTCGGAGCTACAAGTTCTAGGCTCCCTTGAGGTTAATTCAAGCCCTGACCAGAATGAAGAAAAGCTTGTTCTGATTTTTCCTAAAGTGAAAACATAGAAGTCTCCACTTTAGAGAGCTAGGAGAGATGACTGGCACACAGATCGCCCCGGTGTAGCTAACTACCTTGTGATCTCACCATCATGTCCATCTCTCTATAGAAGCTGGGAATTAAGGTCCAGACCTGGTGGAGAATAGCTTCAGAGAATGGGGCAGAGAATGGCCATGTACCACCTGGATTGTCAGCCCCACTTCCCCTCTGTCTGTAAGTTACCTCGAATAAAACTCTGTGTAAACAGTATGTTGTGGCTTGCCTTGTACTTTGGTTTCAAAGAACCTTGTCAGTTTGGAGAATACCTACCCTCCTCCAACCTTCTAAGAAGCATCACAGGGACAATGAAGACATTTGTGTATCTGTATTATTTAGGGTTTATTATTGGAAGTAACAGAAAATAGCATGAGGATGTTGTATGATAGTATGAGGATAGTGTGAGCCAAATTGTTGGCTGATGCCAGCATGGAGAATGTGAATATGGTTACCAGCACACAAAAGATCCAGCAGTGCGCAGAAAATACCCCATCTAGCATCAGCATGAAAAGAGTTCCCACGGTGAAAAGACAAAGCATCAGGGAGGGAACACTATAAAAAAGAGCTTGAAGTTCCTGGAAATTCAACTTGCTACACAGGTAATCCACAAAGGCACAGATCTAGCAAAGAACAAAGATACAAATGTTGCCATATTCTCTGATGATAGGTTGAGATATAAACAGTCAAAGTAGATCCTTATAAAACCAAAGAGGTGCTCAGGAGGTAAACAGTACAGAAGTCACAGAGATCTACTGGGAGAAATGTCCAGCGAGCACCTACAGGAGTATATGGAAAAGGATTTAGTTGATCAGGAGTATACAAACTTCTTCCAGTGAAGATACCAAATAGAAATAAGGCACGACAGGGGCGCCTGGGTGGCTCAGTTGGTTAAGCATCCGACTCCGGCTCAGGTCATGATCTCGTGGTTCGTGAGTTCCAGTCCCGCACTGGGCTCTATGCTGACAGCTCGGAGCCTGGAGCCTGCTTCGGATTCTGTGTCTCCCTCTCTCTCTGGCCCTTCCTCTCTCTCTCTCTCTCTCTCTCTCTCTCTCTCTCTCTCTCAAAAATAAATAAACATTAAACAAAAAAAAAAAGAAAAAAGGAATGACATATTTGGCTGGCAATATATGGAACCAGTGTTTGCTGCCTTAATCAATATGGAGCAGGCGAACAGAATGCAAAAGATGGCAATCCTATTGTTATCTCAGAATAGAGCTATAGCTCAGGAGATATATTTAGGTACTACAGTTGTTATGGAAACAGCAGGAAGCCCAGCCCCTGCATCCTTGAGCTCTTTGGAGTGGTAATACTTGATGATGACAGTGAAGGAAAAGATTGGCCAGGGACATACTCACATTCCGAATGCCAATTATAATGTGGATAAAATGAAGTGCCTGGTAAATTGCAGCAGAAATAATCACGAAGCCTGGGTAAATTGTCCCTCCAATGATTTGTTCCCAACAGTTCCAGTCCTCGCCATCAAACCAGTTACAGAAATTCTAAAACCCCTCTTCAGCCAGGAACTGGGTAGTCCAATAATTAAAGCATAGATAAAATTTATGGATAACATTTTTAAGTCTCAGGACAGCAAAGACACAGGTGAAGAAAGAGAACAGTGACCACGACAGGATGTAAAGCCACACAGGCGTGTTCTGCTTCTCATAGGATAACTGCAAAAACCTCAGCCAAGACCCTTTGACATCAAGGGTTGGCAACTCAAATAAATAGTTAAACGGGATTCCTCAAAAATCTGCTCCTTTGGAAGAGAATTTTTGAAAATATATTACTGATTAATTTTTTAAGGGGAAAGTACACTTAATTGGGTAAAGTGAAGTTACATGATAAATAAAAGGCTTACAGTTGTTAAAATGAGTAAGAAAACAGTGGGGGAAATTATGGATGGAATGAAATACTTTCCATAGGTTCTCGAGCATCACATCAGTCTGAAAACATACAGCCCACTGACCCACAGAGGATAAGAAAATTGGATTGTCTAGCTTCCTTAGAGAACATCAGCCTAAAAAACCAACATAATAGAGCTTTCCAACTCAACTTTGGCTCTATACTTTTCTTACCTAATGCTTTTAAAATCTTTCAGCCTATGTTTTTTAATCTAAAGCAGTGGTGTTATTAAAAATTTAAATCTAATTGTCATAAGACTACTTTACCTCGTTGAGGTTTCATATGTTCTTAATATATGATCAGAATGCAGGATGAGACAGTTAATTTTTTTTTTTTAATTTGGAGTTGACTCTCATTTGTTGCTATAATTAGACTGTAACAAGGTTTCTCAACTTTAATGTGCATATAAATTACATGGGGATCTTGTTAAAATGCAGATTCTGTTTCACCAGCATGGAAGCTTAACTGGGTCTAAGATTCTGCATCTCCAACAATTTTTCAGGTGCTGCTGATGCTGTTGAGGCAAGGATCGTACCTCGAGTAGCAAGAACTTAGACTTCACTTTTATCATTCCAGTTCTAACCTTGTCCACCTGATAGCTTTCATATTAGTAAGTGAAGTCAGGCCTGGAGACAATATCAGAAACAAATGAGCGATTACAATCATCTTTAAATAAACATTATCTTATACCCTAAAGAAATTGAGGAATTTTACCCAAAACCATGGTTTTCTTGCAGGCAAGTTGTTAGATCTGTGAAGATGTAAATGGGCGATCCTTTACATGCCATAAGCTTGTCTTAAACACTTTGTAACGTTTTTTTAATTAACATGTAGCAAGAAATAGGCCTCTGGAAGTTAAGAACCACAAAACAATAAAGAAGTAAACCCTTTTGTTGGAGAGCTCCAATTCCTATGTTAACATCTCATTCACAGCCTAATTGTAACCCAATTAAGAAAATTAAGATAAGTAGAAACAGCTGGAACAGAAGGAGCCCGGAGTGAAGTGTACCCTCTGCACTCATTATTCGATGGAGATCATTACCCAACTCTACACACAGTGTGTGATATTTAATACGATTGGGCTAAATTATATCTGAAAAGAATAAGAGCACCTATGTAAAGAAATGAATCGACCTATTAGCTCTGATTCTTTAAACACTCCATTATTTGATATTTCAAGTGTAGGCATGTGATAAGCCTAGGTAATGTTGTTAGTCTGCCCAATGCATATCTCACAGGGCTTTTGAGAGGATTAAGTGAAATAATTCAGGTAAAACCCTTGGATTGAGCCTGGCCTATGCAACTACTCAGTAAATACTAGCTACCTGTATATTTTGGGACTCAGCACTTTGATTATTATGATTCATGATCTCTCTTAAAGACCAGCTCCTAGACAAGTTTTACACTGTAATTTATAGATTGTCCAGTGTGTATGTGGGATGGGTATCTCACCATCCCAGCAAGCCCATCTGTAATTATGCTGTGGAGTTCACAAAAACAAGTAAAATAAATGACAGGAAAAAATAATGCTTCTGATATGTATGTCAGCAATATTAATAAAAGCTAAAATATTAATGGAGATGTAGTTTCAAATTATCTTGGTGTGTTTCCATTTTCTTACATGATATCTAAGAATTACAAACTCCCATTTCCTCTACACAGCCTCTCTCTCTCCCTCTCTCCCTCTCCCTCTCTCTCTCTCTCTCTCTCTGTCACACACACACACACACACACACACACACACACACACAGTATACTACACATTTCAAGATGTATTTATGGGAATATAACCATCTATAAAGTATCCTGAGCAAAGTCTGATAAATTTGAACTCTGTCAAATTTAACAAGACTCTTCAATTTGATAAAGACTGAAAAATAACTCATCAGTTTCATAAGAGGTAGGGTTGCTTCATGGAATTAGCCAGTGGTTCACTGATCTCACTGATCAATTCAATCAACTTATGTGATCTGGTAACCCTGGAGAGGGAGCCTGCCAGGGTCAGATAGCTTTAGGCACTGCCCTGGTTTACAATGGAATGATAATCTGTTGGTAGCATAGGCATTTCAGAGTTGAAGAGAGTTCACAGATTCTATAAGCAAATGAGCTACCGGCTATATCTGTATTATCAGAAAAAAAAGGAACAACAACAACAACAAAAAGATGTGCTCTCTGGTACATATGTAATATGTTATATCCACAGGATAAATGGGCTAAAATACCATTTCTGATACAGCAATCTCAGATCCAGAAGAATAAAAATAATATATTCATGACTGTGTCTAGATTTGCATTAACATAGCTAAAGGTAAAATTTTACCCCTTGTGTTTATGCTTCTCAACAATCTGGTACTTAATTTGGGGGAATTTCTATTTCCAATATCCCCAGGCAATATGCATATATAGAAATGTTCAGCTACTTAAAAGTGACATGGAAGCAATTCTGTGTATCTTTCATAACTAATGGAAATTCAAAAAAAAAAGCTGTTTCTAACTAGCTAAGCTTGACAAGTTTAGATTTATACTCCACAGCCTGATTATTTATAGCCCATTTATTTCCATACTAACCATACAACAACCAGTCAATGAAATTTGACTGTTATTTTGAAGATTTGTAACCGAATTAGTTTGCACATTTTGTTTAAATTGTTTTTTTCCCAATGAAGTTATTATTTTTTAAGAATCTAGAGAAAAATAATTGAACATGCATAGTATTAACAAATAAATAATGGTTCTTAAGGAAGAAGAAGATTTCAAATAACAACAGAGAATTTAAAAGTAACTAGTGCTTTTTAGTCTTACTTTTTATATTTTTATTTATTTTTTTAAAACTTTATTTATTTATTTATTTATTTATTTATTTAGAGTGAGCACAATGAGGGAGAGGCAGAGAGTGAGGGAAAGAGAAAGAATTCCAAGCCAGCATCTCTGACTGTGAGCCTGATGCAGGGCTCGAAATCACACACCGTGAGATCATGACCTCATCTGAAATCAACTATCTGATGCTTAACCAACTGAGGTACCCAGGTACCCCCCAAAATAACTGGTGCTTTTTAAAGCACCAATATCCAACAATTGAATATAGAAATTAATCAGTATTGAGATAATACAGAAATATTAGGAAAATGTAAAAATATAAAGTCTCGGTGAAGTAGCTGTGCAGAGATCCAAACTTGTAAAGACTTTCCTGGGTTCCCTGACTCCACAGATGCTCCTTCTCCCCTGCCTCCCTAGCTACCCTCTGTGGTGTGTGGTCCTACCTCCAACTCAAATGCTTGTCTAGGGAGCTGGAACCAAATGTGGGACTCTGTAGAAAAGGTACAGGGTGATGGGAGAAGCTTCCACAGCTGCTGCCTGCTGTGCATGGATTGCAGGAAAAAATTAGATGGCACAGGAGCAGTGATGCACGATGCAGAGATCTACTTGCAAATCTTGCTATGGAAAGGATGGGCCGAAAGGCTATGGTGACAGCAGGGGCACTGGCACAGTCAACATGGATAGTGGGGAGAGATAGTGGTGGGCATCAAAACCAAGTATGTTCAACCTCACATGACCACAGTCAATTTAGAAATGTCTGACAACTTTTTATTTTATTTTTTAGAAATATTTATTTATTTTTGAGAGAGAGGGTGAGGAAGGGACAGAGAGAGGGAGGCACAGAATCCGAAGGAGGCTCCAGGGTCTGAGCTGTCAGCACAGAGCCCGATGTGGGGCTCGAACTCACAAACTGTGAGATCATGACCCCAGCTGAATCAGATGCTCAGCCTACTGAGCCACCCAGGTGCCCCAGAAATGTCTGACGCTTCTAAATTTGCTCAGAAATACAGAGGTACCGAGAAGTGTTCCAGATGTGGGGATTCTGTATATGCTGCTGAGAAGATAACTGGAGATGGAAAACCCTAGCACAGAAACTGTTTCCTATGTGCCAAGTGTGGGAAGGGTCTTGAATCAGCAACTCTAAGAAAGAAGATGAGACCTATTGTAAAGGATACCATGCAAAGAACTTTAGGCCCGAGAGACAGGCTCTGGCCAAGGAACAGAACCCTTGTTCATGCTCACTAAAGGTGTAAACCCACAACTAAGATCATGCACTGATCTAACTACGTGCACTGATCTACATGATCTAACTACTGTACAATTCTATGAGCACATAAGTACTATCATCCTGTCCATGGATGGGTGACTGACCAGCAGGAGGAAGACACTACATCCTTTTGCCTGATTCATCAGTATTTTCAAGAACCATTTCTTTTACATTTGAAACAAAAGTTCAGCTTGAAAATAAAAAGCACCATGTAATATTTACAATTCAAATATAATATTTCAAAAGCATTTCAGTTAATATTAAAGAAATACAGTGTGTGACCACTTTTATTCCATGAAGTTTCAACCTTTTTTGTGTTGCTTTGTAATTGGGAAAAGATCCTAAATTTTGTTAAAACTTTTCACATCATTTTATGGCTTAATTTTCCTGTCCACCTTTTTAAATACATGTAGGCTATAAAAGGTACCCAAACAAGTCTACAGATTTTCTGAGAGGGCAAAAGCTGAGTTTGAGGAGTCCTCACAGATTGTAATTGTCAGAAGCAACAGAAAGGAGTAGGGAGGGTAACAGAGAGAAGATTTCCAGGAAGCATATGCTTTCTAGGAAAATAGAATTTGATTCTTTCCAATATATGCTTGATGTGTCTTATCATACCATATTCCACTGAAAACTTCACCAGTGCTGTTCAATGCCTCCAATGTGTGGTTAAAAACCTACCCTTAGAGATTTCTCTGCTGATTTTCTCAAACACAAGTGATTAATTTTGTGTTTTCTCCCCCAGTAATGGACTTTGAAATCTGTTTGTCCCTTTACCTATGATATCCCTCTTTGTTTAGAACACTCTTCCCCTTCCATTCTTCTATTTAACTCCTTTTCCTTCTTTTAGATCAATTTTGATCTCACTTCACCTAAGTTGGGATGGCTGTTATACTGAAGTGACAAATAATCCCCAAATTTAATGGCTAAACACATCAAATGTTTATTTTTCATCCATGTCATATGTTTGATATAGGCTGGCAGGAGGTTCTGTTAATTGTAAGCCCTGAAGGCTGGCAGAGTCCTATCTCATTCTTTCAGGATTGAGATATGACAATCAATAGGGAAGGAAATGCAATACAGCATGCAATCCTGGCTCTTTAGGCTTCCACTCAAAAGACAATAGATTACCTCTGCACATATTTCATAAGCTGAGGCCAGTCACCTGAACACACCTGACTCAAACCGGAGTATTAAGAGTATAGTCCAACTGTGCCCAGTGGAAGAACCAGGCATTTGTGACTATCGCTTTGTCATCATGGGGATAAAAACTGCATCATATTTACCCATATCAGCCCTGGCTTTGCAGCTTTTAGATTCTAAAGGTATATCCCGAGTACGTATTCTATGTCTAACAATTTCTTTTTTTCTTAAGTTTATTTACTTATTTTGAGAGAGAGAGAGAAAGAGAGAACATGCACATATGCACGTGAGAGAGCAGGGAAGGGGCTGAGAAAAAGGGAGAGAGAGAATCTTAATTAAGCAGGCTCCACGCTCAGTGCAGGGTCCAACACGGGGCTTGATTTCACCAACTTTGAAATCATGACCCAAGCCGATATCAAGAGTCTGATGCTTAAGGGACTGAGTCACCCAGGCACCCCTATGTCTAATAATTTCTAAGTTATTTATTACAAAATAAGTATAACATATTATCCTTGCTTTTGAGGAGAACAGGAAATCAACCTTCAACCTTAAATTAATTAGCCATTCCATCTCTAACTTGCAAAACTAGAACATGCTTAAAGAATCAATAGGCCTTTGAGGTTATTTTTTTTCTTTCCTTTTTAAACTTTGAGGGAAAACATTCAGCAAATAGTGAGCTCTCATAGCCAAGGGTAGAACAGCATTAAAAATAAGTCATGAAAGTGAGCACAGGGTGAGGCAACGTCCATTGCCTAGCTAATTAGCCTACCATTTTCTTAGGCAGGTATATGTTTAGACAATTTGAAACACTTGCCAAAATATTGAGGAGGAACCTAAATTTTCACACGAGGAAAGCATAAATGAGATCCCAGAAAGAATTACCATTTTATTTTTGACTATGGCCTAGCAAGACACTTAGATGCCCCTTAAGAGGGAAACACTCTCTTCTCTGCCCAATATAGGAAACTGTGGAGGTGTTAATGACAGACCTGATTAAGCACTGAGAGAACAGTAGCATCTGCACACAGGCAAAGATTCCCAAAGGCTGACTGACAACTCTCCTTTAGCAGATAGTTCTTGGAAGGGAAAAACGAGTTTCTGTTATCACTTGTCACTGCTTCTCTAATGAACACTGCCTGGATCTGACTGGCAATCCCTCACCCACCCCCACCCCTGCCCCCAAGGTGTACCCAAATAAGGTTATAGAATAGTACGAAGGAGAACGTCTGTCTTTTGTGCTGGTGCCATATCTGTGCCCGGCATACAGATCCTTCCTTCCTGGGTGCTAGTCGTACATACGATCACATGATTTTTCTTGGACTTCTCACTGCATTATTTTGCAATTCATCTTATGTTTTATTGTTTTGCGTTGGTTTCACAAAAGCTTATAGTGTCTGCAAGTTTTTACCTAACTTAATCTTCCTGCTCACTTCTTTAACTATATGAGAAATGCTCTGAGGTTAATGGAACTACATGGACATATGGCAAAATCACTTTGCAGAAGCATAAATGACGAGTCTTAAGGAAGTAAAATCACATTTTTGTTTGTATACCAAGGAAGAGGGTCCTGAACCCTTCTTTGACACAGTTTATTTTAGTTTATTTTATTTTAATTTTTTTTTCAACGTTTATTTATTTTTGGGACAGAGAGAGACAGAGCATGAACGGGGGAGGGGCAGAGAGAGAGGGAGACACAGAATCCGAAACAGGCTCCAGGCTCTGAGCCATCAGCCCAGAGCCCCACGCGGGGCTCAAACTCACGGACCGCGAGATCGTGACCTGGCTGAAGTCGGACGCTTAACCGACTGCGCCACCCAGGCGCCCCTCTTTGACACAGTTTAAAACAAAATTTAAAAATTATAAATTATTCAAGTTAAGATACTGTATTGATTCTTATCGATTGCAATTCCTTTAGCAACTTGAACTTTGTGGATTCTTTAGTAAATATTAGCTCATGAGAATGATGATCATCATTCAGTGAGTGATGATAATAAAGTCTAGATAATTTGGCAAAGCTTTAGCCAATTCAGGTTTATCTTACTGCCTAACACCACTGAGGAGCTCGATGAAGATAGGCATTAGGATAAAACTGTGTGGTGCAGAGGTACTTTTTACCCCCATCCACTCCAGACATTTGCAGACGCTTACTTTGCAATGCCTTTCAAGCACTGTGTGCCATGGTGTTTGTTCTTTTACAAACAAAACAAAACAAAAACATTGGGATATCTCTCTCTTCTATGCATTTCTAAAATACCATTTCTCCCATTGTCTTTTATTTTACATGGAACAAATAGGGTTATTTAATTTTTTTTTTTATTTTTTTTTCAACTTTTTTTTTGGGACAGAGAGAGACAGAGCATGAACGGGGGAGGGGCAGAGAGAGAGGGAGACACAGAATCGGAAACAGGCTCCAGGCTCTGAGCCATCAGCCCAGAGCCTGACGCGGGTCTCGAACTCACGGACCGCGAGATCGTGACCTGGCTGAAGTCGGAGGCTTAACCGACTGCACCACCCAGGCGCCCCCAAATAGGGTTATTTTAAAAATCATAGTAACAGGAAAATTGGCCTTAAATTTTTCACTTCTTTTGGTCTTCATCATAGGGTTTAGCTAGCAATAGACTGCTTTTTCAGAATAATAATAATAATAATAATAATAATACTTGTATAACCATAAAAAGCCATCCCCATAAAAGTAAAAAGAGAGGAGAGAGAGTAGTCAATGATAAATGCTATCATTTTAAGACTTGTGCTCTGGTTTGAAAAAATATTCTCTTTTCTTATGATACTTGTAGAAGTAAAAAACCAAGATGCCGGTGTCTCTCTGAATTTTGGTAGATATGCAAATCTGATCAGTGGAAGTATAACAACTATATTTCATTTGCTGGTACAGGTCCATAATAAGTAGACGGTTTTAGCATTTATCTGTTTATTTCTATTAAAAAAAGAAAGAAAAGAAAACTGTTACCCATTCGCAATTAAGTATTAAGTACATATAAATATCTATATAACATACTATGGATAAAGTAAACAGTGTCACGGACCTTAGCATCATCTGGAAGACATAAAAAGAAGCAAATAACAGCTACCATAGAGAGATGAGTGCCGTATGAGAGAAGCAGAGACAGTCTGTAATTGGGGCTAGTTATGGAATGGTATGTGGCAAGGCTTGTCAGAGAAAGTAATTTTCAAGCTGATCTACAGATCAAAAAGTAGTTTAATAGAGGGTTGGAGATAGAGGGTAAATGCCTGAGGGGTGTGTGTGTGTGTGTGTGTGTGTGTGTGTGTGTGGTGTGGTTTCAGGCAAAAAGAGAAATAGGAGCAGATGAAGGGACAGAGGAGAGTCACCTACTTATGAACATCTTATAAGCTATATTAAGACATGAAAATTTTATCTATGAGTAGGACTGGCTCTCTAATTTGCAGAATGAGAGTACAGGGCTCTTTTTTCAAAGATTAAGAATTTCAAGAACATAGAGCAGAACATTAAATCAAGTATGGGGCCCTTCTAAAAGCAGGACCTTGTGCATGCTCATGTCACATGCCCATGAAGCTGGTTCCATTTAAGATTAATAGGAGACTATAAAAGGTTTTAAGTATGAGAATACTAAAAGGTCATTTTAATTTTAGAAATATCCCTCTGCTTCTATCAGAGTATAGCTTGGAAGGGAAGCCATATTTGAAGAAGGGAGACTCGCCTGACGGCTAAAAAATGATTCAGATGATCAACAATATTGGCATAAACTATGGTAAAGGCCATAAAAATGGAGTGAATTACAAAATTTTAGGATGTAGGATTTAGAATGAAGAAGACAAATTATGAGAGATTGATGGGAGAAGTAGGCAAATTCAAGATTGGATTTCAAGACATATGTTTGAGTATAAGAAATATAAGAAATAGAAAAGTATTAGGGCATAAAGTGCTATCCTCATTTAATTGGAAATTACAGTTATCAGTTGTATATATGCTGTGAAATAAAAAAAAGAGATATATACTAAAAATAGAAACTAGAAAGCATTGGCATTCCTAAAAGAATTTGAATGGTGGTATTTTTGAGACAACTTACAGAGACCACGTACAGTGAGTAGAGGGTAGGGCTATGAATAGAACCCAGAGAAAACTAATACAAAAAATGTTTTCAAGAAAAATCCTGAAACAAAAGAGAGAAAGAAATAAGGAAAGAAAAGAAAAGAAAAGAAAGGAAAAGAAAGAAAGAAAAAGAAAAACATAGGTGAAAAACTAGAAAGGCAGGTGTCATAGAAGCCAATGGAAATGTTTTCCAAGAAGCAATGTGTTGTTGGGGGAGACTGGGTGGCTCAGTTGGTTGAGTGACCAACTTTGGCTCAGGTCATGATCTCACAGTTTTTTTTCTAGTATTTGACTTTTTAATTTTCTTTCATTTCTTCTCTGACTATACGTATTAACTTTCTTTTCTATTTTATCCTTTCATAATTTGTAAGATATTCTACTAGTATCTATGTTATGCTATTTACAAACATCTTAATTAAATTATTTTCCTAGGGGTGCCTGGGTGGCTCAGTTGGTTAAGCCTCCAACTTTAGCTCAGATCATGATCTCATCGTTTGTGGGTTTAATCCCCGCATCGGGCTCTGAGCTGGCAGCTCAGAGCCTGGAGCCCTTTGGATTCTGTGTCTCCTTCTCTCTCCCCTGCTTGACCTCTGTCTCTCAAAAATATATAAACATTAAAAAACAAAATAAAAAAAGAATCAATGTGTTGTCAATGGTATAAATGTTGTTGAAAGGTCAAGTAAGGTAAGAACGGAAAAGGATTTTGTGATAAAAATTTCACAGTGGCCCTGATGGAATTGGTTTCCAAGAACGTGCATGTAAGTAGGGTGATGAAAAAGAAAAAAAATGTGAGTAGACAATTCAAGAAGATTCACCCCGAAGAGGTCAGAAATGAGGTAATTACAATGCAGGGCTAAGAAGACAGGATAGGAATGAGCACTGGGTAGTGGTGATAGGAAAGGATAGTGGACAGAATGATGGTTTCCCAAAGATGTTTATATCCTAATTCTGAAAACTGTGAATATATCACCTTACATAGCAAAAGTGTTTTTGCAGATGTGATTAAGTTTACTATCTTGAGATGTAAAGATACTCCTAGATTATCTGGGTGGGCTCAACAGAATCATAAAGGTTCTTATAAGAGGAAGGCAGGAGTGACAAAGCCAGAGCAGAAGATGTGAGGATGAAGGCAGAGATTGGAATCAGATGATTGCTGCTGGGGGCCACATGCAAAGAAATCCAGGAAGTCTCTAGAATTTGGAAAAGGCAAGGAAACAGATTCTCCCACAAATCCTCTATGAGGAACATAACTCTGATGACACTTTGATTTCAGTCCTCTCAAGACCAATTTCAGACTTCTGAGCTCCAGAACTGTGAGATAATAAATATGTCTTTTTCTAAAACCACTAAGTTTTTAGTAATTTGTTACAGCAACAATAAGAAAATAATGCAGAAGGTATTAGTACAGAGGGGGAAAACTGTAAAATATAGGAGAAGAGGGGAAATCAATAGCAGCATAGTCCTGAGAAGCAGGAGGAGATGGAATCTGAAGCCAGTCGGAAGAGTTGAACCTGGAAAGGAGGAACCAGAGGGTGAGGGTGCAGAGAAGCCTGGGCTTTAAGAGGCTGGCAGTGGGCAGACTTCTTGAACAAACAAGAAAAGGGAAAGTGGTCATGCGGGAGGTTTGTGAAGAGAAATAGAGGTTTGAAGCAACTTGAAGACTGGATTAGAAAAAAGCCTTAGAAAATGTAGAGTATTTCTAGGAAGTGTTGAAGGCCTTTGTAGAGATGGAAGGCCACCCATATAGATCAGCACACAGCTGCTTAGTTGTGTGATTTTATTTATAATTGCTCAGAAGTTCAGATTCAGAAAAGTCAGAGGGTTGGATTGATTTTTAGGTGAAGTGTCAGGGCAAAGTAAATTATACTATTGGCAAGATGGTGGCTACAGGGATTGGCCATGAGTTCTAAATCCATTTGTTCTTATCTGCTGCTAAAAGAAATTGAGACATATGCTGAACACAGCTAGTAGGAAAAGGCAATATTGGACTCATAAACCTCAATTCATCCTGATCTCAAAGTTTATATTCTTAGCTACTTCATCATATATCTGTCATTATACCGCAAAATTAGTAGGAATGTAGAATTCAAGGGTGGATAACAAGAGAATAAAGAAGAAACAAACAGATCAGGATAGCCACAAACTCATTTTTTGTCCTACAAATAATCTTAAGCTGATTATTTTAACACCAATTTACAATTATTCCCCAATCCATAAATATAATCATTGCTATCTACTTGGGATAAAGTGCTACTCACATTCAGAATATCATGAATGTTTCATTCATTAAAAAAGGAAAATATTTTGAGAAATATGTTTTACTTTACTGGTTATGACTAAGTGTTGAAGAAACTTCCAAAGTGTTTTTTAGGTATCTATTTTAAATGAAATTATAAAAGTGCATTACCTTAATTTGCTTAAAATAGTTAATGTGTGGATTCAGGCCTAGGAAGAGTGAAAAACATTCATTTCTGTTTGCTCAGATGTCTGTCATTAAAGATCTATTTTATCATTATCTTGATCAATGAGCAGTTTTGGGGGGGGGGGGGTGAACATAACTTCCAAGCCCCAGTGGTAGGCATATATCTGCTTCTGACTTTTTGGTTCTTTCTTCCATGGGCAAATAATTAGTCCAAAAGCAATCCAGGGCCCAAGCTGGGCTAATAAGAATCGTTGTTGGGATTTTCACTGAAGATATCTGGAAAAACACATGCTTTTTATTTTTCTCTCTGGCATGCCAACCTCCAAGGAACATACAAATTGGCTGTTGCCTGGGGCAACTTGTTGCTTTACTTGAAAAGCATCTTTCTGAGAATGAAGTCAAACAAAGCAGAGAAAGGGAGAAATAAAGAGTTCCCACCGACTGAATTCCTGAAGCCAACCATGCCTGAAGATAGTGTGATCCTTGGAGTCATTAAGTGCTTTTTGTGCTAAGGATAGATTGAGCTGTTTTGTCACTTGTAACCAAAATAATCATGACTGAAAAAAGAGAGTGTTTTTTTTTTTGTTTTTTGGGTTTTTTTGTTTTTGTTGGTTTTTTTTTTTTTTGGCCTTTATTAAGGTTAGTAAACTCAGTGGAGTCTCCATGGAAAAAATCTATTAGTTTGCTTTCTCTTTAGGAAAGTCTTAATCATGCTACTATTTGAAACAGTGGTTTCACATCAGAGGTAATTTTTATTTTACTTTTATTTATTTTTTATCAGAGATAATTTTTAAATAGTTTCAAGTGCAGTGAAATTTCTCCAACAGAGTCTCTGTCTATCCAATGATAGTACAAGAGATATATCCAAGAGATTATGTTATAAAAGACTAAAAGTATGAATTTAGAAATATAAGCCAAAGGAAGAGTAGGTGAAAAGCCCTAACTAGAAATTTGAGGAAATAATGGTTTTTATTCACCAGGATGACTGTTAATCTGTCTATATAGCCATATAATCCAAAAACATAATATGGTAGAAATAACCAATTCGGGAAATTTTAGCCCTGTGTATTAAATGTGAAAATTTTAAGGAAAGCATTTTCATACAGCTTATAGGAATTTATATTTGTATATTTGAACTCTATCTTGCAGGATGTTTTTCTTTATATATCTGTCTAACATCTATAAGGCAAGTTAACATTTAAGAGCATATATATATGCTTTATTTATGCATATTAATATTTATGCAATATTTAAAGTCTTCTTAGAATATTAAAGGTAAAATGTTTATGTATTTAAGATCAAATAATTTGTAAGCTCATGTAATTGTTGCCTATTACACAGAGAATACTAATACTAAATAATGGTAATTAAATTTCCCAATTAGTAACCTTACCAAATTTATTCTAAGAAGGAAGAATATCAACTACCACATTTAGCTTTGTCAAAACTTTCCAACCTCATGACCTAAAGATCCTTAGGGACTTTAAGAATTTTAAATGAGGCAAATCATTGGTTACTGATTTGTGGTTTAGCTGACTTCCATTTTCACTGATTGTTCTTTGTCATTGAGAGATGTCAGTTTGAAAGTAGAGTGCATTACTATAAATAATGCAAGACAGGACATGTTAATATGCAGCTAAATCACTTGTATTATGGAAAATATAGTCTATGTGGTAAAGGTCATACTAGTTAAGAAAACACACAAATACATATATGCAAACATACACACTAATATAACAGCAATGAAAATTCAGTCTAAATGTTTTCCTAACAGTTAGTAGGCAAAGAAATTAGATCATTTCCTGATCAGTTTTTATCTGTATAATCTCTTTTGCACTTATTTATTGCAATGATTTTGGTTTGTCTTTATACTTTCTATTGCTATTAATGATTTTCTAAAATAATTTTATTTTTAATAATCTATTGCATTTGATAATTGTCATCTCTCAATGTTAAAACTGATTACAGTCTATTTGTATATTTTTAAACTTATTTTTCATCATGCTTTAACTAGATGCATGCTATCTCCATTGAAGAGAGTAAACAAGTAATATTGATTATTAATTATGGTCTTTAATTACCTAGTATAACTTCCACTCAAGTTATCTTCCTAGTCACTTCTAATAATTGAATAGGCAAGAATAAGAACATGTTTCCCAATTGTTTATAAATCAGTTCTTTTTTTTTAATTTTTTTTAACGTTTATTTATTTTTGAGACAGAGAGAGACAAAGCATGAATGGGGGAGGGTCAGAGAGAGAGGGAGACACAGAATCCGAAACAGCTCCAGGTTCTGAGCAGTCAGCACAGAGCCCGACGCGGGGCTGGAACTCACGGACCGTGAGATCATGACCTGAGCTGAAGTCAGACGCTTAACCGACTGAGCCACCCAGGCGCCCTATAAGTCAGTTCTAAAGGGATAAACAGTTCTCATTTAACAAAGAAGAATGTGCTAATTTCTGGTTACCCAAACTGGTCCCTGCATCCATTAATAAATGCTATTTAATGAATCCATCACTGTCTAAAATCTGGTAAAGACTTAGATATACACAGACTAATTTGAGGGGCACATTTTAAAGGTGTCTATATCTCCGAGCTGGACATACATTAACTAGGCTCATATAGACTGAGAAATGCCCAAATGTTAATATGCTAATTTGTACTAAAATTACAAATGTGCCAAGAATGCTGGTTAGTGCTTTTTCTTTCTGCAGACTACTAACCATAAAGTCATATTATAATTCAAATAATATGTTATAAAATGCACAATCATGTGAACTGTGACTGATTCTCTCACAGCAAAGGCAAGTTAAATCAAGCACCACATTATCAAAAGTGTGGTGATCAGGAAAGCAGAACAAAGGAATTAGCAGATATTAAGAAGTCTCTTTTCGTTAGCTAGCAACAAAAATTATCTTTCACTTTGGGAAGCTTTGATAAAGGAGTGTGAGTGTTGGAATCTGCCTATCTACATGCCCCATCTCCATAACCACCTCACAGAGACTCTGCTGTGCTTAACTTCTACTGATATTCCATCCCAATGTGTACAGCATATCCTTAGGAGGCTTTCATGGGTGTGAAATTAAATTATGTTTCTTTTATAACACTGGAGTGGTTACTTCATAGCATTTGGCAAAATCTTGAATTTAAATAATTTAAATAATTAGTTAGTCAATGTCTACTGAACTGCAAGCTCCAGGAAATTAGGACTTGTGTCTATTTTGATCATTATATTATACACAATGCTTTACACACAGTAAGCATTTGGTATATTTTGCATGTTACTAATGACAAGCTTTAGTCTCTAAGCTGGCCTTGTGCTATGGTCTGAAGTCACATACCTCCCCACTCATATATTGAATTCCTACAGTCCAACGTTATGGTAGGAGGAGGTAGGTCCTTTGAAAGGTAATGATTAGGTCATGAGGGTGGAGTCTCGTGATTAGGACTAGTATACTTATAAAAGAGACCCTATAGAGCTTCACTAAGAAGGCACTGACTATGAACCAGAAGAGGGCCTTTGCCATTCTATTGCCTTGATCTTGGACTTCCAGCCTTTAGAACTGTGAGGAATAAATTTCTGCTGTTCATAAGCTATCCACTCTATGGTATTCTGTTATAGCAATCTTAATGGACTAACACAGTTTGATATATGCTTGATCAAATTTTGATTTATTAAATTCAAATTTGTCTTCCCAAATACCACTCTCTTAAGAATACTGTGATTTGGGAGCCCCTGGGTGGCTCAGTCAGTTAAGCTTCTGACTTAGGTTCAGGTCAAAATCTCGAGGCTCATGAGTTCCAGACCCAACAGGCTTTGTGCTCACAGCTCAGAGCTTGGAGACTGGTTCAGATTCTGTGTCTCCCTCTCTCTCTGCCTGTCACCAACCACCTCCCTCCACCCCCCCACACACACTCTCTGTCTCTCTGTCTCTCTCTCTCTCAAAACTGAATAAATATTAAAAAAAGAAACTTAGGGATGCCTGGGTGACTCAGGTGTTGAAGCATGTAACCCCTGATTTCAGCTCAGGTCATGATCTCACAGTTTGTGAGTGTATGCACACTCTTACAATAGTTCTTTTAAAAAATTGTTTAAATTTAATTAGTTGTTGGGATATATTTTTAGTCACCTAATTATGCATGTCAAAACATCTAGTGAGTTTACATAGGAAGTTATACATAAAAGGATATGTATGTATTTCTAGACAAATAAGAATCTATTTTTCTATCTGGAAGTTTAAAAGTACAAGGCCATTCAGTATCTCATTCAGTTAGAATTCTCCAAGATAAATGAATAAATAAACATACAAACCACCCAGCCAACCAACCAGGAAGTGATGTTTCAGTCGATGTAGTTATTTGAATATCCATACCTCATAAAGCTATGAAGATTTCTTAATGTAATAACAATTTGGTTTGTGGTGTATTTCAACTCATATGTTTCCAAGTGAGTTGGTTATGTAACAGAGAGTGATTTTTCATTAAACTAACTCATTCTGAGTTTTTTCTGAACTCTAAATGCACAGAATCTCTCAAATGTAGAGTACTCTGTATAGTAAATGCTCAGATTTCCCCAAAGTGATTTTTATCATAGAAAACATCTTAGCATTCCTGTGAGAACACATCTTCAATACAATAATTGCTAAACTTGAATCAAAACACATATATTTATTGTTACATGTTTCTAAGATTAGAGTAAATAAAATTAAAAAGTCAAGGTTAATTATTAAAAGATTGAAAATAGATAATGATAGATATTTATACATCTATGGACTTTCATTTTAATATTATTATTATTGGATCTATACAGTACAAAAAGTACCATAATGCAAAGCGAATATTTAATAACTGGAGATACAAAGATACTGTCAGATAGGAAACTAAAGGCATTGATTAGCCCATAGACGACAGATAAATACCAATGATGGTCAAGAACTATGGACTTCTAACCTACTTGTGAGCAAACAATTTAGCCTGCTATCATTGCAGAAATGCTTATAGAAGGTAGACAACATCTAGGCCAGAGACAAAGGAGGGTTGATTACTCAGAGTAATAGCAGTATATCACTTTAGTAAGTCAGACTGAGAAAGACAAATAACATATGACTTCACTCATGTGTGGATCTAAAAAACAATAAATGAATAAATAAATAAATGAAAAGCAGAATCAGAACTATAAATACAGACAACAAACTGAAGGTTGCCAGAGGAAGGGGCACAGGTATGGGCATAATGGGTGAAGGGGAGAGGGAGAGACAGGCTTCCAGTTATGGATTGTTAAGTCACGGGAATAAAAGGCACAGTATAGGGAATATAGTCAATGATACTGTGATAGCATTGTATGGTGACAAATGGTATTCACACTTTTGGTGAACATAGCATAATGTATAGGGAATTGTAGACATGAAACTCATGTAACATTGTATGTCAATTATACTTAAATTAAAAAAATATATATTTTTAATATATCACTATGTATCAGTTTCCAAGCCCCAATTCTCACATGGCGATGTAAATATGGCCTAAGATAACTAAACAAGCAATGTATTTGATTACAGTAGAGTAACCCTGGGCATAGGTAAGCCCAGTCTTTCATCATGGACAGTAAGCCTGCCCAACCTTTGCTACACTGGCTCTGTTCCTCAAGGTTGTTTGTTATACAGACATCCTTGAAAAGTGATTCTGGACAAAAGGGAAGTTAGTGTCTTGCTAGGAAGACATGCAGAAATATGAGAGATATATGAAGAATTGTTTGTCAACATGGTCTTTTTTTAAAATTTTTTTAATGTTTATTTTTGAGAGAGAGAGACAGAGCGTGAGTGGGAGAGGGCAGAGAGAGAGGGAGACACAGAATCCGAAACAGGCTCCAGGCTCCAAGCTGTCAGCACAAAGCCTGACATGGGGCTCGAACTCACAAACCGCAAGATCATGACCTGAGCTGAAGTCGGATGCTCAACCAACTGAGTCACCCAGGTGACCTTCTCAACAATGGTCTTTAGAGTAATTGAACAAGGATCACCATTGGGCATCTTTGTTTGTTTGTTTAATCAGTTAATTTAATTTAAGTTAGTTAATATACAATGTAGCTGGTTTCATCACTTACATATAACACCCATCTTAACAATCGGTTTAGATTCTGGAATAATCAATAAACCAGCACTTACACTTGTGGGTAGTGAAGGATGACCACTGTGTAACATACCTACCCATTTCTGGAGCTCCATTTTTCCCTGAGAATTGTTTTAACAGGGCCTCCATCCATTCTCTAGAGTGATGGTTTTGTTTAAAAAAAATTTAAAAAACCCAGAATTTAAAGGGTTTAGACATCAAGAAAGGAATGTCTAAAAGAAGTAAAAGGAGATTGATGGATTTAGAGTTAAAATCATAGTAGCATTTCTGATATGTATTTAACTAATTCTAAAAGGAAACATAAAGTTCATTAATGTAACTATCTCTATCCCCATCGCATGTCCTGTGTACCTATTCAATCAAAATAGATTTAGTGTATACACTGTGACTCTTGATTTGTATTTCCTGATGATGAGTGCTGTGGAATATCTTTTCATGTGTCTGGTAGCCACTCTGGAAAACAGTATAGAGGTTCCTCAATAAGTTAAAAATATAACTACCCTAGACCCAGCAATTGCACTACTAGGTATTTACCCAAAGGATACAAAAATACTGATTCGAAGGGACACATGCACCCTGATGTTTATAGCAGCACCATGAACAATAGCCAAATTATGGAATGAGCTCAAATTTCCATCAGCTGATGAATACAGAAGCAGTGTGTGTGTGTGTGTGTGTGTGTGTGTGTGTGTTTGTGTGTGTTTGTGTGTATACACATACATACATATATGTATATATATGTGTATATATACATATATACATACATATATGTGTATATATACATATATATACATACATATGTGTGTATATATATATATATGTCTTCAAATATTTGCAAATGGCAAGATTTAATTCTTTTTGATGGCTGAGTAATTATCCATATTCAGCCATCAAAAAGAATGAAATATTGCTGCAAAGATGTGGATGGAGCTACAGTGTATTATGCTAAGCAAAATAGAGAAAGACAAATATCATGATTCCACTCAGATGTGGAATTTAAGAAATAAAACAGGTGAACAGAGGGGAAGGGGGAAAAAAGAGAGGGAAGCAAACCATAAGATACTCTTAATGATAGAGACAAACTGAGGGTTGATGTAGCGGTGTTGCGTGGAGGGATGGGCTAGATGGGTGAAGGGTATTAAGGAGGGCACTTGTTGGGATGAGCACTGGGTGTTATATGTAAGTGATGAATCACTAAATTCTACTCCTGAAACAATATTACTCTGTATGTTAACTAGCCAGAATTGAAATAAAAACCTGAAACAAACAAAAAAAATTTAATGGAAAGGAAAATGATATATTTTGAAATAATCAAGATGACTCGATGGAGTAATGGGGGAAATTTTCATAGTGTGAAAATGAAGAGCTTTTCTGCAGATGAGAAACAAGAAACACAAAGGAATCAGTAATGTGAAGTCCCTAAGAAAAAGCAATTCAGGCAAAGAATGGGAAGGACAGATGCTAGGGTGCTGAGGTGAGGGAGTGGAACAAATAGCAAGTCTGCCTGTATGATTACAAGAGAGCTGAGAATGAGCAGGATGAGACAGCTAGGAGTCCTGAAGGCTACGGTAAGAAGTTTGGATTTTATTTATTTTTTAATGCCAAGCCATTGATTTTTTTTTTTATTGCTGGACAGGGACATTTTTAAAATTCATTTATTTATTTTTGAGAGAGAGAGAGAGAGAAAATGAATATGAATGGGGGAGGGGCAGAGAGAGAGGGAGAGAGAATCCCAAGTAGGCTCTATCTACACTGTCAGCACAGAGCCAGACACTGGGCTCAATCTCATGAACTGTGATATCCTGACCCGAGCTGAAATCAAGAGTCAGATGCTAACCACCTAAGCCACCCAGGCACACCAAGAGACATTTTTTTATTGGACTAAAAAAAAAATACTGTCATTCTGAATGTTACATGAACTGGTGATTGAATAGGGACCAGAAACTGAGGCAGGAAAGTTGGCATATTTTGACATATTTGAGTTATTCCCAAAAGCACATGATGATAGGTTGAATGAGGAAAACATGAGTGGGAAAACTACGGAATGCTTTGGTTATGGACTCTGCAATGCTATTACTGAGAAGGAACTCCTGGGAAGGGATACAAGTTGTAGTGCATAAGGACACTAAGTTTGAGATGCCTATTAGACATGCAACTGAAGATTGTTTAATAAAATATTGGATTAACCATCTGAACATACAAATTGAGTAATCATCGCATATAAATATTTTTTGCAGATTTGGTATTTATTAGATTCAATCATTCAGGGTGGAGGTCAAATGGAAAAAAAAAGTTACTCTAACTTGACCTCTGGGACATACCCATATTTAAAATTTTGAATTGGTATATCCTGGGATGGGTTTCTAGAAAGAAGCAAAGGGGAAAGAGGAGAGGAAATCCAGGGATATGTGATTTCAAGGAATCCAAAAAAGAAGAGGAGGCTGATGAAATTTCAAGAAAGATGAGGCTAAAGAAATATTGATAAGCGAGGAACACGATGGTTTTTTATCATCTTAATATCTTAAGTCTGGAGAGTGGCGCTACAAAGTCCAATGAAAATTGGTTGACAAATAAATGGAAAGTAAGAAAATCAGACAAAAATTATAGAAGATGCTTTGGATTTTTTTTCTACAAAGAGGAATTGAAAATGGCCTGTCTGATAGTTATGTCATCAAGAAGAAATGTGTTTACTAGTTTGTTGGAGAGTGGAATTATAATTCATTTAGTGGGAGCCAATCAACTAATGGTAATAATCCAGTGTAGCAGGGTAAATCAATAATTCTGAAGAAAGTGATGAATACAGTATGCTAAAATTTTGAGTAAAATCAAATAGATATTATTCAGAAGCAAGGAAAAGAAAGGTTGACTGATAGGAGTAAGGGAACAAGAGCAAAGACAAATGAAGGATACAAATTTGCGTCAGATTATAGATGTATTGGTGGAAAAATAGTTCTTTTTCTGTGTTGGATTCTATTTTCTCAATGAAATATGAAGTGAAATCATTATCTGAAAGTACATGATGGTAGGAAAGAGAGATGGTTAGAATTTGGAAGATAAAGGAAAAGGCACCAACAGAAAAATAGTAGGTTTCCTTGGCAGTGCTATTTATTTGTGCTTGCCATTGTGAATTAGCAGTGAAACCGATACTTTTCCATAGCTACATCCAGCAGTTTGATAGCAGGTGCAGAGATGAAAACCCTGCATTCAAGGATGAGAGTGGTTGAGTGGACAAGAGACTTCTGAATGTTTTCAATGAGGTCACTTTAATAATATCTCAATTTATACAGACTGAGTGAAAATGGAAGTGCATGTAAGAGGGTACCGACCGATAAATGGAGAAAATGAATACAAGTAGAATAAATAAGTTGGGACCAGTAAATAAGAATTGGTGGTTGGAAAGAAAAATGTTTAAAATAAACCTTTTGAAAGTAGAACACAATCTGTCTACCCCCCTAGATCTGCGGGATACAGGCAAAGCACTAGCCTGGACAGACAGTTACATTTTAGATAAGGTCAAGAGGTGAACACAAGTAAAAGACTGAAGATTTATGGACTGCTAATTAACTGATTCAGGGCTTCCACGGGTGCAGTGTTTTAAACCTGATCCTCACAAAGGGGATGAAAGATAAGACCTAATTAGAACATGTCCAAGATGGTAAGGAAATTAGAGTTCAGGTGATAATGTATAAACCGGGATAGTGGTTTCTGGAAATTATAAATATTCATATTCATATTCATATTTACACAATAAATAACAGTAAACAGTGGGATTTGAAATGGTTGTGTCATTGGGCAAAGGGGGCCATTAATTCAAACTTGTTATTATGGGTTCCTGGAACCATTAGTCTGTTTTATAGCACAAAATCATATAACACTGTTGAGGAGGAATGTAGTAGCCCAAGTTTCCCCCTAGGTCCTGAGGCAAGTTTTTAAAACTATACAATCAGAAGTAAAATAGACATAGTTTCAAATCCTAAGTATGTAACTTAATTGCTATGAGAATCACATGACGTTAAGCCAAGGAGTTTTCATTTGCTAAGAAAAAAAATAATAAAGAAAAATATAGGGAACATCGGTGATCACTCCTGTATTGTTAGGGTAATGTAACAGTTAAAGACTAAGGAAATGAGGTATATAGGAAAGTATCTACAGAATCAACATTACTTTCCTTTCTTGCATTTCTTCTCATTGGACCTATGCCCCACCCCTACTTCTCCCCTTTATCCCACTACCACCAGCCTAATCATAATGATAACTTTAATAATTGACAAATATGGCACCAATATTTGATAGCTTGGCTCATAGTGAGTTTTCTAAATACTTATCTATTGAATTACAAAAATGTATAGTTATTAATACATAAAATCCTCAGATCCAGTCATTGCAACTTCTGTACCTGTTACCAATACCATCTTTATTATTTAGAAAGATGCTAAAAATGGTTCTTTGACAATCTGGATAGACAACTGTTGGTACGTTAGTTTCTCTTTTCATTTTTCTAACTTAAAAAGGAACTATACAGAGCCGGTACAATGTCTATACCATGTAACAAATAGGTGGATGATACCGTTTTTCTGCTTTGTAAATTCTTATCAGCTCTCTTGATTGTTTACTAAGCTCCCACAAAGAACATGACATTTTCTTCAAAGCTGATGAATCAGCACTGTTGGATGAAAGGATGACCTAAAACATGAGTACTCTACAAAGGGGGAGGCGGGGAAGAAAAAGCTTTTAGCCAAGATTATTCATTCTCCTTTTCATTACTTTTGTCTTTGGGGTGCTCGCAATCAGACATTGTCTTTGCTTTGTCTGACTTCAGAAAATGCTCTCTTAGCACTGCTAGTATTATTCTTGCTATTTAACTTTTATTCTTCTGTTGATGCCTTAGAAATCATAAATGTAGTACATTTCTACAAAGAGGGTTAATTGAACTCTTCCTTTGTTTCCAAAGAAAAAAATTGATAATCATAAAATTTTATAAAAACATTTTTTAGGAATGGACTGCTTTCTAAATCTTAAAATTCAGGCGGGAAAGTGCTTTATGTTGGATCATAAAATATTATCAGCACATGCATTCATTTTCATGATTTACACAACTTTAATCATCCCTTTTTTTGCTAGTAATTAACATATACCTGAATTCAAATTATGCTTTAAATAGCAAAATATCATCTGCAAACTTTCTTTGCTAATATGATCTGAAATTACTCTATTTAAATTTTAGTGATATAAACCCAGGGTTCTAGAATGACTATGCTCATTACTTGATGTTACTTATTGACCTGCTCTGAAGGTGCATGTTTTCATTTAGAGCACCACTGTCAAGAAAATGTTACTTCTTGCCTGTTCTCTTATACAGGGTAGATCAAGAAAAAAAATGAGAATTATAAAATAAACTTGAAAATACTCAAGTCAGAGAAAATCCAGTACACAGGCTAGTTTTATAGAGAATGACTGTATTAGCAAATGGCTTCACTCTCAGTCACAGTGAAATTTTCACCTGGGGGTGACATTTTTGACTACATACAAATGGATTTCTTTCATTTGGAACCTTAAAAACAGAAGCAATGATAACTTATCTAACCCAGTTTAGTAATCAGACAGTTTTTGTTGTATTTGTTTTGCTTGTTTCTTTTCTTTTTAGTAGTTTTCCTTTGGTCTTTTGCTTTGCCTGATGAATCAAACTGTACTTTACTTCTTTTTTTTTAATTTTTTTAATGTACTTCACTTCTTTAATTTGGTTAAAAACTTCTTCAGTGGAGCTCTTGGATCATTGATTATTGGAAAAACGCTTATATAATATGAAATCTTTGATAGGTAACACAGCAGGAAGGGCATCAGGACCCTTGAGTGTCTGGAGCAATTTCAAGTATAGTATAACCAGATGAAAACAAAACAGACTCCAAAATACAAACTCTCTTACCAGTATTTTTTGACTGGTCAGTATGTGGTAGGAGTTGTGCAGGGGTAGATTGGGATGATGTGTTAGAAGAAGGTATAATAACATCTATAAAAATAGATAACAATCATCCAAATTACTTTCCTCTGTGAGACAGACTTTGGATTGGTCATAATCTGCTTCCCTGATAAGGACTGGAGTCAAGACTTATATAAAATTAAGACTATATAAGATTGCATGACTAGTATTTCCTTCTGGACTTTTTCCCTGGATCCTAAATGGCCAAAATTATAGTCAAGAGTCTTGGCAACATGGATATGCTTTAAGAATTCAGGAATTACCCAAGTTTCCTATAAGAATAAGCAAAATATTAGCTTTCCATGGTCCGATTTTTAAATTATTTTCTAAAATTCTGTTTGCCGTTTTTTCCCCCCATAGGGAAGTCTCATTTAATTCTTTGTTTATTTAAGTCCAAATTCTAGAACACAACTCAAGTTCCACTACTCAGCCTCTGCTACCATAACTTTGGTCCTGGAACAATTTCTGCTTTACATTTCCACTGGTTGCATTTATTTTGGGGCTTTTTAATTGGAGGTCTTTTGTTTCTATTAGAAATATAAGCTGTCTCCTTTACCAACTCCTCCAGAGAGCTCTAAGAAACTCTTGACTTGTCTTCAGACCAAAGGCCCCCAAAATTAGACATGATATCTTTTTAAAAAATTTTTTTCTAATGTTTATTTTTGAGAGAGAGAGAGAGACAGGGTATGAGCGGGGGAGGGGCAGAGAAAGACACACAATCTGAACCAGGCTGAAGGCTCTGAGCTGTCAGCACAGAGCCTGATGTGGGGTTCAAACTCACAAACCACAAGATCATAACCTGAGCCAAAGTTAGACGCTTAACTGAATGAGCCACCCAGGTACCCCAACGTGATATATTTAAGATACATTGCTTTATCTACAGAGAAGAGTTGCCACGAAAGCAAATTTTGGCCAAAGTCCAGTAGAAGCTTCGTTCTGACTATCTTTTATGGTCTACTCTGATACTCCAGTGGTTTTTGAACCTTAGGTCCAGTGACCTATGTTGTTTCTGCCTACTCTGATTTGCTGATGGAAGAAAAAGTGTGTGTGTGTGTGTGTGTGTGTGTGTGTGTGTGTGTGCTGGAAATTTATTTATTTGTTTTTAAATATAATTTATTGTCAAGTTAGCTAACATGCAGTGTATACAATGTGCTCTTGGCTTCAGGAGTAGATTCCTATGATTCATCACTTACATACAACACCCCAGTGTGCACCCCAACAAGTGCCCTTCTCAGTGCCCATCAAACTGACGGGGCAGGGGAGTACCCATCAAACTAAAGTGGCAGGGGAGAGAGGGGAAAATGGGTGATGGGCATTGAGAATGGAAAAAAATTCTGAATCTCAAATTTTGAATGAGGCACACATCTAAGCTGAATAGCTCAAAGTATGTAATTCCTTCGGGAAAATAGAGACTAGCCTCCTTTATTCTTCACTCCACTGAAAGACAACTACCACTTTTCTCATTACTGTCTTATAGAGTACACATAAGAGCATCTAACATGTAAAGGCCGCCACTCATACCCAAACTGTGATAGCCCAGCAGAAAAATATTCTTGAACATTTAACATTCATTAATGCTTACTGTCTCTCCATCTTTGTTGTTAATACAAAGGTACTACAGAATTCTCAATTCATTAATTTCCCTTAATAAGCCATTTTATTCATCTTTTTAAAATATTTTAATGACCTTTCTCCTAGTACTTAATCATAGCTTATGGCACAGATCTGTAAAAGCAATTATGAGACAACACATGTTTGGCAGCCTTGTCATTATCTCATGAGTTAAGAAAGGTCAGACTCTCAATACTTGGATGGAAATCTCCAAAGAAAAGCCAGGTGTTCATGGATAAAGCACTAGGGATTCACATGGAACAACTCTGCCCTTTGAGACAGAGCAGCACATTCTTGATAAGACAGTCAGTAAATCCCTGCCTCCCTGGCCCGTCCAGTAAAGCCACTTTGTTATTTTCAGGTGAGGAGAAGAAAATGCTTATGAATGTATACATTAAAAGGAATGAAAAATGGAGATTGGCAACTTTTAAAAACATGGGCTCTTCTACAAAAGTAAAATAATTTGAACTGGTAAGGTATGGAGTTGTTTACACAACATGGTGACTCTAGTCATCTCTCTCTCTTCTAATCTTCACAAGGGAAAAGAGAGAACGGCAGGTATTCAAACTGATTAATTACACTCACATGCCTCCCCAGAGTCACATCATGGTGATAGATGTCTGGGTAGTGCTGAAGTCCTCTAATTAGGGCTGACTGAATATGGTAGATTAAAATTCTAAACATTAGGCTTTGGGGAAAAACTCCAGCCCCCATTCAATTTTCATTAGCTTAGAGTCACTTCATAGATTCAAAGTCATCTGAGAAATATTTATAGGCTTTCTGAGAAATATAGCTGCATCCCAGGAATGCTGAAATTTGACAATTATTTTAAATCCTTAAACTGACTGGAGTCTTTCAGTAGCACCCTCGGTGCAGAGGCAATGCTTTTAAAACTTTAAAATAATTGGAGAAAAAGAGAACATTTACAAAAAATATTGTGTGTATTTTGTCTGATCCTTAGTTTTAAAACCTTAACCCAGTTTTCCTAAGTTAGAGATTAACGCTTTATGTGGGTTTTTTACTCTTCTAAAGAGAAAATCCTATTTCTTAAATATGTTAGCCTTGAACACATTATTTCGTGTAGAAAAACAACCCAAGTTTTATCCGCTTTTAGTTTCCAACTTTTTCAAAGGGTAAATTTTATTTCAGTACATAATATATATATAAATTTAAGAAAATAATGTAATTAGAATACTAAGTAAAGAAAAAATTAAGTAAAGAAAACAATTTCAGCAGACCATTGAGAGTTATTGTTAGTAACTTGTAAATTTAACTCAGTAAACAGGTTTAGTAAACACTGGTTTGTATTTTTAACAGTCATCAGAGACGATACTGTCTCTAGTGGTCAGTTCCATGCCTGCCTATTTTTCTTCCTCAGCTTGAATTCCAAGAGGGCAAGACTGCTTAAATAAATTCAATAATATGAATGGAAGGGTTGGGTGGAGGGAAAGTACAAGGAGGGAGTCCTTAATCTCAAATCTGCTCCCACCTCTAAAAGTTCCCATTGGCAGAACTCTTGGACACCGTCCCGCCTCTGAGATGCAGACAGAGCCTCAAGCAAGAATTCCTATTAGTGAACTAATCTCAAGTTTGAAGACTATCACTTGCTTGTCAGCTGAAAGTCTAATGAAAAACGTCACGGGCAAAATGACAACCTGAAGGTGGGGAAAATGAAAATCAAGCCTTGAGCATGTAGCAAAATAAAATAAATAGCTTCCCAATTTGGTTCTAGTTGTCCTCTTTGCATTTGGAGGCATCAATTTTTATTGGCATTTTTGTATTGGTTTTCAGCTCTACACTTTTGTATGGCAGTGGTGTGTAAGAGGAGCCTTCTCCCACACGTCTTGTACATTCTCCCTGATCTTATGGTTGAGACAGATCAGGAATGGGCATTTTTCTCTGCTTCTTTTACCATTCTGATGATTTTAGGCTAATAGAGAAAGTAGTGATCTTGTTACTGCGGATAGCAGATGTCTACCAATGTAAAGGCATGTTTATGCCATGTCTGATCTCAAGACAATGCTGGGAAAGAGATCTGAGCACCAAATGGTATGAACTAAGAGTGAAAGGTGTCCCAAGACACAAAGGTTTTATGCACAATTACAGAGAAACTAAGTCAGGTTGTGTCTTCTTGCTTGTAATTTATGTTTGGTTAAGTTCTATTATCCCTCTCCTTCCCCTTCTGTTTTTTTATCTTTGCCAGAAAAAGCCCTACAAATCCCTTGGTTAGAATGTTCCTATTCCTTGCTGCCAAGTTATCATCATTCTTTAGGCTTTTCAGTTACTATTTATCCAAAAATTTGAAACCACCTAGAAAAACATTTTCTATTCCATTTTTAGGGTGATTTAGCTACTATTGGTATCAAGTTAGGACTATGTTTATTTAAAAATCATTGGAGCTCAGTCGGTGGCTCAGTTGGTTAAGCATCTGACTTTGGTTTCGGCTTGGGTCATGATCTCACGGCTTATGAGTTCAAGTCCCACATCAGGCTCCGTGCTGACAGCACAGAGCCTGCTTAGTATTCTCTCTCTAGCTCTCTCTCTGCCCCTCCCCTTCTCACTCTGTCTCCCTCTCTCAAAAATAAATAAAAAAATTTTAAAAAATAAATAAAAATAAAAATCACAGAAAGCAAACGTATCAGTGGCTTAATCAACATCTGCTTTTCTTTTCCTCACATGTAGAAGTCTTGAGGTAAGCAAGCCATCCAACTATGTTTATGCCAGTCTCCTGGGTGAAATCTCCAGAAAGTCAGGTTAGTTTATCTTGTTGTTCTCCTAGGAGTGGTTTGTATCCCTAAAGTCTTATAGCCTAAAAGAGTTACTCTGATTCCAGACATCACACATGTTCAAGGAGACAGTGGGGGAAGTAGAAGGAGCAAAGGACACACATCATCTTTCTGAGGAAGATTCCCCATCTGCTTGCATCCCATTGGCCACACCTTAGTCATATAGTATATGTGACTGCAGGTGGGTTGAGACATGCAAGGCCCAACTAAAATTGGGAATTCTATTGCTGTGATAAAGGGTAAAAAAGATTTTGGAGACAACAAGCAGTCTCTGATATCTTCTACTGGAAATTATATTTTTTTAAACTAAGAAACTTGCAAGTAGCAGGTAATAAATGGTCTGGTTTCTGACTCTACTTTTAACTAGTCCTATTTGAAAGGTAAGTTAAGGGACCCCTGGGTGGCTCAGTCAGTTAGGCGTCTGACTTCAGCTCACATCATGATCTCGTGGTTCAGGAGTTCAAGCCCCTCATCCAGCTGTGTGCTGACAGCTCAGAGCCTGGAGCCTCCTTCGGATTCTGTGTGTATGTCTCTCTCTCTCTGCCCCTCTCACATTTATGCGCTCTCTCTCTCTCTCTCTCTCTCTCTCAAAAATAAATAAACATTTAAAAAATTAAAAATAAATAAAAAGTAAGTTAATTAATCACTCTAAGCTTTAGATGTCTTAATAGCAAAATAGGGAAAATAATGACATCATTCTCAGAAGATTATTGTGAGAATTGATCAAGCCATAGGATAAAGCCCTGTGCACTATATGTGTTTAACAGGTGTTATTGTCCCTTTCCTATAACTTCTTTCTTATATGCTAGTTTGTAGTCCTACAGGAGCTTTATTAAGTATATAAAATTGATTAACACTGTCCAGTGGAAAAATCATGCAAGCCCAAACTGGGAGTATATTTCAGTATGCTGGTATCCACATTAAAAGAAAATAATAACAGGATGAAATTACATTAATATCTTTTAAAATTTAACCTTATATAGTCAAAATGTTATCATTTCAACATGAAGTCAATATAAAACGATTGAGATAATTTTCAGTTTTTATATACTAAATTTTCAAAATTGCTCTGCATTTTATACATATAACCGTCTCAATTTGGACTAGAAACATTTGAGTCTCGATAGTCACATATGGCTAGTGACTACTTGTTAGGCTGTGCAGTCTATACCCCTAAACTTTATTTGAAGCAAAAGAATGCTGATTTTTTTTGACACCTTGAATATTTGCAAGCCAATAGCTAAAATACTCCAAGTAAAAACTTCCTAATTATAAACACAATAGAGAAACAAAATGCTCTTTGATGAGTTAGAAGTGGCAAAAGGAAGATTGGGTACACACCTGAAGATGAAAAGCTTCTTTCCTTTTTTTAACGTTTATTTATTTTTGAGACAGAGAGAGACAGAGCATGAACGGGGGGGGGGGGTCAGAGAGAGGGAGACACAGAATCTGAAACAGGCTCCAGGCTCTGAGCGGTCAGCACAGAGCTGACCCGGGGCTCGAACTCACGAACCGTGAGGTTATGACCTTAGCCGAAGTCGGACACTTAACCGACTGAGCCACCCAGGCCCCCGAAGATGAAAAGCTTCTTATATATGAAATGGAGAGCAAAAATTTTAAAAATACTGAATGTGTGTTTGTTCCATCCACTGAATCTCCAATTGAGTTATTCTCAATTTGTTTAGTGTGTGTTAGCTTTTGTATTCAAATACAAATGCAAACTTGTTTTACTCCATTAATAATAAGAAAAAATCAATGAGATTTTAATGATCCTCAATAAAACTTTAGTTATTAGAAGCAAGTTTTTCATCTCAACATTAAGGCTACATTAGTTGTTAATATTATAATTAGTTGTTAATATTATAAGTGATTATAATAGTTGTGATAATTAGTTGTTAATATTATAAGTGATTATGTAAAATAGGTCACAGAATCAATGGTATTGAACATAATTCAGTTGTACCACTGAGTAAGAAGACTTCTATCAACACTCAATTTTTGTCACTGCTGACAAAATCCATGTGTTTGAATCATTGTACTACCTCAAAAACGAAAAGAAATGAATTGAATACAATTAAAATGCAGACAACTAACTCATGAATTTTTATGGCAATTTAATGATCGGTTTAATATTTTTATGATAAAATTAATTGATTTATGTTTAAAATTTATCAGAAAATTAGAATAAGGTTCTTATAGAATTTTTTTTTTACCAACTTGATATTTCTTGTTTTGCGTATGAAGAAACTAAGGCTCAAGGAAAGTAAGTTAATTTCCCTCTAAATAACTGCTTTGTGTCAGAAGTACTAAGTTCTAAAACTAAATAAGAAATCAATATGAATTCCAAGAGTCCTAATTTTTAACAAATGTATGAAAGACAAATTATCATTCCAAGTTGCAGTTGTAGGCTGGGACACGTGCCACGCCCCTGCTCTTTCCACGCATGCTCATCTCAAGCCCTCCACATGCACATGCACTGACAATTTTCAGTTTCCTTGGGACATTCACAAAAATAATCTGAGATTTCAGCGAAGTCAGAGGAAGTACTTTCATTCTAGGGTTTAAAAGTCTCTATATTGGCTTAAAACAACAGAACTCTGGGAGTCCAGAAGTTCAAAGTCAAGGGGTCAGCAGGACCACAGTCCATCAGCTAGCTCTAGCAAGGATCCTCCCCATCTCCTCCATCCTCTGATGGTTGGCTAGTCTGCAGCAGCAAAACTCTGTCTGCTTCTGTCCTCACATGGCTTCTTTCCTGTGACTCTGTGTGCCCTTTCCTGTCCCATATAAGGACATTCATATTGGATTTAGGGTCCATTTTAATCCAGTATGATCCCATTCTAAAACTTAGATCTGCAGTGAATTACAGTCACAGGTGCCAGGGATTGTGATTTAGATATATCTTTTTGGGGGACACTATTCAGTCTACTAAGGAACACAAAAGGTTTTATTTGTACGACTTACTTTACAAAACAAAATGACACCTTATAGATCATGTGATGTGATTGTGATTTCCATTAGAAGAAGGGAATATTATTCTACTGTTATCTCTCATCAATTTACCTTTCTTCCCAGCAACCAATCAACTCCAAGTCCTCAGACTTCCCATCACCAACACATCTCAAATGCTAGAGATACTGCATAAGTGAATGCTTTCTCTCTATCTGCATCTCACCCCAATTCACTTCATGTGGGAATCTTATTAATGTGATACTCTAGCATGCCAAGAATTATCATTCCTCTAAGAACTACCTCCAAAGGGGGTTTTTGACATTTGTCTGACTAGTGTTCCAACTTTAGTGTCCTATTTATAGAATTTGCTCCCTTAGACCGCTTCTATTATCAATGTCCATCAGAAGCAAACCCTGTAACAGGATTTAAGTACAAGAAGTTTGTTTGAGAGGTAGAGGGAAGCCTTGTAGGAAAGCTGGGGAGGAAAGGCAGCTAGTGAAAGGTTCATTATCAAGGGATGATTGGAGCTTAACACATGGAGAAACTTGAGAAACGGAGGACGACACACATCTCAGCATTAATTGACCCTAGAGGCAAGCGGCCTTGGGTCTTTATACAATCCACTACCCCTGCCCTCCAGCCTTTGATTAAGGATTATTTCCTGGGCTTGCTGCCCATGAAGGCTGTGTGCCATTTCGTGTCTTCTGGGGAAAACAAAAACAAAAACAAAAGCAAGTCTGGTTGATTAGGATTAAGTTATAGCTCACTGAAGTAGTATGACTCTAGGGATGTGAGCATATGGCAATGAAGCATCTGCTACACTGATGCTGTAAACTTTTCTTTATGTCCCCAAAGTTTGTTCTTCTCTACCTGTACTGCCATTGTCCTCAGATTAAAATATTACATTTTTTTGCCATCTTTTTAAACTGGGATTTTCTCAAAGTGTAAGCCAGGAAAGGACTATTTTTGTCAACCTCTTTGCATTAGTCTCAGTAACTGACAGAGTACTTAGCACATAATGAGCTCTCAAAAATACTAATTAAAATCAATTAATGTTATTTCAAGCAATGGACTCTCTTGTGATCAACGGAATTGGTGATTCTGTCTCTGTAGACAATAGGTGGCATTTTCTGCCTACCTGCTATTATCTCTGCATTCAAACAAAACTGGAAATAAGATTTCCTATTGACACTTCAAAAGTGTTGAGAATTTAGAATATTCATAAGGGAAGGTTTTGGAGTTTTTGTTTAATATCTGGCTTGTTTGGGGAAGAGTAAATATTCTCCATATATCTAGCTTTTAAGAAAGTGCAGAAAACAGGGGCACCTGGGTGGCTCAGTTGGTTAGGTATCTGACTTTGGCTCAGGTCATGATCTTGTGGTTCATGAGTCCGAGCCCTGCATCAGGCTCTGTGTTGACAGCTCAAAGCCTGGGAGCCTGGTTCAGATTCTGTGTCTCCCTCTCTCTCTGCCCCTCCCCTGCTAGTCCTTTCTCTCAAAAATAAGTAAATAAACATTAAAAAACAAGAAACTGCAGAAAACAAAATAGCAGAACCTTTGGTAGAGAAGTGATACAAGGAAGCTAAATATAATTTGGGCAAGTATGGATTGGGATACCCAAAGAAAAGTGATATACACAACACAATGACTATTTCTTTCTCATGTGTCACACATACATAGAATACCAATTATGTCTACAGTTAAAGATAAATTCCTAGGGGCGGGTGGGTGGCTCAGTCGGTTGGGCGACCGACTTCGGCTCAGGTCATGATCTCACAGTCCGTGAGTTCGAGCCCCACATCGGGCTCTGTGCTGACAGCTCGGAGCCTGGGGCCTGTTTCAGACTCTGTGTCTCCCTCTCTCTCTGACCCTCCTCCATTCATTCTCTGTCTCTCTATGTCTCAAAAATAAATAAACGTCAAGTAAAAAAAATTTTTAAAAAAAGATAAATTCCTAGAGAAAAAAATATATTCTATCCCTTATCATTTTTTTAAAGGGACTGCACCCTGTCATATACATATCTCCATGTTATGGTACTTTTACTACCATACACGAGGAATTAAAGCCTTACTTACTTGAATTCAGTCCAATACATTTGGATATCACA
The DNA here is from genome assembly GCF_022837055.1 of Prionailurus viverrinus. Classification (NCBI taxonomy): domain Eukaryota; kingdom Metazoa; phylum Chordata; class Mammalia; order Carnivora; family Felidae; genus Prionailurus; species Prionailurus viverrinus. The sequence goes on along the minus strand of NC_062566.1, from coordinate 92,054,625 downwards.
ATGGATAAAAACCAGGCAAAATTAACACTCCTCAACATTTAAATCTCATTGCAGTCCTCTCTCCTGACTCTGCTCTTAGAAAAGAGATGTCTGAGGCCCCTGGGTGGCTCAGTTGGTTAAATGCCTGACTTCAGCTCAGGTCACGATCCCATGGTTCATGAATTCAAGCCCTGTGTCAGATTCTGCACTGACAGTGAGGAGTCTGTTTCAGATTCTGTCTCCCTCTCTCTCTATGCCCCTCCCCTTCTCATGCTAGTGCTCTCTTTCTCAAAAATAAATAAACAAACAAACAAACAAAGGAACAAACGTTAAAAAAAGAGATATAGATCCTCCATAAGCTTAAAACTGATTTATGTTAACTTTCCATGTGTGCATATGTGTGTGTGTGTGTGTGTGTGTGTGTATTTTCATATCAATGTTTGGAGATTGATTCATAAGAAAGTACCAAAAAAAAAAAAAACCTACTATTAAGATAGATTTCCAGCATTGGGCACTAAACCAAGCCCAGAAAAGATGTTTAATAGTTATTTGTTGAATGAATTGTTCTAGATTTTTACTCCAATTTTTCTTAGTACAGTTACAGGAAATATCGATGAAACCAAAACCTTCCTGACATTATAGAAAAAAGCAGAAAAGATATCCTGGGATATGTTTTTAAACCTGAATAATACTAATGGACATTTTATTTTTTATGCCTTCATAGCTGCAATGAAAGATGAGAAAAATTACTAAAATATACTACCATCCTAGATATCATTTATTGTTAAACTAAACATCATAACACTATTTACCTGGTATAAATGTGAAGGAGGTTTTTTATCTAGTTAGCTGATTGTCAGAAATTTGCAGCAAATATATCTGAAGAAGAATATTACACTAAATAGAATGCATTAGGGTATTTCCTTTTGCTAAATCAACAATTTCCAAAGAAATTCACGGCGATCTATTTAACAGACTAATGATATAATTTGTTCAATGTTGTGTGAATTACAACGTGATCTAATAAAAGTGACTCGCATATTGACCATGGAACTGGTATTTGATAGATGCTTGAAAATTCAGCTTTATGCTTTCGACACAAGGGAGGTTTTATCTGAGGTCAAGTTAATAGTATGCTATAATGATATGGTATCCTGGTGAACCTCCACTTGTATTATCCTCAGCCAATAACACCAGTTTCTGAAGTTAAAGTTTCTCAAATCACCCAGGCCACTTCCTTCAGTGTAGTACATCACTTGTAGAGTTTCAGTAAGTGCTCCTAACACCCATGCCACCTTACCTTGGCTCCCTCATCCTGCAAGATCTAACTACCAGACAGCAGGGGAATAGGATTTGGTATGTGGGGATCTTCAGTTTGTTTATTCGAGTAGCAAAAAGTAAAAAAAAAAAGGTATAGTCAATTTCCTAGGGCTTCCATAGCAAATGACCAGAAAATGAGTGGCTTTAAATAATATAATTTTTTATCTCACGGTTCTGGAAGCCAGAAGTCAGAAGTCTGAAATCAAGGTGTCAACAGAGTCTGTTCCTTCTGGAGGCTTAGATCCTTAGGCTTAGAGAATCCATCCCACGCCTCCCTTCTAGTTTCTACGTTTCTGGCAATCCTTGGCGTTACTGGTATATAGCCACATGACTCCAATCAGTGCCTCAGTCTTTACATTGCTTTCTCTTCTCTACTTCTATGTCGTCCCCTCTTCTGTCTGAAATTTGCCTCTCTCTCGTAAGGAAATTAGTCATTGAGCATAGTGGCCACATATGTAATCTAGGATAATCCTTTCAATTCAAGGTAACATTCATAGGCGCCGGTGTTTAGAATGTGGGCATATCTTTTGGAGGGCCACAATTCAACCTACTACAAAGAGGCTGTTAAAACCAAAATAGGAAAAGTTAATGAGCCAAGAATTATTATAATTATTAGACAACAACATTATTTCTCTTACATGTTCTGCTGAATTTGCAGTCATAAAAAGGGGTTATACAAATATTTGGAAAGGAGAAAGGAGTTTGGGGATAAAGTACTCCTTCAGATACTTTGAAAATGAGTATTTTTGTGTGCATAATGAGTTGGCATATTTCTGCATATGAGAGAGATAACGTGTGTATGTGTGTGTGCATGAAAGAGATGGCCAAAAGAGGAATATTTAATCCTAATAAAAAGCTGACAACGGCAAAGAGCTGGATCCTGTAATAATGAAGAAATATGCTGAGCTATGGGCTAAGAGAGGTTTTTAGAAAAGTTTTTTAGAGCAAGGTTAAAAGTTTTTTAGAGAAAGGTTAAAATTTGGTAGTTTGTGTCTTTGATGTTGATTACCATTCAAGGAAGATAATTGAGTCTTTTTTTACACTGTGAAGAAAAAATACTTGAATAACCAATATGGGAAATCCAGGGACAAATTTTTTAAAAAGATTAGTTCCCATTTTCAAAGGCATAGTTGTTATCATAATAGCTTAGTACTTGCTATACTAGGATCATCATTTAAGGAAGGACATTTTCTTACTTCAATTTTTTCTTTTATCAAACTAATACATAAAATAGTTTAAAAAGTTGAATGCATGTCAGTTAAAATGCACACTGGTAATGTGCTTTTTACTCACACTTAGAAAGCATCCTAAAATGAGGGTAAACATAAAAAAGGGCTAAGCATACTAGAATAAAAAGGAGAGAGAGAGGACCAACAGAAGATAAAGGAGACTACACATGACAACAGAATTTTGGAACATTGAAAGTAGATGAAAGATGACTATGTGACTTAGGACACTGGAAACTGTTGACATCTAAAGCTCTAAAGTATACATTCAGTTAGACTCAAGGTGATACAGACTAAAGAACTCCCAAACTTCTCAGGAATCAAAGACATAAAGCCGAAAATGGTTAAAAGTTTTTATGAAGAACAGCTGGGCTCCTAGATACTTTCCTAAACCATTTCAAGGAGGACATTGGGTACTCTGAACCAAGAGACACTTAGGAGAATGGAGGGGTTCTGTATATGTGAAAATCTACCTGGCCTTCTCTCTCCCCCCATACTGCTTCAGAAAGGTAGACAGCTAGACTTCTACTCCCAGAGAAGAGATTGGGAAATTCATCTCAGGAAACCTGACAAGACCCAAGAAAAAAATGTACAGAAACCTGTAACTGGGGATCTTACAGCAAGGTCTTTTGTTTTCAAGCCACACCCACAGATGGAGTTTCTGGTATGCTTGTTGAATGCCAAAGATTGGTGATATTTGAGGAAAGTACCCGAACTGGCAGAAAGAAATCAAATCATATAGTAATAAAAGTAGGGTCTGAAAAAACTGAGTTGGAAACGTTGCAAGGAGGAAGCAGAAGTAAATTCGGACATGAAGGAATGTAATGTTTTCAGAGGAATGAAAGAAGAGATTGGACTCAAAATAAAAACTGAAAGCTGTAAAACAAACAATCATAAAACGAGAAAGAACTCTTGGAATAAAAAAAAAGATGATAGTAGATGTTTATATAAAAGAAACAATAGAAAGTTTGCAAATTAAGTTGAGAAAAATGTCACAAAATTGAAACAAATCGACAAAGATGAAATAGGAAAAATGTAAGCTGATTTAGAAGATTAATCTAAAGGATTCCACATCTGATTCACAATGGTTTCTGAAAAGAGAGAAGATGAAAAGTGGGATCTCCTTATTATCGAAGAAGTAATTTTTTTTTCAGGCCAAAAGCCAAGAGTTTCAAAATTAACAGTTTCTGTAAGTGCCCAGAATAATAAATGAAGTGCACATACCCACACACTCCCAACATCCTGAAACCAAAGAAACCAAAACAAAACAAAACAAAACACGAGAAAGAACAAAGAAAAGATGAGTGTTATCAGATTTCTTAACATCTGCAAAAGAAGCTAAAAGACATGTCCTCAGTTTCAGAGGAGAAAAATATTTCAAACTTAGTTACTGTTTAATCATCAAGCTGTAAGGTAAGACTGAGTCTATTATAATATTTTCAGACATGAGAGGACTCAAAAAACTGTGTTCTGTGTACCATTTGGCAGAAAGCCTCTAGAGGATGTGCTCCATACAAAAGCTATCGTAAAACAAGAAAAAGGAAAACCATGACATCCAGGAATCTAAGAGGCTCTTATATAGAAAGAAATGAAAGGCAATTCTAGACCATCAGAAAGGAAGATGCCAATATACAGGCTGGGCAACAGGACCTGGAGCTAGCAAACCATGCTGGATCAGGAGAGGCATATCCCTCAGAGGAGGGATAACTTCCAGGAGGGGCGGCAAGAGCAGAGAAGACATGTAAGAGAAACTGATAGATTTCCTGATGGGTTGGAATGTTTTATGAAAAGGCCTCCTGTTTTGTCAGAGATTTTGTAGATAAATTTCTTTTTTTTTTTTAAAGTTTATTTCTTTGAGACAGAAAGAAATAGAGAGCAAGCAGGGGAGGGGTAGAAAAAGAGTGTGTGGAGGAGCAGAGAGAGAGAGAGAAAAAGCCCTGTCCGTTTACAGCCCAACATGGGGCTTGAACCCATGAACCACGAGATCATGACCTGAGCTGAAATCACGAGTCAGACGCTTAACTGACTGAGCCACCCAGGCATCCCTGTAGATAAATTTCTAATGGTTTTCTCTTTTAATTCAATTTTGTTTAGATTGGGTTTCTCTAAGACTGCGAGTCTTAACAAATATGTAAATATTGGACGGTATAATGGTGGTGCAATTGTTGGAGCCCTTTGAAAACAGAACAAAATATGGAGCCCTTTGAATCTAGGTTGTGCAGAGGAAAGTGAAAACAATGGCACCTTAGGGCCATCTGCAGTCCCTGTTATGCAGTAGTAAAGCTTGTTACACTGTCTCAGGCTCTCTCCTGGCTCAGACCACATGTCCAGTGAGGCTCTGTCCTCTGAGTTATGGCCATAAAATGCTAGAATACTGAGTGCCTTTTCTACTTGGCAAGTCCTTCATTAATGTACTATAAGAAAAAGACAACTTCAAACCCAGCTGGACCAACTGGAAGTAAATAGGGAAAAGCACCACAGTCCTATAATTTTGCTAAAGGATGTACTTGCTGTCTGTGCTCAGTGTCCAAAACAATCAATGGTCATTTATGAATAATCAAAGTTAAATATTCTGGGGCGCCTGGGTGGCGCAGTCGGTTAAGCGTCCGACTTCAGCCAGGTCACGATCTCGCGGTCCGTGAGTTCGAGCCCTGCGTCGGGCTCTGGGCTGATGGCTCAGAGCCTGGAGCCTGTTTCCGATTCTGTGACTCCCTCTCTCTCTGCCCCTCCCCCGTTCATGCTCTGTCTCTCTCTGTCCCAAAAATAAATAAAACGTTGAAAAAAAAAATTTTAAAAAAGTTAAATATTCTGCCTAAAGTTAGTGAACTGATCAGGAATCTACAAATTTTTGGAAATTTGGGATGGGAGTGGGGAAGATTCACATCACCAGTAGAACCTGACTTTCAGATCCTTGTTGAGCATTGAATACATCCTGCTTGACAATGGTGATAATGTCTTCCATTATTGGACCCTCGGACCCACCATTTATAAGCCATTTATTAACTAGTCTAAGCTACAAACAAACACACTTTCTAGGCCACAATATCCTCATCTATAATCTGTACAATCACTCGAAAAATTATGTTTACATGTAATATAATCAATAAATGCCCATAGACATGTACTTTAGAACTGATGAGATTGTGGGAATTTATGGTTATTTTTATTGGGTTTTAGGTATCTGGCCACTGTTGTGTGTATTGTACTTAATCAATATTTCCTCCCTACTAGCCCTCCCAAAGGACTCCTACCTCCCACATCCATGATCTCTACTGTAGAGTTGGGCCTAGGTAGTCATATTTGCAATTTTTGGCCCTTTCCCTACGTGATTGACTCGAGATTGGATCCATATCTAGTTTGCTGAGCCAACAACATTCTCTCAAAAATCCTCAATTTAAGAGTTATAGGTAACTGGATAGGTCTTCCATTAAAGTTTGGCCAAATGTGTTCCTATTGTGTGTTATGAAGTGTTCAGTTATTAAGATAAATACACTCTTATTATCTTTCTTTAAATTTCTGCTTCATAAAGCAAACAAATTCCCTTAGTAAATTTTATATATATTAAATATAGTTTAATTTGCTAAATTTATTTCTTAAACATTTATTAAATTATAGTTTATTAAATTTATTTCTTAAACATTTATTAAAATACAGTTTCTATGGGGCAATCATATTTAACCTGTATTACAATAAATATTTTATATATATGCAATGTGCCAACTATATTGATTATTTCTACAATGAATGCTATGTCAATGTTTACACTGATATAAATTTTATCTTGTATGAAATATGACAATGGATAATGAATTGGTAGAATGAAAAGCTTTACTTATCTCAAGTATCACAAATAAAGAAGACTAATATTATACTACAAATCTCTCACAGAAAATCTCTCTACTTATATGACTATTTCTACTTCTAGTTCTGAATAAGATAAAAATAAAAAGACAGTCTTCTTATTTCTGATTCTAATTCTGATTTAAATTTAGTCCACTGAAAGAAGTTAATAAGAGATATAAAACACCTTCTGGCTACTAGCAGATATAAATAAGAAGTAATTACTCTCAATAGCAATTTAGTGCTATAATTTCATTTCTATTTATACATTGGTTCATAAAATCAAGTAAAAAATACTTTAATGTATTCCTGAAATTGCTCATTAAATTATTATTTATTAAGGCACTGAAGTACCTATGATGCTGAATTTATCATACACTCTAAAGTTCTAAAGTGAATTCAGAGGGGAAAGCATAATTGAGATCAAGATGTGAAGGTTTGTAATTCCAAATGGTTTCTGATAAATGCAATTACCATAATCTGGAAGGTGAGTTAAAAGCTTATTCATTTGGATCATAAGACTTTTCCCTTTGCTCTTTTATGGCACGGTTCTCTATTATTTTGCCATTTGTTATTTTGATAAATGGAAGCGGTTTTTTAGAAATAGCAGAGATATTTGGGGCAATGGGCATGAGTAAATTTTAATCAAGTACATGTACCACTAGTGGTTTTCCCACTACCAAGGCTATTTGAGGTCATAGTCTGTCCTGTGGTCTGTGATGGTGATTTTTCATTACAGTTAATTTTACTTGCAGTTAACTTTATCTTCTTTTTTTTTTTTTAATTTTTTTTTCAACGTTTATTTATTTTTCGGACAGAGAGAGACAGAGCATGAACGGGGGAGGGGCAGAGAGAGAGGGAGACACAGAATCGGAAACAGGCTCCAGGCTCCGAGCCATCAGCCCAGAGCCTGACGCGGGGCTCGAACTCACCGACCGCAAGATCGTGACCTGGCTGAAGTCGGACGCTTAACCGACTGCGCCACCCAGGCGCCCCAACTTTATCTTCTTAAGGATAGCTGAGATGATTTTTCTACACTTAATCAAAAATTTTTGGTGAGACAAACATTTGTCATTTTTGAGGCACTAGACTTAGAGTATTAAAAAGGCATGTACCCTACCCTTAATAATCTCAGAGTTTAATTAAGGGAGATATGAAATCAGTTAATTACAGTACAGGAAAGATTCATATGTACATGATTCTGGGATCCCTAATTCCCCTCCCCCATGTGATTGTGTTGAAGATAGGGACTTTAAGGAGCTGATTAAGGTTAAATGAGGTCATAAGGTTGGAACCATCATCTAGTGGATCTGGTGCCCTTACAAGAAGAGGAAGAGAGGCATGCCTGGGTGGCTTAGTTGGTTAAGCATCTGACTTTGTTTCAGGTCATGATCTCGCAGTTTGTGAGTTCAAGCCCCACGTCGGGCTCTGTGCTGAGAGCTCAGAGTCTAGAGCCTGCTTCAGATTCTGTGACTCCCTCTCTCTCTGCCTCTACCCCGCTTGCTCCCTGTCTCTTTCTCTCTGAAAAATGAATACACATTAAGAAAATAAAATTTTTAAGAGGAAAAGACACTAGAGGTCCCTCTCTGTCATGTGGAGGTGACCATCTACAAACCATGAAGAGAACATGACTCTGTTGTCACCATGACCTTTAACTTCCACCATCCAGAACTCTAAGAAAATAAATTCTGTTATTTGAGCCAGCCAGTCTGTGTTATTTTATTTTGGCAGATTAGGCTGACTAATATACACAGAATAAGAAAAGTTAATCCTGGGTGGAGGAATGGACATGATATGAAACTACACAGTAGGTGACTATGGTAGGTAAAATAATGCCCAAAGGTATTTGCATCTCGTTCTTGAAACTTGAGAATGTTACTTTATATGGCAAATGGGATTGAGCTGATAAGATCAAGTCAAATATGTAGAGATGGGAAGGTTAATTTAGATTATCCCATTGGGCCCGATTTGAAGATGCTGCACTGCTTGTTTTAAAGATGGAGGAAGGAGTCAAGTAGCAAGGAATACAGGTTGTACTGCAAAAATGGAGAAGGCATGGGAATAGATTGTCCCCTAGAATCTCCAAGTGGAATATAGTCTTGCTAAAACTTTGATTTTAGTCTCAAACGACCCATTTCAGTTCAGACTTTTGACCTCCAGAATGCAAGATAATAAATTTGATTTGTTTTAAACCACTAAGTCTGTGGTCACATGTTACATCAGCAATAAGAAACTAATACAGTGGCCTTTGAACTGACTTTGGAAGGCAGAATTGACTTTCACAAGTAAAACAAACGAGTTAAAGAAAGCAATTTTCATGGCACAGACATGAGCATGAAAAAGAATATCAGGTTCAGTAACCACCTGCGATTGATGGACAGTAAGGGATGAATAACAGGTAAAGGAATGAATCCTGTCAAGTGTGGAATTTGAGTATCTGGTAGGCCTTGCAAGTTACTTGAGTTTTGTTGGGAGGAGTAAGGGTAAGGTTTGAAGCAGAAATGTCATGCTTGGAGAGGCATTTATCAGAAGACTAATGGAAAGACAGTGTGAGAGGCAAGAGTTGGGAATGTGGAAAGGGGATAATCCTGACAGTAGGAAGGCCAGTTAGAAGGTGGAGATAGTGGGACCTTAACCTGACTTGCCAGATCCATCTTCCAGTCTCCCTAAACAGGCCCAGTAATTTTTTTATCTCTGTTCTGCTCAATCTGTCCAACTTCCCTTATCCATGCAAGAAGTCAATAATTAAAATGCTGCATGTTAAAAGAACAATAGCAACATTTTTGATTTTTAAATCTTATTAATTAAATTCCCATATCTGGATTTTGAAATCCTTACTGCCCCCAAAACACAGTTACCTAGAATAAAAGAATATGCAGAGATTCCCTTTTCAGCCATTGCTACTCTCTCCAGGTCATTTATGTTGTCTGCTCCAAAAGTTCAGGAAGTTACTTCCCTCTGTACTTCCATAATTCATGGTGCACAATCAGCACTACATATTGGCATTGCTACTTTGCATGTCTATGTTTATTGGTAGACTGTGATTCCTTTGGAACAGAGAAATCTCTTTATATTCCCATCATTTACTAGTAAATAACAAATGCTGCTCAATGAACATTTATTGGAAATATGATAGGGGTCCCTGGGTGGCTCAGTCAGTTAAGCATTTGATTCTTCATGTCAGCTCAGATCATGATCTCATGGTTTATGGAATTGAGCCCCATGTTGGGCTGTGAGCTGACAGGGATTCTCTCTCTCTCTTTGCCCCTCCACACTCTCTTTCTCTCTCAAAATAAATCAATTACTTAAATTAAAAAAGAAAAAAATCCTTTCTCTTCCTCTGTCCCTCTCCTCTGCTTGTGCTCTTTCTCTGAAAAAAAAATAAAAATATGATAAATGATAAATGAATGACAACTATTGTAATGACCATTTCCATATTGATTATATTCTCAGAAAAAAATCATTTTAATTGTACAAGGAGAAAAATGCCAATATCCAATAATGTATATATAAAATTTTAAATTCTGAATTGAGAAATGACATGTGGCCAAAGAAGATTTCACATGAAGAATAAACAGCAGGCATGATAAGAAACAGTAGCATGTGCCTTCCATTCCGTCCAATAACATGCAAATAAAGACTTTCAGCACTAACCAGTCCTCCACACAGAATCCAGTCAAGGCCATATTGTTGGTACTGTTCACACACTGTTCAGAGCAAGTGACTTGAAAGGAAGAGTTTTCGGAATTTAATGGTAATGGTTTGAACTTTTTTTGTTGTTGGTTTTAATGTTTATTTATTTATTTTGAGAGAGAGAGAGAGAGAAAGAGAGAGAGAGAGAGAGAGGGAGAGAGAACAGGGGAGGGGTGGAGAGAGAGAAAAGAGAGAATTCCAAGCTGACTCTGCACCATCAGCACCAAGCCCGATGTGGAACTCCAACTCACGAACCAAGAGATCATGTCCTGAGACAAAATCAAGAGTCAGGAGCTTACCTGACTGAGCCCCCAGGTGCACCTGACCTTCTTTATTATCAGAATGATTAGAATTTTCATGACTTTGACTAATTACTCGTGTTAATTACTTAACTATTTTATGTATATACTTGACAAAGTAACATGATTTGCTCTTTAATTAATGTAAAGAATTTTACTGTTTCCAGAATCTTCTCTATCAGCCATAACATCAGATTTATGAGAGATAATCTCATTAATATTCATAGAATTTTTGCACATAAATCGCATCATGTATCACTGATAGACGAGAGGTTGGTGAAAACTCTAAAAAACTCATGTGCCAAGGACATTAGTGAAAATGGATGATATCAAGGGATAGAAACCTTATTAAAGCATGACCAGCTAAATTCTGTCCACCAGTATTAAGAAATAATTGTCATTATATCACAGATAAAATGGCCTTTTGTAGAGAAATGAAATAGATTCTAGACCTTCTTCCTATTTGGGGGAAAGCACTGCAGTGGTACCTGCAAATAAAAAAATCACTGAATGTATTATTTGGCATAAAATATTTCTGAAAGCTGTCTGATTTCTTTTGAAAATATCTATTTTCATGCTTTTTAATTTATGGATTTAAATGGGAGGGGGACTTCAACTGAGGGCTTACTCGCCTAAATAGTTCAATCTAATTCTGAGTAGCTACTTTTTGCTCTACTTAGAAAACCTCACTGCATTAGTATAGGCAGCACCTGTAGCAGCAAGGGTAAAAATGGTATTATTTCCATGGTAATAGTGATTTTCGTCAACAAGCAAGGTTAACCTTAGGCTGAGCAGGGCAAAAGATTCATGAGGCAGCACCTATTTCAGCTTGAGAATTACCTGTCTATTGCACAAATAGTCCCCTCTGCATGCATTAACTGAAAATATTTAATTGGTAACAAAGAGGAATTAATAATGTTCTAACCTGCAGTGAAGACATAACCATTTCCTTTTTCTCTTTTTTATAAAAAAAACTACGCTAATTTTTTAAAATTTTTCATGGTTTTATTTATTTTTGAGAGAGAAAGAGAGAGACAGAGAGAGACAGAGACAGAACATGAGTGGGGGAGGGGCAGAAAGAGAGAGAGGGAGACACAGAATCTGAAGCCGGCTCCAGGCTCTGAGCTGTCAGCATAGAGCCCAACACAGGACTGGTACTTGTGAACCATGAGATCATGACCTGAGCCAAAGTTGAAGCCACCCAAGTGTCCCAAAAAACTATGATGATTTTTCCTCTGAATCAAAGCATTGTATATAATTTTTATTAAACATCCTATCAATGCAACTTTGAATGAAAAATAATATCTTGAAGAAGACAAGTTAGGGGCCAACATGGCGGAGAAGTAGGGGATCCAAAGTTCGCTCATCTCTCAAACAAAGCAGTGCTGAAGCTAAAGGACTTTAAACTCCGAGAGTCTGGGAGACAAAGAGACAGTGGCTTCCAGGGACCTACAGGGACAACCTGATGGGCCATAGGTGTGTGACTGTGAACTGGGAAAGATAAAATGAACAGAGGGGAGGGATCCCCTTCTGTGAAGAGACAAAAGAAAGAGAAAGAGAGGCTGGGGAAGCATAGTACTGTACCTGGACAAGAGAAAAACCATGGACCAGGACAGAGAAAGATCCAATCTCTGAGGGCCTTTTTCCAGACTGGAGCCGGCTGTTCTGATTGTGCATATGTGGGTAGGCAGCCATCCCTGGGCTCATTGACTAGGTCAGGGGCACAGTCCGCAGTAGGAGAAAGCAATCCCCTCCCTGGAGTGCTGTGGGACAGAACAAAGCCTTCCCGCCTCCTCCAACTGGGGACCACATATCAGGTGGCGTGGAGCAGTGCTTCACCAGTATTGGGGCATGCAGAGTGAGAGTTTGAATCCCAGCCAAGCACTGGAGCATGGGAGTAGGTAGAGTGGGACAAACAGCCTCGTTTGCACCTGCAGAATAGTGAGGACTGCTCCAATAGAGTGGGACACCAGGTCTGCGGAGGAGAGACTGGGGTGTTGCCATTTTCTCCCCACCACCACCAAGGTGGGACCTCAGGGATTGGACAGTGGGGCCTACAGTGGAGGCAGGACCTGCCTACACCAAACCGCACTCCTCCATACTTGGTAACTGCTATCTACCGGAGAGGGATTGACGCTGACAAACAAGGAAGCCCCTGCTCTAGACCAGTGCTGTTGTATTGCCTGGTTTAATTCTTGGACAATTCTTATTATACAGATATATTCTTTCTTTCCTCCTTCTTATCTCTTCTCTCCTCTAGTCTGGTTATTCTGGTTGTTGATTTGGTTTAAGCAGACATATTTAATCTATTCTCTTGATACATGTTCCACATCTCCGTCTTTATTCTCCTTTCTCTCTCTCTGGATTAAGCCATATAGTTCTCTGTCTGGTCAATTTATATATTTTTATTTTTCCCTGCCTATCATTTCTCTCCTTGTATGGGATAAGGACTCTTCCATCAGCACTGCTTCCACCCTGTTTTTTACTTGTAACTGGTGTTTTTTGTTACTTGGGGTTTTTTTTTGTTTGTTTGTGTGTTTGTGTGTTTTTGTTTTTTGTTTGTTTGTTTTCCTTTCCAGGGATACTTCAAGGAACAAATCAAAGCACACCTAGTGGAGGGTTTAATATATCACTACAAGTAGCGAGATAAAGTAACCAAAGTCACAACAATGGAAATCAAAAACACCTCTTGAAGGGTCAGGCCCTGGACAGTATATGACCCCTTCTTAATATAATAGTGCTGGGGCGCCTGGGTGGCGCAGTCGGTTAAGCGTCCGACTTCAGCCAGGTCACGATCTTGCACTCCGTGAGTTCGAGCCCCGCGTCGGGCTCTGGGCTGATGGCTCAGAGCCTGGAGCCTGTTTCTGATTCTGTGTCTCCCTCTCTCTCTGCCCCTCCCCCATTCATGCTCTGTCTCTCTCTGTCCCAAAAATAAATAAACGTTGAAAAAAAAAATTAAAAAAAAAAAAAAAAAAAAATATAATAGTGCTGACAGGTGCAGGGCACCTAACAGGCTTTTCAAACACATAAGGGAAAGAAAACTAGCCAAAATGACAAAACAGAATTCTCCTCAAAAGAAATTCCAGGAAGAGATGACAGCTAAAAAATTGCACAAAACAGATATAAACAATATAACTGAACAAGAATTTAGAATAATAGTCATAAGATTAATCACTGGACTTGAAAAAAAAAAGCATAGAAGACAGGAGAGAATCTATTGCTGCAGAGATCAAGGAACTAAAAAATAGTCACGATGAATTAAAAAATGCTATAAATGAAGTGCAAAATAAAATAGAGGGGGTGACAGCGAAAACTGAAGAGGCAAAGGGGAGAACAGGTGAAATATAAGATAAAATTATGGAAAAAGATGAAGCTGAGTAAAAGAGAGATACAAAAATTCTGGATCATGAGGGGAGAATTAGAGAACTAAGTGATTCAATGAAACAGAACAATATCCATATCATAAGAGTTCCAGAAAAAGAAGAAGAGAGAGAAAGAGGCCAAAGGTGTGCTTGAACAAATCATAGCTGAGAACTTCCCCAATATGGGGAAGAAGACAGACATTGAAATCCAGGAGGCACAGATAACTTCCTTCAGACATAACGTGAATCGATCTTCTGCACAACATATCATTGTTAAACTGGCAAAATACAAAGATGAAGATAGAATTCTGAAAGCAGCTACAGATAAATGGGTCTTAACCTACAAGGGTAGACATGTAAGGGTAGTAGCAGACCTAGGTACTGAAACTTGGCAGGCTAGAAAGGAGTCGCAGGAAATTTTCAATGTGATGAATAGGAAAAATATGCAGCCAGGAATCCTTTATCCAGCAAGCCTGTCATTCAGAATAGAAGGTTTTCCTAAACAAACAAAAATTGAGGGAATTCATCACCACTAAACCAGACCTACCAGAGATCCTAAGGGGGACTCTGAGTGTTGCAAAGACCACAAAAGACCAGAGACATCACTATAAGCATGAAACCTACAGATAAAACAATGACTCTAAACCCATATCTTTCAATAATAACACTGAATGTAAATGGGCTAAATGCCTCAATCAAAAAACATAGGGTATCAGAATGGATTAAAAAAAAATAAGACCCATCTACTTGCTGTCTATAAGAGACCCATTTTAGACCTGAGGATACCTTCAGATTGAAAGTGAGGGGATGGAGAACCATCTAGCATGCTATTGGAAGTCAAAAGAAAGCTGGAGTAACCCTACTAACATCAGACAAACTACATTTCAAACTAGAGACTGTAACAAGAGATGAAGAAGGGCATTGTATAATAATTTCAGGGTCTATCCATCAAGAAGAGCTAACGATTATAAATGTTTATGCACTGAATACAGAGCACCCAAATATATAAGACAATTAATCACAAACACAAGCAATCCTATTGGTAAGAATGTGGTAATTGCAGGAGACTTTAATACTCCACTTACAACAATGGACAGATCATCTAGACAGAAAATCAATAAAGAAACAATGGCCCTAAATGATACACTGGACCAGATGGTCTTGACAGATATATTTAGAACTTTTCATCCTAAAGTAGCAGAATATACATTATTCTCAAGTGCACATGGAACATTCTCCAAGATAGATCACATACTGGGTCACAAAACAGCTGTCAATAAATATAAAAGAGTTGAGATCATACCATGCACACTTTCAGATCACAATGCTCTAAACCTTGAAATTGACCACAGGAAAAAGTTTGGAAAACCTCCAAATGCATGGAGGTTAAAGAACATCCTAATACAGAACCAATAGGTCAACCAGGCAATTAAAGAAGAAATTAAAAAATATATGGAAACAAATGAAAACAAAAACACAACAATCCAAACCCTCTGGGATGCAGCAAAGGCAGTCATAAGAAGAAAATACATTGCAATCCAGGCCTATCTTGAGAAACAAAAAATCCCAGATACAAAATCTAACAGCACACCCAAAGGAACTAGAAGCAGAACAGCAAAGAAACCCCAAAACAGCAGAAGAAGAGAAATAATAAAGATCAGAGCAGAAAGAAACAATATAGTATCTAAAAAACACACAGTAGAACAGATCAATGAAACTAAGAGTTGTTTTTTTGAAAAAATAAACAAAATTGATACACCCCTAGCCAGACTTCTCAAAAAGAAAAGATAGAGGGCCCAAATAGATAAAATCCCAAATGAAAATAGATTTATCACAACCAATCCCTCAGAAATACAAGCAATTATCAGAGAACACTATGAAAAACTATATTTCAACAAACAGGACAACCTGGAAGAAATGGACAATTGCCTAGACACACACACACACACACTACCAAAACTCAAATGAGAAGAAATAGAAATTTTGAACAAACCCATAACTAGTGAAGAAATTGAATCAATTATCAAAAATCTCCCAACAAATAAGAGTCCTGGACCAGATGGCTTCCCTGGGGAATTTTAGTAGACATTTAAAGCAGAGTTATACCTATCCTTCTCAAACTATTCCAAAAAAATGGAAACGGAAGGAAAACTTTTGGACTCATTCTATGAAGCCAGCATTACCTTGATTCCTAAGTCATAGAGAGACCCCACAAAAAAGGAGAACTACAAGCCAATATCCCTGATTAACATGGATGCAAAAATTCTCAACAAATCCTAGCAAATCAAAGTCAACAGCATATAAAAAGAATTATTCACCATGATCAAGTGGTATTCATTCCAGGGGCTGCAGGGCTGGTTCAGTATTTGCAAATCAATCAATGTTATACATCACATTAATAAAAAAAAAAGGATAAGAACTATATGATCCTGTCAATAGATGCATAAAAAGCATTTGACAAAATACAATATCCTTTCTTAATAAAAACCCTTGAGAAAGTCGGGATAGAAGGAACATACTTAAACATCATAAAAGCCATTTATGAAAGCCCACAGCTAATATCATCCTCAATAGGGAAAAGCTGAAAGCTTTCCCCCTGAAATTAGGAACATGACAGGGATGTCCACTGTCACTACCGCTGTTTAACATAGTGTTGGAAGTCCTAGCATCAGCAATCAGACAACAAAATGAAATCAAAGGCATCAAAATTGGCAAAGAAGAAGTCAAACTTTCACTTATCACAGACGGCATTATACTTTACATGGAAAACCCAAAAGACTCTACCGAAAGACTTCTAGAACTGATACATGAATTCAGCAAAGTCACAGGATACAAAATCAATGTACAGAAATCGGTTGCATTTTTATACACCAATAATGAAGCAACAGAAAGAGAAATAAAGAAACTAATACCATTTACAATTGCACCAAGAACCATAAAATACCTAGGAATAAACCTAACCAAAGATATAAAGTAAAATACCTGTATGCTGAAAACAATAGGAAGCTAATGAAGGAAATTGAGGAAGACACAAAGAAATGGAAAAACATCCCATGCTCATGGATTGGAAGAATAAATATTGTTAAAATGTCAATACTACCCAAAGCAATCTACACATTCAATGCAATCCCAATCAAAATTGCACTGCCATTTTTCTCAAAGCTAGAACAAACAATCTTAAAATTTGTATGGAACCACAAAATACCCTGAATATCCAAATAAATATTGAAGAAGAAAACCAAAGCAGGAGGCATCCACAATCCCAGACTTTAGCCTCTACAACAAAGCTCTAGTCATCAAGACAGTATGATATTGGCACGAAAACAGACACATAGACAATGGAATAGAATAGAGAACCCAGAATTGGAGCCATAAATGTATAGCAAATTAATCTTTGACAAAGCAGGAAATAGCATCCAATGAAGAAAAGACAGTCTCTTTAGCAAATGGTGCTGGCAGAACTGGCCAGCAACATGCAGAAGAATGAAGCTAGATCACTTTGTTATACCACACACGAAAATAAACAAAATGGATGAAAGAGCAAAATGTGAGACAGGAAACCATCAAAATCCTACAAGGGAAAGAAGGAAAAAAAACTCTTTGACCTCAGCCACAGCAATTTCTTACTCAACATATCTCCAAAGGCAAGGAAATTAAAAGCAAAAATCAACTATTGGGACCTCATGAAGATAAAAGTCTTCTGCATGCAAACAATCAACAAAAGTAAAAGGCAACTGATGGAATGGGAAAAGATATTTGCAAATGACATATCAGAAAAAGGGCTAGTATCCAAAACCTGTAACGAACTTACCAAACTCAACACCCAAAAAACAAATATTCCAGTGAATAAATGGGCAGAAGACATGAATAGACACTTTTCCAAAGAAGACATCCAGATGGTCAACAGACACATGAAATGATGCTCAATGTCATTGGTCATCAGGGAAATACAAATCAAAGCCACACTGATATACCACCTCACACAGGTCAGAGTGGCTAAAATGAACAAATCAGGAAACTACAGATGATGGCGAGGATGTGGAGAGATGGGAATCCTCTTGCACTGTTGGTGGGAATGTTAACTGGTGCAGCCGCTCTGGAAAACAGTGTGGAGGTTCCTCAAAAAATTAAAAATAGAACTACCCTATGACCCAGCAATAGCACTACTAGGAGATTACCCAAGGATACAGGAGTGCTGATGCATAGGGGCACTTGTACCCCAATGTTTATAGCAGTACTTTCAACAATAGCCAAACATGGAATAGCCTAAATGTCCATCAACTGATCAATGGATAAAGAAGATGCGGTTCATATATTCAATGGAATACTACTTGGCAATTTCCCATTGCCAAGAATGAAATCATGCTATTTTCAGCAACGTGGATGGAACTGGAATGTATTAAGCTGAGCAAAATAAGTCAGTCAGAGAAGGACAGATATCATATGTTTTCACTCATATGTGGATCTTGAGAAACTTAACAGAAGGCCATGGGGGAAGGGAAGGTGAAAAAAA
Organism: Prionailurus viverrinus; assembly: GCF_022837055.1. Classification (NCBI taxonomy): domain Eukaryota; kingdom Metazoa; phylum Chordata; class Mammalia; order Carnivora; family Felidae; genus Prionailurus; species Prionailurus viverrinus. Next base: position 92,036,393 of record NC_062566.1, on the reverse strand, counting down.
TAGTTACAAACAGAGAGGGAGGGAGGCAAACCATAAGAGACTCTTAAATACAGAGAACAAACTAAGGGTGGATGGAAGGGTGCGAGAGAGGGAAAAATGGGTGATGGGCATTGAGGGCACTTTTTGGGATGAGCACTGCGTGTTGTATGTAAGATAATTTGACAATAAGTTATATTCTTTAAAAAAAATGAAGACACATTAGTTGAGTAAAAGTAAGATGGAATGAAATGAGAAAAAAACATTTATTTGTAATGATTCTGTCAACCTCATCAGGGCATATGGGATATTTAAGTAATTTCAATCCACTCATTTATATTTTCAAAACATTTGCCAACACATCTATTAAATATTTACCATGTATTATAACACTGTAGTAGATACTGGAGGTAGAAGTAAGAGTAAAACTACAAATAAATATTTAATAAAAAATACATGGTCTTAAGTGCCAAGAAGAAAATTGCACGATGGTAAGAGCATATGTCAGAGACTTAGTGTAGACAGAGGGTGGGGAGGTGCGGATGGAAGAATGAGTGAAGGCTTCTTTAGAAACTAACATCTAAGATCTGACAGAGGAGTGAGAGATGTTCAATTAGTAAAGGATAGCTGAGGACTGCCAGACCAGAAGCTCCACAGTTCTGGTAATCACCTGAGTAAGAAAGGACTATGGCAATGATTTTCAAGGCTAATGTAGCTAGAACGTAGAAGACTTGACAAAACAAAGTGAACATAACGTGATTGTGAAAGACCCAATGTATATGTTGATTTTTGGCCTGTGTCCTAAGAAATAGCAAAGCCATTGAATCATTTTAAGTAGGGGAATAGTTGGTTCATATCTGAGTTTGTCAAACAGCATTCTTGCTTCAATATGAAAAAAAATTAAAGTGGAGAATGGATGACATTCAAGTCTACAAAAACAGTTGCAACCTTTCAGGTAATGACTTAGAAAAACAATATACAGTAAAACCATAGATTATGAGTAACTTGTTCTGTCAGTGTTCTGCAAGATGAAAAAATTTTAACTTGATAAATAAGTGATGTCTTGCAAAATGAGTAGTACCTGATGCCAAACATCACATGATCACAACTGAGCCAATGGTTCTTGAAATATGCTTTGATATACAAGTTTGGATTACAAGTGTGTTTCTGGAACAAATTGTGCTCTCAAACCAAAGCTTTACTGTAATTCTTGATGGTAAAAGTCTAATTAGCATTGAAAATATTGCATATGACTAACTTCAATATTTGAGTTTTAAAAACATTTTACATCAGGGATGCCTGGGTGGCTCAGTCAGCTAAGCATCCAACTTTTGATTTCAGCTCAGGTCATGATCTCAGGGTTCATAAGACAGAGCCCCACTTCGAGTTCTGCACTGATGATGGGGAGTCTGCTTGGGATTCTTTCTATCTGCCCCTCCCCATCTCTGTCTCTCTCTCCGCCCCTCCCCACTTCAAAATAAATAAATATACATTTTTAAAAACCATTTTATATCAGATATTTCAAATAATAGTAGAATGTCATGAAGTGTCTATAGGTAACAATATAACATAAGCATATAATAATTTATATAAGAAGTAATTATAGTAGATACAGGAAAAATATGTTACAGGAGCTATTCTTATGAAGACAAACTTTTTACTAGTGCTGGTTATGTATTTAAAACTAAAGCTATCATATTATGACAAATATTTGCATCCATTTTCATCAACAAATAACTTCTGGATGATGACAGTGGAGTGCAGAAAAATTTCAAAATTTGCCTTTTCTTAGAGGCAAAAATGTAAACGAACAACAAAAAAGGTAAACAAAAGCACCTACAACAACAAAACAGCATAAATGTCATCATCAGCAACCAGGAGGGAATGTTTGTTTTTTGCTTGTTTCCCAAGTGATTTTTTTTTTTAATTTAAAAATGTATATGGGCCACCTGGGTGGCTCAGGCAGTTAAGCGTGCGACTTTGGCTCAGGTCATGATCTCAGGGCTTGTGAGTTCGAGCCCTGCGTTGGGCTCTGTGCTGACAGCTCAGAGCCTGAGGCTCTTCAGCTTCTGTGTCTTTCTCTCTTTCTCTGTCCCTCCCCCGCTCACACTCTGTCTCTCTCTGTCTCTCAAAAATAAATAAACATTTAAAAAAAATGTATAATACATCAAATAAACCAAATAAGTAAATAAGAGTAAAGGCTGTGACTTGGGTCACAACACTTAGATATCGTACGTATTCACACCAGAGATCCATTCTTGATGGGACATTGAGGCAAGGCTGATATTTAATCTCTCCGCTTTGTAAGTTCTCTTTACTAGCTTTTGTTTGTAACACAGTGAAGTTTGTACAATTATTCAGAACTTACATCCTTTTGACACCGTCATCAATAAAAATATACAAGACCCCCAAACCATTTAAAATTAGCATTTAGTGACACAAGTAAGATTTTAATTGCTAGAAGGATACTTGGCATTCAAAGTGCATATTCCATGCCACCTTTAATTTACTGGCATGGCAAGTTCCATACTGACGCTTCTGTAAAAGGTAAAGTCATTATTTATTCACCTCAGATCAAGAACATGGCATGCCTTTTAATTCCCAGCCTATTACAGGTTTAATCTTAATATCTGTAGAACAGTTTTTGGCATTAACTCTAGTGGCCAAAATGCAGATGTTTACCCATGAATCATGTGCATGCTCAGAACCTTCAGGCCATTAGTATGCGGACAATCCTGATAAGGCAAATATAATTTAACTTCATTTTCAAAAGAAGGAAGTAAGATAGTACTGAATTTCCCAAACTTTCTAAACCATCAATGGGAAACTGAAGATATATTTAAACATAAAGCAAATTAAACTATTGCAGTGCTTCTTAATAGGTACTAATTTTAAATTAAAGACATAGTTATTAGAATTAAGGTAACAGACTTAAGAGATTAGATTTCTAGAGCTGACTTAGAACTAGCTGCAATATGGTCTTGATGAGACATGGCTTTGTTTGCTAAAAATATTAGGTATAAATTTCTCCCTGAAATCATCAAAACATTAAATAAGTGGAACAGAGAGTAACAAATTTATATATCATGCACACACATATATAGATAATACAAACATTTCATATGTTATATATTTATAATGCACATATTTATATGCAAGGCTTTATGTCTAATAAACATAATTTTCATAATCAGAAATATTTTGGGGGCTTTCATTCATAGGTAATTGTTAGCCTACTAATGTGTCCCCATCTTTAATTTGTGGTTTTTTAAATAGTATCAAAGACACTCCTTCAAAGTAGTATTCATAGATATGATTCTGTTGAATTTTTAAAATGTATAAATATCATGGATAATGATGGCTTGTATAAGGATGATGATGATATTCAGTCAACAGGACATGGATCTTTTCCATGGGTGTTGTTTTCCATCAGAAACTAAAATGTTCCATTAGTCACTGGAAATTTTACCTGACAGGCTCTTTAATTCTGACCCACAGCAAACCTTTACATGGTGCTAGAGTTTTCATGGTTACCCCTGGTCACTAACAAAATGACACTTCAGTTGGGGGAGACATATCCAACAACTGAAATAACTACTGTAGGTTTTGATTATGCAAAAATATGATTTATTAGAACATATTTCAAACGTTTGTTTATTTTTGAGTGTGAGAGAGAGAGAGAGAAGGAGACAGAGGATCTGAAGTGGGATCTGCACTGATAGCAGAGAGCCCAATGTGGGACTCAAACTCATGAACCACGAGATCATGACTCAAGCTGAAGTCAAATGCTTAACCAACTGAGCCACCCAGGTGCCCCTAGGACATATTTTAATATTTATTCTCAGATATATTAAAAATTAACTTATGATTTTTTTTGTAGGCTTTTCCTTCATTCTTTACTTTGCACCCTAATACTATGTCCTTTGTAAAATATATACTTACTGAATGATATAATGGGAGCCTAATTATAAGGTCTGACTTATGTACCAGTGTTAATAGTTACTTGTATAAAATTCTGTTTCAACTAATAAAATGAAAAATGGAGAAGAGTGGCAGCCAGAGTCTGGCAGAGCCATAACCAATAAGATAGCATGAATACAAGAGGGAAATCTCATGCAAAAACCCCAATTACCTTTTTGTCAGAACAGGGCATTAGATAAAAGGGATTCAGTTAAGCATAGATTATTTTTAGGAGGGCATTTCTTGTAGTGCCTCAAATATTTAATTCAAAATGGACTTTCAAATGAGTTCTGCTTTGATATGTGAACACTATTAGAAGGATCACAACACAGACAATGGTTGTGTATTCAGGGCAAGTAGTTTCATCACTCATTCTGAAGGTCACCACTTGGAGGAGTGGACTAAAGCGGTAAAAACAATAATATGTTTGAATCCAGAATTTATATTCTCATATATTTAATTAATTAATCTGATATATTGGGATATGAATTGGAAGCTGAACAATTGTTGAGTATTTGCTGAATACAGAATCCCTGCAGGCTGCATTGGTTTTTTTTTTTTGTTTTTTTTTTTTTTAATTTTTTTCAACGTTTTTTATTTATTTTTGGGACAGAGAGAGACAGAGCATGAACGGGGGAGGGGCAGAGAGAGAGGGAGACACAGAATTGGAAACAGGCTCCAGGCTCCGAGCCATCAGCCCAGAGCCCGACACGGGGCTTGAACTCACGGACCGCGAGATCGTGACCTGGCTGAAGTCGGACGCTTAACCGACTGCGCCACCCAGGCGCCCCGGCTGCATTGTTTTTAATGTTTGTTTATTTTTGAGAAACAGAGAGAGTGGGCAAGGAAGGGAGGAGCAGAGAGAGAGGGAGACAGAGGATCTGAAGCAGGGTCCACACTGAGAGTGCAGAGCCTGATGTGGGCTTGAACTCATGAACCACAAGATCATGACCTGAGCCAAAGATGGATGTTTAACTGACTGAGCCACCCAGACATGCCCCTGCAGGTTGCATTTTTAGGCATAAAGATTTCCCATATTTAACACAGTTCCTGGACAATCATAATAACATAAAAACAATTTGTTAAATTAATGCACAAAGGGCAGGGAGAACACACAGTCCCTGGTCCCCAAATATTCCAGTTGTATATACAGGTGCCTCTACATAAATCATTTTATATAGTGGTAATTTTATATCATGCTATGAAAGGTACAGTTTAAAGTATTGCAAACAGAGAGAAGTAGAGATTCCTGAAGTTACCAGTGTTATAAATTATAAGGTGAAGAATACTTGAATAATATCCTCCATATGTACAGTAAGATGACATTTAAATAGACTGTACAGACATCAGTCCATTAAACATTTGAAATTTAACTAGCTAGAAAACTTAGGTAAATATTTTTCATAATGGCCAGAAATCACTCTGAAATGTCAGTTCCAACAGTCAAAGGAACATCAAAGTTGTATATGGGTTGAAGCAAAGGCCAGGAAGAGGTTTGGAAGTAAATTGGTCACACGCTATGGAGAGTATAGGCAGGAGAGGGACATGCAAAAAATTTTCCATTAGTGATCAAAACTTAAACAGGACATACTCAATGCCAACCAAGGTCTCCAAACTAAAACAAATAACTCCATTAAAAAGAGTCCACGTGTACAATATAGTGATTCAATAATTCCATACATCACCTGGTGCTCATCACAACAAGTGCACTCCTTCATCCCCATTACCTATTTCACCCATCCCCCCCACCAACCTCCCTTCTGGTAACCATCTGCCTGAAACTAATATAAAACTATATGTTAATCATACTGGAATTAAAATTAAAAACTTAATAAATAAAAAAAAGACGTTAGATATTCTGGGACACCTGGGTGGCTTAGTTGGTTAAGTGTCCAACTCTCGATCTTGGCTTGGGTAATGATCTCGCAGTTCATGGGTTTGAGCCCCACTTCTGGCTCTGTGCTGACAGCACGGAGCCTGCTTGTGATTCTCTGTCTCCTTCCGTCACCCCCTCTTCCTCTCTCTCTCCCTCTCCCCCCTCTCAAAAATAAATAAACATTTTAAAAAGTTAGATATTCTGAAATATTAAAAAAAAAAAGAGGAGAGTCCACAAATCTGACTATAAGTTATGCACAAGAAACAGAGCATTGGCACTGATTAAAAACAAAACAAAACAAAACAAAAAACAAAAAACAAAAAACAAAAAAAAAACATAAGAATCAGGGGTTCCTGAGTGGTTCAGTCTGTTAAATCTCTGACTCTTGGTTAGGCTCAGATCATGATCTCATGGTTCATGAGTTTGAACCCTGCGTGGGGCATTCTCTATCTCTCCCTCTCTCTCTGCCCCTCCCCCACTTGTGTACACACACTCTCTCTCTCAAAAATAATTTTAAAAAAACATTAAAGGGGAGTTGCGGCAAGATGGCGGCTTAGGAGGACGCTGGGCTCACCGCACGTCCTGCTGATCACTTAGATTCCATCTACACCTGCCTAAATAACCCAGAAAACCGCCAGAGGATTAGCAGAACAGAGTCGCCAGAGCCAAACGCAGACGAGAGGCCCACGGAAGAGGGTAGGAAGGGCGAGGCGGTGCGCGCTCCACGGACTGGCGGGAGGGAGCCGGGGCGGAGGGGCGGCTCGCCGGCCAAGCAGAGCCCCCGAGTCGGGCTTGCAAAAGCGGAGGGGCCGGGCGGACTGTGTTCCGACAGCAAGCGCGACTTAGCGTCTGGGAGGTCAGAAATTAACAGCTCTGCTCGGAAAGCGGGAAGGCTGGAGGACAAAGGGAGGGAGAGCTGCTGAGCCCCCTGACAACAGAGCTCAGTTTGGTGGGGAACAAAGGCGCTCGCCAGCGCCATTTCCCCCGCCCATCCCCCAGCCGAAATCCCAAAGGGAACCGGTTCCTGCCAGGGAACTTGCTCGCTCCGCGCAAACACCCAACTCTGCGCTTCTGCGGAGCCAAACCTCCGGCAGCGGATCTGACTCCCTCCCGCTGCCACAGGGCCCCTCCTGAAGTGGATCACCTAAGGAGAAGCAATCTAAGCCTGCCCCTCCTGCCCCCGAGCACCTTGCCTACCCACCCCAGCTAATACGCCAGATCCCCAGCATCACAAGCCTGGCAGGGTGCAAGTAGCCCAGACGGGCCACACCACCCCACAGTGAATCCCGCCCCTAGGAGAGGGGAAGAGAAGGCACACACCAGTCTGACTGTGGCCCCAGAGGTGGGCTGGGGGCAGACATCAGGTCTGACTGCGGCCCCGCCCACCAACTCCAGGTATACACCACAGCACAGGGGAAGTGCCCTGCAGGTCCTCACCACGCCAGGGACTATCCAAAATGACCAAGCGGAAGAACTCCCCTCAGAAGAATCTCCAGGAAATAACAACAGCTAATGAGCTGATCAAAAAGGATTTAAATAATATAACAGAAAGTGAATTTAGAATAATAGTCATAAAATTAATCGCTGGGCTTGAAAACAGTATACAGGACAGCAGAGAATCTCTTGCTACAGAGATCAAGGGACTAAGGAACAGTCACGAGGAGCTGAAAAACGCTTTAAACGAAATGCATAACAAAATGGAAACCACCACAGCTCGGCTTGAAGAGGCAGAGGAGAGAATAGGTGAACTAGAAGATAAAGTTATGGAAAAAGAGGAAGCTGAGAAAAAGAGAGATAAAAAAATCCAGGAGTATGAGGGGAAAATTAGAGAATTAAGTGATACACTAAAAAGAAATAATATACGCATAATTGGTATCCCAGAGGAGGAAGAGAGAGGGAAAGGTGCTGAAGGGGTACTTGAAGAAATCATAGCTGAGAACTTCCCTGAACTGGGGAAGGAAAAAGGCATTGAAATCCAAGAGGCACAGAGAACTCCCTTCAGACGTAACTTGAATCGATCTTCTGCACGACATATCATAGTGAAACTGGCAAAATACAAGGATAAAGAGAAAATTCTGAAAGCAGCAAGGGGTAAACGTGCCCTCACATATAAAGGGAGACCTATAAGACTCGTGACTGATCTCTCTTTTGAAACTTGGCAGGCCAGAAAGAATTGGCAAGAGATTTTCAGGGTGCTAGACAGAAAAAATATGCAGCCAAGAATCCTTTATCCAGCGTCTGTCATTTAGAATAGAAGGAGAGATAAAGGTCTTCCCAAACAAACAAAAACTGAAGGAATTTGTCACCACTAAACCAGCCCTACAAGAGATCCTAAGGGGGACCCTGTGAGACAAAGTCCCAGAGACATCACTATAAGCATAAAACATACAGACATCACAATGACTCTAAACCCGTATCTTTCTATAATAACACTGAATGTAAATGGATTAAATGCGCCAACCAAAAGACATAGGGTATCAGAATGGATAAAAAAACAAGACCCATCTATTTGCTGTCTACAAGAGACTCATTTTAGACCTGAGGACACCTTTAGATTGAGAGTGAGGGGATGGAGAACTATTTATCATGCGACTGGAAGCCAAAAGAAAGCTGGAGTAGCCATACTTATATCAGACAAACTAGACTTTAAATTAAAGGCTGTAACAAGAGATGAAGAAGGACATTATATAATAGTTACAGGGTCTATCCATCAGGAAGAGCTAACAATTATCAATGTCTATGCACCGAATACCGGAGCCCCCAAATATATAAAACAATTACTCATAAACATAAGCAACCTTATTGATAAGAATGTGGTAATTGCAGGGGACTTTAATACACCACTTACAGAAATGGATAGATCAACTAGACACACGGTCAATAAAGAAACAAGGGCCCTGAATGAGACATTGGATGAGATGGACTTGACAGATATATTTAGAACTCTGCATCCCAAAGCAACAGAATATACTTTCTTCTCGAGTGCACATGGAACATTCTCCAAGATAGATCATATACTGGGTCACAAAACAGCCCTTCATAAGTTTACAAGAATTGAAATTATACCATGCTTACTTTCAGACCACAATGCCATGAAGCTTGAAATCAACCACAGGAAAAAGTCTGGAAAACCTCCAAAAGCATGGAGGTTAAAGAACACCCTACTAAAGAATGAGTGGGTCAAGCAGGCAATTAGAGAAGAAATTAAAAAATATATGGAAACAAACGAAAATGAAAATACAACAATCCAAATGCTTTGGGACGCAGCAAAGGCAGTCCTGAGAGGAAAATACATTGCAATCCAGGCCTATCTCAAGAAACAAGAAAAATCCCAAATACAAAATCTAACAGCACACCTAAAGGAACTAGAAGCAGAACAGCAAAGGCAGCCTAAGCCCAGCAGAAGAAGAGAAATAATAAAGATCAGAGCAGAAATAAACAATATAGAAACTAAAAAAACTGTAGAGCAGATCAACGAAACCAAGAGTTGGTTTTCTGAAAAAATAAACAAAATTGACAAACCTCTAGCCAGGCTTCTCAAAAAGAAAAGGGAGATGACCCAAATAGATAAAATCATGAATGAAAATGGAACTATTACAACCAATCCCTCAGAGATACAAACAATTATCAGGGAATACTATGAAAACTTATATGCCAACAAATTGGACAACCTGGAAGAAATGGACGAATTCCTGAACACCCACACGCTTCCAAAACTCAATCAGGAGGAAATAGAAAGCTTGAACAGACCCATAACCAGTGAAGAAATTGAATCGGTTATCAAAAATCTCCCAACAAATAAGAGTCCAGGACCAGATGGCTTCCCAGGGGAGTTCTACCAGACGTTTAAAGCAGAGATAATACCTATCCTTCTCAAGCTAGTCCAAGAAATAGAAAGGGAAGGAAAACTTCCAGACTCATTCTATGAAGCCAGTATTACTTTGATTCCTAAACCAGACAGAGACCCAGTAAAAAAAGAGAACTACAGGCCAATATCCCTGATGAATATGGATGCAAAAATTCTCAATAAGATACTAGCAAATCGAATTCAACGGTATATAAAAAGAATTATTCACCATGATCAAGTGGGATTCATTCCTGGGATGCAGGGCTGGTTCAACATTCGCAAATCAATCAACGTGATACATCACATTAACAAAAAAAGAGAGAAGAACCATATGATCCTGTCAATCGATGCAGAAAAGGCCTTCGACAAAATCCAGCACCCTTTCTTAATAAAAACCCTTGAGAAAGTCGGGATAGAAGGAACATACTTAAAGATCATAAAAGCCATTTATGAAAAGCCCACAGCTAACATCATCCTCAACGGGGAAAAACTGAAAGCTTTTTCCCTGAGATCAGGAACACGACAAGGATGCCCACTCTCACCGCTGCTGTTTAACATAGTGCTGGAAGTTCTAGCATCAGCAATCAGACAACAAAAGGAAATCAAAGGCATCAAAATTGGCAAAGATGAAGTCAAGCTTTCGCTTTTTGCAGATGACATGATATTATACATGGAAAATCCGATAGACTCCACCAAAAGTCTGCTAGAACTGATACAGGAATTCAGCAAAGTTGCAGGCTACAAAATCAATGTACAGAAATCAGTTGCATTCTTATACACTAACAATGAAGCAACAGAAAGACAAATAAAGAAACTGATCCCATTCACAATTGCACCAAGAAGCATAAAATACCTAGGAATAAATCTAACCAAAGATGTAAAGGATCTGTATGCTGAAAACTATAGAAAGCTTCTGAAGGAAATTGAAGAAGATTTAAAGAAATGGAAAGACATTCCCTGCTCATGGATTGGAAAAATAAATATTGTCAAAATGTCAATACTACCCAAAGCTATCTACACATTCAATGCAATCCCAATCAAAATTGCACCAGCATTCTTCTCGAAACTAGAACAAGCCATCCTAAAATTCATATGGAACCACAAAAGGCCCCGAATAGCCAAAGGAATTTTGAAGAAGAAGACCAAAGCAGGAGGCATCACAATCCCAGACTTTAGCCTCTACTACAAAGCTGTCATCATCAAGACAGCATGGTATTGGCACCAAAACAGACACATAGACCAATGGAATCGAATAGAAACCCCAGAACTAGACCCACAAACGTATGGCCAACTCATCTTTGACAAAGCAGGAAAGAACATCCAATGGAAAAAAGACAGCCTCTTTAACAAATGGTGCTGGGAGAACTGGACAGCAACATGCAGAAGGTTGAAACTAGACCACTTTCTCACACCATTCACAAAAATAAACTCAAAATGGATAAAGGACCTAAATGTGAGACAGGAAACCATCAAAACCTTAGAGGAGAAAGCAGGAAAAGACCTCTCTGACCTCAGCCGTAGCAATCTCTTACTCGACACATCCCCAAAGGCAAGGGAATTAAAAGCAAAAGTGAATTACTGGGACCTTATGAAGATAAAAAGCTTCTGCACAGCAAAGGAAACAACCAACAAAACTAAAAGGCAACCAACGGAATGGGAAAAGATATTTGCAAATGACATATCGGACAAAGGGCTAGTCTCCAAAATCTATAAAGAGCTCACCAAACTCCACACCCGAAAAACAAATAACCCAGTGAAGAAATGGGCAGAAAACATGAATAGACACTTCTCTAAAGAAGACATCCGGATGGCCAACAGACACATGAAAAGATGTTCAGCGTCGCTCCTTATCAGGGAAATACAAATCAAAACCACACTCAGGTATCACCTCACGCCAGTCAGAGTGGCCAAAATGAACAAATCAGGAGACTATAGATGCTGGAGAGGATGTGGAGAAACGGGAACCCTCTTGCACTGTTGGTGGGAATGCAAATTGGTGCAGCCGCTCTGGAAAGCAGTGTGGAGGTTCCTCAGAAAATTAAAAATAGACCTACCCTATGACCCAGCAATAGCACTGCTAGGAATTTATCCAAGGGATACAGGAGCACTGATGCATAGGGCCACTTGTACCCCAATGTTCATAGCAGCACTCTCAACAATAGCCAAATTATGGAAAGAGCCTAAATGTCCATCAACTGATGAATGGATAAAGAAGTTGTGGTTTATATACACAATGGAATATTACATGGCAATGAGAAAAAATGAAATATGGCCTTTTGTAGCAACGTGGATGGAACTGGAGAGTGTGATGCTAAGTGAAATAAGCCATACAGAGAAAGACAGATACCATATGGTCTCACTCTTATGTGGATCCTGAGAAACATAACAGGAACCCATGGGGGAGGGGAAGGAGAAAAAAAAAAAAAAAGAGGTTAGAAAGGGAGAGAGCCAAAGCATAAGAGACTGTTAAAAACTGAGAACAAACTGAGGGTTGATGGGGGGTGGGAGGGAGGAGAGGGTGGGTGATGGGTATTGAGGAGGGCACCTTTTGGGATGAGCACTGGGTGTTGTATGGAAACCAATTTGTCAATAAATTTCAGAAAAAAAAAAACATTAAAAAGAAAAACAAATAACAATCAAAATGAGAGAAATCAACATCTCCTAGAAGTGGTCCAGGCAACCTGGACTGATCTGTTAAGAACTCATAGCTCCCGCCCCGCCATATCTTAAGACGGAGAGGGCATGTGGATTCCAAGGCCTGACTAAAGTGATGTTCTTTACAAGGTTATTTAGATAATATAAAGCCATGTGCATTCATTTCCTAGGGTTGCTGGAACAAAGAACCACAAACTGAATTGCTTAAAACAACAGAAATATATCGCCTTATAGTTCTGGAGGCTAGAATTCCAAAATCAAGGAATTGGCAGGGCCATATTCCCTTTGAAACCTGACAATCCTTCCTTGGCCTTTTCCTAGCTTCTGCTGGCTTGCCAGTAACCCTAACATTCCTTTGCTTGCAGGGGCAGTGCTTCCATCTCTGCCTCCATCATCACATGGTCATCTTCTCCCTGTGTGTGTCTGTCTCCGTGACTCTTCTCCTCTTCTTACAAGGAAACTAGCCATAATGGATTCAAGGTCCACCATATTCCTGTATGGCCCCATCTTAACTTGTATCTTAATTATAGCTGCAAAGATTCTATTTTCAAATAATTTCATATTCACAGCCACCAAGAATTAAGGCTTAAGCATATCTTTTAGGAGGATAAATACAAGCCTTAAATCTTGTGTTTGACTAATTGAAACCGCCCTGGTGTGAATGGGAAGCTTAGGCTGAAAAAGTAGAATAGCGGTTTCTGCATGAAAAAAGTCAAAGCCAAGGTGGACCCATTCACACAACGCTAACAGACAACATAAAGACTTACTCTATGACAGACACTGTTCTAACTCTTTTACATATATCCACACATTTTCCCTCACTATGATGACATGAGGTTGTAGTTTTCTACTTATTTAAAGATGAGAAAACTAAAGCACAGAGGTATCAAATTGCTGTGATGTGTCAACACCGGAAATTAAGCCCAGGTAGTCTGGCATGGTATTTATGTGCCTAACTAGGATAAGATTTCAAATCACAAGCCGGTTCCTCAGATTTGTAAGAATTGTTTATTACCAGCTACATCTTCCTTCTTCTTCCTGATTAGCAGCATTGTGACGGGCTAATGGGTGAGGTGAGGTTAAATGTGACCGAAGGACTGGCCATAAAAGGATTACCAAGTTTACAAAATGTAGGTTCAGAATCGGCTCCGTATTCACGTGTGCTCATAATTATAGGCATACACTTAAACCTCTATTCATTCTTATGATAATACCTACTTCTATTATCTGAGAATAGGTACCTAACTGAATCACAAAGTTATATATACCTCCCACTTCCCTACACATTTTCTTCTCATTATCTGTATTAGGAAGAATAACTAAAGAACTGACATTTCAACTTGCTCCATTTAAAATTTGCTGCTCTTAAATTTGTTTTTATAAAAAAAAAGTTTATCTTTATAGACATACATATATATGAAAATAAATATAAACATAAGGAAGGATATGCAAAATACTTTCTCAGATTTCTTTGTAAACCTCATGGTAATTTTAGAGGTTGAATAATATTTTATCAAATCTTTTTTTCCATATTTTATTGAAACGTCAGTTGCTGAATATTTCATTGCAAAATTCACTTGTAATTGAAGCTCAAAAATAATATACTGGAAAAATGTTACTGAACTCATAGGTCAAGCTAAATATGATAAAATATATATCTCAAACTAGCAGTTTCTTATTTTAGATTTATTTTCTTTAAAATACACAAGGTCAGGAAGATTTGATATCTGAAGTGTAACCATATGACACATACAACTTTTTTTTTCTTCTTTTTTGGTACTTGGCAGATGAGTCTTACTAAGCTTCTAAGCTGCCCAGGTGGGTGGCCCACCACAAATCAAGAAATATATATATATATATAAACACATGGTTTAAAGCTACAAGTAAAGCACTTGAACTTAGGTATGCTCCTCTACAGGTGTATGTTCTAGAGCATTTTATTACAACCTATAAAATGGTGATGAGAAAGAATGGACACTGAGAAATCAGACTCCACTATTGCCAAAATAGATAATCTCTTTAAATTTTGGGAAATGAACTGATTTTTACTGTCTTGGTCAGGAGGCTTAAAGTATATATCTGTTTTCAGAAGATAAAGGCATACTTTTCTGGAGAGAACCATCACGGTTGGCTGACCTATCAATCTTGTCGAAGAGAAAAGCAACAAGTTTGCAGACCTTAAAGCAGTTTCTACAACCTGATGCTAGGAAACAAGGTCTTGTTCAAATTGTTCCACTTGATGCTTCCATGACCAATAATGGAGCACTTAAATCTGTCTGCTACAAATAGCAGTAATATTGAGGAGTTAAACTCAAAGTGAATTAGGGGCCCATAAGGCTACAGTATTTCTACCTGTCAAAGGACACACACACACACACACACACACACACACACACACACCTGTCAGTGGAACCACTGGTGTCCATTGTTCCATCCATACCCATTCAGGCATGTTGTCTTTCCAGGTTGAGTCTGGGAAATTCTGGCCACTCTCAGTTTCGGGGAAATAAACCTAATTCATTTTGGGGAAATTATGTTTTCATTTTCTTAAAAATACTTTTTCTTTAAGATTTCTTGATGCACTCCGGGCGCCTGGGTGGCTCAGTCGGTTAAGTGTCCGTATTGGCTCAGGTTAGGATCTCGTGGTTAGTGAGTTCGAACCCTGTATCGGGATGTGTGCTGTCAGCTGAGAGCCTGCAGCCTGCTTTGGATTCTATGTCCCCCTCTCTCTGTCCCTCCCCCACTCAAGCTCTGTCTCTGTCTCAAAAATAAATAAATATTAAAAATTTAAAAAAAAAAGATTTCTCAATACACTCCACACCTAACTAAATACACTATTGTATCATGATTGCTGCTAACGATGTGAAACATTTCCTCAAGAGACGGAAAGCATTTGAGATAAGACATGGACCTTAAAACACTTTACAGGGAGAAGAATTCAGTGTGGAAGTTTGAAATCCTGTCGTTAACATGGTGTCACAAGGGAAATGGATAACAGGGCTTCCTCTCTTATTAAAGACTTTTTCGATGTAAAAAGGATATTTGTGGAAGAAAAGACTAGAAAGTACAAGTTACATGACTCTCTATTAACAATTAAAAATTGTGTTAAAAGGATATGTGGTCACTTAAGAGTAAGTTCCTTAAGTGAAACCAAATTCATGTTTAATTCATCAGTTTATCTCATATGGAAACAAACCCACAATAATAATGATCTAACAGGATCTCACTTTAATGACTAGATTTGGATAAGTAATGAGACATAGAAAGAAAATTTACACACTGATATTCCAGTTTTCTCTTGTGTTAATATAAATTTATTAATTTATTAAATACAATTTGTTGATCAGCCATGTGAGCAAGGTGCTGAGCAAGGTGTTATGCCACTATTTCTTTCTATAGTGTATCAGAGTAGCTCATTGATCACGATGAGTTTTCGTAATGCTTAATCATAAAATTTTGTAAACACGTACCAAAGTACACGAAGAGGGTAAAGAATTTTTGTGAACACAAAACCAAGCTTCAACAAATCACCGATAGCCTATCTGACTTCACCTATTCCCGCTCCCACTTCTCTATCCCCATGTTATTTTGAATCAAATCCCACACTTCATATCATTTCATCAGTAAGTAATTCAGTAATTATCTGTAAAATACAAGCGTTCTTTATGGTAGTTTTTTGTTTTGGTCTTGGTTTTTGTTTTGCTTTGTTCTTGTTTGTTTTACAACACCATTTTACCGTTATCACAGTTAAAATTTTTTGACAATCTTTTAATATCAAACACCCAGTCAGTGCTCAAATTTCTATTATCATTCAAATGTCATAAAATCAAACTTAAAGGACTTTAGACATGATCCAAATACAGTTTGTACACTGCTGTTGTTTGATATGGCTCCTCAGTGTCTTTACCTCTATAGACTCTACTTTCATCCTGTTTCTCTTTTCCTTTCAGTTAATTTTTTTTATTTTTTTATTTTTTTTAATGTGTATTTATTTTTGAGAGAGACAGAGCATGAGTGGGGGAGGAGCAGAGAGGGAGGGAGACACAGAATCCGAAGCAGGCTCCAGGCTCTGAGCTATCAGCACAGAGCCCCACACGGGGATCGAACCCACAGACCACGAGATCATGACCTGAGCCAAAGTCGGATGCTTAATGGACTGAGCCACCCAGGTGCCCCATCCTTTCAGTTTATTTGTTGAAGAAAACAAGATTTTTGTCCCATAGAGTTTTCACACTGTATA
The DNA here is from genome assembly GCF_022837055.1 of Prionailurus viverrinus. Taxonomy (NCBI): domain Eukaryota; kingdom Metazoa; phylum Chordata; class Mammalia; order Carnivora; family Felidae; genus Prionailurus; species Prionailurus viverrinus. The sequence goes on along the minus strand of NC_062566.1, from coordinate 92,019,839 downwards.
GATTTGGCTGATTGCATGTCATGGTGCATTTCAAAATGTTTCTCTATCATCTGTAGTTTGATCTAGAAGCTGGATAAGATACAAGTCTCTTGGTGTGGTGAGGATACCTTATAAGTGGACGGTGTATTCTTCCATCTGCCAGCACACAATATCTAGCTGTCTTCTATTTTGGTTAACAGTCTTTGGTGCCCAGTGCCTGGATCCTTTGTTACCAGAAGCTGTGAAACATTCTAACTCTAACATTCCATTTATTAGGTGGAGTACTTCTCTAGGAAGAAACACTCTTTTATTTACTGTTAAGTTTTATAGTGGTAGTTTTTGTAGGTAAACCAAGACAAATACTTGATTTTTCTCTTAAATTGCCTATTTGCAAAATAACATTTTGCTTTACTAGCATCCTCCAACTGTGAACAGGTGTTTTTTAATTGTTAGGAAACCATGGATTTAAACATATTTGATCTGTTTCAATTTGTTACAACTATTTTCCTTAATGTAGAAATTGCTCTATCTTTGCTAGAGTGAGCTAGGTTGACCCCCTAGAACTTCTGACACGATTCAAGTGGTCTTTGATAGCTTTCTGGCCCTTTTTTATGTTCTAAGATGTTTTATGATCATGTTGCATGATTGTTTTTAATTTTTTTTAACATTTATTTATTTTTGAGACAGAGAGAGACAGAGCATGAACAGGGGAGGGGCAGAGAGAGAGGGAGACACAGAATCTGAAACAGGCTCCAGGCTCTGAGCTGTCAGCATAGAGCCCGACGTGGGGCTCGAACTCATGGACCGTGAGATCACAACCTGAGCCGAAGTCGGCCGCTTAACCGACTGAGCCACCCAGGCGCCCCTCATGTTGCATGATTTTATGTTTATGATTATGTCGTACATTTCTGGCTCCAGATCTAGCTGCACTTTTGTAAATAAAAGTACCCTCATTTTGGATCTGTCTGATGTTTATCACGATTAGATTCACATGTTTCATTCCAGGTTGATGAATGACCTAAATGATGTCGTGTTCCTCAAAGAAAATCATATCAAGAAGCATATGATGTGAATCTTCCTCTCAGAGTAGACATTAATTTTTTTCACCCTGTTAAGGTGGTGTCCTATTTCTCCACTTTATAGTTTTTTTTTTCCTTTCAACTAATACAGATTTGTGGGAAGACATTTTCAGGGCATGCAAATAGTCTATGTCTCATTAAAAAAAATATCCTCCTAGCTTTGGCCACTGTTAATGATTCTTGCCCAAGCCAATTTTCAGTATGATGGTTATAAAACGTTTTTCCACCTCCTGCAATCCCTCCACACGTAGAGGCTCTCAATGGGCATCCTACTGTGAGCAAAAGCCCTTTTTCTCATTTTTAAAAAATCTATTTATCTGTTTATTTATGATAGCTATATACTCATGGATTCCTATTTTGTTGCTCAAATTATCCAAGATTTGGCCAATAGAGTCACTTACAACTGCCTCCTGTGTCCTTGTAATATACCCCATATATTTATTTTTTTATTGTTATTATTTTAGCATTTCCTTACTTTCCCAAATAACAAAGTTTTCAAACTTATGTTGGCCCCATCATGACCAGCTTTGGAATCAAGAAATTTTATGAAACCAGAACAAACCTGACATCATAATATGATAAGTACATTTTTAGAAAGTAAAATTAGAGGTCAATCTCTGCTATGAATATACATGAAAAAAATTCTTAACAACATATCGAGGAATTGAATTCAGAAATATTCTTTAGTAGCTAAGGACAATTGCTGTAATACAACAATCATCTCCAAAACTTTACTCTCCAAATAAAAGTATACAGTATAGCAATCCAGGAGTTTGCTTGTTTGTTTATAGAGGAAGTACTGTTAGCCTTCCAGTTTCACAGTTCCCTTTTGCCCTGTAGAACCCCCAAATTGCATTCCTAGTCTTCTTTTCCTCCATACCAAAAAGAAGGGTGCCTCTCCCCTCCTCTTGCCTCTTTTCTTCCCCAGAAGCTGTGTATTTTGAAAGTCTCTTTTAAGTCTCTCCTATCCATGTAAATGGCATTTGTACCTTTAAATCACACTTGCCCCTTTCAGTAATGCCTCCTCCTTTAAATCATAGATTTCAAAAGTCTCTTCTCTGTAGATTATGCCCTGATCTTCCCAGATACTTTTCCAGTATTTTCTCATTGAATTTAATAACTTTGGTATTCACCAAAAATCATCTTTAGGCTCCTCTGACTAGTCTCCCTGTTATGTCTTTGTCAGAGATTTTCTCATTTTGTCTTTGCTGGCCACAAAGCCTTGTGCCTGGGCAAGAGTAGTATGGTGGCCTAAGAGGTCCTGCAGTGGTTTTTGTCCTCTTTTTGCTTACAATTGTTTACAGTGTCAGCATTCTTGGTCTTCAAATTGTGTTATAAATATAGTTTTACATTATTCAATTTTTGCAAATAAAATAAAAGGAGGAAAAGAAAGTGTTTTCCTCCACCCCCCGACAGAAAACAAGGAGAAACTATTTGATGATAACCATATGCAAGTAAACAAAAACTCAACCTCAACAATTATACAATTTTTAAAAAACATAGGGGAAAATATTTGTGACCTAGCGTTAATCAAAACTCCTTGTCCATGACATCAGAGCATGATCCATAAATACCTCTTACCTTCGGTATTGCTCGGATACCAAAGTTACAGAAAGATACAAGAAAAACAAAACTATTAGCCAATATCCATGATGAATATATACATAAAAATTCTCAAAAAAAATGCTAGCAAAGTGAAATCAACACCACATTAAAAGGATCACACACGATAATCAACGGGGGATTTAACTCTACGATGCAAGGATGGTTCAAAATGCCCAAATCAATAAGTGTGATTCACATCACAGAATGAAAGATAAACATCATATAGTCATTTCAATAGACACAGAAAAAACATTTTGACAAATTTCAACATGCTTTTATGATAAAAACTCTCAGTAACTTGGGTATGGAAGGAATACTTCAAAATATAAAGGCATATAAAATATATAAATACATAACAAGCTCATAGCTAATATCATACTCAATAATAAAAGGCTGAAACTTTGCCTCTAAGTTTGGGAATGTAACAAGGGTGCCCATTCTCATCACTCCTATTCAATATGTGTGAGACAACCAGAACAATCAGGTAAGAAAATAAAAATAAAAAGCATCAAAATCAGAAAGGAAGAAGTGAAATTGTTTGCAGAAGACATGATTGTATACATAACAAACTCTGAAGATTCCACCAAACAACTGCTATCACTAATAAATTCAGTAAAGTTGCACAATACCAAATAAACCAAAAATCAGTAGTTTCTATACACTGACAACAAATTATCTGAAAAAAATAATGAAAACAATTCCATTTACAATAGCATCATATATAATAAAATATTTATTGTATTTAACGAAAGGGGTGAAATCTGTCCACTGAAAACTACAAGACATTGATGAAAGAAATTGAATACAAAAACAAATGGAAAGATATCTCATGTCCATGGATTGAAAGAATTAATATTGTTAAAAGGTTTATACTACCAAAACCTATGTATTTAATCCATTCCCTATAAAGATTTTAATTATTTTTCCCATAAATTTTTAAAAAATCTTAAAATTTATAATCACAAAGACCGCACATAGCCAAAGCGATCCTGAAAGAGAAGAACAAAGATGAGGCATCACCCTTTTTGATTCCAAGCCATACCAGAAAGCTGCAGTAATGAAAGCAATACAGTACTGGTATAAAAAGACACATAGATCAATGGAACAGAGTGTAGAGTACAGAAATAAATCCATGTGTATATGGTCAATATCTGATAAGGGAACCAAGAACACAAAATGGAGAAAGGACAGTCTCTTCAATAAGTAGTGCCAGGAAAACTGGACAAACACATGCAAAATAATGAAACTAAAATCCTATCTTACACCATACATAAAAATGAGTATAAAATGGGTTAAAGACTTAAATATAAGACCTGAAACCATAAATCTCCTAGAAGAAAACATGGTAAAAGCTACTTGACATTGGTTTTGGCAATAATTTTTTGGACATTAAAACAAAAGCAAAAAAAACTAAAAATAAATAAGTGGGACTACATCAAATTACAAATTTTCTGCACAGAAAAATAATCAACAAAAGAAAAAAAAAACCTATGCAATGGGAGAACATATTTACAAACAAGTTATCTGACAAGGGGTTAGCCAAAGGAAGGAAATAATAAAGATTAGAGCAGAAATATAAATGATATATAATCTAAACAAAACAAAACTAACTAACAAAAAAAACCCACAACAGAACAGATCAATGACAACAGGAGCCAGTTCTTGGAAAAATTAATAAAACTGATAAACCTCTAGCCAGGCTTATCAAAAAGAAAAGAGAAAGGGCCCCAATAAATAATAAATTAATCACAAATGAGAGAGGAAAAAAACACAACCAACAGCACAGAAATACAAATAGAAGAGAATAATATGAAAAACTATAATCCAACAAATTGAACAAACTGGAAAAAATGGACAAATTTCTAGACATATATAAACTACCAAAACTGAAAAAGGAAGAAATAAAAGCTTGAACTGATAACCAGCAAAGAAATTGAATAAGTACTTTAAAAAACTCCCATGAAACAAAAATCCAGGGCCAGATGGCTTCACAGGTGAATTCTATCAAACACTTAAGAAGAGGTAATGTGCATTATCAAACTATTCCAAAAAATAGAAAAAGAAGGAGAGCTTCCAAATTCATTCTAGGAGGCCAGCATTACCCTGCTACCAAAACCAGATAAAAACTCTACTAAAAAAGAGAACTACAGTCCAATATTTCTGATGTACATGGATGCAAAAATTCTTAATAAAATACTAGCAAACCAGATCCAAAAATACATTTTAAAAAAATCATTCACCATGATCAAGTGGGATTTATTCCTGTGTTGCAAAGTTTCAATATTTGCAAATCAATCAATGTGATATACCACATTAATGAAAGAAGAAGTTCATTGCAATAGATGCAGAAAAAATATTTGACAAAATACAACATCCATTCATGATAAAAACGCTCAACAAAGCAGGGTTAAAGGGAACGTACCATTACATAATAAAGGCCATCTATGAAAAACATAACTAACATCATACTTAATGGAGAACAACTGAGACCTTTTCCTTTATGGTCTTGAGCAAGACAGGGATGTCCACTCGCACCACTGCTATTTAACACAGTACTATGAGTACTAGTCATAGCATTCAGACAAGGAAAATAAATAAATGGCATCCAAATTGGTAAGGAAGAAGTAAAACTTGCACTGCTTGTAGATTGCATTATAGTCTATATAGAAAACATGAAGGAGCAGAAGGAGAAACCAAGGAATAGATCCTGTTTACAACTGAACCCAAAACAATAAGATATCTAGGAATAAACCTAACCAAAAAGGTGAAAGACCTACACTCTGAACTATAACACACTGATGAAATAAACTGAAGATGACACAAAGAAATGAAAAAAACATTCCATGTTCATGGATTGGAGGAACCAATGGTGTTAAAAGGTCTATACTACCCAAAGCAATCTACACATTTAATGCAATCCTTATTCAAATGCCATATTTTTCACAGAGCTAGAACAAACAATCCTAAAAATTTGTATGGAACCACAAAACCTTGAATAGCCAAAGCAACCTTGAAAAAGAAAAGCAAAGCTGGAGGTATCACACTTTTGAACTTCAAGTTATATTATAAAGCTGTTGTAATCAACACAGTATGGTACTGGCACATAAGTAGACACATAGAACAATGGAACAAAATAGAAAACCCAGAAATGAACTCATGATTATATGATCAATTAATGTTTGACAAAGTAGGAAAGACTATCAAATGGGAAAAAGACAGTATCTTCAACAAATGGTGTTGGGAAAACTGGACAACAGCATGCAAAAGAATGAAACTGGACCACTTTCTTACACCGTACACAAAAATAAATTCAAAATGGGTTAAAGATCTAAATGTGGGATCAGAAGCCATCAAAATTCTAGGGAAGAACACAGGCAGTCAGTTCTTTGACAATGGCCATAGCAACTTCTCTCTAGATATGTCTCCTGAGGCAGGGGAAATAAAAGCAAAAATAAACTATTGGGACTTCATCAAAATAAAAAGCTTCTGCATAGCTAAGGACACAATCAATAAAACTAAAAGGCAACCTACAGAATGAGAGAAAATATTTGCAGATGACCTATATGACAAAAGGGTAGTATCCAAAATATATAAAGAACTTATAAAACTCAATACCCAAAAACAAATAATCCATTTAAAAAAATAAACAGATGATATGAAGAGACCTTTTTCAAATTTTTAAAAAATGTTTATTTTTAAGAGAGAGAGTGCAAGAAGGGGAGGGCTAGAGAGAAAGAGGGGGACACAGAATCCAAAGAAGCTTCCAGGCTTCAGCTGTCAAAACAGAATCTGACACAGGGCTCAAACTCACAAACTGCAAGATCATGACCTGAGCCAAAGTCCAACGCTTAACCAACTGAGCCACCGAGGCACCGGAGACATTTTTTTAAAGAACCCATCCACATGGCCAACAGACACATGAAGAGATGCTCAATATCATTCCTCATTAGGGAAATACAAATCAAAACTATAATGAGATATCACCTCACACCTGTCAGAATGGCTAAAACTAACAATAAAAGAAACTACAGGTGTTGGTGAGGATGTGGAGAAAGGAAAACCCTCTAGCACTGTTGGTGGGAATGCAAACCGATGCAGCAACTCTGGAAAACAGTATGGAGTTTCCTTAAAAAGTTACAAATAGAACTACCCTAAAATCCAGTAATTGCACTACTAGGTATCGATGCAAAAATACAAATATACTAATGCAAAGGGATACATGATTTCTTATGTTTAGAGCAGCATTATCTACAATAGCCAAATTATGAAAACAGCCCAAGTGTCCATCAACTGATGAATGGATAAAGAAGAGGTAGTATATATATGCAATGGAATATTACTCAGCCATAAAAATGAATGAAATCTTGCCATTTGCAATGACTTGGATGGAGCTGGAGAGTATTATGGTAAGCAAAATAAGTCAGAGAAAGGCAAATATTATATGACTTCACTCATATGTGGAATTTAAGAAACAAAACAAATGAGCAAAAGGAAAAAAAAGAGATGGAGGAGGAGGCAAACCAAGAAACAGACTCTTAACTATAGCGAATAAACTGATAGTTGTCAGAGGGGAGGTGCATGGGGGATGGGAAAATAGGTGACGGGTGATGAGGAAAGATCAAGGAGAGCACTTGCTGTGATAAGCACTGGGTGTTGAATAAGTGCTGAATCATTATAGTGTACCCCTGAAAATAATATACTGTATGTTCACAAACTGGAATTTTAATAAAAACTTAAAAAATAAAATAAAAATAAGCTATGTAATAAATACATTTATTTATGTAAAAAAATAACCAAAACATGAGTGACTCATAGTACACAATAGCAAAAATAATAATAATGATAATAATAATAATCTTATTAAAAAATCGGCAGAGAAACTGAATAGAAATGTTTGCAAAGATACAAATGGCCAACAGTTACATGAAAAGGTACTCAGCATCACTAATCATCAGGATAATGGAAATCAAAACCACAATGCGATATGACCTTAACACCAATGTTTTCATGGTTTCAAAAAAACAAGAAATAACAAGTGTTGGCTAAGGCATAGAGAAAAGAAAATGTGCATTCTTGGTAGTAAAGTAAATTGTTATAGCTAACTGTGGAAAACAGTATGAGGGTTCTTCAAAAAATTAAGAATTTAACTGCCATATGATCCAGCAATCCCTCTTCTGGGTATATATAAGAAGAAAATAATTTAAAAAAAAGAATATCAAAGATATATGTGCCCTACCATGTTCATTGCAGCATGATTTGCAATAGCCAAAGTATGGAAACACTGTAAGTACCCATTTATGGATGAATGAATAAAGAAGATATAGCATATGTAAATATGAATAGATGTATGCATATATATAATGGGATATTATTCAGCTATATAAAAGGAAGGAAATTTTGACATTTGCAACAGTATGGATGGATCTTGAGGGCATTGTACTAATTGAGATAAGTCAAAGGAAGACAAATACTGTTTAATCTCACTCATATGTGGACTCTCAAAAAAGGAACTCATAGGAGCATAGAGTGCAATGATGGTTGCTAGGGGTAGGGGTGTAGGTGGGGTGGGGGGAAATGGGTGAAGGTTGTCAAAACTTTCAGTGATAAATGAATAAGTTCTGGTGATCTAATATACAGCATAGTGGCTAAATTATACTGTAGTATATACTTGAAAATTGCTAAGAGAGATCTCAAAAATTCTCACTCCCCCAAACCGATAACTATGTAAAGTAATGGATGTGTCCATTAACCTTACTGTGGTAATCTTTTCACAATATATATGCATATATCAAATCATTTCCTTGTGTAACTAAACTTATATAATGTTATATGTCAATTATATCTCAATCAACCTGGTGTGGGGGGAAACAAAAGACCTGACCTTCTGACCCAAACATTTTAAATTAAATAATTAAAATAAAGTATCACTAAAAATCATTTAAAAAAAGAAAAAAAGTCAAGAAAAGTTGAAAAATAAATCTATGAGGGGGGCTTCCTCTGCTCTACATTAAAACATACTATTCTGTCCCTAAAATTAAAGCCCTGAGGTACTGGCTTACAAATAAACATTACATCAGTGGAATAAAATAGAAAGCCCAGAAATAAACCTCAGAACATACAGATATTTAGCAATATGATACAGGAGGTATTTTAAAACACTGGGATAATGATGAGCTTTTTAAGAACTAATGCTGGGACATTTGAGCAGCCATCTAGATAAAATTTGACCCATATCTCATATCATACAAGAAAATAAACTAAACGAATTAAGGATCTCAAAGGAAAACATAAAACCATACAAGTACCGGAATAAACCTGAGTCAATTATTCTTTAACCATGGTATAGGGACATATATAAAGAAAGTGATCAGTTTGATTACATTAAAATGCATGGCAAAATTAATCATAAAAAAATCAGAAGACTTTGACAAACAGTAGATCATATCCTCAAACAAAGGCTAATTTTTTTACTATATAAAGAACTCTTAAAAGTTGAAGGACAAAGTACCAAAAACACCATATTGAGTAGTAAATTGGATAGAGGTGTTGTAAAGCGAGAGCTGGTTGGAATATAAATCTATGAAATGAGCCAAGGTCACCTTGGCAAAGACTGCAGAGAGGAGACCTAGGATGACTGAGCCCTGGAGTACTCAAGAACAAACATGGTGAGAAGAGGGAAAGGAATGATGAAAAGGAATTGATAACAAGCAGCCAGTTGATGAACAAATTGGGTACATCTTATGTTCTTTTTCCATCGTAATATCAAGAAATGGCTCAGAAGTGACTCCTATTAAACTACAAGAAGTTGCTAATATAACAACAACAACAACAACAACAAATCTAGTGAAAATTTGTTGTTCAAGCCAGTCAGCTCATTGTTATTTTGTAGCATATAGACAAACCATTATCATTTTTGGATTGAATTAATGATTTAAAAATTTAATAAAAGCAAATTAATTTGTGTATATCCAAATTACAGCTTCTGCAAGGAGATGTATCAACTGTTCACTCTTTGTTTTACACACATTATTCTCTATAAATAATTAAGTACCTTTTGGGACCATTTAGGAAATTATTATCTTCTCTCTGCTGTACTGAAACATGAACAAGCAGCTTTTCAAAGTACAAAACTTTTTTTTAGGGAATAAAAAATCCTAAAAGAACACAGCTTGCTAAATAAAATATGTTAACTGAGAAATCGACATTTTCTAAAACCACTTAAAGCAGATAGTAAGTGAAGAATATAATCACCCAGAACATTGTTTCATCTATGCTGCCTCATACTTGGTGGCTCATGTTAAAATGCAGTGACGATAAATAGAACCTGCTGAGTTTGACACACTATTTAGAGTAGCTCTGGAGAGGAGAAGAACATTTACTGTTTTTAATCATTAGCTTCAAATGATTGATCAGCAGTGTTGCTGGAGTGCTAGTCATTTAAATATAAAAGCACTTTGAAATTTCTAATTTTAGAAAGAAATAATTGAGTAAACAGCGAGGTTAATCATCATAGATGCCTTTGTGTCAAGACAGGCAATTCGTAATTTTGAAAAACAGTAGTATGAAGTAAAAAGAAATCTCATCAAGTTAATGTGATTTGTTTCCTGAAATGTTATTTAAGTGGAAACTAAACTTGAGTCACTGTGACACAGATTGAGTATAGCAAATAAACGAGAGAAAGCTGACTTATTTTTAAATTTGAAGACACTTGTCATTTGTACTTGTCCTTTCAGAGAGCAATTCATCACTCCAAAAATGTGTCTTCATATGTATTATCCATTAATTTTTATAATAATCAACTATGTATTCTGAAAGGCTGGGATATTTTTATACCCAATGTAAAGTATATATCCCCTCTGTCAATAGAGAAATCAAAAGTGAAAGTTTTAGTTATTTTTTTGATGTTTATTTATTTTTGAGAGAGAGAAAGAGAGTCCATGCATGCAGGGAGGGGCCAAGAGACAGAGGATCTGAAGTGGGCTCTGAGGTGACAACACAGAGCCAGATGCAGGGATCAAACTCACGAACCTTGAGGTCATAACCTGAACTGAAGTCAGATGCTCAACTGACTGAGCCACACAGGCACCCAAAGTTTTAGTTATCTTCAAAAGACTAAGAAACTTGTGGGCAAAACCAGTGGCTTTTTTCCCCTGAGACAACTTCTGTAATTTTCAAGACTGAAGATTTGGAGTTTCTTTCAACTTTGTAGAGGTTTTTAAAAAAATTTTCCAAAATAGCATTCTCAATACTTCAGAAGTCTTATCTCTACTTTCTGTATGGTATCCCTTCATTTTAAGGACATCTTGCTTTCATATTCTGCCTGTTAATGTCTAGGAAGAAAGGAAACTAACTGTTGAATCCACTTATGGTAAGGATCTTATTATAAGAATATTCCTAAAGGCATATGCTTTTTAAAAGAGAACCTGGTATAACGAATTTTTACCCTAAATGAATATAAATCCTCAAAATAAGATTTGGACAAACACCAGAATACCTAACAGTAAATCCCAAACCAGATACTTTGAAGGGATGCTCAAATAGTGAAATTGGTCATACGTAGATTGTTTATTTTTATGGAATACCAAGTTAGAGACCATGGAGTACATTCTAGAAGGCACAGCTTGGGATAACATAGGGCAGAAGTTCCCAAAATGTCTTAAAACATGAACAGTATTAAAATGTTTTATAGATCTCACATAAAACTAGCTTCATTACTAGACCATTCAGTAACAGTAAAGCATCCGTAAAAATCTGACCATTGTTGGATTAGTTTGTATTGAATTAACCTGAATTATACCTGGAAAATAGTAAAGGAATTCCATGTAAACTATGATGCTTTTTTTCTAATGATGATGGCTGGTGCAGATAAGAATTTGAGGGCTCTTTTTAACAACTTTGCAATGGTCAAGCCGCCCTAACACTCCCACATGAACTATATACCTGCGTATCCACAAGTTTATGGCTCAGCAGCAAGAACACTGTCTTAGAAGCAGTATGGATGAATATAAGATATTACAAACAGATGGTCAATAAGTTACTGATGGAAAACAGGTTGTTTACACTTTAAAATATTGAGAGGCAGAACGAGTACAGGTAGTCTTTATAGGATATTGTTTCTTAAAGTACATTTTAAAATACTTTAGAAATTGAAGATCATCTTTTCATAGAAACAACAGTGGTTAAGTTGTCATAGAGACAATCACTTATATAACTTATATAACTCCAGGACAATTGCTTTTTTTCTTTTTTTTTGTCTTTTTAAATTTATTTTGAGAGAGAGAGAGAGAGAGAGCAAGTGGGGCAGGGGCAGAGACAGAGGGAGACAGAAACCCAAGCAAGCTCCGCAATGTCAGTGCAGAGACCAAACAGTGTGGGGCTGGAACTCACAAACCTTGAGATCATGACCTGAGCCGAAATCAGGAGTCAGAAGCTTTAACCAACTAAGCCATCCAGGTGCCCCAGGACAATTTTTTAATTCCTTTCCTTTCCTTTCCTTTCCTTTCCTTTCCTTTCCTTTCCTTTCCTTTCCTTTCCCTTCCCTTCCCTTCCCTTCCCTTCCCTTCCCTTCCCTTCCCTTCCCCTCCGTTCCCTTTCCTTCTTTTTTTCATTTATTTATTTTTGAGAGAGAGAGAGACAGAGTGCAAGTTGGGAAGGGGCAGAGAGAGAGAGGGAGACACAGAGTCCAAAGCAGGCTCCAAGCTTCAAGCTATCAGCACAGAGCCCAACACGGGGCTCGAACTCACAAACCATGAGATCACAACCTGAACCAAAGTTGGACGCTTAACCACTGAGCCACCCAGGCGCCCCAAGGACAATTTATTTCTAAAAATCCCACTTGAGGGGATGGAAATACCTTCACCCCTTGCAAAAGAATGACTAATCTCTTTTGGTAGATGTGTAAAGAGTAGGTTGTAGAGGATTTATATCTATAAATCTATCATCTATACATATTTGCATGTATGTATGTATGTATGTATGTATGTATGTATATATTATTTCTGTGCCTGGTAACTTGTTTCCTTAACATTTGTATAGCAAGAGGCAAGCTACTATGCACTCCTTGGAGTCTTATACTGTCCATGTCTGTGAGGTGGGTTTCAGAGGCCACATCATCGTTTATATCATAAACTACCTGTGTTACAAAGTGTGCTCAATCGTTCTTTATTCCTGAAGCCAGTAAAGTTTAAATAATTTGACCAAGTGTATACTGAAGCATGTTTGCATTGCATGAAGCATGCACCATAAAAGATGAAAGCCTCCACCACTATAGATTTAAACCCTCTAGTTTTCCAAAAGTGCAATGTATGTTCATAGTAAAATCTTTCTGCTGGTGCATTTTAATTCTGGTAAAAAGGCATAGCCTATGGAAGTTAAGACAGAGTTCATTGTCCACAGAATTTTACACTTGGCCTTTGTTCTGAGTTTTCCAGAAAAGCCCTCATTAATACCAATTTTCCTGACAGCTTTCATGATGTGGACACATTAATACTAGGAACTGGATTGTGATCATGAACATAAACTACTGAACTGCTGTCAGAGAGCAGTGACTTCAAATCATTTACAGAGGATTTAATGTAGTGAAGGAAATTAACCTCATCAAGAACTTAGCTTGTGTATGAAGAAATATATTTGTTACTTCCTGGTAAAAATGGGGAGAGAACATGCTTTCATGGTTCTAATTGAATACGGAGCATCAAAACATGGGAGTTCCCCTATAATTTCTACTGATGTAGAAGTCATTTTTTTACAATTCTTCCTTTAATAGCCCAACAGCAGCAAACTACATCACGACTGTTTAAAATTCTGTGTGTTTTCGACAATAAGACATCTCACCTTGAGCAAAAAGGCTTAATGATGCCTTTTCTTTCAAAATTTATGGAGAAACACCTTTATATTCTTAAATCAGAAATTGGCATTTCCAAATATTCTATGAACATAAAAATGTAACAATAAATGAAATAGCTTTCAATTTCCATTTTGGAAGTATTCATCATGGTTCATTAACTTTTAATAATGTATCATCCAAGTATGGTCTTAGATTTCCTGTGATAACAACTTTGAGGTTCAACGTATTGATCCCTGTATATAGTCCCACCAGATGGACTCAGACTTCTTGGACCATAGTAAGAGGTAGGGAGCTACATCTAAGGTGCAAGCTACTATAATGACTAGAATTTCAAGCACACTCACACACCCCCAGTTCTATCTTTTCCCATTTGAATCTCCCTCCTCCAATAGATATAACAGGCACTAGAGGAGCCACAGCAATGTGGCTTTGGAACAATTGACTTATGGGCACTCAGAACTACTAAGCCAGTAGAATAAAAACCAGTTTCTATCAGTTACCAATTTCATCCATAACCTAAAATCTGTTTATCATCAATCTCAACTCCCATCTGATGTGCTAACTCCTACCCGGACTTTTGTTTTCAGGTGAAGCTCCCAAGACAATGTGCTGCTTCACCTCTGGTTACTCTTTTCTTCACTTCTGTGAGGATGTTTCTCATTAAAAAATGTTACCGACATGAGGGGAGGGCAACACTATCCAGATAATCAAGAATGGCTATGCGAAGTGCAGGGCTTGTCAAGGCACTGTTGCCTATGTTAATGGGGCATTATGTTCTTGGTTCATCCCCCTTATAATTGAACATGTGAAGAAACATTCTGATAACCTTTGATGTCTCATATGCCTAGGAATATCTTCTTGACCAAGACACTCTTACTGACTAGACTTGATAGTCATGGCTTTCTTTGGACCAGGCCATATTTGCCCAAAATTTCCAGATTCGTACATTTTATTTTCATACTTTCAAGGTAAAATCAAAAGTAAGCTCAATTTTATTAAGCTTAAAAAGACCAATCGTTATTGTGATGTTGATAACTTAAAATTTTACTTTCATATTTTTCTCAAAAGTATTATTCTTATATTAAACAGTGAAATGCAATATGAAAACAAAATTCCCTTCTATACTCCATAAATCCTATCACTTACTTTCTAGGGAAAGAATAAGTTATGATTTATTTGATCTAGACTAACACTATACCACATACATCTTCAAACTTATTGTATTTCCTGAAACTCACTTTTAGGAAGGATTCTTTTTTTTTTTAATTAAAAAAAAATTTTTTTAAACGTTTATTTATTTTTGAGACAGAGAGAGACAGAGCATGAATGGGGGAGGGTCATAGAGAGAGGGAGACACAGAATCTGAAACAGGCTCCAGGCTCTGAGCTGTTAGCACAGAGCCCGACGCAGGGCTCTAACTCACGGACTGGGAGATCATGACCTGAGCCAAAATCAGACGCTTAACTTACTGAGCCACCCAGGCACCCCAGGATTCTTTTTTTTTAAAGTTTTTAAAATTTATTTTGAGAGAGAGAGAAAGCATGAAGGGGGGCAGGGGAGAGAGAGGGATGAAGAGAGAGAATTTGAAGCAGGTTCCCTGCTGTCAGTGCAAAGCCCAACATGGGGCTCGATCCCATGAACCATGAGATCATGACCTAAGCCAAAATCAAGAGTCAGAAGTCTAGCCTACTGAGCCACCCAGGGGCCCCTAGGCAGAAATCTAAGTGGGGAGTGGAAAATAACCACTGTGGTTTTCTTGCCTTAGTTATGATTTTGTTGAATTTCCACCCTCTTATGATTTCTAAGAAAGGAAATAACTATATAGTTCACCTAACTTACATGAAAATACAAAAACAAAATGCAAACAACCTTAATATTTAAATTTATAAGAAGTATTCTGAAAATCATCCACTATTTACTGAATGAGCAAAAGGTCACATCAGTAGCTCTTTTCATTTATTTTTTATACATAAAAAACAGCAGGATTTGCTGGATAAGTGTATTTTATAAATTAAAAAGATATTTCATATTTTAAATTTTTAAATGAAGTAACAATTTATACTTTAAAATACTGATCATAGTAATAATAATGATGATAAACTATCTGCCTTTTTCTTTTGTTTTTGGATTTTTTTATTTTGCAAATATGGCAGGAAATAACGGGTAAAACATGTTTGCACAGCTAATTTTTTAAGTTAGTTTCCTTTTCCTTAGCATTTTTCGAGTTGCTGAAAGAAGGCTGTGGAAAATGGATCAATTACTGTTCAGCTAAAAGTCACAAGGTTAAATGTTAAATCGTCACCTTACAATAACAAAAGGTAGTTAGGAGTGTTTAATTTCATGACCATTGTTATTTTTTGATTGAACTTGCAGAGGAATGATACAACAACCTTTATTAGAAGGGTGCAATATCCTTGAACTATTTTTTTTTTTTTTAAACAAGGACACCCATCCACATTCAGGCCAGAATACACTCTACCATTTTGCACATGAGAAAATGAGCAGCACAAATGCAAAGTGAAAGTGGATATTGACTATTCCTTTCCCCATGCTGCTGCCCTTCTGTGGGTAAGAATATAATCTGAGGTACAGCCGACAGAACTCTCAGGGATGGGTAGCAGATGCCATAAAGAGAAACATAAGTGACCATCTGCACTTGATGGTAGAAAGAATGATTTGATGTCCTTGCATGTTTTCAAAAGGTTTGCTGCCTAAGGCACAACTCCAGATGTATTATTATATGTGTCAAATCTAAAATTGTATGTGTGGGAGGGTGTCCTGGGAGTAGGGACAAGAACCACCCTCAGCATGGAGAGGACCTGAATGGGATTTGTCTGTTACTCGTCTGAGCTCCTTGGGCTGCTAAAAGGTAAAGTGATACTGTATTTTGACAGATGACAAACATCACTGTAGGTAAGAATGCGAAAGGGAAGCACAAAGAATTTCCTTCTCCTTTCCACCTAAAGAGATCTTTTGTGGTATCCTGAGTTTATGAGGAGATGAATCAAAATATATATGAATAAAAGCTTTTGAGAGTTGTTTTAGGAATAAAACAAGGATAAAAATAACCGTGTTAAAAATGATTGGAAGTGTGTGTGAACTGAATTCTTGGGAGCAAAATAAGTTTGGCAGAAATTATACTTGTATCTCTCCAAGCTGTGAGCTGCCCAAACTTCCAGATCTCAGTAAATACACTTTGATCATGACTGTGATTTAGCTCTTCTGGGATTTGTTCACTACTTCATACCAGTTGGATCTGAAGGCTGGCATTGTAAGACTAGTGTCTAGATCCAGAAACATTGCTATGACCATATTTAATCATGTTTTTCCTAAGGGCTTCCCTCTGAAATTAGAATAAAATCAGTTCAGAAGGTCCTACATGGTCCTGTCCTCTCCAGTCTGCACTTGCCCCTCTTTCCTGCTTCACACTGCCCTATGTTCTCTCCTGCTTTCTCTGCTCCAGCAACATTGGCTTTTCTTTCTTCAAAAGGGCCATCCATAGTCATTCTCTCCACCTGTCATGGCCACCTCCCTGCCATTCACTTTTTAGCTTCAATAGCACTTCCTGCATGAAACCTTCTTCTGCATGCCTTATCTAAAAATCCCCCAAACCCAGCCACTGGCTAAATATAAACTTGCTTTATTTTTTTTTAAATAGCATTTGTCCCTGAGAGGTTTTTTTAATTTATTTGTTAGTTGTCTGATTTCCTACACTTTCAGCTCCACATGTGAGCTCCATGAGGGAAAGATTTTGCTTATTTGTTTACTACAGGGTTGTCACAGAGTGAACCCTCAATTAATGATGAGGCAGAGATTGGATCATGTACATATTTGATATACCCTGGAACAGTCAGGGTTGAATAAGAGTTTCTTATTTTTGAGTAAAGAAAGTCATAGAAATAAAATTGTTAAATACAGCAGAATAATGGAATGATTTCATAATGCTATGATAAATATGTAATTTTCCATAAATCTTTTCAAACAAAGTATGATATTTCAATGTGTTTCAGACTAGTCTACAAATTATCCCCTGCTATTTTAACTCAACAAAAAACTTTAGCTATTATAAATTTATCTACACATATTTTAGAATTATTTCAAAAAGTTTTACTTATTCCCCCCCCCCCCCAATTGTAAAAGAAACCAGTAAGGTACTATTTATTGCATTTAAAATGGCTAATAAAATAAGTGACTGATGTAGTGGTTTTGTTTTTTAAAGCAGAAAATAACAGGGTAATACTATGCACATATATATTCAACTAGATAAATGTAATCAGCACTGCCAGATGCAGTTTGAACATTTGCTTGATTTATTTCTAAGTCAGACTGTTTATCCATGTCTCTTCTAGGGCTTGTAAGAAGGCATGAATGATAAATTAATTGAAGCGTCCTTACACTCTCATTCTCTTTCTTTTGGTCTAACTGCAATAGATCCTCTCCTCTTCTTGAACTCCAGATTTCTCCCCAAACACACCTCACTCCTTGAGTATAATCCAATCTTCTCTGTGACTTCAATAATGCAGAGCTGATCCTATCCTTCCCTTTAGTGATATAAATCAATTGACTCTGTCATTCCAAGGACAAATTCCTCATTGTGGTGCAAAATCTCCTCAAGACTTGAACCTCTCTTCCTCATGCGTCCTACTTTAAGCCATATCATCCTAGTGACCCCTGCTCTCCCTCTCTCGGTATATATATCTGCACCTATTATTTATTCTGCCCGAAATATCTTACCTCTCTCAGATTTGTGTGACTAATTCCTGATCACCACTGAAGCCTGGTTCTCTTATCTTTTTTATTTAGCAATCTCCTCTGAGCCTCTGAGCCCTGTAAAAGTCCTCTAATAGCCTTAGAATTCCTCTATTATAGCACACATCATTTTTTTTTTTTTTATATAATTGCCAGTTTGTCTATCTGCATCATTCGATTTTGAAATCCTTGAGCAAAGGGAACTTTGCTTTACATTTTATTTCTCTAGCACAGTACTTGAAATGTTATAAATGTTTAATAACATAGTTTTGAATAATTAGTAAATATAGAAAAGAGAAGATAAACAAATGAGCAATTTGAAATGAAATGTAATAGCCTTTAAGCTCTGTGAAAATAGATACTATCTTATCTGGATTATTGTATCCATTGGGCCTATCACAGGTCTGACACATGGATGTAATTTGATAAATATATTAAATAAGTAGACAAACCAATTTTACATTAGACAATATATATCATTTTTCATTCCAAGTGACTCAGTGTGGAAAGTCTACCCAGTAGGATGGTAAGGTGGCTAAAAATGAAACTCTGGATTTAGGGCTCATTGATAGTAGGGTTTTCTGAAGACTAAAGAAGGCAGTCAATAAACAGCATCCAGCATATGCTCTAACATCTCAGGAGTGGTCAATTAATGTGTTACCAATGTTATTTCTACTGCCATGACTGCTTTTCCTCCTCTTCCCTCTCCTTTCACCTGCACTGCTCGATGACAGAGAGTTAGAAACTTAAAAATGAGAAGGATAGGGGCGCCTGGGTGGCTCAGTCGGTTAAGCGGCCAACTTCGGCTCAGGTCACGATCTTGCACTCTGTGAATTCGAGCCCCGCGTCGGGCTCTGTGCTGACAGCTCAGAGCCTGGAGCCTGTTTCAGATTCTGTGTCTCCCTCTCTCTCTGACCCTCCCCCGTTCATGCTCTGTCTCTCCCTGTGTCAAAAATAAATAAACGTTTAAAAAAAAAATGAGAAGGATAAAGTAAAAATGATGTGGTTTAGTATGAGTAAAAACAAAATCACAGACTTTTTAAACTTGTTAACCACTGTTACAGTTGATTTTATATGTCAACCTGACTGAGCTAAGGGATGCCCAGACAGCTGGTAAAACATTATCTCTGGGTGTGTTTGTGAGGATGTCTCCAGACTTGCCTTGGCACACAAAGACTTTAAAGATCACCTTCACCAGTAGGAATGAATATAATTCAACCCCCGCCCAGGGCCAAATAGAAGGAAAAGACAAATTTGCTTTCTTTGTTGAGCTGGGAAATCCATCTCCTGACCTTAGACAATGGCACTCCTGATTCTTGGGCCTTTGGATTCAGACTTCTTACATCATTGGTTCCCTTGTTCTCAGGATTTTAGATTTGGGCTGGAACCAGCTTTCCTGGGCCTCTAGTTTGCAGATGGCAGATCGTGAGACTTCTCAGCTTCCATAATCACGTGAGCCAATCCCCATAATGAATCTTTATATATCTACACATAGTCTATTGTTCTGTTTCTCTAGAGAACTCTGATTAACACAGCTTTTAAAGCATAAGCCCTGAACACTGAGTAATGTCTTCACAAAGCCAGAAATAATGGTAAATCCTCAAAGCCACATACCTGCATTTTTATAAATAAGCAAATTTTATATTGGCGTTAGAATATTTATAGTACATCCCCACAAATGGAATAGCACTAATTTTAGTCAAATACATATTTTAATAGAAATTAAATAGGAAATAGTCAGTGATAATAGTAAATGTTGAGAATGTAAATGTTTATGCCTATATAAATATGAATTGCCCGGCCACCCGCATATCTGCAATGGAATCCAAGAATTTTCAAGTAGTATGATTGTTGCCTCCAGCCGCAAATTCATGACATTCATTTTCTAATTAAACATGCTTGTCTCACTGCATTTTGTGTTGCTACAATCTGATTCAGCACTAAACTAGTTCAAATTATTTTATGTTTTCAGTCTTCTGATTCATTGATATGCGTTATATGACACACTCTTTTCTTTCCACACAACCAAGTAGGAAATCCTTCATTTGTATTCCTTACAGTTTGGGTAGCAATCTGGATTTTCTGTCAATATTCCATGATGATATATGTTCAGGAGACTCATTCCCCAGAATGCCAGGGATATTTATAGACTTGACTGGTAAGAAGGGCCAGTGTGACTTTGCCAGTGTTCTAACAATTGCTTAGAGTATTTAGCAATGAGTCATCTCATAAGTAGCCCACCATCACAGAAGCTGATTGCTCATTGTACTCACACAGTGATGATAATAAATAGCCTCCATACAAGGGAAGATGAATACAAACTTTGTCATATTCACATATATTGCGCTACAGATTTTGAGACACCTAAACTTGAATTGTTAGCACAGTTTTTGTGTGACGTCCCCAACAACAAAACCCCACCTAGTCCATTATTTGTCTTTCTTTCTTGTTTTTTTTAATATTTTATTTTTTTAAGTAATCTCTACACCCAATGTGGGGCTCAAATTTACAACTCTGAGATCAAGAGTCACACACTCTACCCACTGAGGCAGCCAGGTGTCCCTCATGATTTGTCTTAAAATAAGCAAATTCTAGATAAGATGAGAACATGAGAAAAAGTACTTAACACCTTTTCTCTGAATTTTCCCATGACTTACATGAATTCTCTACACAGGGAATGAAAATTGCAGGATTAAGAAAGAAGTTGGGAAAACTCTAGGCTATAACTTATGGCTTCTGGATTGGAGATGATAAAGTTCTATAACATAGAAGATAAGTGTGTGGTGAAGAGGGAATGGAGGAGGGTGAGTCTGAACCCTCAAAAAACCTTCACGTAGATTCCTTTTTATTTCTGTATATGGAAGTTGACTCTTCACAGGGATTCCTACACCAAACAGAGGGCTAGAACTTTCCACCTACCACTTTTTCTTCTCCTGTATCTTCTTTCTTTTCTTATACCAACTCCTTAACTCTCTACTAGGGACCCTAAATGATGGATGTGTTCAAAGAAATGTTTCTTCTTTTTTATTAGACCATTTTCTTTTTTTTTTAATTTTTTTTTTTTAACGTTTATTTATTTTTGGGACAGAGAGAGACAGAGTATGAACGGGGGAGGGGCAGAGAGAGAGGGAGACACAGAATCGGAAACAGGCTCCAGGCTCTGAGCCATCAGCCCAGAGCCTGACGCGGGGCTCGAACTCACGGACTGTGAGATCGTGACCTGGCTGAAGTCGGACGCTTAACCGACTGCGCCACCCAGGCGCCCCTATTAGACCATTTTCAATGGTTTTTTGAAGAACAAATTCTCCTTGGTCTTTCTTTTGTACTGATACTAGAGAAGTCTAAAAAATAATGATAGTGACAAAATATAACCTGTAGTTCTAAATATGATCTAATAGTGTTTGTCCAAAAAAAGGAGAACACATTATGAGTATATGAAATGCCAAGATTAATATAGCCTGCATTATGGTAAAATAAATATAGTACTTCACATAGCAAAAAACAAAATAGGTAAGCAGAGAAGAGACTTGATAAACACTCCCAAGAAAGAGAGAAAAAGCTTAAATTGGTGGAATTTATAGGAAAAGAGATAATATTTTTAAAACTGTGTATTTTACAACTTAGAATATTTAACGTCTCTGGAAGACAGAATAAAACAAATGAAACCATTTAAGACATGATAGGACAAATCTTTCCTTATCTAAAACAAAATAAAACAAAACAAAACATGTCTGAAACCAGCATACAACATTACAAATAAATTTTATAGAAAGAGATCCATGTTTATACACATGTTTAACCTTCAAAAACAAAGAACTAATCCAATAATCTTTCAAGCATGGAAAAGAAAAATGAACATGCAAATGTACCAAACCTAGAAAGAAATAAAAGTCAAACTGACTCAAGACTGTTTTATGACATTAAATGCCAGAAGAAAATGGAGTAATCTCTAACATTTAAAAAGCTTTGGTTAGTGTGCAAGCCACATTATAGTTTATCTGTGAACAAACAAAAAGGTATTTTCAGATATGAAAGTAATCAGAAAACTAATGATTTTTCTGAGTAAAATATTTGATTCCTTGTATATTATTAGATTCCAGAAAGATGAATCTAAACAGGAAACTCAATAGTGGAATGTAAGGGCTAAAAAAGACTACGCACAAAGAATGAAAACATATAAAGTATAGAAATAATGAAGAGACATAATCTTAGATAAATGTGGTGTGTCTATGTATGTGTGTGCAATTCTATGTGGTTGTGAGTGTGTGCTCAACTGTTCCTTACTTGCTCTACAGTCTTTTTCTACCACAATCTAGCCTAGGGCTGTTCTTCCTTCACTTTGTTAACTAGCTTCCATCAACTTGATATTTTCCACAAATTTGCTTAAAAATTTAGTTTATTTACATAAAACCTTCTCATTCTCCTCGCTACAAGAGATTTATTTTGTCTTGGGTTTGTTAACTTTTATTCCAAAGAGATGAGATGATGGGAAGCAATTCTGTTTGTCAATTTGCCAGCTATTAAAAATAAACTATGGCTCTGTTCCTTATTCTCTAAAGCATATCCCTTTTTTATATGTCTGAATTTGCAGTTATTTGCAGCAAATGAAACTGATATGTATTAGAGGGAGTGAAGGGGTTTTTTAAGTATAATTAACATACTTTGTTCTATTAGTGTCAGGTGCACAACATATTAATCTGACAATTCTTTACATTTCTCAACTCTCACCAGGATGTGTAGTCACCATCTGTCACCATGCAAGGTTATTGCAATATTATTCACTACATTCCCTATGCTAAACTTTTCATATCCTTGACTTATTTTATAACTGGAAATTTGTACCTCTTAATTCTCTTCATCTATTTTGTCTATCCACTTGCCCACTTCCCCTCTGGAATCACCAATTTGTTTTCTATCTTTAGGAATCTGGTTTTTTGTTTGTTCATTTATTTTGTTAATTAGATTCCACATATAAGTGAAAACATATGGAATTTCCTCAAAAAACTAAAGATAGAATTACATATGATCCAGTAATTCCATTACTGAGTCTTTACTCAAAGAAAACAATACCAATTTGAAAAGATGTATATCCACCCCATGTTTATTGAAGCATTATTTACAATGACCAAGATATGGAAGCAACCCAAGTATCCATCAATAGAAGAATGGAAAAAAGCAGATGTGGTTTACACACACACACACACACACACACACACACACACACATACACATTTATATATAATGGAATTATATATATAACATATATAATGGAATATTACCAGTCTTAAAAAAGAATGAGATCTTACCATTTGTGACAACATGGATGGACATAGAGGGAATTATGCTAAGTAAAATATGTCAAAGATTAAAGTTTTTAATATATATATATATATTTAAATGTTTATCATTGAATAATCCATTTTACTTCTCTAGTTAGGCATGCCACATTGATGGAAATCATGTTTTTAAAATATCTTAGCAATGTTTAAGAAATATTTAAAATTCAATTGTTTCTCTACTTAAAATGAGCTAGGACTTAGTCTTTTTATATATTTTTTTAAAAAGTGAAAGGGGTGATTTTATCCTTTGTAATCCAATCTACATCACATTCCTCTAACTATAACATTTTTATCCTGGCAAGTTTCAGAAACTCTGTATACTCAATTATGATATTTCATGAGGAAGACTGTGGTTCTGGGAAACTGAACTCTTGAGGTTTAGCCACAATTCTCCAATCTCTCGGGGGCTTGGGCATGTTTCAGCCTCCCTATGTTATAGTTTTCTGATTTATAAAATGAAGAACCTAAGTGATTTATTAGGTTCTACTCTTGTGTACATCTTTCCAAAGTTTAAGGAAGTAGTTTGGCAAGTGTAACATAATTTTTTCAATAGCATTTTGAAGAAATTTATTATGGTTTAATCAGCATTGGGCTGGTTTTATGAGTATCTGTGATTATATAAAGAAAATTCTTCAAGCAAAGCCATCTAGGGAAGCATACCTTAATTTAAAATTGAAACCATAGGGAGAGACAATAAGACATTAACAAATAATCTAAGAAATGGACTGCCTAGAAATAAAGACTGGATTCCATCTTTGTCTCTGGAGTTGATTAGCAAAGACGAGAGGCATTACCAAGGGAAAGCAAATCCCTTTATGTTTCACTTTCTTAATTATTTCATTTTACTCTTAAAAATTTATGTATGAATTTCAGGACACCAGAGAATTCAGAATTAAAATGTGATATACATAGAAGTCATAATCTGAAGATATTTTAGGAGGATGATATCATGAACCTCTGTGTCAATTTTTTAGGAGGGAAATAAATTTTCCCCTGTTCTTGTTTCAGGGCAGAGTTTCCCCTCCTTGGACATAGTATGATGAACTTTCTTCTTGAAGAAACTGTATTTATATGAAGTCCTTGTGTCTAAACAACAGAATTCTGGGTCTAAGAATAAGTAGGCTCCAAGAGGTAAAGAGTCTCATTGCAAATCTACTCCAAAGAGACAATGAGACATTATTACAACTTCAGGTGCACTTTTTTTCTTCTGGAAAAAATATGTTTGGGTCTTTTAGAGATAAGAAGTTAAGTTTGATAGATCTGGGTTTTAGGGTCGAAGTGCCTCTATGGTATGTGATCACATAGTTATGTTATAAGCAGATTTTTATCCTTTTAGTGAGTGCTTTTTAAGGAAAGAAAAAAAATTCTATATAATAAAAAACAGGAAGATGTCTCTGGGCCTAGTTAGAAAGAAAGAAGTTTCTTGCTCTCATGGAGTCATGGGAGGTTGAAGTCTGAGAAGTTACTGACATGATAATGGAAGCAAAAGCCAGCAACTCAAGGAAAGAGTGATGGTTAATTTTATGTGTCAACTTGACTGGATCACAGGGTGCCCAGATATTTGGTTAAATATCATTCTGGTTGCATCTGTGAAAACTTTTCTGGGTGATATTAACATTTGAATCTATCAAGTGAGTAAAGCAGACTTCCCTCTCCAATGTGGACAGGTTTCACCCAATCCACTGAAGGCCTGAATAGATCACAAGGTGGAAAAAGAGAGAATGAATCCTTTTTATTTAAGGGTCTTCGAGTTGGGACATCAGTCTTGTCATGCCTTCAGACTCAGATTAGAATTTACATCATCAGCTTTCCTGATTCTCAGGCCTTAGACAGTAGATTTGGGGGACTTCTTCACTTCCACGATCATGTGAGCCCAATCCTTTAAAATAAATCTCTTTACACACACACACACACACACACACACACACACACACCTCCTATTGATTCTGTTTCTCTGGAGAATCCTAATACAAAATCCCTTGCATAGGAGTACTATTTCTGGATCTCAGGTGACAAAACTGGCAAGAGACCCATTCTCCTACATTTTCACAAAGCTTACCACCACCTTGGCATTCATGTTAGTGGTGGTCTTAGAGGAATTGAGAGACTTACCCTTGGCATTCAAGTAGGTATTCTAACAAACACATTGGAGGGAACATGAGAAATCTGATAGCTTAAGGAGGCATGCTAAGGAGAATCTAAGTGGGATTGTTACTGAGATATAAATTCAGGGACTCACTAATAATCAGAAAGCACTTAGAAGGCTACCCAAATCTATGTGTAATTTCAGCATTTTATAATAATTTGAATATCAATGTAAATAGGTCTTAAGTGTATCTTTTTCAGACATAACCATTATATACAATGAACTTGTACGACTAATTGCCTATCCCATTTTACCCAAAATATGTGTGGCCTCATGCTTGTTATCTGTCAATGATGCAGTCATCCAAAATGCTTCCACATAGTGAAAAAGATTCAGCAGTTTCCACTTTTAGCTAATTTTATTGAATAGCCAAGTGAAGGCTGAAGACTACCTTTGGTTAACAAAATAAAAAGGAAGAAAAATGACCTTTTACTTATCTGGGGACAGAGGGAAATATTTGAGAACATCATTTTTATCAAGATGTTTACTTCACCCACTACAAATGTTGCAAGTTAATCCAAAATGCTTCCTCATTAGGAATAAAGCAATTAAAAATAACTACAACTGCATAACTGTGCCACTGTTTTTAGATGCCTAATTACAGAACCTCTTCAGGGCGATGGAAATGTCAGCTCATTAGAACACAGTTTTTATTATTTGAAGCAGACTACAACCAATATAAAAGATGCCATCTTAAAGTTAGCCATTTTGCATGACAGGATAGATGATTAAATTATTATTTCTAATCCCTTAAATATACATTGAGACTAATTCTGGATGAGCTTTATTTCTTACAGGGAAAATGTGAAGGGTAAGAAGAGAAAGTAGATTTAAGTTATGTCAAAGTGTTTAATAGGATGATTTGAAATTCATACTTTAAGAAAAATTAACATATGCCTTCATTTTACAAAGACCATCAGTTCTCTTTCACCCTGATCTATGTCATTTGAAGTTTTGCTGGAGCTGGGTAGTATTTCAATTAGGCAGCTGTTTTCCCTCACTGAAATTCTTTCGATATCTTGACTATTAGAGCTTAGTGAGGATGAGTAGTATCAGACACATATACTCAGGAAGTGAAAATCTCATATTGTTTACCCTCTGGAATATACATGACACCTACCCTTGAGTGATTCTATGAGGCTCCATCGGTAAGCCTGAAAAGCCGGGCAGGTGATGGACACTGATGCTTATTTCATCCTGGCAGAGGCAATGAAGGAATTCTCCTGACCGCATGGTATTCAATACTGACACCGGCAAGTGCTTTACTATTTCTCCTGTCATAACTATGACTGTGTTATTCCAGTGAAGCATACATGGCTCATTGTGTGTGCAGTTTGACAAAACAACTTTAGAATTTCTGTGGAAATCATTTGTCGTCTGTTTCTAGTTCTCGTCTTTCCAATATAGCTGGGAAACCTTGAGCACATCCTTCTCCATTCTGGACTTTGGTTTTCTCTGATGGAAAATCAGGCTGGACTCATAGTCTCTGAAGTCTCTTCTAGTGTTGAAATTTAATGACTTCATTTTAAGAATTCAGTCTCTCTCGGTTGTCAAAAGAATTGCACATTCCTTTTGTACTCATTAAAGTGATTTCTACTGCTACCCTCCTTCCATTATTTATATTTGAAGAACAGAAGTCTGCACTCCCTCCCAGTCAAAAGGAGATCTACATGCTCTGTAGGAGAACAAGAGGGTTTTATTTTTGTGGTGTTAGTATGGGAGAATAAATATCAATTTCCTCTGGCCATCTATAATAGCTAGTCGAACAAGTGAGTCACATCAGGGTTCTATCTCGAAGTGACTAATGAGGTCTTCCAGAGTATGGAACGGGATTTAGCCTATTGTCCTAGAGTCTAAAGCTGAGGACAAAATTACTATGTACCCAATAGTCTTAGGTGAAAATGCTATGAGCAGGTGAGAGCAGACAATTTTCCTTGGGGTTAATTAAGAAATTTAATAACTCAGCTCCTTGCTCCTAACTCTACCCTCAAGCTAGCATAAGAAGATGGTTGAGAATGTTATCCACCTCTTATAAAGTACAGGGCCCAGGGATGAGAGGCCTAAAGCCAAATGGCCCCCCAAATCACTTGCAAGCAAAGACTAAGTATACTTGCAAACAGTGGAGTCAGTAATCGTATTCTCCATTTTCATGTTTGCGGAGCTTTAGAACCTGCTGATGCCTCTGGCATCCAGATAAGAGCAAAAGGTGGAGAAAATGCTCCCAAGAACATTTTGGGAGCTTGGCCTTATGGCTTTTATGACTTATTAATTCTTCTGCTCTACCAAGGGAAAAAAAAGTATGATATTCGAACTGAATGGTAGTGTCCACCTCTGATTTCTGAATAAGGATGAACTGTTGAGCCAGTGTGTGCCACAAAGATAAAGGGGGAAGTGGCTTTGGTATGCCTGAGAAGGACGTGGAGGGTCATTTCTCTTGTGTCTGGGGCCCAGGATGAGGGAAACAAAAACTTCAGCTGTGTCTGTGACTTCATAATGAAGAGCAGTGGGCTTAGCTGAGGAGAAGGGGCTGTGGGCAGCTACTGATAAAGGCACGCTCAACTTGCTGGCATATACCGAGAGCATATCATGTGAAGACTGTCACCTAAACAGAGATCAATAAAGATCAATAAGAACAGACTAAATCAGAGTCAGACCTTCATTGGGAGTCAGAAGACCTTGCCTTGGCCTAATCCCTATTCCTGCAACTTAAGCACCTCCCTGGAGCCTATGCATAGAAAAGAGACAAGGAAGAAGTGTTCTAAAGCCACGTCAGATCCTTTTTTATTTCAGGGAGCCACAGCCAGGGAGGTAATCTGACCCCAGGTACAAGAAAAGACCAAACTTTGAACTGAGTTGAGAATAATTTTTAAAAATGAAAATAACCAAATTTTATATGTAAATCTTTACATGAAAATAAACAAATAACTACAGAAATGAAGCTGTTCTAATAACACAAGGTGACAGAGATACTGAAACGGAGCCAAGATATCTTGATGTCTTCCCAGCATGATAGGAGGATTCATTAGAATATAGTTGGAGATAGTTATCTGAAAAAACAAATTATATTTAGCCCTTCAAGAGTTAAGCCTCCTCTAAGAAAAGAGCCAGCCTTCTCCTTTACTCACCTAGAGACAGATTTGGGATGGAACTCACTACTTTGGCTTTAAAGCCACAGAATATACTTTCAGTTTCCCAATTTTTCACAGCTGTTCCAAAATTCTTTCTCAAAGTTGAAAGATTCAGAAAGGAGAGTATGAATGAGACACAGATCATTTACTGAGGCACGCATGGCAAAATTCCATTTCTTAAATCTTAAACCTAGAGGTAAACAATTTCCTCTTTTAGTTTTCTAGACCCCTACCTTACTCCCAACCAGACCAAGTATTTGGTCTCTGACCTGTCTTAGAATATTAGGCCTCCTATTGCAGGGACCTTACCCATTGACTTACTTTCAGTTACACTTGATGACTTTCAGAGGCGGATTCTGTTGCATTCTCATGCTAGTGTTACACAATCTGACACTGTGTACTTACAGCTCCTGCTCACTATCTCACTGAGACTCACTGCTTGCTGTTTTCACAGAACATTCTTTGAATATAAAACAACTCACTGGTCCCTATGGGAGAATAGGATATATTGACCGTTGACTGCTTCTTTAATCAACACAGGATTTCTCATGCAGCATTTAAATATAAATATTACAAGGAAAATATGAAGAAAGATACTATCTTAAACCTAGAAAGATTTTAGGAGGAACTTTTTATTATTAATTAAAACTGGCTAGCTAGACAACCTACAAAACAATCTGAGTGAGGAAAAACTCTTTCAAGCTAGATCAGCTATAATAATAAACTTGTAATTATCAGATCTGAATGAAGAGATAAGTAATCTTTATTGTAAGATGAAAGTCTGTCTATGCATTTCAGTTGTCAAAACCATGACTGAGTCCGTTGAATTTTTCCATATCTCAGATGTTAAAAATTTAAATCTCCACTCTGTCTCTTTCTAGCTGAGCTCAAACTTAGTCTCATTTCCTTTTAAAATACCTTCTAATTGTTTACTGCAGAATATGGTGCATAGAAAATGCCCAAGAAAATCAGTTGTTAATATGGTCATCATCAATAAGATATGATTTTAAAGATACTGATATGCATAGGCATACAACCTGAGTATAGTTTTCTTTCATGCCGTGCCTGCATAGGTGGTTTGTGGCTTTAATCCATTTTTGGAAACTATTAGAGGAAGATGGATACAAGTCTTCCCTTTATTATAAAGAGGAGGAATGAATTACTCATATTTTGCATAAACTTCTGACTCATTACATTGCTTCAGAAGAATTTTGTGGAAAATTAAGAGTGCTACATATATAAAAAGCCATTTGGAACAGAACTACATTATTGCTTATGCTATAAACATTATAAGCAAATATAGTAAAATAGTTGTTTTCTCCATATTTCTTACTTTATGCCCTTGGCATCTATACCCTGCATTATTACTAATACAGTTTTGCGTTCTATTTATATTAAGTGAACAGATTGTGAATGAATTGGTTGGCTAAGAAATCATAAAACAACAAAAGCAACCTCTGAAGGCACTATGGCCTTGCTGCTAAAGTAGAGGCCAGGTGGCTATAAAAATAGACCTAAAAAGCCAGTGGTTTAAACAAAACAACCATTTATTTGTGCATCGTGCAATCACTAGGAAGTAGGCATGCCGGACCAGGTGTTAATCTCATACTCAGAAGGAGGAAGAAAGAACCAGAAGAGAACACATTCGGTTCTGAAGGCAACTTCCATATTTGGCACATGTCACTTCACAGGTATTCTAAAGACCAGGATCTACATAGACACATGTGGCCACACAATATCATCTTTAACTGTGTGCTTAATAAAGTTAATATTGAAGACAGAGATTGTGGGAATGTTGGCTTAAAACCTATGTCCAAATATATCTTGAGCTATGTCTACATTCACAAAGAACTGATTAAAAGCAAATAAACTGGAAAGTTTCTGAGTTTTCAGAAGAATTATATTGTTAACCATATCAGAAATTTGGCTTATAAAACCCAATGGTTCCACCTCTAAGATAACATCAGGGCCCAAACCCACAGAAAGGAAGTGGGAAACATGTAATATGGCAAAGGAGACAGTACTGTGTCTAACTCATATGTGGATATGTAAAATAATACAAAAGGAAGATTTATTCCAATGGAAAGTTTAGGTTTACAAAGGACGATAAGCAAGAAAGCTCCCCCCTGACAGCAGGACTTAAGTCTCAAGAAGGAACTTAACTCCATGTCTATGGAAAAAAATGCCTCATGATTTTGCCCTGTATGTTATCAGCCAATTACACCTCAAATTTTTCCATTTTCTAAAGGGGAAAATATTGTTTTATTTTTGTTTCCTTTTTGTCTTGCTTCTCTGATTGTTTTTATGGTTATCTTGTTTCTTCTCCACCCTCATGGATTAGCAATGCGGTACCCGAAATATTAATTTATTAATCACTGGACCAGGAAGCGTCAAATCCAGACCTAAGGGAGAGGCTGTGAGTGACTCAGATTTGAGGATGGCATGGCTTCTCGACCAGTCCTAAACTGCTTAACTCTGGAACATTATCTTCAAGGTAAGTGGATGTGTATCTTGCCAAGTTACTATATTTGGGGGATCTCTTTATTACGGTAGTTTAGTCTATGTTTTAAACCAAGGGTCTACAAACTGTGGCCCATAGGCTAAATCCAAACTGTCACCTATTTTTGTAAAAAAAAAAAAAAAAAGTTTTATTAGAACACAGCCATGCCCATTCATTTACATTTACATACTGTCATGCCTATTTTTATGTGACAGGTGCAGAGTTGAGTAGTTTTAACAGAACCTTTGGCCTGTTAAATCTAAAATATTTACTATCTGATGATGTACAGAAAAAGTTTATTAACTCCTGGTCTGAACTCCAAACAATGTAAATATGTGGGGAAAAGACAATGTACAAAATGGCTAAAATAGCTATTTCCCTGAGTCATGAAGATCTGTCTCTTTTTCAAAGGTTTTCTGGTGGAAAAGTAAGAAAACAGAATAAGAGCAGGAAAGAGAGAGGGTGAGACAGAGAAAAGGCTCTGTATTCTTCTTGGAGTAAAATAATGAATTTGATTAGCTTAATTAACATCTCCAATGTTTTCTCTTTGCTTATCTATTACTACCAAGGTCCTCAGTTTTGCCTATAGGCCTTGGCCTTCACTACTACCTTAGTAGAGAAAATCATCTTAGAGTCCCATGCCTTGTATAAACAGAGTTTAGCATTCTCCAGGTGTGAACAACTTTTGATAAACCTAACACTCAGGAGAAATTTTCCAGGTAAATGGCAGTAATTTCTCTTATCCTGGCAATCCTACTTCTGCTTTACCGCTTTTACAGTCCTTTTAGTATTCAGTGTCACTTAGGAAAATGTTCTTCAATCATCCAGGAACCTTACTAAAGCCGTTGCTACATCTTGATATAAGCCTACGGAAGCCTACTGAAATGTAGCCTCCTTTAAAGTCATTTTGCCTAAACTTTTACTCATCTTGCTATGGCCTTCATTAAACATAGTTGTATCTTAGCTACAGTGCACATGACCTTGAATATGCCTAACCAATCTGATTCCTTTCATCACACCTGAAACTTACTTCCATTCATTTTTATAATTATTCCAGTTACTTACCTATCATTTTAAGAAAATCCTGCCATCTGGCCACTTTATAAAACCACTTTAACAGTTAAAACACTATATTACGTTTTATAAGATATTCACTTTGTCTTTTCAAATTACTGTCACATGCCTAATATAACTGAGGGGATAGTCAAGAGAGTAAGCTCCTATAAGCATATTGAAAGCAGTAAAGTCTAACCCTCATTAGCACTTGGGAATAATTGCTGCTCTATATTGCTAGGGGAATTCTGGGAGTCTGGTTGTCTTTGCAGCTTGGGTAATCTAATGATATCTCATACTGGGCTTCTAAAGATAACATTATCTAGAAGTTCTTAACATCTAATTTAATCACTGATAAACTTGATGCTCTACTGAGTTTTTATTGAAGTTGGTTTTCTTGGGTTTTTTGTTTTTGTTTTGTTTTCAGCAAATATTACTACACCATCTATACTTTCTCCTGACTGAGTTGTGTTTCTTCAGCCAACCTACCTGAAGTTATCTAATAATAGTTGAAATGTTCTATCACGGAGTATAAAAATAATATATTAAGGTTAGTAAACATAAAGGAAATTAAGGGATGGTAACTGGATATAAATCATGTTACACCAAAACCATACTTTGAAACTTTTTTTTTTTAATCAGGGAAAGGAAAGAAATTTTGAAAGTCTTTTTCAAATATTGTATCTGTTCTCTTTAATTATGTACTAAAAAGCACTTTGGACAAGTTTTTTGCACATGTTTTAGTAAGAATATTTTAGTCTGAACTCCTCACGTTAAATTATTGTACCTTGCTCTATTGACCTTTAAAAGGCATAACAGTGTGTGGGCCTCTATAAGTTGTGAAAGCATATATTACATGTGGGAGTATTCTTTCCATCAATTTTCCAGGTGAATTGGAAGATTGAGAATTTTGTATGAGACCCCAATAAAGTCTGGAGGCCTTATCCAGTTAGGTCCAAGCTGTAGTCCAAGATCACATTTAATGTTATAGTTAATATCCATGTTTAATAAGGATTCTGTATGTAATCTCTGGCAAAACTCAATTAGAGAGTCACAACACAGAACTTCTAGGTTCTAGGAAAAGGCCAAGATGTCAAGATGAAAGAGCTCACTATTTGAAACGTTTCACTTTCTGGCATGCTACTGAGCAGTAACTGAAACTGAAATTAATGGCCAAATGACCACAGCGACTTATCATGAAATGGGTATTGTGCAATTCACCAACTCATCATTTTGGGCAGGAGCATCAACATTCCATTATATAATAAAAATTGTGTTGTCAGAATTGAACCCAAGCACTTACAGAGGGCCCAGAAAAATTACACGAACAGTTGGTTCAGAGATTTATTACATCTGCTGCAGTAATCTCTCTTCCTTAACTTAAAACAATGGCTTCATGGGAAAAAATTCAGCCCTGATATACACTAAGGAGATATGGCCTAATTAAAGATATACATGGGTAGCTGGGTAGGGTGCATGCCTGTTTGGTCAAAATCTAGAGGAACAAAACATTTGGGGTTAGCTCAGATATAAGGTAATACCTAAAAGGAAATAAATTCAATGCCATATAGGTTTGATTCAATGGTAGTCTCAGACAAATCATTTGCTGGTGGACATCCATCCTGAAGACCATGTTTGTAATTAATGTGCAAGCTATTTTGATACTCTCAATTCAGATTCTCATTATTTCCTATTCTCACATGCTTTGGTGAATTTAGCACAATGTTATCAGTTAGACTCCAAAAGTATCACTTTGACTGTGTTTACTCCATATTTGGAAAGACTAAGTGGTAGATTCTCTACTGTCCAACAAATTGAAAATCTCATTTGAGGTTGCCATCTTAACATCTCTCTAAATTGCTCTTCTATCTTGATTTCTATTTATTTAATAATTCAAAATCTACATATTTTAAAAATATAATAACTGTTTCTCCTGAGCTGTGATCACACCTCAATTTATACAAATATATTTTTGCCCTATTCCCAAACTTTTATCTAACAAAATCCTAATGAAGATTTAACTGTTATTCCATAAGATTTATTTTGTTATGACTCTAAATTGGAGGTGATCCATTCTGCATTTTTCTGTGTCACCTGTTCACATAGCCCTTGTATGCCATAGGATATTAATGGTCCATGAAAGTCTTTCTTCTTTTTTTTTTTTTTACTTTTTATCATTTAACTTTAATTTCCTTATGTTATAC
This sequence comes from Prionailurus viverrinus, assembly GCF_022837055.1. Taxonomy (NCBI): domain Eukaryota; kingdom Metazoa; phylum Chordata; class Mammalia; order Carnivora; family Felidae; genus Prionailurus; species Prionailurus viverrinus. Next base: position 91,985,211 of record NC_062566.1, on the reverse strand, counting down.
CAAATATATGAGTCCAAGTTAACCCTAATATCATGTGTTATAAATATCAGTGTTTCTTCTCTCATCCAACCTGACTTCTAGATTACAAGTTATTTGAATGCAAGGTATTTATATGATTTTTGTTTCAATCTTTTGTTGCTATAAAGAATATACCAAATCTTACATACACTGGCCAAATCATTGTAGAATAAACAAGTCCTTAATGTCTACAGTGAGTTTCCTTTGGAAAAAAGTGGTATTAAAGTACGTTTCCATTGCTTAACATAGTCCATTAACACTACAATAAAAGATTTCTTATTACATTTATTCCAGGCTAATTAACTATTTGAGTGGTAGAAATAGTGTAGATATATTTATCATTTTTGCCATTACTATAGAATTTGTTTGTAAGAAGTAAATAAAAAAATGAGAGTCAAAGAAAGAAGACATTAACTTATTCTTGACAACTGTTTGACTATGAAAAAAGATTTTTTCGAACCATAAAAGATATGACATAAATGCTTACATAGCAATATGAAAGTGTTAAAATCCATTAACACTCAAATTGGAATAATAATTAAGTCTATTTGTTGCAACATAAACACGATTATGCAGAGAGAATTTACGCACAACTTTCATATTCTTTAAATGTCATAAAATGTTCTTTTGAACATGATTAAATTAATAGAATTTGAAAGGCAAGCAATGTCATTTCTGTTAATGTAGGGTTAATGACATTAAATGGAAAATAAACTTTTACTTCAAAAAAAAAATAGCAAAGTCCAACTAAAAGGTAAATAAATGCTGGAATCTTGAAAAAGCTACACAATACTTGGTGAATTTGATAAAATACACATAGCCTAAAAACTTTAAGCCATGTATAACTCTGTGTGCCTATAAATAACACTGTCTAGAAATAATTACTGAATTCTTAACAAATTCAATTCAACAAATTGAATCTCAGATTATAATTTTATAAACCTTTACTCTGATAAGGATGATAAATTAGAAAAAAAAGCATATTGTCTCTTATCTTATGCAAAGTTAATAATAGATTTAGATAGCAACATAGCAATTTATTCATGGTCACTTATAGACTATGGATGGCCACACACAGTACTAGCCAACAAAACTGGAGCTGGGAATTAGGGCAACTATAAAAGGGTTTTGCAGGTACATTCAATCAAGTAGTTCAACGGACAAGTCCAAAGAGGATAATTAAGGGCAGATGGTAATTTTGCACATTTACTCAACACTCAGAAACAGAAAACACTGGAGAAATAGCAAAATTAGTAGGATGATAGTGTGCTCAATGTGATACTGGCAAAGTTTGAAGAGTCTGTTGCAAAACATCCGAGAGGAAATGTGCAGTAAACAACCAGATCTGTGTACCTGGAATTCAGCAAAGGTTTTTGAAATAGTCATCAGTATTTAAATGATTATTGAAGCAAGAGGAGACAAGGGAAATCAGCAAGAATAATCAGCATGAAAAGAGAAGAGTAGTTATGTATACAAAATACCAATATGTAAAAGAAGAAAAGGGGAGAAACAAACACCCATAAAGGAGATAGAGTGGGAATAGCCAGAGACATAAAGGAAAAAAAATCAGGAGAATAGGATATCAAGAAGGAAAAAGTTATACATTTCTCAAACACCACTTAGAGGGCAAGACGTATGAAAAGTGATGACCTATGTAGTGGCCATCGGAATAAAAAGACATTGATGATTTTGGAAGAAGAATTTTAGTTAAGGAAAGAGGGGCAAAGATTTCCATGCATTGAAACAAAACTATGCTCTATGTATCTCAAGAACAAAACACATAAAAACTACACCAAGACACATCAAATTAAAATTTCTCAAAACAATTTTACAAAGAAAATCATAAAGGCAGTCAGAGCAAAAAAGACATATTTGTATAGGAAAAAGACAAGGATGATAAGCAAATTTTTTTCCACAAACAATGGAAGAGAGAAAATCATACAACAACATGTTTAAAGTATTGAAAGGGAAAAAAACCTGACAATCTAAAATTTATACCCTTTTTAATATCTTCCAAAAATTAAAATGAAATACAGACATTTGAGACCTATAAAAACTTAAATAATTCATCAAAAACTACCCTCACTACAAAAAATAATGTTGGGGGGTCTGGATGGCTCAGTCAGTTAAGCATCCGACTTTGGCTCAGGCCATGATCTTGTGGGTTGGAGCCTGAACTGTGTTCAGTTCTGAGCCTGTGTCTGACAGTTCAGAGCCTGGAGCCCACTTCAGATTCTCTGCCTCCCCCTCTCTCTGCCCTTCCCTTGCTCATGCTCTCTCTCTTCCTCAAAAACAAATAAACATTAAAAAAAATAATAATGTTAGGAATTACTTGTCTGCAGAAGGAAATATGGATCAACACAAAGGAATGGAGAGCACTGTAAATGGAAGTTTTTTAAATGTTTAACCCATTACATTTCTAGGTATTTACTCAACAGGAGGAACATGTACATCCACACAAAGACATACAGGATTGTTCATAGCATCTTCCTTGTAATACTCCCAAATTGTAAAGTTTCTAATGTCCATCAACAGGCAAGTGGTTAAACACCCTGTTGTGTATGACACTACTCAGCAATACAAAGGAATGAACTAGGGGTACATGCATCAAAATAAATGAATCTCAAAATAATTATCTGGAGTAAAACAAACCAGATGTTACAGATAAAAACTTTTATTTTTACAAAGTCTATAAAAAGTAAACCAATCTATAGTATAGAAAACCAATTAGCAGTTGCCCCCAGGACCTGCATTAATAATTTCAATATCATATGAAGAATCATTAACAAAATTAGCAGGCGAAACACATATGCACCAATAGAGAACAAAGACAGTTGTCTAATTAAAAGATGCCTTGTAATTTCAGCAGTGTAAAACTTTGAAGTTCAAACCCACTGGAAAGGAAAGAGGCTGCCACAGGAAAAGTGTCTTTGATAAAATGGGCAATTAAACACAACATGCCCCCAAAAGAACTAATATTTGGCTGTAATATGTATTTTGGAAAATGATTGAATCATGTACAAATACAGGCATTAAAAGCTTGAATGTGATATTACTGTGATTTTACTTTAACCAAAATTTTACTTCAGTAGTAGGAGGGCTTTTGATTCACTTCCTTCCACTGCCCATGCTGGTTATTCAAAAGGACCTTAAAATGGCATTTCTTTCTTATTTGTTTCCAGGGCACACAAACGTGCATGTATAGCAAATGGGAAAAATCATGTCTGTCTAATCAAATAGTTGTACCTGTTAAAAGTATCAGGAAATAATGTAGTAAGAATGTGATTTTTTTAAACTTTATTTATTTTGAGAGAAAGAGAGAGAGAGAGTACATGCACACAAGCAGGGGAGAGGCAGAGAGAGAGGGAGAGAGAGAGAGAATCCTAAGTGGGCTCTGCAGGGCAGAGCCTGATATGGGGCTTGAACTCACAAGCTGGGATATCATGATCTGAGCCAAAACCAAGAGCCAGACACTTAACTGACTGAGCCACCCAGGCGTCCTAGTGAGAATGTAATTTTTAAAAATAGGTTTTATATAAAATGTGTGTGCTACATAAGATGTGGGATGATGATCTATTACATAGCACTATAACTCACAAATAGTAGATAATTAAATAAACCTTCATTTATTTCCATCCAATTTCAGAATATATTAGTAATGGACCATGTCTATTTTTAGATGCTTGCATGATAGTGCAGTGAAATATAAATATTATACACTACATTGTTATTACTAATTCTTTGCCATGAGTGACACAGGACAGGCACTATGACTCAGAATCACCAAATTGTGATCATTAATGAACTCACAAATTGTCAAAGTCCCCTTCATCCAGATATCTGACCATTTCCTGATTTTTTATGCACAAAAATAAATTGCATTGATTAAACAACTTTTGACTTCATCCTAATTCTCAGTTTCTTTTCCTTGCTATTTGGCAAAGACGTAAAATAACTATCTGGTGGTGAGCCCAGCCCTCTTTGTAATGGTCTCTGTGGGGATGAGTCACATGCCATGCAAGATCATATAAATTAGCCAACATGTTACCATTCATTTTTCCTTCCTGGAAAAGCAAAAAAAAAGGCTAAAGTAAGTGTGAACATTCTGGTCTTCCAAAGAAGCATGGGTGATAAAGCCTAAATTTTCCAATGGCATGGCTAGTTTCACTGCTAACAACCGCACATACACATTCATACATACCCACCAACAATCAACACACTCAAGATACAGCAAGAAGGCAAATGCACATGCTATAAAGACACACTTTTTAAAGCTGGGTTGGAAATGAAAAGAAATGCCAAGCTACCAAGATTTCTACCATACCCAACCGAGTCCTAGTATTACAATTTCTTCTGAATTCATGTAATGGTCTATCTTCTTCACTGATATGAGGCCTGACCCAAAGTGTTAACAGAGTTTTTGGGCTTAAGGTGTGTTTTGCAGTTTCAAGCAATTTTTTCAGACCTTACATAAAGTAAAAATTCTGACTTACAGCAAATCAAATTCTTTTAAAAATGCATTTCAGAGCAGTACATGGTACAGGGGAGCCTTCTTGGGAACTCTCAAAATGCTACCACATAGATGAATGCCTACCACCTTTATGAAATCTCCAGAAAAGTGTGGAATTAATTGTTTTTGGAATTCTGAAAGGAGGTTTAAGTTCACAAGACTTTGAAGAAACTCTTTCAAATAAAGAATTTTTCACAATGCCAAAACAATAAAAATTAGAATCTCAAAGTTACATAGAAAATTAACTTGTAAATTAATTTAGATTTAAAATCTTTAGAAATGGAATAATGGAAATGTATAGTATATCTGCTATTTCATTGTGAATCTTAATATTCAAAATTCTATGTCATATTCAGTTTTAAATCTTAAAAAAGCTATTTTAATAAAAAATTACTAAGCATGTTACTTTTGCTATTAAGAAGTGATCATGGATTTTTAAAAGATAAATGATTTTTTCAGATGAAACTATCTCTCATGTAAATATTGATGACAAATATTTTTAAATACATGTTATAAAGGTAAATGAATTATTACATCACTACTCTTACTGGTGAACTTGAAATAGCAATATTTCAAAAAGTAGGGAAAATATCAAATAGCATTAAGTCAATCTATCAAAATTTCCATTTCTCACCCTCTTTCCTAAACCAATTCCAGAACTAAATGTACCAAGTTGTTAAATCAATAGTTTGAAAGAGCACATCTCCAGATAAATGCAAACGATGACAAGAGTAAATAAATCTGATTATATCCTTGCTACAAAAGTTATCTCTGAGACCAGTAAGGCATACATGAATGCCTAATTGCTTTTGCTTATTTAAACAAAGATGTTTAACAATTGAAGAAGCTTGTAAAAGTCATTTGGTCTCTAACAGAGTAAAGCAGGGAGAAAGTTTATTTCTGTATTTGTACCATCTTCGACAGTACCGCGAGAGGAAGTCCAATTATTTGAATGGGCACATATTGTGTCCAAAAAGTTACCTACTATTGGGCTGCAGGAATAAAACAGCCAAGGAAAAATACCTTTTCTCTAGATTCTGAGAAAAATCACACAGGTTTTTCAAGGCCAAATAATAAGGAAAATGTTTGCCTCAAATAGGTATTGCCAAATATATATTACATTAAGATCAAGAGATTTTTTTTTTAATTCACTTATTTCTTTTGAGAGAGAGAGACCATTGACGTGCATGAACAGGGCAGGGGCAAAGAGAGAGAATCCTAAGCAGACTTTGTGCTGTCAGCGGAATCTGATGCAGGGCTGAAACCCACGAACCTTGAGATCATGACCTGAGCAGAAACCAAGAGTCCGACGTTTAATATGCCACCCAGGCACCCCAGGATCAAGGGATTTTTTTAAAATAACAATAATGTCAATGTATGGGGAAGGAATAGATATTGGTGAGAAAACAAATTGTCACATTTCTGGTGGAGGGGAGATATAACATATAATCTGTAAAAATACATGTACGCTAATCTATCCATTTTACCTCTGAACATTTATCTTAAGAAAATAATCATGACTATATATAAAATATTACCTAGAAGAGTGAAAATTTTAAGTACCCCAAATGCCAAATATAGAACTAGTTAAGTAATGTGATATATTCATATAGTAAACTACTGTGTGGTTAATAAAATGATGTAAAATGTATTGAGATAGAAATATATTAAGGACATATTGTTAATTGAAAAAAACCATTATTTATCCCCATCTTTTTGAGGTTAATGTAAAAATTAATAATTAGAGAAGGCATATATTGAATTATTTCTTAGCAGAAAATTAACTGCTCTATTTAAATATCACTCTCTCCAGATCCTCAGGATTCATTGTAAGGATGCATTGTTTATAGATCATAGAACCTTACTCTTATCTCGACCATGCCTGATAAATCCAGGCAACCATGACCATTTGGCCAGTCTGGACCAATTACATCTTTCTCAAAATGTCTTCTGAGAATGTATTCTATAATTTTGTCTGTAATGTGTAAACTTGTAGGATGTCAGAAAAAAACCTCTGTTTCCATGTCTGGAAAACAGAGAGAGATGATCTGTCAGGAAAAGAGATTGACAATGTTAACACTCAGGGAGAAGAAAATATTAGAGGCTGAATAAAACAAACAAACAAACAAAAAAGAAAAAAAAAACAAAAAACAAAACAAAACAAAACAAAACCCAGAGCATTCTGGTCTGTGAATCCAGCTCATGTCTCAGTCCTAGCTGCAGTCTTTTATTTTTTTTTTTTGATTTTTAATTTATTTTTTTTTTTTGAGAGAGAGAGACAGAGTATGAGTGGATGAGGGATAGAGAGAGAGGGAGACACAGAATCCGAAGCATGCTCCAGGCTCCAAGCTGTCAGCACAGAGCCAGATGCGGGGCTCGATCTCACCAGCCAGGAATAATGAGTTGAGCTGAAATTGGACAGACACTTAAACCAACTGAGCCACCCAGGAGCCCTAGCCCTAGCTGTAGTCTTAAGGTTAATGCAATGAAAACCTTGTAGCCACATAATAAATTCCTCATTTCAGCTAACGTTACCTTCAGTAAATTTCTATGATATGTCAGTAAACATTTTCTCTGCAAAATTTCTGGACAGATATTCATCCAAATGTTAATAGTGGTTATGAACATGAAATAGAATAATAGGCAATTTTTTATTGTGTATATTGGTATTCACAAGTAAAACTTTTGGAAATTTATATAACAGATGTTTATCAGTGGTTACTTCTTGGAAGGAAAGAACCACCTGAAAGTGATAAGTCAAGGCTCAAATTTGGTGTCTGGGATGGGGAGACTTTTTTAGGATACATACTTTTCATATTTTTAAAATTTAATATGTCATAGTCACATATACTCTGCTAATTCTATTTCAAATTGAGCAAATATACTTTCCCATAAATCATATAAGAAAATCATGGGGGCCCTGGGTGGCTCAGTCAAGCGTCCGACTTCGGCTCAGGTCATGATCTTGTGGTTTGTGAGTTCAAGCCCCAAATCGGTCTCTGTGCTGACAGCTCAGAGCCTGGAGCCTGCTTCGAATTCTGTGTTTCCCTCTCTCTCTGTCCCTTATCTGCTCATGCTCTGTCTCTCTCTCAAAAATAAATAAACATTATTTTTTTAAAGAAAAAAAATTATGAAGGCAGAGAGAGAAAGAGACAGACACAGAGTGAAAGATCAAATGAGACAGAGAGACAGAGAGGCAAGGAAATGAAAATAAAAAGCAATAGATGGAAACAGCTTCTCTCTGACTCTTGCGTACGCACTTGAGTACATTGATACTGTGTGATTAAAAACCGATAACACTAAAATTCCTTTCTGAATCTGGGGAATAAAATGAATTTGCTATTCTAAATAAGAAGACGTGACATTTCTTTCATTGGGATACTAGGGTATCTGCATTGTTCATGGGGGAATGAATTTGTTTCAACCGTATACAACTGTATTCTCAAAATACTCATTAAAAAACCCAATTATAATTTTCAGCATTTACCAGAAACTAAATTAACCCTACAAAATGCTATTTCAATTCCATTTCTATGTCTCTGCCAGTGGATTATGTGATTATTTATGAGGCTGCACAATGAAGCTTTCAGCTGCTACATGTTTTGAAAGTCCATTTTCAAGATTAAAAGGCTATAGAACTGAAATTTATTTGTTCAAATATAAAAATTTATTTGTATTGCCAAAAATAGCAGTACACTTATAAACAAGGGAAACTTTATAGGTATATCAAAACAGAAAGTGTTGGTTCTTTAATTTCTGAATTAAATTTTGTTCTCACTTATATAGAATGACCAAAATATTAAAACCATTACCTTTTAGAGATAAGAATTTCCTGATGTAACCTAGGAACTGGCAGCAAATCCTAACACTAAAACAAAATAGAATTTTGTCTAGTGATTTTCTTGAGATTAAGAGGTATATTGAAAACCTCGATATCCATTAATCTCTGATGAAAAACATGCTTAATGAGATTTTTTCCTTTAAAGTCATTTGCTGTGAGAAGTATGCATCATCTACTGCTCTTGACATGAATTCAATCTATTCTATCTTCTATAAATGCTTTCCTGGGTACAATAAGACAGTAAGCCATAAAATGAAAAGGGCTTTGCTGTGAAAATCAGCATAAATCCATTCGCTTATTTTAAAAACACTCTTCCACTCTCCATAATCATGAGAAGAGACTTTTTTATGTCAATGAACTTCTCTGTTGCAAAACAATTCATTGCCCCTGTGAGACAAAGCAATGAGTGTATCCACTAAAATTGCAGGTGTCAGCAACTATGTCAATCAGATAACAAATGAGTGATGCTTATTAAGACAGTGTCTCTCCATCTTAGTACCTAAATATTCCAAATTTGTAAAAAGTGTGCTAACACATATCCTTTATTAATTTTCACAATTCTGAGTAATGAGGAAAAGTTTGGTGAACACTTTCATTTACCTGCTACATATTTCAAGGAGGAAGTGGTTAAAAATCCATACTTAAATCCAAAATATTATCTTTGCATTTCAAATAGGTAGTAATATATCTTAACATTTTTATGAGTCCCAGAAGACACATTTTCATGCCTCTTTTGACAAGTTTATGGAAATATAATTTGTTTTCTCTTTGGAATAAGACACCTTGTCATTGTCATTCCTCAACTATTATCTTTGTATTTATTCATTCCCACCATAAGTTTGTTGGACTTAGGTTAATTTAATAGGAATATGCTGGAGTTTACCATTGTGTATTCTACTGAGATAATGGACTTAGCAACAATCATTAATGCACCTTCCATAAGCCCCACTCATAATAGTGCCCATACCCTCTCTTTTCATTTTGTTATTAAGGAACACGAAATAATGTTTCATTCTAACATTTAAAAAATACTAAATTATGGATACATTAAAAGTTGTTAATAAGACCTACCCACCCATTATAATGCTTCCCATATGTAATTTTACATGACTTGATAGTTATATTTCAAAATCAAGATATGTTTTGTTGCTTGGATGAAATATGATCTCAGTAACAACTGTAATAATAACGTAATTCAGAATAATTATTCAAGATGACACTCTAAAGCAACATGGTAATTGCATACATTTTAAATTCATTTTATATGCGTAAATTTTTTGCAGAGAAATATAAATGTATACTTACTACAAACTTTTAACTTATAAATGTATATATTACCAAAATCTGGGAGGAAACTGCCTGGAAATATGAGTCCAAGGAGAAAAAGAAACGGCCATTAAATAAGTTGCAATTCATGTGTATTTTTACATAGGAATAGAATTACTATAATATAGACTCTATTTATTTCCTGGACAGTCTGGATTAAGTGTAAAGTTACCCCCCATTCTAACTTTTACCTATTAGAAGAGATTGGAAATAAAGTACATTTTTAGCAAGGAGATGTACTCTTGAGATTTGAAGGATGGAATGAGCCCCAAGACTATTTCCTACAACTTCTTGCTGTTAGGTCTGGTAAGTAATACAGGGGAGACATGAAGTCATTCTGTAGCAAAAGTCTTTCCGGTGTCCATTCTCTAGCTTCCCAGATGGGAGAAGTAGTTATATCAGGAATGACTGCCGCTTCTCGCCGTAGGCACACACTAATGCAAGCCTCTGTGGAGCAATCCAGCATTATTTTGTGAATCATTCTTAGATGATCCAATCTAGAACTTTCTCCCTCAGAACTCCCACTAATATTGTAAACACCAACATGCCTGTTTTAATTCCTTTCCTATTTAAAATAACTGGAGTCGCGGGGCGCCTGGGTGGCTCAGTCGGTTGAGCGTCCGACTTCAGCTCAGGTCACGATCTCGCGGTCCGCGAGTTAGAGCCCCGCGTCGGGCTCTGGGCTGATGGCTCAGAGCCTGGAGCCTGCTTCCGATTCTGTGTCTCCCTCTCTCTCTCTGCCCCTCCCCCGTTCATGCTGTGTCTCTCTCTGTCTCAAAAATAAATAAACGTTAAAAAAAATTTAAAATAACTGGAGTCGTTTGTGCTTCTGGCGTTGATCTATGAATGATGCAGTATTTCGTAACAGAATTGAGATAGGATGGCTCCTTGTAATGGAACTTGATTTAAAAAGGTAAATGACAAGTTGTAAGTTTTAGCTTCTCAGCTCAAGGCAAATTCTGTGGACCACATTTCTATTTTTATGACTACTCTACAAGATCTTACATCTGGAAAATCTTGCAGAAAAAAAAAAAGATGAATTCTGATATGATATGGCAAGCACTGTATTACAATGTAAGTTACATTCACAACCATTCCAGATGTACTAAGTAAAATTTCCCTTATTTATCAGAAAGACTGAGACCTACATAATTGTAGTAAAGACATCTTGATGAATTGAAATGAGTGTGCACATCTTGGATACAGACATTTCTGCTTTTCCCGTGTCCATTAAAACTAATCCTATCTTGTATGAAGACCTCGCAATTACTTTACCTTAAGTATTTTCCTTACAAAAGAACATGCCCTATACCTTACACATTTTTACCACATGTTTCTGCATCCAGTCCTAAATCAGAGCTGGATCTCTAATGCCCTAGCAAACAATTTTGAAGTCTGAAGGAGAATATCTAGATTTTGCTAATTATTATCAGAAGCTTGAAGAATATATGTGAGATTATGGTAGCAATAGACAAGAGGGAAAAGAATAAATAGATTGGATGAAGATAGTAACTGATATGGACATATTCGTTGATGTTTTGCCTAGTTCTACGCATTATTGAAAGTGTAATATTGAATCTGTATTATTTTTGAATTAACAATTTTTTCTTTCTATACTGTCAGCTTTTGCTGTATGTACTTTGGGGCTCTCTTGTCAGGTTCTGTGTGTTTATAATTGTCATATTTTCTAATGGGTTAACACTTGTAGTGTTTAAAAAGTTCCTCTTTATACCTTGCAGCACTTTCTGTTTTAAAGTCTGGTTTCTTCTTATAATACTATCAGCATTCTAACTTTTTTATAGTTGCTATTTGCATAATTTATCATTTCCATCCATTACTTTCAATCTGTTTGTGTATTTGCGTCTAAAATGTGCCTCCTATAGACAGTACATAGTTAAACAATGTTTGTGTGCTTGTTTGTTTGTTTACTCCTATGTAAAAACAGTTGTCTTTCAATTGGGTTTTTAATCCATTCACAGTGTTAAAATGGATATAGTTGGATTTATATTTACATCCTGTTTGTTTTTCTCCTCTATTCCTCCCTAATTGTTTAATTTTTCATTGAGTATTGCCTAGGGTAACATATTAATTTCTTTGATGATTTTTGTCACTGTATTTTTTTTTAACATTTATTTATTTTAAGAGACAAAGCATGTGTGGGGGAGGGGAGGGGCAGAGAGAGAGGGAGGGAGGAAATCTCAAACTGATAGCACAGAGCCCAATGTGGGATTCAAACTCATGAACTGTGAGATCATGACCTAAGCCGAAATCAAGAGTTGGCCGCTTAACCAACTGAGCCACCCAGCAGCGCTTCATTGTATTTTTTTTTTTCTTTAGTGGTTGCCCTACGTTTACATATATATCTTACCTTATCAGTATTTGTATTAAATGTATAAATAAACTTAATTCCAGGGAGATTTTAAAATGTTATTTCCATACAGCTCTATTTTCTCTTTTCCCTTTTTATGTTATTACTGTTATACATATTACATTTATAAATGTCACAAACCCAATAATGCATTGGTATGTTTATTACTTTGTATAATTTTAAGTCTTTTAAAAAAGCTTTGAGAAGAAAGGAAAGCGTGCGTATATTCAAAGAGCTTGTTTTATTAATCCTATTATTTACCATTTGTTTATTTATTCATTTCACTTACACATAAGCTATAATCATTGAATACATGGTTTCTACTATTATTTTGAACAAATTGAGAATCTGATAGGACTCTTATAGTTAACACTGACAAAAGTGTGGGGGACCCATGTGAGACTGCCCTTCCTGGAGTTTTTAATCTTACTTATCCATATGAACCTCCAGCAACTTATCAATTATAGCATAAGTATTTGTACCTGGGTACTGGTTCCCATTGAGGTTTCTCCTCTTGGCAAGTTGTGATTCTCATGACCTACCTGTCTGTCTCTATAATTTTGGAGGCAGTGGTTTGGCCTATGACCTCAATTCCCTCATGGATCTAAGAAGAGTTGTTGATTTTTAATTTGTTCAGCTTTTTTCTTGGTGTTAGGATGGAGTGCTGACTTCCAAGATCCTCTCATGTCAAACTGGAAACCAGAAGTCCCTCCATTCTTGTATTTTTTTCATCACATAATTCAGTCAAAGGCTTCAAACTTACATAAATTTGAAGTCTATAATGTTATAGTATGTCTTTGAATCTGGTCACATTGTGTCTTTGAATGATGTATTTGTGGTAACATATATATGAATAAAAATGTATTGAAGAAAACACTAATGTCTTTATTCCAACTGAGTCTCAATCATATGAAAAAAATTTAAAAATCAGTGAATGGCGGTTAATTCTCATTTTGTGCCTCACTGCGTATGGTATATTTAAAATGTATATATGGTTTAGCCTTGATAATTAATAATTAGCAAGAGAAATTACCTTATCATTGCAAAAATTTTTGTGTAAGTTAATTCATGTTGTTTTTTATTCCTCTCTTTATATGTTGTTGCTTATAAGGTAGCATGTGTCTCAATACCTGGATGTTCATTTAATAACCTAGTTCGTTATACACTTAGTGGGCCTCATAGGCAAAGTGGTGAATATGTGGTTTTACCCTATTTTATTATTTTTACATATAATATGTGATTGTGTACCTGATCTAAAGCTACAAGAACTACAAGGAGCTCCATTAATCCCATTAACCTGCATATTGAAATCCAAATTGTTTAAGAATAGTGAAATAAAAGAATTTACAAAATACAAAAATATAAATATAATTTCTCAATCTACAGTTCTCAATAAAGAAAATTTCACTTAATTGTTAAAGCAAATCAAATTTTAAAAATTGTGTCAATGGGGCGCCTGGGTGGCGCAGTTGGTTAAGCATCCGACTTCAGCCAGGTCACGATCTCACGGTCCGTGAGTTCGAGCCCCGCGTCAGGCTCTGGGCTGATGGCTCGGAGCCTGTTTCCGATTCTGTGTCTCCCTCTCTCTCTGCCCCTCCCCCGTTCATGCTCTGTCTCTCTCTGTCCCAAAAATAAATAAACGTTGAAAAAAAAAATTAAAAAAAAAATTGTGTCAATCAAATGTGTAATGAAACTTGTGAAGGCCAAGATGAGATTAAAAAGACTAACTTTACCCTTCTTCCTTAAACAAAGTGTAACTTAAACAAAATATATGAAACAGCAAATTTCAAAATATATGCACTTGGGTCACCTGCAAGGCAAGACAGTATCCAAGAAAGAAGGCAAGCTATCAAGGTGAGCCCAGTGAGCTCTCTAACTCTCTTCTGATAGATCATTTTTAGACTGAAGAATAACAAGAAGCCCATACCAAAGTATATATCATTCTCTAATTATTAAAAAAAAAAGTGATAAAGTGAAAGTATTAAAAGCAGCAAGAGAAAAGACATTATATACAAAAGAGCAAAGATAAGAGTGATATCAGTCTTCTTGCCAATAATGCAAGCTAAAACACAGTGGATTTATTGTGGATTTATTGCCATATTAATGGATTGAGTAAGAAAACCTTTTTAAATAAGAATATATATCCCGGAAAATTGTTTTCAAAAAGAAAGGTAAGCTTTTCTACCCTTGTTCATAATGTAAAGCATTGCAAAGTATATCATTCCTAAATAATAAGAAGAAAAATGCAAATAAACTCCAAAATCTTAACTGTTTTGGTGACCATCAAAGAACTGAAATTGCCTAGCACCAACAAACAAGCAATGATATTTCGCTACTGGGGAGGGGCAAGAGTGTGGTGTTGGGAGCTCTCTCTGTCGGGTGTAGACCCCAGAAAGTTGAGAACAGAGCATGAGCATTAGATTAGGAAAACTTGCAGGCAACCAGTTCCTGCTTAAAGCAGAAGGTAAGAGAAGCTCATCACTAGAAGACTATGAAACTGTACTGCACTGAAGGTGATAGAAGCAATAATGGTACCCAAACCCAGATCATCTTCCAACTAGCTTGGCCCAAGTGTCTTCCCTGAGAGCATAAGAGGAGAGGAGATATAAATGCCATTTATCTCATTCTTTACTGTTCTATGTTCAATGTCCAGCATGAAGTCAAAATTATGGGATACACCTAAAACAAAAATGAAAACAAAAACCTCTTATTGAATAATAAAGAAATCAACAGATTTGGAGCTGATTCAGATGCTGGAATAATTGCAGAGGAACATTAAAATAACTATTATTAATATATTAGTGGACTTAGTGGAAAAAGACATCATGTCTGAGGACAAAGAGAAGCGATGACTCAAATGGAAATGCCAGAAATAAGAGATGAACACTATCTGGGCGACTAGGTGGCTCAGTCGGTTAAGCATCTGACTTGGGCCCAGGTCATGACCTCACAGTTCGTGGGTTCAGGCCCCACATCAGGCTCTGTGCTGACAGCTTGGAGCCTGGAGCCTGCTTCAGATTCTGTGTCTCCCTCTCCCTCTCTGCCCCTCCCCAGCTCATGCTCATACTCTGTGTCTATCAAATATAAATAAGCTTTAAAAAAAAAAGAGATAAACAGTACCAATAATAAAAATATTAACAGTAAAAAATAAAATGAGAAAACATTTATTTGACATGCTGTTGATTATTTTACTTTCAGTAACCCAGAAAGCCATATAGGTATGTGCTTACTGATGAATTTTCCCATTCACAGCATTTCCAATTACATTTTCTTTGTTCTATTTTACTGTCTCTGCATCCTCAGTATCTTTTCTCCCCCTAAATAGGAGGTAAGACAAGCAAGTGAACTTCTTAGTTTTCTATCTTGCATTGGATATATACACTCCTTTATATATTTTTCCATATATGTATTTATGCATGCAAATATGTGTTATACGTGAGTGCATGTACATGTGTGTATATATATGTGTGTACATGTATATTTATATGGATTCTGATTCCGACAGTTAACATACTTGACCTCCCTTTCAGTACTAGGCCTCTCATGAATTTCTACAGCTATCTTTTTAAAACAGTAAAAAATACTGTTTTTCTTCACATAGTCTCACTGTTCCTCCAGCAAGCAGACCTGTGTGAACTGAGTTCACACATAATTTGTGAGTACCCTGAACAGGAAGACCTTCACAGCAGAACACCCTGAGGTTTATGGAAATACTTCTCTTAGGATCCAAATATCCTGAGTAACAGAACTATTGTCCCTTGTGGCTCTCCCTGGCAAATCTCCTTGCAAACTACTCCAGCAAACTGATAATTTAGCATACATTTTCACAGAAAACTTAACAGGCTTGAACTCCTCCTAAGGTTTTATGAGTTAACAAAATTTATGGAAGCTTGGTATTGGCTAAGATTTTCCAGCAAACAACCAATCAAATAAATGCTATTTGACTGCTTGATTGTATATGGATATGTATGGAGGTATCTATGTATGTGTGCACACATATATCCTGGCAGTGAATTCCCTAGTCCTAGTCAAACCTTCATTCAGTCCTGGCAAACACCATAAAAGACCCTTTAATAACCACTCAGCTGAGTCAGTCCTGAAATCCAGCTTTTAGAAATTGTTAAGGTAAAAAGAGAGAGGGAGGCAAACCATCAGAGACTCTTAAATACAGAGAACCTGAGGGTTGCTGGAGGGTATTGGGTGGGGGGATGGGCTAAATGGGTGATGGGCATCAAGGAGGGCACTTTTTGGGATGAGCACTGGGTGTTATATGTAACTGATGTCATTAAATTCTACTCCTGAAATCATTACTATCCCATGTGTTAATTAACTTGGATTTAAATAAAATTTAAAAATGAAAAAAAAAAGAAAATGTTTTGACGTCTTTTTTTTATTATTGACGCACAGTTGGCATACAGTGTTATTTTAGTTTTGGGAGTACAACATAGTGATTTGACAATTGTATATATTACTCATTGCTGACCACAATAAGTGTAGTCACCATCTGCTGCCATACAGAGTTATTCAAATATTACTGACTATTAAAAAATAAATTGTTTGAGTTAGTAAATATTTATTGTTATAAGTCACTTAATTTTGGAGTAATTTGCTATGCATCAATTGATAATGGTCCAGTGCCAATAAACCCATATATCACCACTCAATTAACATTAATTAGAGACTTTGCTTTCCTAATAGGGGATAAACGTAGTAAATGCCTTTTAGTTGTAAAGGTCTGGCAATATTATTTGTCCTTCAAACCTCACCCCTGAGTGCCTAGTCAGGCACTGTGCGGGATCAGGTTTCATGCCTGACAGTAACACTTTTTCATTCAGCACTGAATATTTAGAAACTACTTGTCTGTTTTGTTGTTGTTGTTGACAGCATCACTGTAAGGTCAGACTCCTTTTTAGCAGATTTTTTTTTCCTGGCCAGTAATTTCCCTTTTCAATCACTCAAGACACATCATTTTTCTAACTGCAGGTGATCTGTCAAGTTTATTTCTTAATATCAGCATTTATTGCTGCAGTTCGCACTACTATTGGAGCACCTATGTACACGGACTAAACAGATATTAAATTCTGTATTTTCTTTATTTGACCCCCCAAGAAGTGTTTGAATAAGAACTGTATCTCATTGTTTTGTATCCTCAGTGTCTCTTTCTTTCTTTCCACATTTATTCAGGATATAGTTATGTAGAATAACTTAGTAGTTCCTGAGCTCCTCATGAATATATCAGTAGAGAGAAAACAAGCAAAGCACCATTAAGTAAGCAATCACATCATTTCATGTTACAAATAGTTATAAATATAATGGAGAGTGGACTGTAATAGAGAAAAGTAGGAAATTGCAGGTCCTATGTCCCTCTGAGGAGGGAATACTTATATAGACTTCTGAAGAAAGGGAATAATTCAACCAGATAAAAATACAAGGAGAGAAGCCAGAGATGAAGGATACTATGATGCAGCTTAAGGAGTTACCTCCTGAAAAAAAAATCACCAAAATAACCTGTTGATTAAGCAGAGCCTTACTGATCAATTACTGTATAAAGAGAGATATCGGCCTTGACAGATACCTAAGGTCAAGGTTAAGGACAAGATATTTTTTTATATTGCTGCAGTCCAATTTAAGGCAGAGGTTTCAATGTAGAGCTTATTTTCATGGACAAACTTCCTTATATAAAAATTTTAAGGTTGATGGAAACAGAGTTGAGGTTTTAAAATGCCCTCAGAAGAATAAACAGTTGTTTGATAAATCCAATTGAGTGAACTATCATTCTGATAAGAGTCTTTTACCTTGATAAGGCCAAGCTAAGTAACCTGTTTTTCAGTTGTAGAACTTTTTGAAACCTAAGATTTTTTTTCCCCCTGGGCAAGAATTTATGGACAGTAAAATCATGTTTAGGGAGCCAGTTTTCATTTTTTTGTCCTTTTAAAATGTGTGGCTCTAATGTAGATAATTTAAATTTTCAGTATGAGTTAAAGTTGTAAGAATAAAAAGACCAGATTCTAGTGCTTGCTTCAATAGCACATATACTAAAAAAAGGGCCAGATTCTATTTAATACCCATTAGAGCAGGAGGAATACATGCCCAGTGCACAAAATCATCATTGCTATGTATTAATGAGAATATGATCCTGCTTGAATTCTGTAAATATCATTCTAGCTTTTGGGTAGAGAATGGATCAGAGAGTGAAAAAGGAAACAAAGGTGACATTTTGCCTTCAGTCTAGTTCTATACTAGGTTGAACACATCAAGTTTCTCAAACTATGAGAGTTCCATATTTCTCAAAAGAAAAGGGTTATATTTCTCAAAGGCCTACATTTTAAGATGAGCCCAGAGTGGCAGATCTTCCTAAAAGCAACCTTGAATTACAAAGAAATAGAAAATGCTTCATAAATAGGAATCATGTGTTTTTAAGAAGCAATCTCTCTCTCTTTTTTTTAATGTTTATTTATTTTGAGAAAGAGAGAGGGAAGGGGAGGGACAGAGTGTGTGTGTGTGGACAGAGAGAGACAGAGAGAGAGAGAGAGAGAGAGAGAGAGAGAGGGAATCCCAAACAGGCTCCCTGCTGTCAGCACAGAATCCTATGCAGGGCTCCACTTGAGGCACCAAGAGATCATGACCTGACCCAAAATCAAGAGTCAGACACTTAACCAACAGAGCCCCCCAGGTGCCCCTTTAAGAAGCATTCTTAAAGCCTTGCTTCTTGAAACCAGCATAAAATAAGAATGTTCCTGTATTTTGCAATTGAATATGGATATTTTTTTCCTTAAAAATAAAAACACTGACCCAAATTGTGTTCAAACAGAATTGCTGACAGCCTTGAAATGACTAGACCTATAGGTACCATCATTGGCTCTTTCTGCATGGGAGACTTTGATTTTTTTTTTTCTTTTTTAGTGTATTTCTCCTATCTGAAATGAGTGGCTTTTCTCCCTCATCATTTCAAACTTATTTTTGAGAAATTTTGTTTGATTGTTTAACAATAGAGAGAGAAGTGGGGCAACAAATAGAGAAGTCATTGTAATTATACAAGCAAACTACTATATTTTGGATGAGTTTGGAGGAGTGTTAATAAAAAGAAATCAGTGCACATGTTAGACATTAAAGTGTGTGTAGCGAGTCAGGAATTTTACCATCATATCCTTCGTCCATTTTTTATAGATTAGTAAAGCAAGGAATATTGGAAATGAACCGAAACAGTTGATAATAATAATTATTCTCCTTTTTATTCTATTTAACTTAATTTTTATCATGGGCAAGTTTATAAAATTTTCACACCGCAGAAGTTTTCATCTATACCATCACAGCCAATACTTGTGTAGTCTTAAAGCCCAACTTCAATTCTTTTACTTGCTCTTGACTTCAGCTATGAAAAGGTAAACTATGAGTTCCTCATCATTGTGGCGGTCACCCCACGGCAGGGCGACCACTTGATGAGGATACTGCTCAATGAAACAGTGGACTTCTTATGTGCCAGGAACTGTAATCCACAGAATAAAACTATTTTAAAAAAAACACCCCTTCAGGATTTAAAACATCTTTTCCTTTTTTTCATTTGCTAGTACAGAGTTTAGAGCAGATGGGGTAGAACGACCTGGAGGCCACAGTAACTTTGTGAGATCCAAGATCGTTATTGATCGTGCCTATGCCAATGGCCAGGAATAGTAGCAATAACTCCAAATAGTAGTAAAGACAGAGGGGGTTGAGCTACTGCCAGAGGCTGGTTGCCAATCCAAATATCCTAGTGTGTCACCATCTGGTACAAGTATTAAAGGTTGCCAACCCCTTAAGTTAGAGCAATCATATATATCAGCAGGTTTCCTGTCTTCTCTGATCGCCAACAGATTGGTTCAACTACTACATTTTATTAAAATATGGTGCTGAGATACTTTATGTTGTTATGAAAATAACATTCAAAATAACTTGTTTAATTGTCCTTGAAATTAAGTATAACATTCATATGGTATGTAACTGTCTTTATAAAGAGTAAAGGAAGTATTGTTGCCTTCACGTAATAATGAAATTGCTTATTAATGGTAAAAAGTACAGCTTTCCTAAAAGAAACTTAAAAAAACACTTTTTAAATAGAAGTTTTCATTCTAATAAACCACCATTGATAAGATAAATGTGGTAATAATAGCGTTATAGGTAGTTTTACAATATTTTCCAGAGCAAGACAGTGTCAACATCACTGAAAGGAAGTTCTGACCTATTTTTTTTTATTTGCTGGAAAGCCTACCTTAAAATTTTGAAAATTATATTGAATAACTATGAAGATAAATGTCTAGTGTTCTCAAAAGAGTAGAAAAGAAATATCCTGAAATTACAACATTCAAAGGATTTATCTCCATGAATGGAAAATAAACTCAAAAAGGAGATTATGTTAAATAGGTGACAAGAAATGAGGCTCTTTTCTTGTGATTTTAAAAGATATCCTTTAATTTTCCTTTCTTTTATGTAATTAGTGAACATTGAATGTATGGAAGAAATAATATTTTTGCCATTACCAATGTCAATATGCATATATATACTTTACTATTAAAATAAAGATGGCGATCTTCATATGCATATCTCTTGGCATTTAAAATAATACCACTGTAGACACAGTCAAAATTTATAATGCAAGATTAAAAAGAACAAGGACAAAAGATGAAATTGGTAAAAAGAAGAATGATCTTTTACAGCAATTATTCAAAAGGCCCAAGGACTAATGATAGGATAAGTTCATTTCACTGTTAAAATAAAAGCTTTTGGGGATTAGTTGTGTATCTGGAAATAGACCTAAAATTAATGACAGGCTTTCATAATAACTGAATTCTGAGTAGGTATAACACCACTATACCAACAATGTAATGGAAAAATAGAGCATATTACAATAGAAAAAGATTTCAGTTATCAGCCTGGTAAGATAAAATAATAGTAATTTACATCTGTGTGCTAATTTTCAAGTTTCGAATATTTCCCCAAATATCTCCAGAACCTAGAATTCTAGAGAATAAACATAATCTTGTCAAGGATAGAGAAGAATGTTTAACTTAAACATAAGTCACTTAGAAATGTGTCAAAATTCATATAATTAGAACATTACCTAAAAGTTTTTTTCCCACCCAAGTTATTTTCGCTAAATATATATATTTTTTAAATTCCATTTCCAGTATAGTTAGTGTATGGTGTTATATTAGTTTCAGGTGTACAATAATAGTGATTCACTGATTCTATACCTGGTTCAATGATCATCATAATAAGTGTACTCGTAATCTCTTTTACCTATTTCACCCATCCCCCCACCTACCTCCCCTTGGGTAGCCATCAGTTTTTTGTCTATAGTTAAAAATCTGGGATGTTTTTTGGTCTTTGTTTTCTTTGTTTCGTTTCTTAAATTCTACATATGAGTAAAATCATACAGTATTTGTCTTTCTCTGACTTATTTCACTTAGCATTAAGATCCATCCATGTTGTTGCAAGTAACAAGATTTCATTATTTTTATGACTGAATAATATTCTATTGTCTGTATACATCTGTGTGTGTTTGTGTGTGTGTGTGTTTACATATTACCTCTTTTTTATCTATTCATCTATTGATGGACATGTGAATAGCATCCATACCTTGGCTATTTTAAATAATGCTGTGGTAAACACAGGGGTGCATGATGAATATGTCTTCTCAAATTAGTGGGGTTTTTTATTCTTTGGGTAAATGCCCAGTAGTGAAATTACTGGATCATATGGTAATTGTATTTTTAAATTTTTGAGAAATCTCCATACTGTTTTCCAGAGTGGCTACACCAGTTTTCATTCCACATCATCACCAACACTTGGGTCTTGTGGTTTTAAGTTTAGCCATACTGACAGGTGTGAGGTGATATCTCATTGTAGTTTTGTTTCATCTTTTCCTGATGATTAGTGACGTTGAGCATATTTTTATAGGACTGACGGCCATCTGTATGTCTGTTTTGGAGAAATACCTGTTCATGACTTCTTCCCATTTTTAATTGGATTATTTGTGGTCTTTTTTTTTTATGTGTGTGTATGTGTGTTGAGTTGTATGAGTTCTTTATACATTTTGGACACTAACCCTTTTTTGCATATGTCATTTGCAAACATCTCCCTTTCAGTAGGTTGTATTTTAGAGTTGTTGATAGTTTCCTTTACTATGCAGATACTTTTTATTTTAGTGTCTTCCCAATAGTTTGTTTTTGCTTTTGCTTCCCTTGCCTCAGGAGACATATCTAAAAAAATGTTTCTAAGGCTGATGTCAGAGAAATTACTGCCTGTGCTTCTTCTAGTATTTATGGTTTAAAGTCTCACATTGAGGTCCTAAATCCATTTTTAGTTTATCTTTGTGTTTGGTGTTGTAAAGAAAGTGGTATGGTTTCATTCTTTTGCATGTGGCTATCCAATTTCCTAGCACCTTTTGTTGGAGACTTTATCCCATTGTATATTATTGCCTCCTTTGTTGAAGATTAATTGACAGTAAGAGTATAGGTTTATTTCTGGGCTCTCTATTCTGTTCCACTGATCTATGTATCTATCTTTGTGCTAGTACCATACTGTTTTGATAACTATGGCTTTATAATGTATCTTGAAATCTGGAATTGTGATATCTTCAGTTTTGTTCCCTTTCAAGATTTCTTTGCTATTCAGGGTCTTTTGTGGTTCAATACAAATTTTAGAATTGTTTGCCTAGTTCTCTGAAAAATGCTATTGGTATTTTGATAGGAATTGTATTAAACATGTGGATTACTTTGGGTAGTATGTATATTTTAACAATATTTATTCTCCCAATCCATAAGCATGGAATATCTTTCCATTTGCTTGTGTCATTTTCAATTTCTTTCATCAATAGTTTTCAGAATACAGGTCTTTCACATCTTTGGTTAAGCTTATTTTTAGGTATTTTATTATTTTGGGTGCAATTATTTTCTTAATCTCTCTTTCTTCTACTCCATTATTAATGTATAGACATGAAAGCGATTTTTGCATATTGTTTTTTTCTCCCATGATCATAGCGAATTCATTTATTACTTCTAGGAGCTTTTTGGTGGAGTCTTTAGGGTTTTCTACATATAGTATTATGTCATCAGCAAATAGTGAAAGTTTAACTTCTTCCTTACCAATTTGAATGCCTTTTATTTCTTTTTCTTGTCTGATTGCTATGGCTAGGACTTCCAGTACTATGTTGAATAAAAATGGTGAGAGAGGACATCTTTGTCTTGTTTCTGATCTTAGGGAGAAAAGCTCTAAGTTTTTCACCATTGAATATGATGTTATCTGTGATTTTTTTGTACATGGTAGGAATTCAGTCTTTTTTGTATATTTTTTTGTATTTTTATTATGTTGAGGTATATTCTCTATAAACCTGCTTTGTTGGCATTTTTACCACAAATGGATATTGTACTTTGTCAAATGCTTTCTCTGCATCTATTGAAATGATCATATGGTTTTTATCCTCTTTTCTATTAATGTATGTATCATGCTGATTGACTTCTGATTATTGAACCACCATTGCATTCCTGGAATAAATACCACTTGATCATGGTGAATAATTTTCTCATTGTATTGTTGGATTTGGTTTGCTAATATTTTCTTGAGGAGATATTCATCAGAGATATTGGACTGTAGTTCTCCCTTGGTTGTGTCTTTATCTGACTTTGGTAGCAGGGTAATGCTGGCCTTGTAGAATGAATTTGAAAGCTTTCTTTCTTTTCTATATTTTGGAACAGTTTGAGAAGAATAGGTATTAAATCTTCTTTATTAAATGTTTGATAAGATTCTCCTGTGAACTCATCTGTTCTTGAACTTTTGATTGATTGTTTTTTCCTTACTGATTTGGTTTTTGTTGTTGTTGTTTGTTTTTGCTGGTAATCAGTCTGTACAAATTTTCTATGTCTATCTATTTCAGCTTTGGGAGATTATATGTTTCTAGAAATTTATCCATTTCTTCTAGGTTATCCAGTTTGTTGGTATATAATTTTTCAAATATTCTCTTACAACACTTTGCATTTCTTGGATGTCACTTGTTTTTTCTTCTCTTTAATTTCTGATTTTGAGTCTTTTTTTTTTAATTCTGGCTAAAGGCTTATCATTTTTCTTGATTTATTCAAAGAAACACCTCCTGGTTTCACTGATCTGTTCTAGTTTTTTAAGTGTTTATTTCACTTATTTTTGCTTTAATGTTTATTTTCTTCTTTCTACCGGTTTGGGGTTTTGTTTGATCTTCTTTTTCGTTTCTTTTTTTCTTAATATTTATTTATTTTTGAGAGAGAGCTGGGGAGGGTCTAAAAGAGAAGGGGACAGAGGATCCAAAGCAGGCTCTGCACTGGCAGCAGAGAGCCCAAAATGGGACTTGATCTCACAAACAGTGAGATCATGACCTAATCCAAAAAGGGTAGCTTAACCAACTGAGCCACCCAGGCACTTGTGTTCTTTCTCTAACTTCTTTAGTAATAAGATTAGGTTGTTTATTTGAGATTTTTCTGCTTCTTGAGGTAGGCCTGTATTGCTGTACACTTCTCTCTTAGAACAACTTTTGCTGCATCCTAAAGATTTTGGACCATTGTGTTTTCATTTTCATTTGCCTCCATGTATTTCTTTATTTGCTCTTTCTTGAATGACCCATTCATTGCTTAGTAGCATGTTATTTAACTTCCATGTATTTTTCTTCCTTCTAGATTTTTTTTCTTTTGGTCGATTTCTAGCTTAATAGCACTGTCAGAAAAGATGCATGGTAGGAATTCAGTCTTTTTTTAATTTGTTGAGACTTGTTTTGTGGCCTAATATGTTATCTATTTTGGAGAATGTTTCATGTG
The DNA here is from genome assembly GCF_022837055.1 of Prionailurus viverrinus. Lineage (NCBI taxonomy): Eukaryota > Metazoa > Chordata > Mammalia > Carnivora > Felidae > Prionailurus > Prionailurus viverrinus. The sequence goes on along the minus strand of NC_062566.1, from coordinate 91,960,333 downwards.
CACCTGAAAAGAATGTATATTTTTGCTCTTTTAGGATGGAATGCTCTAAATATATCTGTTAAATCCATCTGGTCCAATGTGTCATTCAGAGCCACTGTTTCCTTGTTGATTTTCTGTTTGGATGATCTATTCACTTATATAAATGAGGTGTTAAAGTCCTTACTATTATTGTATTACTATTGATTACTTTATTTGTTTGTTATTGGCTGCTTTATGTGTCTGAGTGCTTCCACGTTTGGTGCATGAATATTTATAATTTTTATATCTTTTTGTTAGATTGTATCCTTTTGATTATGTACTGTCATTCTTTGAATCTTATTACAGTCTTTGTTTTAAGGTCTATTTTGTCTAGGTAAGTATTGTTATCCTGGCTTTTTTTAAACTTCAATTTGCATGATAAATGTTCTTCCATCCCTTCATTTTCAATCTGCATGTGTCTTTATCTCTAAAGGTAGATTTTTGTAGGCAGCATATAGAGAGGATTTACTTTTTTTTTCTATTCTATCACCCTACTTCTTTCAAATGGTGCACTTAGTCTATTTATAGTCAAAGGAATTGTTGATACTATGTATTTATTACCATTTGGTTACTTGTTTTATGATTGTTTTTAGAGTTTTCTTATTGCTCTTTGCTCTCACGGTTTGCTGGATTTCTTTAGTGATATACTTGGATTCCTTTCTCCTTATTATATATTGCCAGTTTTAAATTTGAGGTTTCAGTTAAGTATATGTGTGACATATTATGCATTTAGCAGTCTATATTAAGTTGACAGTTGCTTAAGTTTAAATCCATTCTTTACTTCCCTCCTCCCGTCCACATTTTAGGTATATGGTATAATACTTTACATCCTTTTATTTTGTGAATCCCTTGACTGATTATAATGGATATACTTAATTTTACTTCTGTTGTGCTTCTCACTTTTCTTATTCCTATTTATGGTTTTTGCTTTCCTCTTAAAGAGTCCTCTTTAGCATTTCTTGCAGGCCTGATTTAGTGGTCATGAATTCCTTTTTGATTCTCTGAGAAGCATTTTATCTCTCTTCTATTTTGAGTGATAGACTTGCTGGACAGAATATTCTTAGCTGCAGGTTTTTTCTCTCAGCATTTTGAATTAATCATGTCACTTCCTCTGGCCTGCAAAGTTTCTTCTGAAAAATCAGCTGATTGCCTCATGAGGTTTCCTTTGTATGTAACTGTTTTTTCCTGTGGCTTTTAAAATTCTGTCTTTGTCACTAATTCTTACCATTTTAATTACTATGTTCTTTGGTGTGGGCCTCCTTGGTTTGATTTTCTGGGGTCTCTCTGTGCCTCCTGGATCTAGATTTGTTTCCTTCTCCAGATTCAGAAAGTTTTCAGCTATTATTTCTTCACATCAATTTTATGCCCACTTTTTTTCTCTTTTCTCCTTCTGTGATTCCTATCATGCAAATGTTATTATTCTTGGTGATATTGCTGAGCTCTCTAAGTCTACTTTCATTTATTATTTTTTTTCTAACTCTCTAGTTCATCTCAATTCCTTACATTACTTGGTCCTCCATGTCCCTGATCCATCTTCTGTTTCCTCTAGTCTACTACTTATTCCCTCTAGAGTATTTCTAATTTTATTTATTGAATCCTTCATGTCTGATTAGCTCTCTTTTATGTTTTCTATCTCTGTTGAGGGTCTCCCTGAACTCCACTTTACTCAAGTAGTGAGTATCTTTATGACCATTACTTTAAATTCTCTATCAGGCATATTACTTATCTCCATTTTGTTTAGATCTCTTGCTGTGCTTTTGTCCTGTTCTTTCATTTGGGAAATATTTATGATCTCTTCATTTTGTCTAACTCTGTGTCTGTTTCTATGTTTAGGAAAGTCAGCTACATCTCCTGCTCTTGAGAGTAGTGCCTTTGAAGAAGGTCCTGTGGTGTCCTATAGTGCAACATTATCTGTTCACCAGAACCTGGCACTTCAGGTGTGTTTCCCAAGTGTGTTGCCATGTGCCCTACCCTTGTGGTTGGGTCATGTTTGCTTTTAATGTAGTTGTCTACAATGGTTCTCTGTGCCTGTTGAGGGCAGGGTTTGGTCCTTATGTTGTTAGTGGTCAGTCTGGAGTTGCCTTGGGCTTGAGTTGAGTCAGACCAGGTGTTTGCCAGTAGTGCAACAGAACTGAACTACAGGACACTTTCCCTACATTGTCCCTTGAGAAGTTTTAATTGATTTATGGGGCCTGCAGTCAGCCTAGATGTCTGCCCCCAGCCTACTGTTGGGGCAGCAGTTGGACTGCTGTATGTGGTTATCTTCCCCTCTCTCCAAGGCAGGAGTCACTTTGGAGTGGTGCTGGTCCCTGTTAGGGCTTCTTGCATACTATCAGGCTTGTGACACCACTTTGGATGGGCTGTGGCCAATGGCATATTGGAAATTGGGGGCATTTGCAGGAGAATGTGGGGGCAGGACATGTACCGTTTCAAAGTCTGTGTTGGTCAGCTGGAAGAGAGGAACTACAGATTCCTGGGAAAACTCCTGCCCAGGCTTGGATCAACCATGGAAGAACATGGGGGTGGGGAACACTGTTAGTAAGCTAGGTGGAGAGTGTTCATGATGAATTCATCCTATAAGGGTCTATGTAAGTAGGCTGCAGGACATGGGAGGGAAATGGTACCCACCAGCTGTTTTATTCTTGGAGAAGCCCCCAGAGCTGCCCCTCTAGCACATTCTCTGAGATTAGTAAATATACTTTCTTCTTGTATATCCCAGGCATTTTTCAAACCGCTTTTCTATGTTGCATCTCAGTGGGGCTATTTCTTGTGCTGTCTTTTAAAGGCAGGGACTGCCCTCCTGAGCCCAGTGGTTTTTAAAGTTCCAGGTGTTAAACCCTACTGATTGTTGGGCTCCTCTGGTTTTCAAAGCAAAACATCATGGGAATTCATCTCTGTGCAGGTCCCCTGTGCTGAAGTGCCTGTCTTGGGGATGTGCTCTTCTCCCCCTTCCACACCTGCTGCACCCCTCCCTACCAGGGACAGTCCCATTGGTCCATTTAGGTCCTCCCTGTGTCTCTTCCTTTCCTACCCTTTTGAATGTGGTCTCTTCTATACATTTAGCTGTGGAGAGTCTTTTTTGCAAGTTCCTGAGTTGTTTTATGGGTTATTTACACTGATGTAGGTGTTACTAGTTGTATCCATGGATGAAGTGAGATTAGGATCCTCCCACTTTGGCATGTTTCCCAGAAGACTTAAAATGTTTTAATAGGAAATTTTCCAAATGTCCTTATCTTTGCATGGACTACCTTGATTATATATCTAGTAGAGATACATAGCTGAAAAAGTATCTAAAATTACATTCCACTAATAGCTAGTGGTAGGAAAATGACATAACTGGAGACATTTTAATATGTGTATTAATATTTATTAAAGTATAATTTTCAATATATTATGAAACATGTCTCTCATACAACACACTCATTTTAAAATGTGTTCAACTAATTAAATAATGGGGGGTAATGTGAGGTACACAGTTTAATAAGTAAATGAGTTCTTCATTTACTTATTAGTAAATAATAGTCATACTAGTATATGATTCCTCCATTAGATACAAAACCATTTAAAGTCCAACAAGGCTATAATCTATAACCATTGGGATTACTGGTTCCACCTTACAGGAATCAATTACCTCTTTACTCTGGAAAGCTCTGTAAGTAAGCATGCAGCATTATAATGCCTGGGACTGTAAATCAGTAGCACACAAGGTCATACTAAGTTAATCTCCAAGATAACCCTTGAGTTGTTTCTCATTAAATAACAGCTAGAAATACACTTTCCACTTAAATTTCAGATCTGTTTTGACTTTTTATCACCTTATCATCATAAGTAATCTCCAAATATTTTTATTGTTCATAAAAATGTGATTTGTTTCTAATTATGTTCATAAATGTGTTTGTGTTCATAAACGTATTCACAAATGTGAATGGGCTGGATTATTTACATAGGTTTTGCAAGAATATTCATTAACCATACAAATCTTCCTGAGTTGGCTCTGTACAGGCACACTTCATTTTACTGTACTTCACTTTATGGCACTTCACAGATTTTGAGTTTTTTACAAATTGAAGGTTTGTGGCAAGCTTGCACAGAACAAATCTATAGGCACCTTTTTTTTTTCCAACAGCATCCGCCATTCATGTCTCTGTGTCACATGTTGGTAACTTTTACAACGTTTCAAAGGTTTTAGTATTTATTATCATATTTTTTATAATGGCCTGCAATCAGTGATCTTTTTTTTTCGTTTTTATTTTATTTATTTTTGAGACAGAGAGAGACAGAGCATGAATGGGGGGGGGGGGGGTCAGAGAGAGGGAGACACAGAATCCGAAACAGGCTCCAGGCTCTGAGCTGGCAGCACAGAGCCCGACACGGGACTCGAACTCACAGACCGCGAGATCATGACCTGAGCCGAAGTCGGCCGCTTAACCGACCAAGCCACCCAGGCGCCCCAACGATCAGTGATCTTTGATGTTACTATTGTAAATATTTGGGGGCACCACAAGTTGACACTTTCATGAGATGGTAAAATTAATGGATAAATATTGTGTGTGTTTTAATGCTGTACCACCTAGATATTACCCTTCTCTCTTCCTCTCCTTGGGCCTCCCTATTACATGAGACACAATATTGAAATTAGACCCATTAAAAACTCTACTATGGCCAAAAAGTGAAAGGAAGAGTGGCAAGTCTCTACTTTAAATCAAAAGCTAGAAACTATTAAGCTTAGTGAGGAAAGCATGCCAAAAAACAAGACAGGCCTAAAGCTAGCCCTCCCATGCCAAATAGTTAGCCAAGTTGTGAATGTAAAGAAAAAGTTTTTGAAGGAAATTAAAAGTACTACTCCCATGAACATGCAAATGATAAGAAAATGAAACTGATGGATTCACGATATGGAAAAAGTTTTAGTGTTCTGGATAGATCAAATGAGCCACAATACTCCCTTAAGCCAAAGCCTAATTCGGAGCAAGGCCCTAACATTCTTTAATTCTATGAAGGCTGAGTAAGGTAAGGAAGCTGCAAAAGAAAAATATGAACCTAGCAGAGTTTGGGTCATGTTGTTTAAAGAAAGAAGCCGTTTCCATAACATAGAAGTGAAAGTGAAGCAGCAAATGCTGATTTGGAGCTACAGCAAGTTATCCAGAAATTTAGCTACGAGAACTAATGAAGGCGGATATGGTCAAGAACAGATTTTCAGTGTAGACAAAACAGCCTTCTATTGGAATAAGGTGCCACCTAGAACTTTCATAGCTAAAGAAGAGAAGTCAATGCCTGGCTTCAAAGGTTCAAAGGACAGCCTGACTGTATTATTAGGAATCAAAGCAGCTGGCAGCTTTAAGTTGAAGCCAATGTCCACTGACCATACTGAAAATCCTAGGGCCCTTAAGAATTATGTTAAGTCTAGTTTACCTGTGCTCTAAAAATGCAACAAAGCCTGGGTGACAGCCAATCTGTTTACAACATGGTTTACTGAATATACTAAACCCACTGTTGAGACATACTGCTCAGGAAGATCCCTTTCAAAATATTACTACTCATTGACATTGCCACCTAACAGCTTGGATGGAAATGTACAATGAAACTAATCTTTTCTCACCTGCTAACACAGCATCTATTCTGCAGCCCATGGACCAAGGAGTCATATTGACTTTCAAGTCTTATTATTAAGAAATACATTTTGTAAAGCTATATAGTTGCCCTAGAGATCCTCTATCCTCCTCTGATGATTTGGCCAAAGTAAATTGAAAACCTTACAGGAAGGACTCACCATTCTATATATCATTAACAACATTCATAATTCATGGGAAAAGGTCAAAACAGCAACAGTAAAAGGAGTCTGGAAGTAGTTGATTCCAACCCTCATGGATGACTTTAAGAGATTTAAGATTTCAGTGGAGGAAGTAACTGCAGATGTGGTGGAAATAGCAAGAGAACTAGAGTTAGAAGTGGAGCCTAAAGATGTGAATGAATTACTCCAATCTCCTGAAAAAAGTTGAACAAGTGAGAAGTTGCTCCTCATAGATGAACAAAGAAAGTGGAGATGGAATCAACTCCTGGTGAAGACACTGCAAAAATTGTGGAAATGGCAACAGAGGATTTACAGTATGACATAAACTTAGTTGATAAAGCAGGGGCAGTGTTTGAGAGGACTGACTTCAATTTTGAAAGAGGTTCTACTGTGGATAAAATGCTATGAATAGCATCACATGCTACAGGGAAATTGTTGGCCCATGAAAGGAAGTCAATCAATGCAGCAAACTTCATTGTTGTTTTACTTGAATAAATTGCCACAGTCCCTTCAACCTTCAGCAACCACCGCACTCATTAGTCAGCAGTCATTAATATCCATGCAACACCCTCCACTAGCAAAAGATTACAATTTACTGAAAGCTCAGGTAGTAGTTTTATTTAGCAATAAAGTATTTCCAAGTTAAGGTATGTATATTGCTTTTTTAAACAATGCAATTGCATACTTGGTAGACTATGGCATTATTTTAACATAACTTGCATACGCACTGGGAAACCAAAAAAATTCACGTGACTCGCTTTATTGTAATATGTGCTTTATTGTGATGGTCTAGAACCAAACCCACAATATCTCCAAGTTATGTCTATAAATCTAGAGCCATTCATTATTGAGCAAAATAAATGCCAGAGAATCAACTTCTGTCTGGAAATTTTTATACTAAACCTCAAATTAGGCTTGGAAAACCTTCTCTTATAAAGCTAGAAAACCAACCTCAAGAAAATTTCTCTGTCAGACTTCATGCACAATACTCATAAATTTAAGTAGATTTCTCTTTTCTTGAGGGACCCCATTTATGTCCCTTACCTGTCAGGAATTAACCTCTTTTACCACTTGTCAAAATAGGACTCTGCAGATCCAGTAACAAGCCAGAGCTATATTCACATGTTTCCATATGTCACATGACAAAGCATTTCACAAAATCCTTGGTGAGTATGGTCTGGAAGTCCTAGCTCGACATATGAAATCAACCATTCTTTCTCTTTTTATTTATTTTGAGAGAGAGAAAGAGAGAGGAAGAAGTAGAGCAAGAGTGAGAGAGAAAGCACAAGCAGGGGAGGGGCAGAGAGAGAGGGAGAGAGAGAATCCCAAGCAAGCTTTGTACAGTCAGCATAGAGCCCGACATAGGGCTCAAACTCACAAACGGTGAGATCACGACCGGAGCTGAAACCAATAGTTAGATGCTTAACTGAATGAGCCACCCAGCACCCCATGCTTAATAGTGGGCTTGCCATGCCTAATTAAATAAGAATCATTTTCAAATGTGATGCCTTGGCTACACAATCGATTTGTCCAATTAAACATTAATAAATAGGAAGGCAAGTTTTTATTGAATGCATGCAAATGTCTCTATTTCCCTAAAATGTAAGCAGGCTCAAAAAAGTGTTTGTCTTTAAATTCTGGGTAAGGGCAAGAGAACAAAGAGGTTCAGTGACAACCATATACATTAAAAATATTTCATTTCAGTTCAAAAAATATGGTCTACTAAATTGAGGGTTACAGATAGTTACTCCTTCACATATCCATCAAAATAGAGAATTAAAATGTTGTCAACAGTATTCCACACAAATTACCATAGTTAAATTTTATTCATCAGTTCTTTAGTCCTGGATAATTAATTCTTATTCTGCTGTATTATAGGTCAGCAATGCACTCTCATGGAGCACATCTGTTTCTGGACTCTAAAGAAAACTGGTCCACTGGTAGAGTCTAAAAGTTACATAAGTGATGTGGGCTTCAAAGCCTGTACACAACAGTCCATTTGAATTATCACTAGTTCAAAGTACTTGATACAATTCTTTCCACAATGCATTGTAATTGTCCTTTTACTGTTTAATTTACAAATTCTAGAAGCAGCTTAAAGCAGAGCCTTCAGGCAACCATCAGAGGGAAGCAAAAACCTGTTAGATAATTATACTAAATGACTGTGGTCAATTTATTACATTCACTAACCATATCAGAATGTGGGAGTAAAATTCTTTTTGAGGTACGGCATATAGCTATTTCCTAAGAATTGGGTCATGTTTCCCAAGAGAGTAAGAACAAGCAATGAAATAGAAAGTCATTGATAATTCTCCCAAGTATTTATAGAGTGTACCAACAATGAAATATTTCTATTAATGATATTTTAGCTACACAGTCTTAACTTAGTGTAGTCTAAGCATCTTTTCTGATTTGAAAACTCTTATGCAGGTCTTACAATTGTACTGATCTCATTGAAAATAGGGAGCATAACAAGCAAATCTATTTCTAGTGTATTTTTTTATAAAGGAAAGAACATATTTATATGATTTTCCAGAGGCCTTCTGGGAAACATAAAAGACAATTTTAGGTAAAAGTATTTTCCTTATAATTTTTACTTTTTCTAGATGGAAGGCCTGATATTGGGACAGCAAAATCAAAATATTTATCACAAGATATGTGGTCACTAGATTAAGATAAGCACAGGGATACCTGAACAACATAATTTTAAGAAAGCTGAGTTCTTCCACATGTGAGGAAACTGTTCTATTTTTAATAATGAAGGGCATGATAAAGTTATCTCGAGATAAAATCACTTCAGTGGGCCATGGAAGCACTACTATCTGGGCAGATTGCACAGAAGGTGAAAGATGATCATTTATCATTTTAACAGCGAGAAAGCCAAATTCCAGTTTGGCATTAATATTCGGCAGTTAATGCTTCACAACATTTCAAAAATAAACACATCAAACTGATCCAATTTTAGCAAAAATATTTGTACAACCCTTTGTGTCTGTATGGATCTAGTATTTGCAGACATTATAAGCCAAGACAAGTAAAAGTTTCCTTTCTGCATACCTTACAAACATTTTCATAATATTCATTCACGTTTTGTTTTTCACTCTCTTCTTTTAGTTATGGGATCATCAGACACTTGAAGACTACTCTATTAATATATTGATTTAAAAAGCTACATTTTTCTACTCCCTATTTATGCTTTTCAATAACCATTTTCCCTAGGATAATATGAATTATTCATATTAATTATAACTTTTAACCAAAAGAAAAAATATCATTTAAAACAATGCTCAGCGGTGGTTCATTGAGGAATGGCTATCATACGTAAGTATCTTAGTAGGCTATCAAAGTTCATGACTGCATATAATACAATTTCCCACTGTTACATGCATTTATTTTATATCTTTTTAGGGTGGCAAAATGAGGATCTTCTTTAACATTACCCAAAAGTATAATCTCTTGAAACACGTAAAAACAAAAAGCAAAATGTAGAAGTCTAAAATCACACTTGGTAGTCAATATTTCAATATTCCCAATTACTGAGAAATTAAACAGCTATGCAAATGATATCAATATATTAAATTTATTAAGTATTTACTCACATTCTTACATTACTTAGAATCTTAGAAATAATATTTGAACTGATATACAACAAATATAAAAATATCAGAATTGTGATTCAATCTTGTTGAACACTAATTCACCTTTAAAAAAGATGAGTAGTCTGCTTATGTGATAAATAAACCCCAATAAGACATATAGGAAGTTCAGACTAAAAAGGACTCTATGATAAACTTAAATCTCATCAAAATGAAATGTATTCTTGTGCTATACTTCACAATGAAAAAGCAAAGAGAATACGTAATGTTGCCTTTTCATCTTCTTAGACAAAAATTATTAAACCGTCTGATCTGTTCAGAGATTCATTTTAATTATAGTAATCTGAATTCATTAAATGTTCTGAAAAAGCAGTTTTACTGAGAAGAATTTATGTTTTAGTCAAGCATTTTATAATATTAAAAATTCTGTTTCCTTAATTTCTGTCAATTTTGGAAATACTCTATATGTCAATCTGAATATAGCCCATTTAATTTAAATGCTGTAATAATTCAATTTATTAATTCACTCCAGAGTTACCAAATACTTTATATTCACCTAAAGAAAAGAAAAGATGGAAGCCTTCACCTCAATGACACACTCAGGGCTATGACTGAGCTTATGGCTTCAGAGCTGCAGCCTCCGCCACAAATAAAAGTTAAATCTGGCCAAGACCCAGAAAACTTCTCTCTTTGCCGGTGTTCACTAAAGTCTTAATTCATTTGAACTCATAAGTAGACAAATCCACATAAATAAATATAGACTAGATTCTCGGTCATCTTTCATGTGACAGGATTGATCTCCACTATTCACCTATTAGAGATCATCAAATGGTCAACCATCATACTCAGTTTTTACCCATAGTTCCCACCAATGGAAAATAACTTTTCAGTCTGCATGAATCAGAAACAAAAAGACAAACAAAAACCATAATATAGTAGAAATAACAACAACAGCAAACCTTGCGATTCCCAGAGTCAGCAAGATTAAAAGTTATGCTGTTACACTCAGATTTTACTCTATTAACCAACCAACCAAGCAACCAACCAACCAATAAACAAACAAAAAAAGCTAAAAATTTAAATAGCCCTTTAACTACATACACTGCATACACTTCTCCAGCAAGGCAGTTTACTTGGCTCCATAAGATAGGCCCACTTGCATATTTCAGTGGATGACCTACAAAAGTACTACACTCTAATTTTCAAATGGTTCAATTACATGCCTGCCATGTAAATATAAAATGAATACATTTCACATAGATTATTTAATTTTAATCAATAAGAGAAGAAAGAAAGAAGAAAGACAAATAAAGCCAGACAGGACAAAGAAAGAAGAAAGACAGACAGACAGACAGACAGAAAGATGACAGAATGAAGAAACAAAGAAAGAGAAATAGCTAAGACGTAGAGATCAAGGTAGAGGTGTAGATATATAATTTAATTAAAAAATGTTTGGGAAAGATAACTGGGTTAAATACAACTGTTTTATGTCAAATAGACTGTCAACTGTAAGTTTTGGTAATATTTATTCTACTGGATAGAAGTTATCTGCATCTCTATCTGACAAAATTCTACTAGCTGAGTTGTAACTTACTAAGCCTGGGGCGTTCGATTGACAGTGAACAGTGAATTACACTAAGTATCTTTATCTAGATAACCTTTGGGTGACCTTTGCCCTTGTATGACATGGTAAGGGGGTGCCACTTACATTTTTTGCCTTCTTTCTAAGTTGATAGTTTTTCTAAAAATGTTTAAATACGTTTCAAATTTTAATGATTGATTTTGTAGAATGAATTAGGCACAAACGGTTAAACTCTCCTTATTCTTTTCCTTACAGTCATCAATCAATTATAAAGCAACTGAGTAGCCTGCCTTGTTCTCAAATATATTTAAAAGACTCAGAGAAGAAGGAAGGACGAAGTTCCTTGGAGGAACCTCTTACCTTGCTGCCACTACTTTAATTGTTGATCTCATTAGATAATTACTTAATGCATTGTTTTCTTCAAAATTTATTTTAAAGGAATGATAATCAGGTATCTGAATCATATATAAGTGATCCATATTCAAGTTCTTGAATGATTTAGTTTTCTGAACCATAGAGCTTTGGTTATGTAGTTTTGGTAAGATTACTGCTCTCTGATTACAGCAACCTGAATTATAGGTTTAATTATAAAATAGAAGCATTTAGAGGCCAACGTGGCCAATTCATTCCTGTTTTAGTGCAGGAAAAATATATAATCAATGGTTTACATTAATGTCAATTTTATTGGGTCATTTAGGATTCCTCACAGAAGAGGATTTTTCAGTTCTTTATAATCAAGCATGGGGGTTTAGTAATATGAAAAGATATGTTCTCTTGCCAGTTCACCACAGCTCTAGCCCCTTTCTTCCCCTTTGGAAAGAAAAATGTCTAGAATCTGAACATGTTTAATGTTAAGGGTAACAGATACATAAGCTGTTGCCCTTATCCTTTATGGTGACAATTAGAAGGATAGCAACCCCACTTTCTTGTTTCATTTACCACTTAGGATCAAGTAAGACAGTGAAGTATGTGATATGTAAGGTATCTGCCGTGTAAGTTGACAAGTTATTTTTAGGTCTGATGAACAATGGAAGAAGAATGCACCAACTTTTGCTACATCTTTCTAATTCCGTCAGCCAACAAATCTCACCTTCCATCTCTACTAAAAACATGATATAGCCCTGCAGTGTGTCAGTGAGTAATTTATAAAAAGATACATACATGTATGCAGCAGTGAAAAAATTGTGTTATATGCATTCATGTATTTCATGAATTTTCATGAATTTTGAGAATCTCCTAAAATGCTTGAATATGATAGTAGCCGTTCCTCAATGAACCACCACTGAGCATTTTTTTATTTGATATTATTTCTTTTGGTTAAAAGTTATAATAACTATGAATAATTCAGGGTCACCTGGCTGGCTCAGTTGGTTGAGCGTCTGACTTCGGCTCTGGTCATGATCTCACAGTTTACAGGTTCAAGCCCCGCGTCGGGCTCTGTGCTGACAGCTTAGAGATTGGAGCCTGCTTCGAATTCTGTGTCTCCCTCTCTCTCTGCTCCTCCCCAGCTCATGCTCTGTCTCTCTCCTTCAAAAATAAATAAAAAAAAATTTTTAAAAACTTAAAAAAAGATATATATATACATATATAGGATATATATGTGTGTATATATATGTATACATATATGTGTGTGTGTGTATATATATATATACACACACATATATATATATATACACACACATATATATACACACACACACACATATATATATATATACACACACACACACATATATATATATATACACACACACATATATATATATATGTATACACACACATATATATATATGAATAATTCAGATTATCCCAGGGAAAATGGTTATTGGGAAGTACAAAGGTATAGACAGAGTAAAAAAATGTATTTTTAAAAAATCAATATATTAAGTGGTGCCTGGGTGGTTCAATCAGTTAAGCGTCTGACTTAAGCTCAGGTCATGATCTCAGTTCGTGGATTTGAGCCCTGCATCAGGCTCTGTGCTGACAACTCAGAGCCTGGAGCCTGCTTCAGATTCTGTGTCTCCCTCACTCTCTGCCCCTCCCTGCTCGTGCTCTGTCTCTATCTCTCAAAAATGAATAAACATTAAAAAAAAATTAAAAATCAATATATTTAATAGAATAGTCTTAAAGTGTCTGTTTATTCCACAATTTGAAAGTCTAAAATGGGTCAGTAGGGCTGTACTCCTCCAGTCATTTTAGGGGAGAAACTGCTTTCTTGCCTTTCCAGCTTCTAGAGGCTGCCTGCGTTTCTTTGGCTCTTGCCCTTCCTCTATTCACAAAGCCAGCAGAGTAACATTTCAAATCTCTCTTGCTTTCTGCTTCCACTTATGAGGACCCTTGTGATTACATCAAGCACACCTAGATATCCAGGATAATCTTCCCATTTCTAGATACTTACTTTCCTCACACTTACAAGAGCCCATTTGGCCATGTAAGGCAACAAATCCACAGATTTGGGGGACCAGGACTGGAAATCTTTGGGGATACAGTTTTCTGCCTATCATACCAATCAATTATCAATTGCTTCTCAACGACAGATAGTGATGCTTGTTTTCTGAATTTCGTGTCAATACATCACTTTTTTCTTTGCTACTTTTATGCTCACTTCATTACACTCACTGGCATGAAAATCTTGTCATATCTAAATCCTCTTGGGAAATAAAAGAAGAAAGGGAATGATTGAAATATTCAGAAGACCTCGGAGGGAAAGGATTTACGAGAGAAAGGGGATGAGAACTATTTTGATAAACCAATATTTGAGTCATAAAAACAGCTAAGGTAATACATTTTTAGTGTAATGTTTTAATTATAATCTCTAAACTTATATTGTATTAATTTTCTACTGCCATGTAACATGACTTAAAGACTTAAAACAACATGCATTTATTATCTAACACTTTTCATGAGTCAAGAGTCTGGGAAGATTATTATGATCCTCTCCTCAGGGTCTTGTAAGGCAATTGAGGTGTCAACTGGGATGTATTCTTATCTGGTGGCTTCACTGGGGAAAAATCCATTCTTTGTGATTCTGATTATTGGCAGAATACATTTTCTTGTGGTTGTATAACTAAAGGCTCCTGATTATTATTGGTTGACTGTCAGAAGCAACCAGCAAATCCTAGAGGTAGTCTCAGTTCTCTGTCATGTGGCCTTCCCCAGGAACAATTCACAAAGTGGCTCCTTGGTTCTTCAATCCCAGCAGGAGAATATTTAACTCCTACTGAGTTTTACCCACAATAATATAACCATGGTCATGACATCCCATCATCTTTGGTATATAATGTAAACTAATCAAGGGAGTGGCGTCCCATCACCTTTGCCATTTTTAAATATCCTGGGTAGAAATAATTTATGGATTCTGCCCATTCCTAAGGGGAGGGGTTTTTATAAGATTACAAAGAGTATGATGCATTGAGGGGTCTCCTTAGGGTCTGTCATATAGCTATATACTTATTCTTAAATAATAGAACTTAGATTATTTTAAATAAATTTTTAGAGCTGATGCCATCATCTTGTTAAAAATTAGAGGACCACAGGTGTACCTGGGGGCTCAGTCTGTTAAGCATCTGGCTGTTGATTTCAGCTCAGGTCATGATCTCACAGTTCATAAGTTCAAGTGTTGTGTCAGGCTGTGAGCTGACCACACAGAAACTGCTTCTCTCTCTCTCTCTCTCTCTCCGCCCCTCCGTTACTCGCTGTCTCTCTCTCTCAAAATGAATAAATAAATAAACATTAAAAAAACAGAAGACACACAGAGAAAATAACTGACACCATAAAGACATAGGATCTTGAGATTTTAAGTAATTTAGTTAACCATCCTCATCAATCTAGGATGAAAGTACACTGGATTCTCAATGGTATTTTTTTGTTATGAATTCAGTTATCTGTTAAAATGATGCTATTGAGTACTTAATTATATACCAACTATCAAATGTTAAATTACAAATAGCACAATAAGTCATTATCCTCAAAACCTTAGAGTCTGCTAAATGTAAGGACACAATTAAAATGCACTGTAATAAATATTATAATGGAGGAGTTTGTGTGCTGGCACAAAAAAAATCAAATACCTTTGGTATCAGGAAAGGCCTTGCTGGAAAAGTTGGATTGGCCTGGATTCTTAAGGCTAAGTCAACATTCCATGGAGGTCAGGGGGAACCTGACCTCATTATATATACATATATAAATGAATCTTCAAGCTGAGCAAGAAATCAAGATACCAAAACTGACATCCAGTCAGAAACTGAGATCCCCAAGAAAAAGAAACTGAGATGAAGAATTTTGAGGAGGTATGTTACTTGGGCAGTCATTCCAAAATGCAGAAGCAAGGCACCGGGAATGAGAAAGATGACATAAAGATGTGATGGTTAAATAACTGCTATGAGAAATGGGAGTTGGATTCTGCTAAGTTCTTCTTAGAAAAGAATACAGTAGCTCCCCAATTGTCTACTCAATGGTGGAAAGCTGGAGCACTTCTCTTCTGCCTCTCTGACCTCAGTAACTGAGCATTTGCTCCAGGGATGTTTCATCCTCCTCGCCTTCCACCTGTGCTGGTCTGAGGCCTACAGTGGCACCTAAGGTGCTTTAAACAGTGCTAGAGTCAAACAGGAAGATGGGCCATGATGCCTGATCTATTACCAATGTGAGACAAAAACCCACAAAATTGTCCATGGCATCTGCAAGTAAAATTAGAGGTGAACCGAGGGATAGGAAGTGGGGAACCAAAAATGATTATTAATGAGGTTAAAACAATAAGGTGAGGGGTGCCTGGGTGGCTCAGTCGGTTAAGCGACTGACTTCAGCTCAGGTCACTGTCTTGTGGTTTGTGGGTTCGAGCCCCGCATCAGGCTCTGTGCTGACAGCTCAGAGCCTGGAGCCTGCTTTGGACTTTTGTCTCCCTCTCCCTTTTCTCCTCCCACACTCATGTTCTGTCTCTCTCTCTCTCTCTTTCTCTCTCTCTCTCAGAAATAAACAAACATTAAATTTTTTTAATAAAAAAAAACAAGGTGCATTCAAGAATCTGTAAGAATTTAGTATAACTGAAGCATTGGATATTAGAAACAGTGCAGGGAAAGAGTGTTGAATGACAGGGCAATAAGATATAAAGGGACAAAGAGTTTGGCCACAAAATGACACTTGCACTAGGAATTGAAAAAGGAATGAAAAGGGGCGCCTGGGTGGCTCGGTCGGTTAAGCGGCTGACTTCGGCTCAGGTCATGATCTCACAGTTTGTGAGTTCGAGCCCCGCGTCCGGCTCTGTGCTGACAGCTCAGAGCCTGGAGCCTATTTCAGATTATGTGTCACCCTCTCTCTGACCCTCCCCTGTTCATGCTCTGTCTCTCCCTGTCTCAAAAATAAATAAAATGTTAAAAAAAAAAAAAGAAAAAGGAATGAAAAAATACCTCATAATTCCACTAAACAATTTGGCAATATTGATATATTGATTATTTCCCTTCAGTACACTCCAATATATAGCTATTGGTTGCTTCTAAAAGTATCATGCTAATGTTAACATATTACATCATTCTATATATAACATATACGCATACATATATGTACACATACACACATATATATGTATATGATGTGGAAATATAAAATATATAAAAAATTCCTTTAAAACCATGATTCCTAATGTTTCCTTGGGGCGCCTGGGTGGCGCAGTCGGTTAAGCGTCCGACTTCAGCCAGGTCACGATCTCGCAGTCCATGAGTTCGAGCCCCGCATCGGGCTCTGGGCTGATGGCTCAGAGCCTGGAGCCTGTTTCCGATTCTGTGTCTCCCTCTCTCTCTGCCCCTCCCCCGTTCATGCTCTGTCTCTCTCTGTCCCAAAAATAAATAAACGTTGAAAAAAAAAATTAAAAAAAAAACCATGATTCCTAATGTTTCCTTAATATTTTTTCCTGAATAAATATCTTAATTTACTTCTTTTTACCGAGTTATTCTCATTTTTTTCCAAATTTATCTGAAGGACAACATCTCTATGAATAAATTATACTTCATAACTTGGATTATTCTCAGAATAACTTTCAAAAGTACAATTATTTGGCTAAAGACAATTGGTAACTTAAGTGTACTAACAATTTCTTTTATGTCTTTCCCAAAAAAGATTGAAACAAATTGTTGTTAAAGAGAATAGATGATGATAGGGACAGGTGGGTGTCTCAGTCAGTTAAGCATCTGATTCTTGATTTTGGCTCAGGCCATGATCTCATTGTTTGGTTCATGGATTCGAGCCCCACCTTGGGCTCCACACTGACAGCATGGAGCCTGCTTGGGATTCTCTGTCTTCCTCTCTCTCTCTCTGCCCCTCCCCTGCTTGTGTTCTCTCTCTCAAAAGTAAATAAATAAACATTAAAAAAAAAGAATAGATAATGATAGTGATGACTATGTGGATGGTAATAATCAGGATCACAGAGGTAATGATATTGTAGCTCTACTTCCAAGATTGCTCACCCCTTAATAATCACACCCTTAGTTCTCAAACTCTTGTATAATTTTCTCCCCTAAACCTAGGGTTGTTTTATGACTCATTTGTAACATAAAGAATCCCCTACACATGATGCTATGTGGCTTCAATGGCTAATTCAAAATATTTTTACAGCTAAACCCTGGGCTTCAGGTCACTTACCCTGTGGAAGGCCAGCCTCCATTTGAGAAATCAATTTATCCCGAGACTGCTATGTTGCAAGAACTTCAAGCTGTCAAGTGAAAAGTTCAAGTGGAGAGATGCCTGGATAGTACCAAGGTATTCCTTATATTGTAGATGAGATACAAGACATGTGAATCTAGAACAAATTATCTTAGATATCCAGCCCACTTGAGCCTTCAGATAATTCCAGTTCAGCTGTCAACTGATTACACTCATGTGAGGGACCACAAGTGAGAACTGCTCCACTGAGCTCAGCCAACACAAAAAAACATGAAATATAAAAAATAAATCATTGCTTTGAGACACCAAGTTTTATGGTGTTTGATAAACACTGATAACTAGAAAATAATAAAACAACAATAAAAACAAAAATGTATTGAGGATTTACTATACTCTAGGCATAATGAGGACTTCATAAACATTAATTTATTTCTTTTCCCAATAACCCTAAGCCATGTATACCATAATTTTAATAAATAAGGAAATGTAGGCTCAGAGAGTTTTTGCAGCTTGCTAATGGTCACACAGACAGTAAGAAATAAGGATGAGCTTTAACTCAGGTTAATCTGAATATAACTCTGCTTTTAGTCATGTCTCTATTAAAGTATCTATAGCAATGTCCCTTAACAGTATTTACATTTTTACAAAATTTATTGATAGAAAATGAATTCTCATTATGGTTTTAGGGTTTCTATCTTTACTTTTTTAGTGAGGTACCTTTTAGTGCAGGAGAACAGGAAATAAATCTGTGAATGGATAATAATATCAATAAAGTAATAATAGCATACATTTATATAAGTCATTTTTCTAAATGTTTCCCATTTTTTTTTAAGTTTATTTATTTATTTTGAGGGAGAGGGAGCATGAGCAGGGGAGCGGCAGAGAGAGGGAGGGAGAGAGTCCCAAGCAGGTTCCATGCTGATAGCACAGAGCCCAATGTGGGACCCAGACCCATAAACCATGAGATCATGACCTGAGCTGAAATCAAGAGTCAGAAGTTTAACTGACTGAGACACTCAGGCACCCCTAAATGTTTTGTTATATCTCACTGAATTCTCCCAACACTCCTATGATAGGAACTATTAACAGACATATTTTACAGGTAACCATTTGAGGCACAGAAATATTCAGTATCTTGCTCAACTAGTAAGTAGCAAAGTCAGGCTTTGAACAAAGGCAGCCTAGGTCTGGGGTAGAATGCACAGTATACTGTGCCACATAAATGTATTGTAATGTTAATATTTAAAACAAAAATTCTGACTCTCTTAAAAGTAACTGAAAGCATCACAAAGTACTAGTATTAATTTTTGAGAATTCATGTAGTCATAATAGCCAAAAGGTAGAAACAGCCTAAATGCCCATCAATGGATGAATGCACAAAGGAAAATTCACAAAGAAAATGTTATTATATATATATATATATATATATATATATATATGTGTTATAAGAAAATGTTATTATATATAATATATATGTTATATATATATATACATACACACACACACACATATATATCTACATCTATATCTATCTATCTATAGATAGATAGATAGATAGATAGATAGATAGATAGATAGATAATATTCAACCTTAAAAAGAGGGAAGTCCTATCATATGCAACAGGATGAAACTGAAGGACTTTATGCTAAGTAAAATAAGCCAGCCACAGGAAGACAAATACTGAATGATTTCAATTATATGAGATATATAAAATAGTTAAACTCATAGAAAGGGACAGTAGACTAATGGCTGCTAGGGACCGGAGCTGAGGGGAGGGAAATAGGAAGTTGCATTTCAATGGATATAAAGTTTCAGTTACACAATGGTAACAAGTTCTAGAAATGTGACCCACAACATTATGTTTATAGTTTAAAATACTATATTGTGCACTTAAATATTCAAGAAGGTAGGTCTCATGTTAAGCATTCTTACTACAATAAAAAAAAATTCATGTAGTACCAGAGACGATATGTCTTATGACTAACAATGAAGAACATGCTAAATATCACATAATTTAGATGATAGATGTAAAGGATTACATGGCTACAAAGCATATCTATGTTAGTTTAACTTTTTATCATCATCTTCAAAATTCTTAAGATAATGCTATTTCTGTTTTGTTTTTGCCACTATTTTTTTTTTTTTGCTATTGTTTAAGTCTAAATAATAAATAAGATCCTGGTAAATTTTCAGGATATGTAATACGTACCAAAGAAGTGCAAAAATCAAGTCCTATCAGCTTAACCTGATTCCTTATTAGTACATGATTAAATCTGTGTTGTTTCATTGATTGTCTGTTGTGCACGCTGCAAAGGGCTCAATGTTTATTGAATGCAGATTTATGACTGGAGATGAGGAATGATCCAACAGATAGAATGTTCCTTAACAGGATTAGTGTTTGAATTTCATGTGCCCTCAGTGTCAACAAGAACAGTTTCTCCAAGACTTTTATAGGTGAGGTTTATATTCAAGGCCCAGTAAATGGAAAAGCAGGTACAGTGTCAGGCTAAAGGAAAACATTTATCCCATTTAGAAGATTTCATGTCTAATGATGCCTATTTGCCTAAATGCTTCCTTTACCGGACAGTCATTTTATTATCTATTTCAAACCTAGGTTCACCAACTGTATACCTATTGTACATAAAAGAAATAGTTTATTGGAATTGTAAACTACCTGTTTAAAAAAGAATTCTAATTATATTTTAACACTGCTCCAAAAGGCTACTGTATTAGTTTGCTAGGGCTTTAATAACCAAGTATCACAGAGTAGGTACTTAAACAGCAGAAAGTCTCCTTGGCCATCTTCCCCCATGAGTGTTAGTGTCTTAATCTCCTGTTTTTACAAGGACACCAGTTGAGCTGGATGAGGACCCTCTGCAATGATTTTATCTAATTTTAATTACCTCTTTTTAAGACCCTATCTCCAAATACGGTCACATCTGTAGTACTGGGTGCTAGGACGTCAACACCGAATTGAGGTGAGGACAAAATTTAACCCTTAACAGCTACCTTTCTCCACCATCACTCAATCCTATCCACCATAGGTGTTTTGTGTTTCCTATAGAGAATCTACAATGAAGAATCTGATCTTGTGGCAAATCTGCTCTCCTTAAATCAATGACTGCAAAGATGTGAGAAATCACCAGAGAGGAAAAAATAAGTGAAGGCATCATATGCCTTTTCAAAGACTTTTAAAAAGTAAGAACTTCCTAAATATTTCAGGACTAACCTACTCTATCTACTTCCAAACATGATGGTAGCTTCTGTGAAATTTTTCAGAAGTAGACTACAATTTTCAAATAGTACCTGACACAATTCTATTAAAAAAACAGTACAAGTGATTTATCAAATTAAGTACCTGTTTTTCAGTAAATTACCTCTTCTTAAATGTTGTGAAAGAGAAATGTTAAAGTACTGAATGGAGTTATAAGATTTTACAACATCCAAAGTATGTTGATAGAATTAAAGACAGCATCATGGGAAATTAAAAAAAAAAAACTGGGAAAAATGGAGATTAGAAAGGCAACTATTGGGCACCTGAGTAGCTCAGCTGGTTAAAGGTCCAACTTCGGCTCAGGTCATGATCTCACGGTTCGTGAGTTTGAGCCCCGCATCAGGCTCTGCGCTGACAGGTCAGAGCCTGGAGCCTGCTTCGGATTCTGTCTCTCTCTCTCTCTCTCTCTCTCTCTCTCTCTGTCTCTGCCCCTCTTGGTGCATGCTCTGTCTGTCTCTCTCTCAAAAATAAACATAAATAGAAAGAAAGAAAGAAAGAAAGAAAGAAAGAAAGAAAGAGAGAGAGAAAGAGACAACCAAAATAGGCTTTACAAACATTACAAGTTTCCTGTGGATGGCAACAGCTGATGGCCATTGCACTCAGGATTGTGTGCTAATTTCTCAGTGTTTATCTTTTCTCTCTGTATTCAAAGAATCTGTACAACTTCCTCAGGACAAAGCTGTTACAAGTACATATTAGCCCTTCTCTCTCATTGCAATCATTTTTCTATAGTTGGCCAATGGATATTGCCCTAATCCTTCAGTCAAGCCAATTCATATTAATCTGACATATAATGTATAAAGCAAATTTGTCACTGGATAATATTAATGAAGAACTTATTTTCCAGAGGGGGGAGTGTGATATACAAAGTGTAACGAAGCAAGATAGAATATGGTAGAGCAATAGGCATTGAAAACAAACAAACAAAAAAAACAAAACATGTCTAGATAGCTTCAGAATTCTGAGGAAAGAGCTCTTAGCATGAATTGAAATATTTGCGAAGGATTTGTGATAAAGAGGAGAGTTGCACTGGGTTATGAATTGTAAAATAGATTTTAATTCCAAGAAAAATAAATAGCGTGAGAAAACAGAGAAGGCAAAGAGTGAAGCTTCTGTGAAGAACAGTGAGATTTGTGTGGCTAAAATAAAGAGCAGATGAGGGCAACAAAATTGAGAAATTTTGACTTAAACTTATGAAATTTGAATTTCATCTTTTATGTAAATGAGATTATTCTGAAATGTGGCCTCTAAAAGGAAGTGAGAACACAAATTCTATTGCTTCTTTATTGGGCTCTAAAGTTATTATAGTGGAGCTAGTCTTTGAAATTGATTTGTTAAGCGGAGAAATGGTGTAAGCAAGGTGAATTTCGAGGAGAGAGGAAATGTTGGAGTCATAAGACATTCTGCCATTATAATTGCATAATTGATGGTGGTGAGTCTTCTGGTTCTCAGAAAGCCCAGTTTATTCATTCCTTTTAAAAATATGGACAGAGCGGGGCCTGGGTGGCTCAGTCGGTTAAGCATCCAACTTCAGCTCAGGTCATGATCTCCCAGTTCATGGATTTGAGCCCCTTGTCAGGCTCTGTGCTGACAGTTCAGAACCTGGAGCCTGCCTCAGATTTTATGCCTCCCTCTCGCTCTGACCCTCCCTGCTCACACTCTCTCTCTCTCTCTCTCTCTCTCTCTCAAAAATAAATAAACATTAAAAGAATATATGGACAGATATACTTTGGTTTGACACTGATGAAGCAAAACCAAAAAAAAGTCACTAAATATTCTTAGTATATATTACTGTGAAAAAACATGTGACAATGGTAAATGAAATTTTATGGAGGATAAAGAGAAGTAATAGTTGTCGAATTCCTTTCAAATACATTAGAGCTGTGTCGTCCAATATGGTAGTCAGTAGCTATGGTGGCTATTTATGTATAAAATAACTAAACTTAAAGAAAATAAATTTCATTTCCTCCATCATACTAGCTAAATGTTAACTCCTCACTCAATAGCACATGTTGCTAGAACATTTCCAACACCACAGTATTGGATTTTGCTGGTTTAGTGCTACTTTGATAGATGAACAAATTAAGAATGTATAAAAACAATTTGAGATTTAGGAAATGTGCAATTAAAACACAAAAACATACACTGATGTTTCATTTTATTCTGTCCTGAAGCATAATGTTAAGTGTTTAAATAAGGTAGTTTAGGAATAAAATTTAAATATATACATATATAGGCACATCTAGTTTTGTTTAAATAATGCATATTTATGGAAAGCTCACATTATATATCAATTATTGAATGAGCATTTTGCAAAATAGTATGTTTTCTTTCTGAATATTTGGAAAGTTCTGAGTATCAATATATTGAAAATGTTTATTTTGTAAATGTGTACTTTGAGATTACATATGCAGAAGTTCAGTTGAAAATATTCATCCATCAGAGTATGAAACACACATTTATAATCTTTCTTCCACTGAAGACCACTGGCTAAATATATTGTCAAGAATAGCAAAATTAAACAGCCCATCTGAGGGTTTTGGTTATAAACTATTGCTAAAAATGATTTGATTCATAAAGTAACATCTTATTCTAATCATATGTTTATAAGTTGTTTTTATGGTTTCTCTGGGAAGGAGAGATCTAGTTTTAAATTTTTTCTTCCCTTTTCTATTCAAATATATTGTATAGATTCCTAATTTGTTTGGGGGCACAATTCTGCATGGACGAATTTACTTAAAGGTTCCCATCACAGCAACTTCTAATGGAAGCAATAGAAATGTATGGAAAATTGAGGAATAGAACATTGAAATGTACTTTTGCAACATTTAAGGACTTTTCCTGAAATATTAGAGCAATTATTTTTGTCTACCCATGAAAAGAAAAGCCTTTGGTGTCCTTCCGTTCCTTGCTGCTATCATTTTGCTGCCAAAGTTAAGTTTTTTGAATTTTTATAGAACACTGAACATCAGAAACTGAAGACAACAGCATGGGTACAAAGCACTTTGAACATCAAACTGGAATAATCAAGAAATTGTGAATGAAAGACCTATTTACTTGTTGTTAGAGGCAATGTGTTGCCTTAACATTAGTGTCACTCTATGTATGTTTGTGTCTTTGATTTTTCAAAACATCTTAGTTGCTTCTTATCATTCTTAGGTGTTTGTGGGTTGTTTTGTTGTTGTTGTTGTTTGTTTTGTTTTCTGCAGTGGTTTGAAGTGGGTAGATTACCAGACCTCTTGGACTCAAAAGGAAAATCAATTATTTTCTAATGAATTCTTACATTTCATACATTTCTTGCAGTTACAAAATTAATTGACTGTAAATGAACAAATTACTTATCTTATTTTCAATTTTTAGTTAGAGATATGACCCAAGAAGTATTGCAGGATTCTCTGAGAATTCATATTATGGAAATTTTACAAAACTGTAATGGCAGAGAACATTAAGTCCCAAAATTGCAGCTTTGCCTGAGGATGACCTTTATGAAGTCTAGTAATGTAAAACTATATTTCTGAAAATACGATGCCTTGGGTAACAAATGGAACTTTCTCTTCAACTAGATACAAGAAAACTTATTTTCCTTGTTGATGATGTAAGAATCCAATATGTACAACATGCGTACACTGTTGTTAGGATAAAGAAAAGAATTTTCACCTTAAGGTTAATGTTACCCAAACAATGGAAACTAATTAGCAGAAGCTAATGACGTCCATTTCAATCATATAGCTGTTATATTTCTAATTTACTTATTGATATATATTATTTCTCCTTAAAATGTATTTCTATGATTTCATTAACAAAGGGAAAGTGTATGAAATGGATGTGAGCTATCATAAATGCATTGATTATGCTAAAATTATTTGAATTTTTTGAACTCTGATTAGAAACAATGATTTTAGAGAAATATTTATTTAAATCAACATTTTACAGCATTGCATGTTAACATTCTAGATATAATTTTATTGGTATATTATTTGCAAAACTTATTTTATTATATTTTGTGTGTAACTTTTGTTTGTAATTTGTAATTGCAGAATTATAATCCTAAAGTTTTAATAAACCTGGATGTTCATTATTCACACATCCCCCATTTTATTTATACCTATTGCTCAATTTAGGGTAAGAAACTTACTATTTCTTTTTTTTTTTAATTTTTTTAACGTTTATTTATTTTTTGAGAGACAGAGACAGCATGAGTGGGGGAGTGGCAGAGAGAGAGAGAGAGAGAGAGAGAGAGTCATAGAATCCAAAGCAGGCTCCAGGCTCTGAGCTGTCAGCAAAGAGCCAGACACAGGGCTCGAACTCATGTAAGGTGAGATCAGGACCTAAGCAACTAAGCCACCCAGGCGCCCCAAGAAACTTGCTATTTCTAAGGTAGATTCTTTTAGCTATGGGGAGGAATGAAAGTTCTTCCCTATATTGAGTTATATTTGCAGACATTGGTTGTAAGTCTTCCCAAGTAAGTACATTAGCTATTAAAAAAATCTCCTAAAGTAGATCTCATGTTGCTTTGTAATTTTTCTTTCTAGCTAATATTTATTGAACATCTGAGCCAGATCCAAGGTTCAAACATGCAGTAGACACAGAACTTGATCTTTAGAAATTTAGAACTATAGTCAATTAATACTTAACCACTCATCTTTACGTCTTTTCCTCCTCGGTTTCTTATTAAGTATCTTGATCAAATTTTTAAATTTTTTTTTACTGTTTATTTTTGAGAGAGAGAGAGAGACAGACAGACAGACAGTGAGCAGGGGAGGGACAGAGAGAGAGAGGGAGACACAGCATCTGAACCAGGGTCCAGCCTCTGAACTGTCAGCACAGAGCCCAATGTGGGGCTCGAACTCATGAAATGCAAATTCATGACTTCAGCTGAAGGTGGATGCTTAACAGACTGAGCCACCCAGGCACCCCTTGATCAAAAAAATTTTTGAGGTCTAGCTGTCCTCAAAAAATATGTTAGTATATTAATTCCTGGTTAGTTTCCCCTTCCTTTCTCCATCCCCTTTCTTTTTTTCTTTGTTTCTTCCTTCTTTTCTTCTTTCCTTCCGTCTACCCAATGATTGCTGTTCATTGGGATGAACTGAGTTATTTACCATTTCATTTTCCTCATGGTTTGGGCAATGATACTGATTTTCCAATTATTTCCAATGAAGATGTAGTAATTTTCTTATTTTTAAATTTTTTCTTGGCTTTTCCCAATTAAAAATAATATGTATGTTAAAAATACAGAAAAAATACATCATCATCAGATGAGACACTCTAATTTGTATCAACATAATTACATTTACATCCTTTAGATTAAGGAATACAAATGAATTAAACTTCATTCTTACACATTTGTGATATTCTGTAAGAAATAAACTCTCGTAATTTGAGTTCCATTTTCAGTTTATTATTTTTGGTAGTCAAGAAAACACATTTATAAGAGGACTTCGTGGTAAAAAATTAATATTATGTACAGTGAATATGTATATTATTTAAATGACCAAAGCAATGCAATTCTTTTATTGCTTAATACACTTGTCATTTTTTCTTTTTTAGTATGTTTGCATGGCCATATTTCTGACTACAATTACGAGCAAAAGCTTGAAACTTCACTATTAACCTGATTGAAGAGAGAGTTTAGGAAAAAAAATATATGGAAATAGAAAAGTGCCCATGCCCTTCAACTGTGGTAATGAACTGAGGAAGAGTCAGAGTGTGCTAATGTTGGAATATGCTAATCCATTGAATACTGCTCAGATAGGATTTTTCATTGTGGCTGACCAGCACAATGGCTCCAGGAAGACCATCCTGATGAGACTGCTATTTGACTGTATGCTCCAAATTGCAAATTGCAGCCTACATGCAATTCTTTCTCCTTTCTTGGGTTCAGATCAATTTGGTTTGATAATGCCACTACGCATCACTCTGCACAAATCTGCTAATCCCTCTGCAGAAAGTATGAGAGATTGAAATATTTCAATACATAACTGACCTCTCCAGCAAAAAAAAATAAAAAGAGAATTTGCAGTTTAGGATGTCTTAAATTTTAGGAATATATATCTATATTAAAATAAATTAATAATTTACAGTGTGTGAAAATTATTTTGGAGGATAGCAAAGTTAGTTTGCTATTTCTTAGAGGATGCACAGAAATGGGGACATGTCATCTGAAGGGGAAATCAAGAATGAACCCACTTTCAACTGAGGTCTTCTGTGTTTTATAAAACTTTCCCTTGTTAAATGGAAGAGAAAAGTAAAGAAAGAAAAATAGTAAGTTGTCATTTGGGGAAGCTACTTATTGATCTGGTATAAGGGGAACTTTTATCTTTGTCTGATTCATAGTTTTATTTTTTACCTGTATTAGAAGTCAGAGAGAAGAGTCACTAGACTTGCAAGGTTGTAAGCATGCTTTTGGAGAATCCCTACACTAAGGACAGCCTGTCCTCTGGAGTCACTGCCCAAGATGAGCTCAGCTAAGCTACACATACAAAAAAGGTTTCTATTTAATCTCAAGGAGAGACTAGAGACACTTTCTTCCCCATCTCCCAGACTTCTCTTCTTCTGCCTATGACTTTAAATACATCTATTAATGTGGTACATATAAACTGGCATCCTATTAGAGTAGCAGAAATTTTTCCTCGTCAATAAGAACAAAAATATCACTTTCTACTCCATAATCTTCAAGAAATAAAGTCTCACAAGAATATATTTACAGGTTAGAAATATGGGAAGTTCAGTAGTATTGTTAAATAACTGATTCACCAGTTTTTGGCATATCATTTTTAGAATTACATGAACATAATTTGACTCCAATAGGAATTCTGTAGCATACTTGATCAAGCAGTGAAGTCAGTGATATTTGAAACATATTTGTATTAATATATTAATATGTGTTCTCCCCAAACTCCTTGGATAATCATGCAATTTATATATCTTTTGAGACATAATGGGACATTAAAACTAGAGGGCTTTTAGAATAGAAATATTTGAGTGGGGTGCTCCTCAAAGTGTGCCCGTGGCCCATCTGTACTCTCCACTCATTCCTGTGAGGCCCAGATTTGACCGAGATTTGGCACTCAAGTGAGAAGTCTGACTACCACGTAACTACCAGCTCTTGAGAATCAGGGTAGCTTTTGGAACCATCCATCTGTGTGTTTGGTTAATAATCATGGTGGAGCTTGGAACTCCGAATGAGAAAGCTGCACTCTGTCATTAAAGATAATGACAGAGAAAGACAGATACCATATGTTTTCATTCTTATGTGGATCCTGAGAAACTTAACAGAAACCCATGGGGGAGGGGAAGAAAAAAAAAGAGGTTAGAGTGGGAGAGAGCCAAAGCATAAGAGACTCTTAAAAACTGAGAACAAACTGAGGGTTGATGGGGGGTGGGAGGGCATTGAAGAGGACATCTTTTGGGATGAGCACTGGGTGTTGTATGGAAACTAATTTGACAATAAATTTCATATAATAAAAAAAGGGGGGAAAAACAAAAGAAAGTAAAAAAAAGCCAATGACAGTGATCGTTGTCACTCCTATTTCCTTTAAGAATATTTTACCAAGCTCTCTAATTGTTACAGAGATGCCTTTCCACAGACCGCTTTCAACTTAGTATGTGATTGTTTTCAACGGGTTTGCCTTTGGCTGATCTGTGTAGCAGTTTCATGTTAGTATCGCTTTCAGTATGCCTCTGGCACCTGAGTTTCTCTGCCTGCTTTCTGCCCCTCCAGGCAGCATTCTGATTGGTGCCCCTCACTGGCAGGTACCCCACATGGAAGATGTTTTGCACTTGTACTTTCCTATAATAAAATAGAGATTTTGTGTCTCCTTCTCTTGGTAACATGTTGTTGCTAATGTGATGCTGGGTGGTAATAAGGGTCGCAGGAGGCAACATATTTTGTAAACTTCCTGGGTGATAGGACTATTTAGCAAGGGCTCTCTGAGGGCAGTGCCCTAAATTGTAACTAAGGACACATGGCTGGTCAGTGCAGAAGATATCTGTATTCAGGCCAGAGGCCTTCGTATTCTGTTTAAATTATAATCTGTAAGCAGTCTGCGACTCTGCCCATTGTTACATTTGCTCTTTTCCCCCTGAATGCTAAAAGCGTCTCTAAGCTCTTCCCCACCAATTTTGGAAATTAAAAAATACACAAATCTTTGTGGTACCTTCAGGATTTGGAAACATTATTTTTCCTTTAAAAACTGAAACTTTAATGTCAAGTAGTACAGCAAAAATATTCTGAGTTTCACCTGAAATAGACTGAAAGTAAATGTGGCCTAAAACTCAGCACGATTCTTGGCCACATCAGAAAGAGTCCACATGACGATATGTCATATATTAAGTACAATTATTAAAATACACTTAAATATTTTTCAAGTTAATAAAAAAAGGGAAATATTTTGCTGTACAGTACAGGGAACTGTATTCTAGTCCCAACTTCAAAAGCTAATATGATCTTTGATAATCCATCACTGGGCATGCACTTCCTTTTCTCATTTTTAAACTAAGTTGACTCTACCAACTGGTCTCAGGTTCCTTCTGCAGTGAAAATTTTTTGACTTTTATGTGAATTTGTAAAGACGGGGCATACTAGACTGATAGCTTTAGAAGGCAGAATAGTCAGTTATTACCTCCCGCCATTTGGTTAGAATTAAAATTTGGCATGCATTCATGTTAGAAGTTGTAGAGGGAATTAAATGTGAAGAAACTTCTGGCCAACTCCCTTTCCCAGTAAAGAAGTCAACAAGGAAAAGGTGGGAAAATTCCCTTTTTTTTTTCTTTCCTTTCCTACTTATGAGTACAAAGTAAAGTTATATTTGGGTTCAAAGAATGCAGAGAACATTTAGGGGGAAATCAAACATTTAGTTACTTTAAAAGAAGAGAAAGAGTCTTACTGTGGCAATCTCTCCTGCCAGCTGTGTGTTTCTACAGCAAAGCTGGGAGCAGGGACAGATTTGGGAAACAATCACAATCACAGAAGGGGACTAAAGGAACCTAGCCAAGAGCAGATTACTGAAAGGGCAATTGGGCCCCTGAAAAATAATTTACAGTGAGGTGATAGGAAATGGGGCCAGGACCAGACTCTGAAATCAGGTTTCAGAGGAGCATCAAGGCCAATTCTGCACCTGCCTACCCCTAGCCATCCTGCATGCAGACCAATGTCCAAGGAAGATGGTTCTGTGAGCAAGTGCAAAAGTTATCAGCCTACATTATAATGCAAGCCACTGCTAGCTTTAAGGGTTTCTGGTGATAAAACAAAGAAGGAAGGAGTATCTTCTCTCACACCCAAATAACTCCTGACATAGTGGGGCCCACCAGGGAAGTGGCAGAGCTGGTGTCACCCCTATATGAACTGTTGCCTGTCCACTAGGGTCGATGCTAAGACTCCAGTTTCAACAGTTGAAACAACAACACTGTCAGGATGAGCAAATAAAAAAAAAAATGATGTCCCAATTGTGTATCAGGATTTGGGACCTGGCTAGGAATAGTGCTGAGAATAAAATCAGTTTCACTACAGGGCTGACATGCTTCAAAGATTTACTCTCAGAAGATTAATTTGGACATTCAGTTCACCACTTTCATCATCCTGTACTTCTTAGTCCCCAACTCCATCCCTGAAACTCCTCTCCTCCTGTCAGGCAAATATGAAATACAAGGAGCTAGGATTAATTTATCTCCCTACAGATACCCAGTAGGGAACTTCTCATTCTATCAACCATTTGGCCAATGGGATGGGATTATTCCATGGGCTTAGATGAGATTTATCCCATTAGCTCACGGGGTGGAAGAATATGATGGACTACACACCTACAGGTACCTTGAAAGATTGGGTGTTAGGACATGGGGCAGAAGGCAGGAAAATACATTATTTGGGGCAGGTAAGAACTCACAATTACTATCTTTGAGAGTGCAAGTATGAAAATGACATTGATTGTTTATGCATTTTGGGAACATCAAATACGGGAGCTATACACTTGAGATTTTGATGAATCTCAAGCAGGTTTTAAATGCTTTCACTTTAATGATAGTTTGGCTAAATGTTAAATTCTTAGTCTGAAATCATTTTCCCTCAGAATTTTAAATTTATTGCTCCATTGTTTTCTTGCCTCCAATACTGTGGCTGACACTCTGAGAACTAAGAAAATGAGAAGAAAATTGTAATCAAGGAGATGATAATGTGTACTAGAATTGTTGATGTTGCAATGTTCTTATTATGAAAAGTATACAGTTATCCAGTTCCTCAAATACACAAAAAGAACAAAAATCAACATAATATCATCATAATGTGTAAGCTGCCACATGGTTTAAACAGATGGATCATTACTTCAAGTGAGAGGTAGCTGAGACATGAGTTGAGACTGAATTCGGATTAGCTATGGATCGAGACTGAGTAAGGAGACTGGGGCATATGAAAAAAGAGCACCAGCAGGAAAGTAAAACAGAGCAAGTATGTGACTTTCATGAATAATAGAACCACCACTATTTTCTGTCCTGTTTTATCATGTTCTCTGGTATTCTGAGTGTCTCAGTTTCTGCACAGTCTTGCATAATTACCAAGCCCTAAACTAGACTCAGTACGCAGTAAGGCTTTAATAAGGAACCTATGTTACCTGATCATGCAGGCTTCCTTAGGCCACATAAATGTGTATTTAGGGGATTTTACTACAGTTTCTACTAAGGTGCATGCCCAAAATGGCCAGAGAAGATGTAAAACATCTCTGCAAATAGTTTGTCTCAGTTCATATACATGAAATTCTTAAAGCCCAGCGCTTGGAATAGTTGAGATATTAAGGGTTTTTTAAATACTTTTTTAATGTTTACTTATTTTTGAGACAGAGAAACAGAGTGCAAGCAGAGGAGGGACAGAGAGACAGGGAGACACGGAATTTAAAGCATCTCCAGGCTCTGAGCTATCAGCACAGAGCCTGTCATGTGTGGGGTTCGAACTCATGAACCATGATATCATGACCTGAGCTGAAGGACGCTGAACCAACTCAGCCACCCAGGCACCCCAAGTTACTGAGTTTTAATTATTGGTGTCTCAGCCTCCCCTTGATGTCACCTTTGAATTCCATTGGCATCCTCCACCCTTTTAAATACTCAATACTGCTGCATGGCAACTTCTCCTAATATTGGTATCATCCTACCTACTTTGACTGAAATCCACTCAGAAAGTTTACCTTCAAGAAATTTGTATCTTTATACTTTTAATTCATTCATGCTTATAAAATGAGGGGAATATCAAACATTAATAAGTCACTTTTTAGGAGGGCAGATGAGCTTTCTTTCTTTCTTTCTTTCTTTTTTTTTTTTTTTTTGATTTATTTATTTTGAGAGAATCAGAGAGAGAGCATGGACAGGGGAGGGACAGAGAATCCCAAGCAGGCTCCACACTGTTAGTACAGAGCTCGAACTCACAAACCGTGAGATCATGACCTGAGCCGAACTCAAGAGTTGGATGCTTAACCCGCTGAGCCAGCCAGGCAATCCAATGAGCTTTCTTATTGACTCTAAACCAAAAAATACAAAACGTGACACTGGAGATTTAGCTCTCTTAATACATATTTTATTACTGTGTAAAGTGGAGAGTGAGCAGAAAACAATGGTACATTCCTCTGAGTCCAGATATCCACACCTCAATTATTTATCTATAGTACACAGTAGTCCCAAAAACACTTAATAGGGGGTAATTACTTTAAATGTTTCTGAGGTACAATAGAACAGGTATACTGGACATTAATTTGTGAGGGTAGAGAAAATAGAAGACCACAGTTTCACAGTTTTAGATACTAGTGAGAGTTCAGGTAGAAATACAGAATGGGATGTATGGAAAGAAGTATAGATTTCAAATAAAATTGTATGTAATCCATATAAAAGTAATAAAAGAATGTATAAGAGTGAATAAGTTCCCAAGGGTAAAAATTAGAGATTACAAAAGCAAAGATCCTACCATGTAGAATGCCCACACTGATGACGTGAAGGAGGTAAAGGAGCTCCTATGTGTTGACATTGGGTAGAATTCCAGAGAAAGGAGGACAACCAGCAACGGGTCAAAGAAGACAAAAGAAAAAAGTCTATCAAAAAGGAAGGAGGAAACCAGAGAACAAAGGTAGTAGAAAAATTTGTGACAGTGAAGAAAGCAGGATAGAGAAGAAATACAAAATAATTCAGATAGAAATTTACATCAATTTTCTACTTTGTAAAGGGGTAGTGTTGGCCTGGTATATTATAATCACACACCAGAAATGTTAAGTGGGTTAATTAATGAATGAAGAATATAGTGAATATGATAGTTATCCAAGAAATTAATGAAGAGTCCCATTAGAGGTTGGATGACAAAACAGCATTCTGTTGTGACACTCACTGGCAATGCTCAACAACTTGAAATCAATCAGAAAGAACTCTGACCATGAGGATGACAAGGGCTGAAAAGTGAATGGCAGGTGAGGTAGGTCACAAGGCAGGTAAAAGGTTTCTAGGCATTGGACAGACCAACTCGGTGGCCAGGCTGACCATAAACCACAGGCCAGACAGGAAAGCACCAGAAAACGGGGGCGGGGCTGCTAAGCAGCTGGCAAACATGGAAAGGAAGACACAGGTGAGTAATCATAAGATAAACTCTGATGATTCTCTGACATTCTACAGGATTGTGCACATGTTTTGAAGGCTTGGTGTCCACTTTCCCCTGTTCATACCCTTCACAGGCCTGATTCCTGCTCCATCCTTCTGTAGAGCCAACAGCAATCTGCCACACAGACGGCTGACATCACACTCAATGGAGGAAAACTTAAAATCTGCATTCCTCGGATATAAAACCTCGGCTCACTGATTTACTCATTATAGATTTATTTCTGTCCCTCCCACCTATCTGTTTTGTCAAGGGAAGTGAGATAACAGTGTCATTAAAGACTCAGATAGATGTAGTTCTTCCAAAATCAACCTGACCCTATGCAGGACCATCAGACACACAAACAGCTGTATAAAACCATAAGAGCAGCAGCTAATTACAGCCCCAGAAGTTAGTGACCAAGAAATGCTGCAGATCTGGGATTGCCAGACTGGGAAATTACCATCTAAGGTTGTTTTGGTTTTCCCAAGGTAGCCAAGCACAGAAGCTGTTAATGAGGAGAAACGAGAGTTACCTAATTTTCTTAAGACAAAGAGGCCTTTTGTCCTTTGCTAGACCACTTCAAATTTTTTTTAATTTTAATGTTTATTTAGTTTTGAGAGAGAGAAAGAGAGAGAGAGACAGAGTGCAAGCAGAGGAGGGGCAGAGAGAGAGGGAGACACAGAATCCGAAGCAGGCTCCAGGCTCCGAGCTGTCAGCACAGAGCCCGACGCGGGGCTCAAACCCACAAACTGCGAGATCATGACCTGAGCTGAAGTTGCATGCTTAACCGACTGAGCCACCCAGGCGCCCTTCTAGAGCACTTTAAATCTTTATCTTATGCTGGCTTAAAGGTGAATTCTAGAGAACATTAAAATTTTTCTTTCTTTACATTTTAATCATTTAATCTTTTCTATGGTGACTGCCACAATATTCAACTTAAATATAGCATATATTAAAAATTATAAAGAATAAAGTATGAGAGAAAACGATACATTGTTCTATGAATACAAGTAGAGGGAATATATAAGTGAATTAGATTTAAAGTGACTTCAAAAATAGCACACTATATACAGATTCCATACATAATTCCAAGGTTAACAAAAATATAAATAGCAAAAGGAACTTTCATATCATGACATATACTGCTATCTAAGTATCACACTGTATAAATGCATAAAGAATCCATTTGAAAGGTACGAAAGTTATATTCATCATTCATTCATTCAGCAAATGTATGATGTACACTTTGGGGAAAGCACTCTGCCAGATACTGGAATACCATAAGAAAATAAATCATACCTGAATACTACTATGTAATCTTATAATCTTGTTTTACTGAATACATAATACCTATCTTTCCATGTTTATAAGTACATCACTATGGGTTCAACAGTTTTTGTGAAACATGAATATACATGCGTGAAAAGAGAATATATGTGAAATACTAATATGTGAATATTATTATATTATACATAATGCAGTCACCATCACCTTTGGTGCATAAAGTTTGTTCCTATATTGCTTTTTGTTTATAATAAACATCCTTGAAACTAAATCTTCACTTATTTCTGAAGTAATCCATTAGGTTAATCCCCAGAAGGGTTGATATGTAGAGATATTTTAAATTTTTATTTATTTGTTTTGAAAGGGGAGGGGCAGAGAGAGAAGGAGAGAGAGAAGCAGGCTCCATGCTCTGCACAGAACCTGGTGCGGGGCTCAATCTCATGATGGTAAGATCATGACCTGAGCAGAAATCAAGAGTCAGACGCAACCCACTTACCCATTCAGATGAGTCAGTAAATAGGGCCATTTTAAAGCTTTTGGTGTTTTTTGTCAAACTGTTACAGAAAGCTTATACTATTTTATTCTTTAATCAGCAGTATATAAAATTTTCCATTTTCTTCTACCATTGCCAATATTGAGTGCTATCACCTATAAAATTCTTGATGATTTGATCATTAAAGAGTGGTGGTTCATTAACATTTTTATATTTATTTCTTGGTTTATGAGTGAGCTTCAATATGTCTTCCTATGTTTGTCAGCTTTTTAAATTCTTTCTTTTATGGACTGCATGTTCTTTTTAAACTTTCTACTATAAGTCTTTCTAATTGGTAAAAACTTTTTAGTACTTAATATTTATTTACTTTCATCTAGATCATCATATATGGATAAAAAGTGTTCCATAAGAAGAATGTTTTTATCTTGATTTTTCTGCTCTCGTACAATTCCTTGCACTAAAGCTTTAGGTGATACATGTCATTTTTTCTTTTCATTTATCTGTGTCTTCATTCTAACGACTAGGTTGACAGTTTAGCTCAAGGGTAGCATTTTGTCATTGAATTGCTTTGCCAGTTAGTTG
Source organism: Prionailurus viverrinus (assembly GCF_022837055.1). Lineage (NCBI taxonomy): Eukaryota > Metazoa > Chordata > Mammalia > Carnivora > Felidae > Prionailurus > Prionailurus viverrinus. Next base: position 91,924,463 of record NC_062566.1, on the reverse strand, counting down.
GTAAAGTTAAGCTTTGGGGAAAAAGTAAAACCCTGTCAGAATTGGGAAAAATTCATTTTACCTTATAATGAAGAAACATATATTTTAAGAAATTTAACTTCCTGATGGAAGAAACATTCCAGGGTATGATAGACACTATTTTATATAATGGAATAGTGAAATATATATGGTTAGAAAAGAGATTGTAATGGTGCTGATTAAGATGAGGCATATGAGCCCGTGTTAAGTAACTCAAGTGGAAGGACATTTTCTACAAGCGAATGATTTGTTAGCAACTATACAACCAAGAGGATCCACACGTCTGAATTAAGCTATTAGATGAAGCGGCAAATGTGATAGTCTTAAAATCTCAGAATGTTCTGATGATATCCCTTTATTATCAGAGGAGGAGACATTTCTGTGACACCCAGGGAGAAATCCTATCTAGTTTTTAATCACACAATTGGGATGCTTTTGGCCACTCTCAGTGACCTTTATTTGAGTAGAAAAGTTACCTTTGAGTATATCCATTTGCTTTCTCCCAGTTTCTCTACTTATTACTAACAGTTGGAGTACAATTTTCAATCCATAGCCCGAGAGATAGATTAAATGTATACATTTCATCTCTTGGTTTTAATAGAGACTGACACTGTTATTTGGTTACCTGCTGCCAAGTAAACAACATATTGCTATTTTTTACTTTTGCCTCTTAGAATAATGCTTTATCAATGGGATATCAGAAATAAATAAAATATAAGACCAACATGGGAGGAAGACACTCTAAGTTGGTCAGACGGATGAAAATAAAAGAAATATGTGTATACTACTCTTGTGTTCTCCAATCCTACTAAAATATGCAAAAGAAATATTGCTTTATTTATCTTTACATAACCTTCCCCTGTGGAGAAAGTGTTAGGAATGGCCCTCAGAGAACATCCAGGATTAGAATAGATTTGTACATGTAAAGGATCTGGTCTAACTTCCTGTTTCTGTCTTCAACATTAGTTTTTGTAGGCAGCGGTTCTGTAGAAGTTACTTCTATCAAGTTCTCTGTATTTTGATTTAGTTGAAGAGTTAGTTGAACACTGTTAGAGATCATGTAGTTCAATCTCCTCATTTTACACATGAGAAAACAGTGATCTTAGAGGTTAAGTGATTTGCCCAGGGTCATGCAGCTAGTTAGTGACAAAGTAGAAACTAAACTACAGGACTCCTGATTCCTAATCAACCTTTCCACTTTACTATGATGACTTTCTAAAGTAGTACAAGACCTTAAATTAACCTTCTAAATAGTTAACTTTCTTAACGTTAGTCAGAATTTCTGCCAAGCAAGTAGTATATACTTGGATATACTCCAAGTATGAAAACTTTATTGATATGTTTCACTATTTGAGGTTACCTGTGTTTCTTTTTTTTTCCTTTTGCAAAAGAAAACAAAACAGCATAGTCTTTATCAATGACAAACTTACACCCATGGCCTAGAAAAATCTGCACATTTATTATAGAACTCAAAAATAATAGCCTATTGAATTCATAGCTTTTCATTTTTTAATCTTAATTTTATTTTGAAGTGATAAGCACATTAGATCTTGTGGGCAATTCATTATTGGTAAATGCACCAAGGATGCGTATTAGGGTTGTAAGAACTTTCCTTGTGCCTAACATTCTCCCTTCTACCGTATACCTTAATAACTCAACCTTCTTCAGGTTCTTAGATAACTTACAGGAGACCAAAACCAATTTGGCAAGGAAAATTAAAAGATTTTATTGACCTTGAGATGCCTGCCAGCATTGTGTGAGCCCGCTTCAGACTCTCAAGCCAAGTTCAGAGGTTTGGATATTCCCAGAAGTTTGTAGACGGTACTCCCCTAAAACATTACAATATATTTTCTAATCCCTTTTTAATTAACCTCTGTCTTACCACCAAAGGATTTAAAATAATTAATAAGTGGAATCATTATCAAGAGAGGCATAAGGAATATTCAGTGTTTCTCTACAGTGTCTCAGCCCTTGCTCATATCATCTTTGTAAGAGCTTCTAAGTGCACATTATGATAAGCACTACTTGATAATTCGTTCTCAGGAAGATTTACTATTACATAAATCTTTTAGACACAGATCTCAATTACAACCATAATTGTACTACTTAATATCCAGGATCTAAAGCATTGAATAACCCCCAAAGCATTCAAAGCTGCAGCAAAAATGGTAGAGAACTAAAGATTTTTTCTTTGATTTCTTTGCTCTACCCTAACTTTGAAATGAGATTTTAAAGTGTTAAGGCAACAAAAGGAAACAATGAATGACCCTTGAGTCAAGAAGAAAATTAAGCACGTTAAAATAGGAAAAAGAGAGATGAGTGTAAACAAAACTAGTGAGGAGGGTTAGGGTATCCAGAGTACTAAAGAAACTTGACACTACAGATTTTCCAGAAGTACAAGATGAGGACTGCTGTTCTTTTGTCTTTTGCCCTTAAATTGTTCGGGATGACTCACCCTGACTTCTGTTGGAGTGTGGCACTTATTTTAGATTATGTTCACTTGATATAGATATTCCGAAATGGAGACTTATAGACAGATGAGTCAGTGTAGAGTGCTGCTTGGAGACACAACTATAAGATAAAATGAAGAAATAAAATTGGGCAGCAGGAAAAACTGACCTGCAATGTAGTTGTGACTGAGGCTTCATCCAGTTGTATGTAGAGCTTTGAAGCTGGGATGACACAGTTGTCCCAAATTGGGCAAGGAAGATATGCCTTTATATTTGTTGATTAGTCACTCATTAACCTTGAGCCACCCGCTGGGAGGAGGTGGAAATTTGGGTGAGCCAGTTCCCTGTGGACTAAGTAATTCCTTGTAAACAGTGATACTCTAATCCCCCATGAATCTAATATGACCAGTGCTGTAGGATGGATACTTAAGACCTAAACAGGGTCAAGGTCCAGAAAGACTGAAGACCTTCCCTCTACATCTGGGAATAAGGCAAAGTTGCCTGCTCTTGCCATTATTCTCAGTGCTGTACTGGAGAACAGTCAGTACAATCTCGCAAGGAAAAAAAAATCAGCTTGGAAAGAAAGAAATAAAACTATCTTTGCTTGTAGATGATATAATCCCACATATAAAAGAATTTCACAAAAGAAAATTATTAGAATAAGCAATTGTAACAAGGTTGCCTGACACAAATCAACATACAAAAATTAATTTCTACATATAAAAATTAATGATCCATAGGGCACCTGGGTGGCTCTGTCAATTAAGCATCCAACTTGGTCATGGGTCATGATCTCACTCACGGTTTGTGAGTTCAAGCCCCACATTGGGCTCTGTGCTGACAGTTTAGAGCCTGGAGCCTGCTTCAGATTCTGTGTCTCCCTCTCTCTCTTTGCCCCTCCCCTGCTCATTCTCTCTCTCTCTCTCTCTCTCTCTCTCCCTCCCTCCCTCCCTCCCTCCCTCCCTCCCTCCCTTCCTCAAAAATAAATACATAAACAAATAAACATTTAAAAAGTGCTTTAAAATGAATGATCTATAAATGGAATTAAGAATATATATTTTTTGACAATAGTATCAAAAAGAAGAAAATACTTCGGAAGAAGTTTATGTAAAGAAATGCAAGAAGAATCACACATTTTACAAAACACTGATGGGGAAATTAAAGACCCAAATATTGGGGACACATTTCATTTTTATGAATTTGAAGGCAATATTGTTAAGATGGAAATTCTACCAAAATTGAGTTACAGGTTCATTGAAATCCTTACCAAAATTCCAGCAGCCTTTTGAGTGTATGTGTGTGGGCAAGGTGGGGTGGGGGTTGACATATTGATCCTAAAATGTATGTGAAAAGTATAAGACCTCACATAGCCAAACCAATTTTGAAATGGAATCACAAAGTTGGAGGACTTCCACTTCTCAATTTCAAACCTTACTATACATCCACAGTTAAAAGAGAATGTGTTACTGGCATTAGATAGAGAATAATGAAACAATTCAGAACCATAAATAAATCCTTATATTTGTGATCAATTGAATTTTAAACAAAAATCCTAGGGCAAGTAATTGGGGAAAGTAGTCTTTTTTAAAAATAATAGTGGAGCAATTAGATATTCACATGCAAAAAGATGAACTTAGACTTTTACCTCACAGCATGTTTAAAAATTAACTCAAAATTGATCAGACTTTGGGGCGCCTAGGTGGCTCAGTCAGTTGAGCATCCAACATCAGCTCAGGTCATGATCTCGTGGTCCATGAGTTCGAATGCCATCTCGGGCTCTGTGCTGACAGCTCAGAGCCTAGAGCCTGTTTCAGGTTCTGTGTCTCCTTCTCTCTCTGCCCCTCCCCTGCTCACACTCTGTCTCTCTCTCTCTCTCAAACATAAATAAACATCAAAAAAATTTTTTTTAATTGATCAGACTTAAATGTAAGAATTAAAGTGTTACATTTTTGAAGAAAATTGATTTTGGGTTCGGCAAAAATTTCTTAGACATGACATGAGAAACATGGTCTGTGAAAAGTAAATCTGATAAAGTGAACTTCATCAAGATTCAAAACTTCCATTCTTGTAAAGGCACCAAACAAAATGGAAAGACAACCAACAGTGTGAAAAAGAATATCTGCAAAATATTGATAAAGGGCTTATATGCAGAATATACAAAGAAGGCATCTAAACCTTAAAAGACAAAATAACCCAATTTTAAAAATGGGCAAAAGTTCTGAACATTTAACTATATAAGGTATATTAATATCTAAAAAACATGCAACAATATTCTCAATATCATTTTTGAATTTTTTTTAAAATTTGATTTTAAGTAAACTCTACACCATTCATGGGGCTCAAACTCACAACCTTGCAATCAAGAGTCATGTGCTCTTGTCTCAAGAGCCAGCCAGGTGCCCCTCAATGTCATTAGTCATTAGGAAAAGACAAATGGAAACCACAGTTAGATGCCACTTTATCCTATCCTAAAATGGCTCTAATAAAAATGCCACTTTATCCTATCCTAAAATGGCTCTAATAAAAGTGTCAGAAAATAAATATTGGTGATGATATAGAGGAAAAGGAACCTTCTTACATTGCTTATAGAAATGTAATATGACACAGCCACTTTGGGAAACAGCCCAGCAATTATTTAAAAGGTTAATAAACAGAGTTACCATATGACCAAACAAGTCTAATTTTGGTTATCTATCCCCCAAAATGAGAATATACATCCACAGAAAGCCTTACACACAAATATTCTTGCCAGTATTACTCATGATAGTCCCCAATTGGAAACAACTTAAATATTCACCAACTGGTGAGTGGATAACAAAATAGCAGTACAAAAGAATATTTTTTAGCAAGAAATGAATGAACTATATATAGATATATGCTGTGATACTGAGGAACCTCAAAAATATTACTCTGAGTAAAATAATCCACATATAAGAGACCATGCGCATGATCCCATTTGTAGGAAGCCCAGAAAAGGCGAAACTAGATACAGACAAATAGAGACAGCAAATTAGTGGTTTAAGTAGGGGACCAAGAGCAGGAGATGAGCAGTGAATGCTCACAAGGGATCTCATTGGGGTGATCAACATAGTCTAAACCTGATTTATGTTGATAGTTGAACAACTTGGTAAATTTACTTAAAAATTACTGAAGTGTGCCTTTTCTTTTTAGGTTTATTTATTTTTGGGAGAGAGAGAGTGTGCACACATGCGAGCAAACGGGAGAGGGGCAGAGAGAGACAGAGAGACTCCCAGGCAGGATCAGCATTGTCAGTGCAGAGTTCAATAGGGGGCTTGAACTCAAGAACTGTGAGAACCAAGAGCTGGACGCCCAACCAACTGAGCCACCCAGGTGTCCCCAAAATTACTGAAGTGTACTTTTGAAATGGGTGGATTATATGATATGTAAAATGTTTCATAAAGTTATTTTTTAAATGACCACTAATTCCCTGATGAGAACAACAGACATATTTACTTCTCTCCAAGTATGTGTTTAATTTCAAGGGAGTAGACCCAGGGCCATGGAGACATTCCCTGACTATACATTAGTTTAATCTTTTTGTGTGTGGAGAGATTACATTTCAAAGGGCTAGAATCAGGATCTGGGTTCTTCTCTCCCATTACATTTATAAGGAAATTCTCTTTAAAAAGACAAAAGGGGGGCGCCTGGGTGGCTCAGTTGGTTAGGCGGCCGACTTCGGCTCAGGTCATGATCTCGCGGTCAGTGAGTTCAAGCCCCACGTCGGGCTCTGTGCTGACAGCTCAGAGCCTGGAGCCTGTTTCAGATTCTGTGCCTCCCTCTCTCTGACCCTGCCCCATTCATGCTCTGTCTCTCTCTGTCTGAAAAATAAACGTTAAAAAAAATTTTTTTTAAAGACAAAAGGGATGGAGAATACTGCTCATTTCTCCCTTGTTAACACCATCCAGATTTTTTTTTTTTTGCAATTTGGTGTTCCTCATTTACAATCCAGATGCATATGTGTAAGATGATACTTGCTTTCTTTCATTGCATCAATCCATGGGTAGGAACTGGGACACATAGAAACTTCACAGTTATTTGATCAAAGTAATAATAATTAAAAATAATCTACTCTGTTCCATAGACCTTACGCGTGAATTTCAGATATGTTCTAAATATTTATATGTGTTTCTATTTTTTAATATTAATAGCCTCTTTTATGTTCTTGACATACCATGCATGCTTCTGCCTTTTATCTTTAAGTTAATTCTATTTGGAATTTTTTCTCCCAACTATGTGAATGGCTGGGATCTTTACTCCGTTTTGGTTAGCCTTGCTTGTACTCTTCCTACAAAAGTAGTTCCTTCCACCCTGGCATGCTTTCTACTTTACTCTGTTTTCTTTTCCTTCATAGTATTGGTCACCATCTGAAATATTTATTTGGTAGTTTAGTCCTATATCCCTCCATGTCACTCCATGACAGGAATGGCTCTGTAGTGCCTTTGGGTTCTCTGCTATGTCCTCAGCACCCTACCTTACCCATGGTTGGAGCTCAGTGACTGTTAAGTCAGTGCTGAGTGGAGGAAGAGCCACTGGCAAGGATGGAGCTGTCAAGGAGGCTTTAAAATGAGCGGACTTTTAAGCTAGATTTTAAAGAAAAGTTAGAGCATTATCTAAAAGAGAGACCAGGAAAGGACTTTCTAGGTAGTTGTATGGAAGAAAGGGTAATATAAGTAACACTATCAGTGTCCTATGGAAAGTCGAAAGAGGTCTGATGACAATGAAAGCAAATTCAGGAGGAAAAAAATGGATTATTCTTCAACATATTCTCTTATATATAATATTTTATATGTAATAATGTATGATATAATCCATAATATACATGGATATGATACGTATTTCTATATGAAGAATTTGTATAGTTGTTTACATCTCTGTATTAGTTCTTTCAGGTTAGTCCTTTGCTGGCAGAACTACTAAAAGGTTTGCATTCTTCTTGAAGCCTGTACTTACTACAAGAGTCAGGACTTGAAAGCATTCAGAAAAGCAGAATTACAAAAGAAACGTTAGAAACTATTTGTGTGGGGGTGCCTGGGTGGTGCAGTCGGTTAAGCGTCCGACTTCAGTCAGGTCACAATCTCGCGGTCCGTGAGTTCGAGCCCCGCGTCAGGCTCTGGGCTGATGGCTCAGAGCCTGGAGCCTGTTTCTGATTCTGTGTCTCCCTCTCTCTCTACCCCTCCCCCGTTCATGCTCTGTCTCTCTCTGTCCCAAAAATAAATAAACGTTGAAAAAAAATTAAAAAAAAAAAGAAACTATTTGTGCGGAATTCAGAAAACAAAACATATCAATAAACAAACAAGAAGCAGAATCAGATGTATGAAAACAGAACCAGTTAATGCTTATCAGAGGGAAGGGATGTGGGGGGATGGGCAAAATAGGTGTAAGGGAGTGAGAGGCATAGGGAATATATTTAATGATACTGTAATAGTGTTGTGTGGTGACATATGGTAGCTACATTTGTGTTAAGCATAGCATAACATATGGAGATGTTGAATCACCAAGTTGTACATCCAAAATTAATGTAACATTGTGTGTCAACTACACCAAAAAAATTCCAAAATGAACATAACATTGTGTGTCAACTATAACAAAAACTTTTTTTTAAAGAAAGTATTTTATTTTGCTTTCTCCTTTACATATAAAGATATGATTCCATAAATCATTACATGGGTGGTAAACTGAGAAACTATCACTTTTCCTTAGAGTTAATAGAATTTAGCGTCAGGTTAACCAACTTAGTAAAAAGTTTCTTTCAAAAATCTGAATTTTTGAATAAATATATAAGGACATTAATGAGTAAAAATATAATATGAATTCTGTTGTAAGAACAATATACAAACGTCTTAAATATTGGGATATTTTTGTTTGACTGGAATCATCATGGAATTATTTTCCCAAGCCTAAAGTCAAAAGGTATTTAGATTACTGCCATGAACTCGCCAAATGGGCAAGTAATTGCCAGTTGTGTTAGAGACAAGCACTAAATGCTCAGTGGCTTTACACAAAAGAAGTCTATTATTCACTTATGCTCAATTTAATATGGGCTGGCAAGAGGAAATAGGACAGGTTCTCCTCAGTGTGGTGATTCTGGGGTCAAAGCTTCCTCCATCTTTTCTTGCCATCTCAACACATGGCCTCTGAGTTTGCAGTGTCAGGGGAAGAGAGAGCAGCCAGCTAGCACAAAGGATTGTTAATGCCTTGTTCTGGAAATGATACATGTCCATTAACAGGGGCTTACCTAAATTAGTACAACACCCTTCTATTTTCAAGGGAAGCCAGGAGATTTAGTCTTCCAAAATGCCCAAGAAAAAGAGAGGATCTAGATATATGTGAACTCTAGTTGTCTCCACTACCCTTGGGAAAAGTGTGGTAACGTCAGGGAATTTGTACAAAAGTAAATGCTCTCTCCTCAATTTTCTCTTGTCCCAATAATGTTCTTATTTAGGATTTTCCTCCAAAATGGTGATTTTATTTTAAAAATATATAATTAGAATGATATCACCTACTACTCATTAAATACCTCAACATCCTGCACAGGCTTTCTGCTAACACAGAGTATAATTCTACATTTTTCTTTTTCTTCTCCAGTTACACTATCTCAATTGCAACACGTCCATATCTGAGCTTTTAGAGCAACATTGAACACGAATTTTTAGAAAATCTTTTACTGTTCAAAATTATAAGTCAAATCTCTCTCCCTCTCTCACTCACTCTCTCTCTCTCTCTCTCTCTCTCTCTCTCTCTCAAAATAATGATTTTTCTGCAGATATTTCTTTACTGTCAGGGATATTCAGATGGAGGCTACAGAAGAATTAAGAAACACTGTTTTTCCACTTAGGCTACAATTCTACTAAAAGCAAAGCCCTCTCTATATGTGTTAATACTAAAGGACACAACCAGAATATAATTAATTAAAAAAATTTTTAGAGAAGGTAAATGAAGTTCATGAGCAACACAAGCTTTATGAGGGAGTGTCAGTTTATCAGATGCTTAAACAAAATGGATAGTTGGACTCAAGCGATCTGTGCGTTCAGTTTGGGTAATCAACAGATGTGAGTATGTTCTTCAGACAAAAAGCAGAACAGATCGTATTGCAGTTGTTAAATCTGCATTGCAATGACATGGATGAAGCTAGAGAGTATTATGCTAAGTGAAATAAGTCAGAGGAAGACAAATACCATATGATTTCACTCATATGTAGAATTCACAAAACAAAACAAATGAGCAAAAGGACAAAAAAAAGAAAGGCAAAACAGAGAACAAACTGATGGTTACAGAAGAGAGATGCACAAAGGGATGCGTTAAACAGTTGATGGGGATTAAGGAGCGCACTTGTAATGAGCACCAGGTTTTGTATAGAAGTGTGGAATGAATATGTTGGACAATTAAAACTAATATTGCACTGTATGTTAACTAACTGGAATTTAAATGTAGAAAAAAAAACTACAGTGGCAGTTTAAATGAAGAATTAGCCAAATGATACCAGTCATTGCAGGTCAAAATAAATCTTGACTATGCCATTTTGGTTATTGATGGTTAATTCCAAGAGCAGAAACTTTAAACATCACTTATAAAGCAATTAATACCATTTTTTTTACTCTACTTTGAAATGTACCAAGGTGAGAGAATTTATTCTGATCCATGATCAGATGTTAGGATATCTAGATGCTGAAACATTTATATCAAAATACGAGAAGAAAGAACATTTCCTGATTTAGTTTCCAAGATATCCACATAATTGTAACCAACAAAAAGAAAAATAAGTTATCTCTGCTGCTTCTAGAGATTATTTCTCAGGCTAAAATGATTGTGGGTATCTTTTATCAAGAAATTTTGGGACACCTGGGTGGCTCAGTTGGTTGAGAGTCTGACATGGCTGAGGTCATGATCTTGTGATTGGTGATTTCAAGAACCACATCGGGCTCTCTGCTGTCAGCCTGTCAGCCTGTCAGCATTGAGCTGCTCCAGATCCTCTGTCCATGGCTCTCTGCCTCTCCCCTGCTTGAACATTCCCAAAATATAAATATTTTAAAAATTAAAAAAAATTAAATAATTTCAGAACAATTTATTTCAAATATTTTGAATGTTTTTGTTTTTATTGTTTGCTTATTTTTGAGAGAGATAGAGACAGAGTGCAAGCAGGGGAGGGGGACTGAGCTGTCAGCACAGAGCCCTTGTGTGGCTCGAACTCACCAACTGAGATATCATGACCTGAGTTGAAGTCCGATGCTCAACCAATTGAGCCACCCAGGTGACACAGAACAATTTATTTCAATTTTAATTGTAAGTATGATACTGTTATTCATAAAATTTCTGTCCAGCTACTGCAAAATAGAGAGATAAAAGCAGGGCCTCCAGGGTTAATTTGGCAGGATTATTTTGATATTTAATTCATTTTGGTCACTCAAACTGCTCTTCCTAGTGTGTCTACCACTTTAATAAGGACCCAGCTCTTATACACAGATACAAATTACTTCTGGATAAGATAATATTCCCAGTACTACAAGCAGTATACATGTTCGCAGATACATAATATAATAATATGTGGCCCTGTTTATTTCCAAAAAGGAAACATGGACCCAGATGTTTATAACAGCGTTATTGGCAGTAGCCAAATTATGGAAACAGCCCAAGTGTCCATCAACTGACGAATGGTAAAGAAAACATGGCATATATATATATATATATATATGCACCACACACACAGGGAAAGCCAAATATTATATAATTTCATTCATATGTGGAATTTAAGAAACAAAACACATGAACAAAGGTTGAAAAAAAGAGAAGAAGGCAAACCAAGGAATCTCTTAACTGTAGAGAACAACTGATGGTTACCAGAGGGGAGGTAGATGGGGGGAGGGGGAGGGAAATGAGTTAAATAGATGATGGGGATTAAAGCGGGCACTTATGATGAATACCAGATGATGACTGTAAGTGTTGAATCATTAAATTGCACACCTGAAACTAATATTACACTGAATGTTAACTAACTGGAATTTAAACAAAAGCTTAATAATCACACAAATTAAAAAATAATAATAGTTAATAAGTCAAATATCATGGCATTCCTTGCAATGTTTCAAGGTAGTGTGGTAGAGCCCCTCCCTAAGGAATGTGGTGGAGGCCTTCTCAGAACAAGGAAGGCAATGTGGCCCAATCCACTCCTATACACATATGCAGAGCTCTGACAAGACTCTGTAACCTGGACTGTGTCCAGTCAGATAATATGTCACCATATAGGGGAGATAAACAAGTAGGAATTGCATAAAAACCTACATCCTGCTATGCTCAGGGCTGGGTTTTCTGGGTATGAACCCACTGAACCCATATGCCAGCACAATGAATAAAGTTGCCTCCTGGACAGAAAAGTCTTGGTGCCCTGTCTCTCTGTGCGAGAATCCTGTTCCGGTAGCATTACATCTTCCTCAATTTTTAAACTATTCCATGGACTTGTCAAAATCTCTTCAATAAACTTTGAAACTTTCAACAAAAATGTTACTGAATCTGAGACACTAGTATAAATAAAAATTTTACAGATATCAGCATTTTGCTGATTTTACATGAAAAATTAGTCTCGGGTTCTAGAGTAACCAAAAAGAGTTGCTGGTCTGGTAGTAACATCTTTCTGGTAGGCAAGTTATGTTTGGGGAATTTTTTTAGAAAAGTATGGGAATAAAGTTTCATAAATAATAACACTCCTTTGGAAATGATTCAAGATAGCCTTAGGCGAAATCTTTGGCATTCATTTTTAACTCAGAGTAAAGTTTCTGATGGTTACATACAACAGGCTGTGCAAGCTCAGAATTGATCTCAGAAAGAAATGTGAGTATGAAGGTCTAATAAATTGAAACACATGAGGAGATTTTTTAAAAATTAAATGGCTCTTGATGTCTTTATAAAAAAGAAAATGAGGATCTTTTGATACTAATATGCCATCTCTTAACAGAAAACTGTATCAAGGACCAGGAAGGGGGCACATTTTGATTACAGCTATTAACAGTTGCAATAATACCAATTTATTTCCTACCAACCATAATGTAGCAAAGTGTAAAGTATGTTTATGTTTTCTGAACAATGCCACATAATGTGTTTTTTTTTTTTTGCAATTGAAACAAGGAAAATGGAAACTGTGTGTAAAACAGTCCATTTATTAGAGGTGAACCCATTTGTCAATTGACAGGATTATGTTCAAATATTCCACCAGTGTTAACTATCTACATCAATAGAGAATTGAAAGGAAAACCTTGAGTAGTAACTTCTGTCTACCTCAACAATGGAAGAACTAGTTTTGTATGTATATTAATTATAACGGTGGTCTCTTAGTAAACATTTTTAAAGATCATTTTTCAGGGCACCTAGGTGGCTCAGTCAGTTAAGTGTCTCACTTTGGCTGAGGTCATGATCTCATTGTTTGTGAGTTTGAGCCCTGCATCAGGCTCTCTGCTGTCAGCACAGAGCCTGCTTGTGATCCTCTGTCCCCCTCTCTCTCTGCTTCTTCTCCACTCATTCTATATACCTGCCTCTCTCTCTCAAAATAAAGTTGAAAAAATGTTCAAAAAAATAAAGATCATTTTTTATCATGTTTCTTCCATTAAAATTGCAATTTATTTCCCCCCCAGTCCTGTTAGCATCCTGATTGGTAAATGAAAGAAAAAAACTTGTATCAATAAGAGATTGGGATTTTATTAACTACAGAATTTCAGACAAAGGATAATGGGGAAGATGTAAGAGTAGTTGAAAAAAATGTGGCATGGGATTTAAATTCATAAAAGAAGGAAAAAGAGACATGATTCTGCGGATAATTAAAAGGTGGATGAGTCAAAGCACCCAATGAAGTAAGAGATCATAATGAAATAAGAAATACAGCTGATAATGATCAGAGAATAAAGTGTTAAAAGTTCATATTTCTGAAGAATAGTTTTCAGTGATGACCAGATTCAAAGTATGGCTATAGAATAAGATGTTTGGGGTAGAATATGCATAAAGTTCACTAAAGATGAAGAGGCTAATGAACTGAATAGTTAGAGACTTATTTTAATTCACTATTAATTGTTATAATGAAAGATTCCAGGACATTTTTTTTACAAAGCCTGATCTACATATTTCTCTTGAATCTCACTGATTCAGTCTACACCAAATTGCAAACTGTTCTGCATGCTAAATTTGGCACACTGCCTACTTTTTATGGCCCATGAGTTAAGAATGTTTTTATATTTTTAAATCTTTGAAACAAATTTTAAAAAGAATATTTGTTTGTAAATTATAATAGGTACATAAAATTCAAACTTCACTGTCCACAAATAACCTGTTATTGGAACACAGCACACCTATTATTTTACATAATATCTACGACTGCATTCGTGCTTGAACAGCAGAGTGGACTAGTTGCCACATTGATCACAAAGCATAAAATATTTGCTATCTGACCTTTTCCAGAAATGGACATCTGGACTACAGTAAGTAAGAGGTCTAAACAGTAAGATATCACCAGATTTTTACAACAGGTGCTTCATAATGGTTATTATTGTCACAGATTTTTTTTGTATATTAAATATGTAATCCCTGCTAATAATTTTATCACTGACTACACTCTACCTTTAGTGGGTTTTTTTTTCCAGACATATCTTGGGTAATATTAGTATTTTGCTTCCAAGTATCTTCATGCTCTTAAAAACCATGAATATACTTAGTTCTTATTTTATAATTGATGAACCAAGTTGAGAGCAAAGTATATCACCCAAGGTCAAATCTAGGAAGTTGCATAGTATTAAACCAAAGACAATATTTTCCAATCCCAAAGTCTATGTTCTCTTTTAATATGCTACACTGATTCCTATAACATCTACTAATGTTATTCTAGAACTATTCTGTTTAAGAAGTAATGATCATACGTTCATGTCCAGCACATGACTGAGCTGATAATTTTCCTCAATTCACGAGCAACAGTACTCATCACAAATAAAGTGACTCAAGCCTCTGTGTCATTTGTTAAAACAGCCACAGTAATCAAAAAAACTGTACTCAGTACAGTACTTTCGAAGAGCTAGACGTTCTCAGGGTAGATAGCTCTTGTTTATTTTAAAAAACTTAGACTATTGGGGCGCCTGGGTGGCTCAGTCGGATAAGCGGCTGACTTCGTCTGCGGTCTGCGAGTTCGAGCCCCGCGTCAGGCTCTGAGCTGATGGCTCAGAGCCTGCAGCCTGCTTCCGATTCTGTGTGTCCCTCTCTCTCTCCCCTCCCCCGTTCATGCTGTGTCTCTCTCTGTCTCAAAAATAAATAAACGTTAAAAAAAATTAAAAAAAATCTTAGACTATTGACTATTTGCTGGTTAACACTTGATTTAGAAATATTATAATTTGATAATGTTAGGAAAATATTTTAGAACATATAAATTATTATTTTAATGGAATGCTTTGTTAGTATTGTCATAGTATTTTGAAATTTAAATTGACCTAAGAAAAAACACCTGTATTTTAAGATAAGTAAGTTTCTGGGGTGCCTGGGTCGCTCAGCTGGTTAAGTGTCTGACTCTTGGTTTTCAGTCAAGTCATGGTCTCATGGTGTCGTGAGATTGAGCCCAGTGTCAGGTTCTGACAGCACAGAGCCTGCCTGGGATTCTCTCTCTCCCTTTCTCTCTGCCCCTTTCCCACTCACGTTGTCTCTGTCTCTCTCAAATAAATAAACTTTAAAAAAATTTTTTAGGGGCGCCTGGGTGGCGCAGTCGGTTAAGCGTCCGACTTCAGCCAGGTCACGATCTCACGGTCTGTGAGTTCGAGCCCCGCGTCAGGCTCTGGGCTGATGGCTCAGAGCCTGGAGCCTGGTTCCGATTCTGTGTCTCCCTCTCTCTCTGCCCCTCCCCCGTTCATGCTCTGTCTCTCTCTGTCCCAAAAATAAATAAATGTTGAAAAAAAATTTTTTTAAAAATTTTTAAAAAGTAAGCCTCAACACCTAATTTCTCTGAATTTCTGAATGCAGTGTTCCTGTCATAATGTGTAAGTACTTTTACTTACAAAATTTTTAATAATCCCTGACTTGCACAATATTGTTTCATGAGTACTTAAGAAAAGTAAATAGCTTTTGCTAATAATTAAGAATTGTTTCAAAATAAATGCCTTCTCCTCTGTAGGTAAATTCATCAATATTAGCAACTTTTAAAATGTCAGCTATGTATTGAAAATCTATGCTCACAAAAGCATAGTACTAGATGCCATGAAGATATAACAATCTTATAAGACATTCCAAAAACATATATAGGATCTCACACACTAAGACAAAATTAAAAGCAACATACAAGTTAATAAAAATTCAAAATTACAATTGTTAGTCCACTTGTGACTATAGAATCAACAATATGATTCCCCTTAGCAGTATTGGGATATTTGCAGGCACATCTATGACTGTTGATTATTGGAGTATAACATACTTAAGTGATCAGGACCAGGGATCCTGGGGAAAGAAAATCTGTACACAGTTACCTACGCCTAGAACCTAACTCCAGTTTAATAATGGATAAAATATTTTGTGCATGAGTTACTCTACGCTCAAGAATCATAGTGTTATAAAAACAGCAAAGGAACATATTCTATTTCAGCTCTAATGTTACCAAGACTTGTTCACTATAGTAGATAATTTTGTCATTGAACACAAAGCCAGTTGCAGTTATGGCTCAATTTATTTGAGTCAACAATATAAAAACAGCTCTATTGGTCTGCATTAGTGGCTATCTTATTCAGAGTAAGTTTACAGAGCTCTGTAGTGTCACAGTGCTTTTTGGCATTGAAATATCAAAATATTTACATATTACATAGACATCATTTAAAATTTTTTTTAACGTTTATTTATTTTTAAGACAGAGAGAGACAGAGCATGAACGGGGGAGGGTCAGAGAGAGGGAGACACAGACTCTGAAACAGGCTCCAGGCTCTGAGCTGTCAGCACGAGGCCGACGCGGGGCTTGAACTCATGGACCGCGAGATCCCGACCTGGGCCGAAGTCAGCCGCTTAACCGACTGAGCCACCCAGGCGCCCCTAGACATCATTTTTAAAAAATAATTTGTACTCCTTTTATTTATTCTGTACAATTCAATTAGGATATTATATTAACTTTTGAAATTATGTTCATAGCTTGGTTATATTATCTATAAATAGTATATGGTGTGGGTGCATCTGACATCTGACTCTCGATTTCAGCTCAGGTCATGATCTCATGGTTCATGAGTTGGAGCCCACATCAGGCTTTGCCCTGACAGTGGGGAGCCTGTTGGGATTCTCTCTCTTTCCCTCTTCCCGGCCCTCCCCCACTTGCATGCTCTCTATCTCTCACTCCTTTCTCTCAAAATAAACAAGGAAATATACTTTTATGAATAAATAAATAATATGTGGTAAAAGTGGTCTGAAATATTTTTTGTAAAAGTGGACTATGAGCTTCATATGACTAAAACTTACATTCAGAGACAACGTACCTTATAAGAACAGAGAAACTTGCTGTGATTTTAGAGTGAACGTGAAAGATTTTATGGAAATTTGAACCGACTTTTCAATATTACATAGAATGTGACTATTCAGAGAAGTAGAGAATCCATTGCAGGCAGGCTGAATGGCTTGAGCAACTAGGGGAATAAATGCCAGAACATTTTCAGGGCTGTATATATATTCCCACCGAATGAAGGGCTCTTCTGGGAAAACTACGGCAAGAAGGAAACTCATGGGCTTGGAAAATCAGAGATTGGGCATTGTTATACAAGAAAGGGGTTATAATGGAAAGTGGTAGATTTTATGCTCATTGCTGCTATTGGCAAATGGATGACATATTCAATATGTTCTTTTCAAACATTAAACAGGAAGGGGAGTAGAAAACAAACACTAAATTTAAGTATTATCTGAGGGAAAAGAAGAAACAATGTAATAAAAACATTTCAAAGGGGAAATAGGGTTTTGGAGAACATTTTGAAACTAGATATTGATTGTGAGTGAGGTAAAAGACAAAACCACTCCAGTGGCAGCCCAGTTTTGATAACGGATTTTAAATTTTCAGTTGCGTTTACTGTGCATTTTTTCCTCATACAGTCTATAAAAACCAGACCAAAAAAACATAGCCTCAAGAAAAGCCTGCTCTCCTGAGCCAAATGACCAAGGAAGTTGTTGCCTGAGAAGCCAGAAAACATCAGGACTATAATTGCTCTACTCCAGCCAAACACCACAGAAAAATCTATAGCCCTTCCAACCTCATTCTAGTGGAGAGATTAGATTTTCATCCCCACATGTGGTAACAAGGCCCTATCCCCACTGGGAAGGTGTCAAAAGGGACCTAGTAGTGACCTGGGGCATTCAGTGCCTCCAGGAAGTAATAAGTGTCTCCAGAGGACCTGATGCCAGTAGAGAGGCCTAGTGAGAATCCAGGGTTTCCACCCCCCACCAGGCAGTAATGAGGTGAGACCCTGGCCTTCCACTATAAGCACAGTGTCAGAAAAGGCCTCTTAAAAAAGAAGACAGAAATAAGACCCCAAATCTCATAGCATCATACCCAAAATTCCCAAGACTCAATTAAAATTCAAATGTCAGGGGTACTTGAGTGGCTCATTGGGTTAAGCATCCAACTTTGGCTCAGGTATGATCTCACATTTCATGAGTTCAAGCCCTGAGTCGGACTCTGTGCTGACAGCTCAGAGTCTGGGGCTTGCTTCAGATTCTGTGACTCCCTCTCTCTCTACCCTTCCCCTGCTCATACTCTGTCTCTCTCTGTCTCTCAAAAAGTAAATAAATGTTAAAAAATTTATTTTAAAAAATCAAATGTCATACCATACTGCTATTGCATTACTAGTGTATGGAAACAGAACCATTTTCTGTATATTACTTTTGTATCCTGAAATTTTCCTGTATTCACTTATCAGTTCTAGTAGTTTTTTAGTGGAGTCTTTAGGGTTTTCAATATATAGTATCATGTCATCTGCCAAGAGTCAACGTCTTACTCCTTCCTTACCAGTTCAAATGCCTTTTATTTCTTTCTCTTGTCTGATTGCTGTGGCTAGGATTTCCAGTACTATGTTGAATAAAAGTGGTGAAAGTGAACATCTTTGTTTTGTTCCTGATCTTAAAGTAAAAACTCTGTTTTTCACCATTAAGAATGATGTTAGCTGTGGGTTTTTCATATGCACCCTTTGTCATGTTGAAGTATGTTCCCTTTAAACCTACTTTATGGAGACTTTTTATCATGAATGGATGCTGTACTTTGTCAAATGGTTTTTCTGCATCTACTGAGATAATCATGTGGTTTTTATCCTTTCTCTTATTGATGTGATGTATTACATTGATTTTCAAATACTGAACCACTCTTTCAATCCTGGAATCAATCCCACTTGATCATGGTGGATGATTTTTTTAATGTATTGTTGGACTTGGTTTGTTAATGTTTTGTTGAGGATTTTGCACCTATGTTAATGAGAGATATTTGCCTGTAGTTCTTTTTTATCATAGGGTCTTTATCTGGTTTTAGTATCAAGGTAACACGCCTCACAGAATGAGTTTGGAAGCTTTCTTTCCTCTTCCATTTTTTTTTGTAATAGTTTGAGAAGAATAGGTATTAGCTTGTCTTTAAATGTTTGGTAGAATTCAGCTGGAAAGCCATCTGATCCTGGATTTTTGTTAAAATTGTTTTATTTTTTATTCAATTCCATTGCTAATACTAAGTCTATTCAAATTTTCTATTTCTTCTTGTTTCAATTTGGGTAATTTATTTATTTCTAGGAATTTATTCATTTCTTCTAGGTTGTCCAATTTGCTGACATACAATTTTTACAGTATGTTCTTATAATCCTTTGTATTTCTTTCTTTTTTTTAAGATTAGTTATTTTGAGAGAGAGAATGTGTGTGCATGAGTGGGGAAGGGTCAAAGAGAGAAGAAGAGAGAGAATCGCAAGGCCCCATGCTCAGCACACAGCCTGATGTGGGACTCCTTCTCAGGACTGTGAGATCACGACCTGAGTCGAAATCAAGATTTGGTTGCTTAACTGACTGAGCCACTCAGGGGACCCTCTTTTGTATTCCTGTGGTGTCTGTTGTTACTTCTCCTCCTTCATTTCTGATATTATCATAATCCTCTTTCTTCTTTTTTTTTTTTTTTTGGTGAGTCTCACTAATTTTATTGATCTTTTCAAAGGAGCAACTCCTGGTTTCATTATCTCTTCTATTTTATATTTTAGCCTTTATTTCATTTATTTCTGCTCTAATCTTTATGTTTTTTTCCTTCTACTGGCTTTTGGATGTTTCTTCTTCTAGCTCCTCTAGGGGCAAGGTTGAGTTGTTTATTTAAATATTTCTTGCTTCTTGAGGAAGGCATGTATTGCTCTAATCTTCCCTTTTAGAACAGCTTTTATTGCATCTCAAAGATTTTCATGCATTGAATTTTCATTTTCATTTGTTTCCGTGTATTTTTTTATTCTCTCTTTGATTTCTTGGTTGACTCATTCATTGTTTAGTAACATGTTATTTAGCTTCCATATATTTTTTTCCATATTTTTTCCTTGTGATTGCTTTCTAGTTTCATAATGTTTCAGTCAGTAAATATGCATGATATGATTTCAATAGTTTTGAGTATGTTGAGACTTGTTTTGTGGTCTAACATGTGATATATTCTGGAGAATGTTCCATTTGTGTACTTGACAAAATATGTATTTTTGCTGTTTTAAGATAGAATGTTCTGAACATCTGTTAGATCCAACTTCTCCAATGTGTCATTCAAAGCCACTGTTTCCATGTTGATTTTCTGGTTGGATGATCTCTCCATTGATGTAAGTGGAGTGCTAAAGTCTCCTATTAGTATTGTATTACTATCGATTTCCTTTATGGTTATTAATAGTTTCTTTATGTATTTGGGTACTCTCATGTTGGGTGCATAACTATTTACATTTTTTTTGAAAGACAGAGAGAGAGAGTGTGTGCATGAGTGGGTGAGGGGCAGAGGGAGAGAGAATCTTAACTGACTGAGCCACCCAGACATTCCAATATTTACAACTGTCATCTCTTCTTGTTGAATTGTTTACTTTACCATTATGTAGTGTTCTTTGTCTCTGTCTTTATAAGTATTGCTATCTCAGTCTTCTTATTAAAATGTCCATACTACCCAAAGCAATCTACAGATTTAATGCAATCCTGATCAAATTACCAGCAACATTTTTCACAGAACTAATAAAAATAATCCTAAAATTTCTAAGATCAATAGATCCTTAATAGCCAAAACAAACTTGAAAAAGAGCAAAACTGGAGCTATCACAATCCCAGATTTCAAGAAATAATACAAAGCTGTAGTAATCAAAACAGTATGGTACTGGCACAAAAGTAGTAGACACATAGAGTAATGCAACAGAAAGATCAGAAATACACTCACAATTTTAGAATTAATGTACAACAAAGGAGCCAAGAATATACAATGGGAAAAAGACAGTCTCTTCAAAAAATGATGTTGGGGACTTTACAGCCTCATGCAAAATAATGAGACTGGACCAATTTCTTATACCACTCAGAGAAAAAAAAAAAACTAAAAATGTATTAAAGATCTAAATGTAAGATCTGTAACCATAAAATTCCCAATAGATAACATAGGCAATAATTTCTTTAGAACCATAGAAACCATAGAAACATTTTTCTAGATATGTCTCCTCTGGCAAGGGAAACAAAGACAAAAATAAACTGGGATGGTTGGGTGGCTCAGTCGGTTGAGCATCCAGTTCTTGATTTTGGCTCAGGTCATGATCCCAGGCTTGTGGGGTTGAGCCCTACATTGGACTCCATGCTGAGTGTGGAGCCTGCTTTGGATTTCCCCCCACTCCCTCTCCCCCTCTCCCTTGCTCATGCACTCTCTCTCTCCCTCTCTCCAAAAAGACAAAAAAAAAAAAAAAACCAACAACAAAAAAGCAAAAGTAAACTATCGGGACTACATCAAAATAAGGAGCTCTTGCACAGGGACTGAAACCATCAACAAAGCAAAAAGGCAGCCTACTGAATGGGAAAAGATATTTACAGATGATCTATTCAATAAGGGATTAATATCCAAAATTTTATAAAGAACTTAAACAGTGCATCACACAATAAAAGAAATAATCTTGTTAAATGGGCAGAATATAAGAATAGACATGTTTCAAAGACATACAGATGGTCAGTAGACACATGAAAACCTACTCAACATCATTAATCGTCAGGGAAATGCAAATCAAAACATACCTGTCAGAAGGGCTAAAATCAAACACACAAGAAGCAACAAGCATTGGCAAGGATACGGAGAAAAAAGAAACCTTGTGCACTGTTGTGAGAATGCAAGCTAGTGAAACCATTGTGGAAAAGAGTATGAAGTTTCCTCAAAAATTAAAAATAGAATTACCGTACAATCCAGTAATTCCACTTCTGGATATTTATCCACAGAAAATGAAAATACCGATTCAAAAAGATATATGGACCCTATGTTTATCGCAGCATTATTTATAAAAGCCAAGGTATGGAAGTAACCCAAATATCCATCCATAAATGGATATAGAAGAGGTGGGGTGTATATATATATACACAATACATACATATATATATATATATATATATACACATACATACACATATACAATGGGATATTATTCAGCCATAAAAACGAATGAGATCTTGCCATTTGCAACAACATTGATGGATCTACAGAATACAATATTAGGTGAAATAAGTCTCTCAGAAAAAGGCAAATACCATATGATTTCACTTATATGTAGAATTTAAGAAACAAAGCAAATAAACAAATTAAAAAGAGACACACAAAAAAAGACTCTTAGAGAACAAACTGGTGGATGCCTGACTAGTGGTTGCTGGAGGGGAGGTGGGTGGGCTGATGGGTGAAATAGGTGAAGGGGGATATGAGTACACTTACCTTGATGAGCACTGAGTACTGAATAGAATTACTGAATCATTATATCATACATATGAAACTAATATAACACTATGTCAATTATACTTGAATAACTATTTTAAAATTGAAAAAAGAAATTGAAATAAACATGATTTATCACTGTGGCTTACCTTTTTTGAGAATATTTGCCCAAATGTTAAAATTTTTCTAGTAGTCCCATTTAAAAAAATAAAAAGAAATGAATAAAATATATTTTAAGTAAAATTATCTAAAATATTTATTTAAATGTAATCAACCCCAAATTTAATATTAAGAGAGTTTACTTTTTTATATTAAGTTATAAAAATTCTGTATTTAGCATTGACAGCATATTTCACTTCATACTAACCACATTCATGTACTCAATAGCTACATTTGTCATGTGGCTATTACATCGTGTGGTGCGGCACTACAGTGTTGGTATAAGAAACCATGGAATTTGATGCTCAGATCAAAGCTGTTCTTTCCAGTATCATTATACTTCTCATTAGATATTAATTAGGAGAATATTTCCCAGATATAATGTAGATAGTTAAAAATTTCCATTTATAGGGGCACCTGGGTGGCTCACTCAGTTAAGTGCCCGACTTCAGCTCAGGTCAGGATCTAACGACTTGTAGGTTCCAGCCCCCAGTCTGGCTCTGTGCTGACAGCTCAGAGCCTGAAGCTTGTTTCAGATTCTGGGTCGCCCTCTCTCTCTGCCCCTACCCTGCCCGTGCTCTGTCTCTCTGTCTCAAAAATAAATAAACATTAAAAAAATTGTTTTTTTTAAACTTCTATTTATAAATACTTATTTTTAAAAAAATTAATGTTTATTTAATTTTGAGAGAGACAGAACGTGAATGGGGGAGAGGCAGAGAGAGAAGGAGACACAGAATCCGAAGCAGGCTCCAGGCTCTGAGCTGTCAGCACAGAGCCCGATATGGGGCTAGAACCTACCAACCATGAGATCATGACCTCAAGAGATCAAGAGACCTCAAGAGACCTCCATGAGACCAAGAGCCGAAGTCGGACTCTTACCGGACTGAGCCACCCAGGTGACCCTATAAGCACTGATTTATATAAAGACTCTCTTTGTACTTTGCGACAACAAAAAAATACAGTGATAAATTAGACAAAGAGGCAGTACTGCTGCTCTCATCTGAAATCACTGTTAAAAATTTGGTGCTAATCAAAACTCCCTTATTTCTCTTTCCTCTTAGTAAATAAATATCAAAATTTGGACTTATTTATTAAAATTAGACTCATTTTTGTTCAGTTTGTACACCGAGGTTATCTTTTTATATGCAAACAGGGTTTAAATAATAAACCCCCCCAAAAAAGGGAATTAGTTGATAATTATTCAATGACTGATCGCCAGGTCAATTCAGTATCAGTACACTAACATCCTGCCATCATGGAACTAAACAAGAATAAAAGGAAAAAGAGAAAAGAAGATAAATGTTAATAAGAATGAATCTTCGTTTCCATAAACTGATTTTTATTATGAACTTGACATGACCTACATCTAAATTTAAAGGCTGAACATTATTACACCATGCTCATAAAAAAAAGGTGGGTGTTTAAAATTATAGCAGTGGGAAATTGGACTCTATCAACCCTCATTAACTGCAAATTTGATCACAGATTTTCCCAGTAGCATAAGGGAATACCTCCAGGAGAAAACCATAAGACTTTAGTCTGAGAGAAATATAAGACTGGGAACTAGTATATCTGAGTTATGCAGCGACAATATGGCTTTTTCAAATGTGTATTAATTCTGGTCCATTTTTCTTGTGTGACTAAGATTTCTGATATATATAAACAAGATTAGGACATGGCGCTCTAATAAAGCTTCTCCCACACTGATGAGTACTTTTTTTCATTGGATGATTCTTCATAAATTCTGTCAAGGTATTTTTTTGAGAAGAATACAAAAAAGAAATAGTCTCTCATTCATGGTTTGCCACTTTTCATTTTTTGCTTCAAATGTGCAAAGTTTAAAAACTCTCTGTTACGTAATTTCCAAAGTTCTAGGTGGGTATTCAGAAAAGTAAATGAAACCATGAGAGTTTTACAAGGTCAGCGCTGAGAGCAATCAGAATCTGTGTCACCAGTCAAGGGTGGTGTATGACCTACCTCCTCATATCTTTCAGTCACATTTATCAGTTGTCAACTAGACAGTTCTTCCTTTTGATAAAGCATTATCTTGTGTGGTTCTGTTTAAAATATAAGAATTCTTGAGAAGGGAAAGTGCAATGTCTAGAGTAATAAGTTTATTATTATATTATTATCTCAGTACAGCTGAGCCCAAGCAGTAGGAAAAGACTCTGAAATTAGGAGCAAGAGCTGAAGGCAGAGCAGGTAAAATATCAAAGGTGGTGATTAGGAGTCAGAAAGCAAGTTTGGCCTATATTATATTTCCCTTAGTACTGGCTTGAATGCCTGGAGAGAAATGTCATACAGAAAAGGCCTCCTAATTGTTTTCAAGCCTACTTGTTTTTTTTCAAGGCGACTTATTTTTAAACATTCACATTTACTGTGAGAATGAGGGTAGTGTGGGAGATACAACGGCAACAGTTATCCAAACACTAGCTCCTGGTCTGCACTGCACAGAGTGCCTCATATTCTAATAAAACCACCCCAGTCTTATTGGCTTAAAGAACCAAAGTGTCTTGTTTGGGGCAACAACAGCCACTGAGAAAGTCCTAGAATGGAAAGAAACAACAGACAGCTCCTGGAATTATCCCTCACTTACCAGTGGCCCATCACTACAATTACATTTGTACTGAGGCACCATATTTAAATTATAGGCCTATCAGATTATGGGCAATGGTGTGGATAGTGAACTGTAAGACTCATTTTCATGCCAGTGTTTATGAGCTGGATTGAAGTTAGCTGTTGGCACAAATATTTCCTTTATAACTAAGTTTTAACCGTATGATGGCTTTTCTTTGGAACATATTTGATTTTCTCCAAGTTACATAGGAAACCAATAAGTTTGAATCTCTGGTTTCTACATTGACTAACAGGAGACAGAAGGAATCCAAATTGTTTGGTTTAATAGAAGACTATCTACTTACTATCAAATAAGTTATACCAATATTTGAGGGAGGTGAGGTAATAGACCAAAACGGGGGATAATTAAAACAACTTTTGGACCATGTCTATAAAATATAAAGGAAAGAGTCGTTTTATGGTGATTTTTATTTGTTTATCCTCTGTGTAATTGCGACACAGTGATAGACATCACTACGCAGTTGATTTGGTTCAGTTCATGTTGCATCCCTGAGTTACAAAATTGCTTATTTTGTGGTAATTTTGAAGAATGCAACTACATATTTATATCAACTAGGGATAGTCTCTGTGGCTGAAGGAAGCCATTACTTTTGTGTAAGCATGATCATTATGACTTTAAATTGAAATTTTCAGAGAAATCACTACCTAGTTAACTTTCAAAAATTTTTCCTGAAGCAAGAATTTAGAAGACTCAACTTGATTGTGCTTGAATAGTTGCAACTCAAGTGATACGGTAAGAAGCTTCCTCTTGAGGCACAAGAAGACATTTATCTGTTTTAAATAATTACTTTAATGTGCTTAATTACCTTATCATTTTGAATGCACTGTAGTCAACAGGACGACTAATATCCAGTGTTTCCTATTTTGTAGTCTCTTAGAAGAATACAGGGAAATGTTTATAAGGCATTTTATTCCTTATGCCGGCAGCTAAAATAGGAGATTTTAGAAGTACCTAGAGATATGGAGATACTAAATTACATGCAAGACATCACTGGAGAATCTGGAAATAAAAAGGATTTATTCTCCCTAGGCTACTTGAAAGCTGCCTTCTCACAAATAAATGTTAAGATGCCCTAATATACATTGCTTTCACTATTTCAATCTTAGTTACTAAATAATTTTATAATAAATAATTGACGTTTCGTTAACTGACGGATCTCCTGAAATTCAACAAACAAACAAAAGCATGACCTAGAAGGCTAATAAAAGTTCCTAATTGGGAAATTGGTCCCTAGGAGCATGTTTTCATTCAGCCTAAAGGACTGCTTTATAGCTAGATTATGGTTTTTATTTTCAGGTGGTTTCTCTAATTCGCATGTACATGTACACACACACAACAACACAAAAACATTTTCTTTGAAGACAATTAAAATATAAAAAATTATTTTGCCAATCAGGTTAACTACCCAGATGTTCCTTTAAATAGATCACATATTTTTCTCTTCACTAACATATTTATTTCAGAATGAGAAAAGCCTTCAAGATGTGGAGTTTACCACAAATCTCTTTCCTGATAGAATTTCTATATTTTTCCACAGAGCCTCTTTTATCCTGGGAAGAGAATTATTATGTGTGTTTTTCGCCATGTTCAACTTATTTTCTGTCTTCTGCGCTGGAACATAGGGACGTGAAAATTAATTGTTTTCTCTCATTTTTAAAATCATTCTTCATGTATAATCTATGCATTAAATTTGATCTGCATATTTATACTTTTTTAGTGATGATTATTTTATAATGAAAATGCTTATTAAAATATAGCATTACAAATATTGTCTGATCAATATGACTCATCATATCCAAACATTTTTCAGGGTAGAAAAGTTGACAAACTAAGACAAACTATTTATCTTGAACAGATTTCATTAATCTGTTAATAGAGCTCAGTTTAGTTTTCAGTGTGCAATGGAGCAACAGAAAGGTGGCTGGGCTGTGTTCAGGTTTTGGTGATAAGTACTATGACACAACTGTTATTACCATAGGACTCATTTTCTTTATCTGATCTCATGAATTAGCTTTTATTTTGATGATGATATGCAATTCACAACTTTTATGTCCTAGTTCCTTTCGTTTTTCTCATTAAGTTTAATAAAATGGGAATTACGGATATGTGTTAAGCTAACATAATGAAGGGGTAGAATACTGTAAAGATCCTCTGTAATAAAATAACTGAATATATTTTTTTACCTAGTGTTTAATTTTAAGCTAAACTATTAAAAACTATTTTGTCTTCACTCAAATCTGACATCTTTTATTTAATTTTCTTACATAAATTATCCGACTACCTATTATTCTTAGAATAGTAAAGTGGTTTAATTTCTGTGAATAAAATATTGAAGTAATAAAATTTTGAAGAAATGTCATGCTGATTTGTGAATTACAGGGTTTCTTCTCTTCCTGTAATGATTTAAAATGCTTTATTTCACACTCTTCAACTCATCCCTTTCACCATCAATTCTTTGTCATGTAACATATAACAGGAAATCAAGATATGATTTTTTTCAAAAATTGCAGCTCAGAGAAACATAAAATAACCATTGCTAGTTAGACTTTGTTGTAGCAGCATAAGTAAAAAATAATAAATCTACAGGACCATTTGGTAATTTTTATTGTATCTTATTTATTTTCAAAAAGGTAACTCATCTGCTCAGCATCCCTTAAAAGAAACTTTTATGTCAACTTTCTAATGGTATTTTTTTCCTGTACTTTCTAATGGTATTTTTTTTTCTGTAAACTGAACAGATCAAATCAGCTCAGTGTTATATGAGCATAATTTAGGTACATGTAATTTTAGGACATTTTTAAAAATTTCATTACTTTTTTATTACATACCAACTAGTTTATATTTTATGTCTTTACAAAGAAAAAGCTAAAAAAATTAAAACCATTGTTATATGGTTTTAAAACTCATAATTCCAGATTCCTCTACTTATAAGATAGAATGGCCCAGCAGCTATTTTCACCATCACTGACTTCAGTTCCATTCAATAATACAGTACATAATGCAAAAGTAACTAGTCATGCACAAAAATGTCTCAAATATAGTAAAATGTACACAGAATAAAGGTAATTTATAATGACAAATAAGAACTGTAATTTATCTTGGCTGTGCTTCAGAAATTTAGCGTCACCTGCCTTCGCCAAGGCACAAAGCAGGAAGAGGTGAGCATGGCTGTCCCCAGAAGTGGGCAAAGTATGTATAAAGGTATCCATGTACACGAAAGACTTAAAACTGCTCAGTCTCGCTGGGAACACTGAAAAGGAAATGCTGTAGCTTCCCCCTCCTATTCACCTTTGGATCAAGTCCACAGTCTTATTTCATCATAGAGAAAATACAATTGGCAAGGATCTCTAAAAGTAAATCACAATTTGGGCAAATGAAAGAAAATACTTCACTATTCCCAAAGTTTGTTTGTATCTTCTGGATCAGAAGTATTTTGTAGACAAAGGAGAGTTTCACAAAACCGAGATGTCATACAGATGAAGGGACAAGGCATTTTCCACAGAAGCTTAACAATGTCAAACTTTCAAATGGCTCTTACAGTA
Source organism: Prionailurus viverrinus (assembly GCF_022837055.1). Lineage (NCBI taxonomy): Eukaryota > Metazoa > Chordata > Mammalia > Carnivora > Felidae > Prionailurus > Prionailurus viverrinus. The sequence goes on along the minus strand of NC_062566.1, from coordinate 91,895,738 downwards.
TAACCATTACATGTTACAGTAGTGTGGGTTCTGGGGATCCTTTGGCAGCAAATGCTGATTTAAAGGGCATGGGGTCTCTTTGGGTTGATCTGCTTGCTGGCCTGTTCTTGCAGAGCTACACAGATTTTCACTTTATTCCAGAGTTCAGTTAAAATTTCTATTTTTGCTCAAGAATAGCTCCCTGCTGAGTAGCATATGAACCTACATCATAGTCTACTTTTTCAGTTATCTCTAGGAGAGACTTTTTATCTTGTAACCATTGAATAGATTCCTAAAACACTGCCCTCCTGTGATCTTTTACAACTTGTGCTTCCATTTCTTCCATTTGTGAGACAGCTTCATGAAAAGTAAACAATTGTGGAGAAACCTCTTCTTCACTGTGTTCACAAAGAAGTTTTACATTGGATCTCTGAAGGGAACTGCCCATTCCCCACTCTGCCTCTAAGACATCCATCTGATTTGGTGGACAGTGCATCATTGAATGAAGATCCCCAACATCAGCTGGATCCACAGTCAATTCTCTCACCTTATTTGCATACCTTAATGCATCAAGAGTATTTTCACAGGATGCCATTCCTGAAGAGTTTGTAGCTATCATGCAGGCATGAGAGTTTTCACCCATGAATTAATCTCTTAACACCTGAGTGACTTCGCTTGCTCGGAAAGGAGTAGGAGGTTTATTTCTACCTAAGGCTCTAATTCATTTCTGCAGTGCTAAAAGTCTTTTTACGAATTTCTGCACCTTCAAGCCTAGTTTGCCTGTCTGCACTGGAAATACCAGCACCTCTGTCATTTCCAGGAAAATCAATAAGAGAAAATTTCCCATGTAGTTTTCCTTTCCTTCTAAGAATAATCTGAAATACTGCATTGCTCCAAGGTGAATGTGCATTTGAAGATATTTGACCAGATGTTCTGCAACTGTTGCCTATGTCAATGAGTTTCAGTACATCTTCAACACATTTGACTTCCTGTTCCTGTAATCACACCACTTGAGCTGTCAGCACAGAGCCTGATGCAGGGCTCTAACCCACAAAGTGTGAGATCATGACCTGAGCTGAAGTCGGATGCTTAACCAACTGAGCCATCCAGGTGCACCCCACCTTCTAGCATTCTTAATTTTGCTTTCCTGTTTAGCAAGTCAAACACATTTACACTATAAATTTCAAAGAAAACTGCATATACTTGAAGTTCTAACTTCTTATAGTTTGGTCTTTGGCTTTAAGAAAATATCTCAAGCTGCTAAAGCATGAATTCCTTCAGAACAATCTTGGTTCGTTCCTTCCCTATGTTTGAGGTTTTCCACTTGCAGCAAAGGACATAGCCATTCTCCTTTCAAATAGAGTTTCCACTATTGGTCTACCTGTAATCCTTCTAAACCATTTCACTTAGGATCTGAGTCATGAAAGGCAAAATCAAGACCAAATGTTTGGTTTTCTATGTGACTTATTGAGACAAAACTAAAAGTAGACTTATATACCATTACAATATTTTTACTAGGGATTATGATTACATCTAGAGCTTTAATTTGAGTTTATTTTTTACTGAATGGTCATTTTCATCAATAAGACCTGCTGTTGTCAATGATCTACAATCCTTTTAAAGTCTCTGATCATACACAGAATTTCCTAATTAGGGTTTGTAGCATCAACATCCCAGGCTCTTAAGTTTTTTCTGTTATAGTTCCCTGTTTTTGTTTTTTGTTTTCTTTGTTTGCTTGTTTGTTTTTTATAATTTTTCTACTTTTTTCACACAGATTTTTCACGTGTATTCTGTTGTGAAGAGGAAGGCTTTTCAGGAAGTTGACTAGGTTGTTCATGTGCAGAGCCAACCACTCTGATATCTTTTGGAGGAAGGTCATTTTTAACAGAAGCCACAGTCTGTCTATTCTTTACAATTTTGTTTATTTTGGCTGAGGATGCTGGAGGTAGAGGTGTTTCTGAACTGGATTCAATTTCTTCATCAGGAACAGAGTCATGGTTGAGTGAAAAGATGCTCTCCAGGTCAGTATCTTTGCCCTTTATATCTCCATTTCTATCCATTCAACAGTAACACTTCCATTATTTTCATTTAAGAATGATACCATTGCTTTGATATATTTGGGTTTGCTAATTAGGGCCTTGAATTTGTTCTCATTTCTGGTACTCCGTGGGTTTTCTCCTTTACAATAAAAATTATTTCCAAGCCTGACTGGGTCTCACTACACACCCCAAGCACATGACATTAAACATTTTCCCCAAGAGGAACCACTTCTTGGCTAGATCTCCACATAAATCCCAATCTGCATGTTGCTGGAGTTGGCCATTACCATCACCTCATCTAAGGTGGGGTGGCGGGTAGTTATGACACTATGAATGCAAGCAGGGCCTGCAGGGCAAGGAGTGATGTTGGGCATCCAGGAACCAGGAGAGTGGAACAGACCACGCTCGATTACCTAAAGCTGACTCAGGTCACAGAAATCATTGTTTTATGTAAGTAACTTAAAAACTTCTTCATAAAATTAATGAAATAAATTAATGGCCATAGAGAGAAAATGCCCACAAATATATCCAGAGGACATGGTGGGCAAATTTTTCCCCAAAAGACAAGTTTCTTTTTAATAAAGTGAAGTCTTCATTTGTAATTTTGTAAATTATTAAGTTGAAAAAATTTTTAATTTAGTCCAGTGTAAACAGAGTCAGTGGCATACAACCTTATCATAAAACATTGAGAAATAAAACTTGCGGAGTTGAAAGACTACTTTCTCAATCTTTTAAATTCACTAAATTCTAAAATTTCATCATTTTATTTTCAGTCCTCAAGCTGTCCAACATAATACTATATATGCTGCACAAAGATGGGAAATCAGAAAGCATAAAAGTATACACTCTCCCAATTCAAGACAACTGCATTCATATTAAAAATATTATTATTGATTACATACACGTGGGCATTTTGTTGATTTGAGATTAACAATTTAAAATGTAAGGTTTAGAAGCTCAAATAATCTTTCAGTTTCTCATAAATTATTAAATTCTATGTTTGTTTTTTTTTTTAACATTCTTGCCCTTCTTTCATCCTTGTCCCACCAAAAGAAGATTAAAAAAGGAAAATAAATGTACTGGGAATAAAATCTGGTAAATTGCTATTGAAACCCACTGGCTTTGTTTGAACAAGATTTTACCACTTACTTACTAGCCACATGGTTTGGGCAGGTTACTTAATTTCTATGACTGTTAAACTTTTGTTCTGGTTTTGAAAAGTTGATAAACTGATATGACTATACCTTCAGAGTTTCAGGATGGCTAAAAGTAATGCATGCAAAATAAACAGCATAATGAATGCATTTGGTACTTATTCAATATTTATCATTAATAAAATTATTATTTTTTAATGTTTATTTGGAGACAAAGAGAGAGTACAAGCAGGGGAGGGGAAGAGAAAGAGGAAGAGAATCTCAGGCAGACTCCACACTCAGCGCAAAGCCTGGCATGGGTCTCGATTTCATGAACCATGAGATCAAGAGCCAAAATCAAGAGTCAGACACTTAACTGACCATTCAGGCACCCCATCATAAATAAAATTATTTTTAAATGTTACTATAATGTACTGATTATTTTCTGAGGTCATTAATTACAATTATGATGAGAATCATAAATCCAATGTTGGATCATAGAAAACAATATAGACAAAGCAATATGAATAATGGCTCAGAAGTTCATTAGTCTTTGTTGCCTAACTGGCACCAATAACATGAATTTGCAATGAACACAGGGATTTTACAATTAAGTGGCTTATATTAGTAATATAAAAAGCAAAGCTCCTTTTAAGACTCAAAGTTGTTTGGGCTATATATTATGACTTGCACTAACACCTTAATCTTTGACAACTTTTCTCTGGACTCTATTAAAGACATCTTTCCCTGGTCTGGAACTTCTTTTTATAATATATATCAAGTCTTAAGTTAGGGAAATGTAAAATGTGATAGTAAAATTTACAAATGTTCAAAAGAATAGATGCTGAAAATATTCTCTCAAATGTAGACCAGACGTGAACAATGAAGTAAGATGGATTTCATTTTGATCTAATCATATCTATGCTATTTTATGTTCTGCGCAATCTTCGGGTTCTGATAATTGCCATTCTCTAGAGAGTTCTGTTCCTGTCATGGCCAAGTAATCTCCCTCTCGACCAACACTACTGCAGATAACAATTATAAACTCAACAAAACATAAACATTTTCCTCAAGGCACTGGAGAGGGATAGAAGCAAGCTGATATTCCATGGAAGTTGACACAAAGAGGAAGACAATGATACAGGATCAAATTATTTATGACTCATTCTGAGAGGAGTCTCAAGCCATTATAATTCAATGTGGCTAAAATTTAACAAAAACCCTGCAGTCCTACTGACATGAGAGAACATAGGACAGGATTTAGTAAAAATGCAGCCACTTAACGTAAGAGAGGAAATACCAAAAGGAAAAGTGAGAGGGGATCCCTAAATTTTCTCTGTCTAAATCCCTGGCTAATCTCTGAAACACTCATTCATAGGGAAAACTCAACTCAGGCTAAAAGGAGAAATGGTGTTTTATAGATCAAGCTCAGTGAAATTATAGGTCTTTGAAAATAAGTTGAAAAAAATAGAGACTTAACTAGAAAGCGAACTGAGGGTTGATGGAGGGAGGTGGGTGGGAGGTGGGCCAAATATGTGATGGGGATTAAGGAGGGCACTTGTGATAAGCACTGGGTATTACATGTAAGTGATGAATCACTGAATTCTACTCTTGAAACCAATTAATAATAATAATAATAAATAATAATAGTAATAAAATAGTCATCAGAAAGTCATAAGATCATCTATAGTTGCTAAAAATATCCATTGCAATGCCCAAGGAAACAATCCAAAATTAGTTAAAATCTAAAGAAATAGAAAGACATAATTAATTCAGAGGAAAGGACATTAAACAAAAGATAATACTGTGTTACCTAGATGTTGAAATTTGCAGACAAGGATAATAAAGCAGCTATTATAACTATGTTTAAAGATATAAAGGAAAATATAAGCATATTTGTAGATACAGTATGTTTGGTTCCAGACTACCCCAATAAAGCAAATATCACAATAAAACAAGTCAAATGGCTTTTGTTTTGGTTTCCCAGTGCATATAAAAGTTATGTTTATTCTATAGTCCATTAAGTAAACAATAGCATTATGTCTAAAAAACAATGAACATACCTTAATTAAAAAATACTTTATTGCTAAAAACATTAACTATCATTTGAGTTTTCAATGAGTCATAACCCTGATAACAGATTACCATAACAAATGTAATAATGAAAGAGTTTAAAATACTGTGAGAATTACTAAAACATATTACAGAGACATGAAGTGAGCAATTGCTATTGGAAAATATGGTGCTGATAGACTTGCTCAACACAAGATTGCCACAAATCTTCAATTTGTGAAAACACATTACCTGTGAAATGTATTCAAGTGAAGCACAATAGTTATAGGTCTATATGTTCACAAATAATGAAAAGATAGAAACACTGAATTAAGAGATAGAGACCATAAAAATCAAACAGCTGAGAAATCGTAAAACAGAACAAAACAAAAAATATATGAAATAAAACTCACTGGATGAGAAAATAATACTAATGACTGAGGAAAGATTCCCTGAACTTGAAGACAGATCAACAGAAATTATATAATATGGAGAATATATATGTTTATATAGTGATATGTTTATATATACATAATATATATAATATAAAATAAATATATTTGTATTTATATACAAATGCATATATATATACAGAATATATATATATAATATAAAATAAATATATTTGTATTTATATACAAATGCAGAAACATCTTTAAGCCAAATCTAAGTCTTCTCTTTCTCTGTCAGTTAATCATAGGCAAATCCCCATGAGGCCATGGTTGCAGGCTGAGAGAATGTAGCACAGCAGAAGTGAAGCCATGGGCCTTTGGACCACTTCTCAGGTAAGTTTCTCACGCCTTCAGGCCATATCATGTTATATACCACTTCTATTTGATGATGGAGCATGGTTGTGAATGCCCACTTTAAGGAGGTGAAATAAGACTCATTACATGATGGGCAGATCAGGACGCATGGTAATGTGATGGCTTAAGTTTAAGTATTCATTCTCTCCTCAGACCCAGTAGCAGGTCAAGAACTGTTTCTCAAAAGGAGAGTAGTTATCCAGAGGATAGTAGGGCTCTGCTCTAAAATCCTAAGGGCCCGTGCTGCAATTCACCTACAAAGGCCTGCCAAAACCTACAAACAGCCTCCCTATCTGCCACTGACACTTCAAGCACCACTGAATCTACTGCATCACATGGCCCAAGTGGCAGAGCAGTTTTCAAGGCAGGATGGACCTGTAGCAAAGCCATCTTATGTTCTGGGCCCCACTCAAATCTAGCAGCTTTTCAGGTCACTCAGTAAATTGGACAGAATAACACATCCAAATGATGAAGATGCTGCCTCCAATATCCAAAGAGATACACCGGGAATTGTGCTTCTTTTTGCTTATAGTGGCCAGATGCAACAATTTATCTTTCACTTAAAAGGAGTATTTTGACATGATCCACACTTCTAGAACCCTAGAAATTTTGCTATGTAAAAGGCCCCAGAGTTACTGGATTTATTTCCCACCATGTTTTCTATTCAACAAGATAAACTAAATATAGGACCATACACAAAGATCTTTAAAATTGGTAGTGAAACAAATAACCACAAGTGAAAGTCAGAAGACAGAAATCAAATGCAATCATAACACAAGAATTTCACATATAAAAGCATCAAAAACAATATAAAAATATTACATACTAAATATTCAATGAAATAAAATTTGCAATCAGAAAAAATGAGATATCAAAAGCTAATTTAACATGGTGAGGTGTATTTTTGTAAACAATCAATAAACATTCAATAATAAAAGCAGAGTTGTTGAAAAAAATCAGAAAATGTATAAACTGTATTCTACCATAGAATAAAATATACGGAGACAGAAAGATGTAAAATATTAAGGTCATTTTAATACATATGAAGTGTTGAACTAAAAATTCTAGTGTTTATTTAATCAAAATACCTAAAAAAGAATAGAAAATATAGATGGAGCAGAAGAAAAATTTAAAGGGATGATAGATCATAGCTGTGCAATTTTTAGGTAATAAAGACATGGATAAGTGGAAATTGAAAGCACAGTATATTTTTTAAAAATCTGTATTTTAACACATTGACATGGAGTTATAAAATTTCCAATAAAATAGAGATGATTTTAAAAGTACCTGGTGATAAAAGACAGATCCTTTAAAATAAACAACCAAAAGCTTCAAAAAGTAAAAGGAATTTAGAAAAGAATAGAATAAAATCTTCAAAGAGCTGAGAGTAAATCCCAACATTTTAGTTGTCTACACAGAAATACTCTTTCACAATTTAGGGCAAAACAAAGACATTTCTAGATTTCAAAATATGGAGAATTTAGCATAAATGCCCTGCCTCACAAACCATTCTAAAAGAAGTACTTTATACATTATTCCAAAATGTTCATTTACCACATGTTTGTTAAGGGTCTACCATGTGTTAGATGTTCTTTTATGTCCTGAAAATACAACCAAAATCCTTCCTATCAATGCACTTATGTTCTCACTTGTGATACAGATAAACAAAAACATAAATAAGTGAAAAATAAATGAATATATACATACACACATACTATATAAGTATGTAGTACGTTAAAATATGCCATGTAGATAATAAGAAAAGTAAATCAGAGAAGGAACTATGGCATGTCTGGTGTGGGATTATGATTTAAATACAATACAGAAATTCATGGAGGAATATTTGATTCATGTGGATCAAGAAAAAAATATTTTGAGCAAAGGAAAATCAAGTGAAAAAGATTCTAAGACAGGTACATGTTCTGTCTTTTGTGGAATAGTAAGAAAGAATAATTAGAAGAGATGAGGCTAATGTAATAAAAAAAAAACCTGGAAATCATATAGCTGTAATGTGGACCACTTTAAGGCTTTTCTCTCTTAAAATGATTAAGATGAGAGTTTTTGAAGGGTTTTGGGTAAAAGGCTGAAATACATGATGTGAGAGATGGGGGGAAATGAAAAGAGGTAGAGGAGACGGTACAGAAAGAAGGGAAGAGAAGAGGAAAAACAGGAGAAGGTGAAGAAGAAAAAGAATGGAAGAGGGAAGAGAGAGGAAGAGGAGGTGGAGAAGGATGAGGAGTTACCAAAGGGCTATCACAATCATCACAGCAAAAAGGGACTTTGACTTGGGCCAGAGTGGCTGCAATGGAAGAAGAAGTAGAGGTTGTTTTCTGAAAATAGTCAATGGATATTGCCAAGAGATTGCTAAGAGGTATGAGGGGAAACAAGAAAAAAAGAAGAAAAAAAAAAAGATGATCTCAAGGTTTTAGCCTGAACAACTGAAAGAAAGTTGCTGTTTGCTGAGATGATATCTGAGAAAGAACAAAAAAATTGGGGGGAAATATAGTTTAAATTCAGAGCTTGTTAAGTCTGAGATTCTTAGACGTCCAAGTAGAGATTTAGACTAAGCAGGTAGTTCTTTTATGCAAAGAAGAGTTCCAGGCTACAGAAGGAATTTGGGGATTATTACCATAGGAGAATGAGTGAAGATGAAGACTAGACCAGGTCCAAGCAATGAACCCTGGGATTTGAGAATGAAAATGCTATCTAAATGCCAATATATCTGAATATTTAAATGAAAAAGGACAAATTCTTGAAAAACACAAATTACCAAAACTAACCCAAGGAGAAACAATATCTAAATAAAAAATATACAATATACAAAAAATGTCCATAACAATACTCTTCATGAACTTCGTACACTTAAACAATTCATATGTCAGTTCACATTTGGGATAGTCACTTAATGCAATATCATAAAGCAATGAAAATGACTAAAATCATGCAAGATACAACAGCTTATATAGATTCCACAGACATCATGTTAGGCAGAAGAGGCCCAACTCATACTGCTTATTCCATATTCATAACATTCCTGTGCAGTCAGAAATAATCTACTATAGGTATTAGAATATTTGTTTCCTACAGTGTGTTAGTAATGCCTTGTACCTTGATCTTTGATTACTTATTTTTATTTTTTAAGCTTTGTTCAGCTATTATCTGAGTCTTTTTAGAATAATCATCAAACTATACAGTTTTAATTTCATCCACTTTTATGCTAAACTTCTAAAAACACTTTTTTAATTATTAGAAAATAAAAAACAAATGAGCAGAACTAGCCAGAAACATATTTAAAATATTAATGTATTAAAAGACTAGCTCTATGTGTTATTAAAATATTCTATAAATCTACCATGATTTAATAGGGTTTATACTAGTACGATACTCGTATTTTAAGAAAAAGATAGAATATAGGTACTGAATAGGTATTATAAGTATGAAAAGGCCTTAAAGAGACAAATCCAGAAGCAATTGACATAATAAATTTCACTACATATACTTTGAAAATGTCTGAATAAATAAATTCAAACACTACAGAAAAATTGGGAAAATATTTGTAAAATATAGGATATATAAGTATCTAAATTTTTATAAATCAGTATTAACCACCTACTAGAAAAACAATTAAATATTAAATAATCTAAAGAGTCCACAATAAAATACAAATGTCTTTTGAATATAAGATGCTCAATTTGACTCATAATCAGATTTTCTACTTCTTCTAGGTTTGTTTGTGATAAGCATATATTTTCCACATGAGAAAACAATAAAATATTTATAAAAACACCATTTTTATTTTAGTAAGACTGGTAAGTTAAATCTTGCTGTGCTTGGAAATATTTTTCATTAAAATTTGCTATTATGTAGTAAAATTCCTGAAAGTAGCAGCCTCTATTACACCCTTTGAAAATTCAAGTCATTGCCTTCAACTTTTTAAAATTGAAACCAAGAGTTGGTGTGGGTGGGTGGCTCAATTGGTTAAGTATCTGGCTCTTGATCTTGGCTCAGGTCATAAGCTCATGGTTTTGTGGGTTCAAGCCCCACATCAGGCTCTACGTTGACAATACAGAGCCTTCTTGGGATTCTCTCTCTCCCTCTCTCTTTCTCTGCCCCTCCCCCATTCATGAGCCTGCTCTCTCTCTCACACGAATAAACTTAAAAAACAAATAAACTGAAACCAAGAGCATGACATTTTATATTGCAAAATTACACACATAAATACACACACTCATTCACTAACAATATTTATGTCTGCTACTTGTGACGCATGTACAAGTATTATGGTCTGTTTTATCTTACCTGCTTTATTATTTATAAATGCTAGCCTCAATGCATAAAGTTGATGCCATCAGACTGTGACCCACCGTTTTAAAAATACCGTTCCAGTAGGAGCCAAATGAGCTTATATTTAGTGTCAGTAGATTAACATGAATGTTGCAATACAGTAAGGAGAGTACTTACGACCGTTTAATTTGAAAGCCTAATATAGCAGAGTGCTGCTGTGATCAAACGATTCCAACAGAAGAATCAGCTTAACACTCAAACTTTCATGCCAATCAGTACAAAATTGTTGACTTTGATTACAGTTCTGTGATGTAAGCCTGTACTTTCTAAAACTCGTGTGCATTGCTTACCTTTTCGAAGGAGATAACATTTTTAAGAATGATGCCACTCTGAAAAGAAGGAAAAAAAGTTGTGGCTTCAAGTGTACCCATCTTTTGTATGAAAGGATGATATTTTCATTATTTTAATGGTCTAAATAAGTGAACATGTTAAGCTTTCTCACAATCCTATCACAGATTTTCACAGTGTAATCTCTCAATTGTAAGTAAAAGGAGTATTATTAGCACTCAGTTTGTAAGCAAAAGGATAGTACCAAACAGTTTTTTTCTCTTTCAAAATACACAAAGCAAACTTTGTCTTCAAAAGAGTATAAGTAATGACTTCTCACTGTACATCTGAACATTACAATTGTCTTTATACTTTTAACTTTGTTATGCCATTTGCAAAGCTGTCATGGTTTGAAGTGTATAGCTATTTTCTCTTTGTCATTTCTTATTTTCTGTTACTCTAAGAAATAATACATTATTTTGAGTATAGATTGGGAATTGTCTCCTACTCTCAGCTAAAATCTAATTCCAGTCTTATATTACCAAAACTACTATGAAAACATTCATTCATTATTTGAATGAATTTGTTTCATATCATTAAAAGAAGTGAGTGGATTCCTAAATTCACATAGGGATTAAAAGGAATTGTGCACAAGGCCATAACCTTTTTCATATTCGAATGAGACATGGAAAGGTAAATTGTAAAGGCTAATAATGTAAGAAGAGGGGTTATTATGTTTGTGAGAATTGATTTCTACTTTATGACTGTTGTGAAAAAAGATTCTTTTTTTTTACTTATTTATTTTGAGAGAGAGAGACAGAGGGAGCAAGTGGGGGAGGGACAGAGAGAGAGAGAGAGGGAGAGAGAGAATCCCAAGCAGACTCCACATTGTCAGTGCAGAGCCGAATGTGCGGCTCAAACCCACAAACCATGAGATCATTACCTGAGCTGAAACCAAGAGTCTGACACTTACCTGACAAGCCACCCAGGCGCCCCATGAAAATAAGATTCTTAAATGTCTCTTAAAACTTTGGAATCACAATAAAGTCTTTGCTTATATTAAATTCATTATAAAAGACAAGTCTTTGGTAACGAAATGGATGGGTTTCATGAAGATACAATTTTTAGGAATGTATAAAATTCTGTATTTTGTCTGTTTTTGATTACTTGCCCTATTTTTTTTACTTTCAAAAGTATCAAACCTAAAGAAAAGTTATAGTAAAAGCCATGTTTTAATGACATTCATTTACCCTTTACTAGGATTCACCAGTTGTTAACATTTGGCAAATTTGTTTTCTCTTTCTCCTTTGCTATATATTCAAAAGTCAATCACTGACATGATGGTACTCATTCCTAAATATTTCATCCTCTTGCCTTTAAGATCACTTGCTTTACATAACCACAGTCCCATTTCCATACCAAGGAATTTAACTTTGATTCAATAATATTATACGAAATGTAATCCATATATAAGTTATCTAATCGTTCACAAAATGAACTGCCAACCTTGTTTTAATGCAAGATTCCACCAAAAATTATACACTGTATTTGGTTGCATGCATCTTTAGTCTTTTTTTAATGTTCTTGACTTTGTCTTTCATAACACTGATACTTTTGAAGCATCCAGGCCACTTGTATAAAATGCTCCACAATTTAAATCATTCTCTTTGTTATCTCATGATCATACTTAGATCAAACCATTTACAAACGATTTAAACCACATTACAAGGAATGTATACATTCCTTCGCATCACATCAAGAGACATAATGTCTATTTCTATGAATTATGGGCATGCTAGTTGTTAATTTGGCCTGATGTTTTCCAACCGCATGAATATCTGCTAATGAATATCTGCTTCCCAGTAACTATTCACACAATGGCTCAGTGTCTGTCGATGGATACTTGCCTAAATCAATTTTTTACATTACTGTTTCCAAATTGGTGATTTTTTAATTATATCATTTTACTGTATATACTCATTTATGTTCTTCAGTAAAGACAGTTCAGCAGTTCTGTGAATGAAGACTGTCTGCTTCATGAAGTGTTAAATAAAGTTTGTTTGTATCACCTAAATGGTCTTCTTTTATCATTTTTTAAGTCTTTGGTAACAATTAGTAGGATGGGAAGCCGACTGCTAACAGTCCATGAGATGAGATGCACACTGACCCCTTTTAGCTTATTGTTCCTCTCATCAGTACCAAGGGCTGTGGGTGAGCCGCTCTCAGATTTAAGCTTCACGCCCTGTGTGCAGCATTCTGATCCAAACAAACTTTATTTTTTAATGTACATATTTATATTATGTTATTATTATATTTATATGTAAATACTCTTTTTCTTTGCTTGAAACGTTGCTTTCAGAGTGCAAAGTCGAATGCCAAACCTTCCAGTTTTTAAAAAAGTTACAAAAGGTTGAGTGGATTTTCTAGAGCTACAGGGAAGAACTTGAAGCCACCATTAAAGAATTAATCTAATCATGCTTTCTAACACATAACCAGCTATTGGCTGCTTAAAACTAAGTTTTTACTTATAAAACAAAAAGATCAAGCATGAAGACAATATAACCAACTGCCATCTGATTGTGACAATACTATATTGATTCTACCCTGTTTGTGTTTTTAAAAAACCTGCAAAATTACATATTTATTCTCCAGGAAGTTTTCAAAGTTTTTTAAAGTTCCCAGGAAAGTTCTGGGATCCTGGAAAAGTTCTGGAATAATTATACTAGGATTTGGCACTGAGTGGCAGCCATTCCTTCCTCAAGAAGAAGGAATTCCAATGAGTGCAACGGATTGCAGTCATTAGGGGGACTCACAAACCCTTGAGGTACGTCCACAGCATAAACCATTGGAGAACTTGAGGAAATAAATTAAAACAAGAAATTCAGAATGTTTGACCAATGGCACATCAAAATCTAAGTAGAATCAAGTCACTCACACTATTAAAAACCGTCAGGTCATCCACACTATAAACAAAACTTCTCATGAAAGAAACAGTAGATCTATTGCTCATGGAAGCCAATGTCACATTTAATGGGCATGAATCAAGCACTTAAAAACTGTTAGAGCACGAGCCACCTAACTCTATGGAGTCTTGTGCTAGGACACGTTAAACATAGAATGGGTTAAATTGATACTAAATCACCTAGCAACCTCAAGAAAATTTCCATGCAAAAGGCACACTGTAGAACACCACAAAATCACCAACCCAGTAGCACATTCCTCTTAGGTGTTAATTTGGCTACAAGAGAGCCAAGGCCTAGCTAAAGAAATGGAATCGTCAAGTTTCAAGGAACTCAAAGTGCTTCCTTCCAGCATACCTGCTTATATGTCAAAGAACTGTTTCTCTGGAAGCTGTAGATACCTACAAAACTGGTAAAGTCTTACTAAGACAATCTAGAATTACAATGGCCATTATGGGACATATTCCATTTAGACAAAATCATTCATTAGAGAAGTACAATTAAAAACAAGTGTTCCTAAAATCAAATAGAATGGGCTCCCTATTTTATGCAGAAGGCTCCAAAAGGCTTCAAGATTCTAAGAGAGCTTCATTAGAAGATTCGTTGCAGAAGACTAATGAAAAGTGAAAGCCACAAGAGGTACCCCAAAAACTGTAAGATTGATGTGATTCCTATTGCATCTTTCTACTTTCCTTTACTTGAATATTCAGTCTATTAAAACTCCATCTTAATTGCCTTTCCACTCTGCAGAGACATACAAGATCATAAACAAGAGTCCACAAAGTTAGTAGCCTTAAAACTACAGCAGTTCCCAGACCAGAAACCTAAAACAACACCTGGGCCTCCCACTTTGCACCCTGCTAGGGTTCCTTCGTCAAAACACTGGCCCAGAAGCTGAGGTCTCATTTGCAATCAATTTTGACATTGGAAGAAAGATTGTCTTTGAAGATTTTATACAAATCCTTCCACACCAATTTGAACACCCCCATATCTCAAAGGAAGGCCCCAGATGGCCTCCTAGGGCTGATGTGACGCTGAGGGATTCTCTGGTAAATTGCCATGAGTTATTCCCATAAGCAGCCCAGGGAAAACTAAAATTAAAATTAATGGAGAACCTCACGAAATTCTGGTACATACTGGAGCTACACACTCTACTTTAAACCTCACTCTTTTTGGAGCCTGGGAATACTGGCAGAAGTCTGTGAAACATGAGAGTTGTTACCAGAGTCAGTCCTCTTGGATCTTGCCCTGTAGAGAAAGGAAGGTAAAATGCCACGTTGTTTCTTATTGGTTATCTGCTTTTTCTCTCACAGAGACAGCTATGGCGGCTTACTTGTCTTGTCATGCATTCTGAGAAAAGGTTTGGCTTTCTGTGTGGTAGAGCCCCTCCCTGAGGAATGTGATGAAAAACCTCAAGACAAGGGAAGGCAACCTAGCTATGTGCGTAGCCTTAGCTAAGTGAAACAATGTACCCAGAGAGAAAGGAAAACATTCCAAAGACAAATAGCTCTAAATCTAGAACACAGGAATCTTTTGATTTCAAGTATAGTTGAAGATAATATAGTGGGGTGATTGTCTCAGTCCCTTGATTGCATTCAGGTTGTAACCCAATTCTTCAAAGAATTAAAAACAGCTGTCCTATAAACTGAGCTTTCACAAGAAGAGAAAAAAAGCCACTTTTCTACCAGTCCCTATTCATCTCAAAAAGCTCCTAAGTATCCTAAAAATTTTGGATTTAGGAAACAATAGGCCTTCTAGGAGGAACTTGCATTGTTTCTCTGTGCCTTTGAGATGTGAATGTTTTACTTAGTCTTATGTAGAAACTGAGGGCCATCTCTTTAAAATGCAAATTTCAGGGAGGTAATTCTAGTCAGAAGGAAACAAAGACGGGAAAGGCTATTTGGAAACTAGGTGAATGAACACTCTTTAAAGTCTTCACAAACACTGTTAAAAAGTTTAAGCCATCTGAGTAGGTAACCTTAATTCATTCCATCTTCCAGAAACCACTAACTGCCAGAAACTACCCACTGAATACATATAAAAAATAAACTTGCAAAAGCCTAAACGAAGCTTGCTCCATGGTTGAGTCAATGTGCACAATTATTTCGACGCAGTATGTTATTTCCCTCAATTTTGTCTGCTATGCATTTGATTCTATTACATCTACACACCTTTTTCCAGTAGATGCCATAACTTCCTAAAACACTTATATGTATTTCCAAAATGCCTTTACTACATATTTTACCATGAAGCAAAAATATGCCATCTTATCAATCCCTCCCCGCTCCATTCCATCTACATGTTAATGATAATGCTTAATCATTCTAGAAACTCAATTGTAAAATCATGTATTTTGGCGATTTTAAAAATATTTCTTGCTGCTACCATTTGATTTTTATTTTAGCCACCTTGTTTACAGAGTCAGTTAAAATTATGTAACCTAGATGGTTAGTACTATTAGTTTCTTAGTGATTTAGTTCATGATATTGTAACTCATTACAGTGCGCGTACACATTATTTTAAAATATTTTATCTATTGTGATGGCTGAATATCTTGATATGAAAAGTATCTTCTTTAATGTTAGCCAAAAAATTCCTATTTTTAATTATTATTATTATTATTTACTACCATATCGCTATGATACTAGTATATGGCTCTCTGGAAGACCAATTATTATTATGGTCGTTTAAGATAGACATGGTTACTGCTTTACAGGGATGTTGAAATAATAGAAGGAGATGATTAAGAATCCTTAAGGAAGGCCTTCTACATTAAACAATTTTATATTGACTCTACTTTCAATGTCCAAGATAAATAAAAGAAATAAGAATCTGGTCGGAAAAGAGCTTTTAAATTCTTGTTCAATAGTGAAACATCAATTTAGCTTTGAAATGGTCTTTTTCCCCACGTATTCCTGAGAATGAAAAGATGATGGGGATTGATTGCAGTGCCTGATGTCAGCAAGTCGACTCTTTCTTTTCTAAAAATATTTAAAAGCTGCAATTTTGCCTCTCATCCTTGCTCTCCACAGCAACTCAACCTGGCAGCAACAGGAGTCCCATTCTTAAAGTAATAGGTAGCTGCCTAAACAAGCCAAGCAATGTTTGTAAATATTCATTTTAAGCGTTCTCTCAAACTAACCAATGGAACAAGAAAAGAAAAAAAACTATTCATTTGGAGCTCAAGGCAAAACTACCAGACCCAAATGTGAAGTGCACAGGGGGATATACGTGTGTGTGTGAAATGTTTTGTAAGAGCTAGAGCTCATGGACCAAGATGAAGCTATTACAACTTTCATCAATTCTTTGTACCTCATATCTACATAATTAAAATTTCAACAAAAGCTCTTATAAAACACTCTCTACATCATGTGTCAAATTATGCAAATGGAATTTCAATTAAAATGTTTATTTTCAAAAAAAATTAAAAATTAAAAATAAATACAAAATTAAGTTTATTCTTAAAAATGTGTTTTTGGCTTCTGATAACTGAAGCTGTATATCATAGGTCATTTGGGAACTATAAAAATAAAAATACAAAAATAATTCCAGAGTCACCTGTGGATTTCAATCTTTTTGCAAGGTATTAATACATAATTAATACACATTAGGATATCAAAGACAAACCTAATATTTTTTCTTAAAATAAAATACAAGTTTTTTTCATGTTACTAGGTCTCTAGGAAGCTGTTATTCAGGATGTTGTAATGTAATATCTATAAATTCTCCTCTATTTTTAGACTTCAATTTTTCCTCTAATATTTGCTATAATAAACAATGTCCCTACAGATTCTTAAAATAATTTTTAAGAACTATGAGATACACATTCTAAACCATGAATGATAAGGCTGTAGTTTAAATCAATTCATATTTTTTCATTATTTTGCTTAAACAGTTTTATTAAAGTCTCATACTATGGTTTACATTTTTATCAGTTTATCTACACATTGCTCCTGGATTTTTAAACAAAGTTTATTTTAATCCCATATTATTTGGTGCATACAAATTCTAGAATAACCTCTTTTCTTTATAGATGCATTCCTACCAATGTAAAATAACTCCTTTTCCTATTTAATGCTTTGTACTTTCAGTTCTTTTTATATAACAATGTAACAATCTCTTCTTTCTTTTTGTTTATTTTTTTTTGCCATTGCATATTTTATCCTTCCATTATTGCTAGCCCTTTATTTCATTTCCTTTTGTTTAATGAGTATTATTTAAAATAAATAAGTTCAACCCATTTTTATTACATGAATGGACCTACTTAATGTATTGTCCTGATGATCTATTGTAAGCTGCTGCTTCTTTCTTTTTCCTTCTCCTCCTCTCCCCTTTCTCTTTCCACTTTTCCTTCACTTCCTTCTCCCTCTTTTCTTCTTTTCCCTTATCCTTCTCCCCTTCTTTCTTTTCTCCTCCTCCTCTTCCTTCTTTTCTTCTTTTGTATTTTGCTACCTTTCATTTATCTTTTCCTGTATGCTCCAAGATATCATGCTCACAAGAATCTATTGATAATTGTTACTGACTGTGTCCAGAAACAACTCTGGCTCCAAAGAGAAGAAAAGTGATAGAAAAAAGAATTTGCTTTTACAACTGTTTAATAGCTTTTTAAATGTGTGAATAGGCAGCTCCGAAGGTTTCCATTCTGACCTGTGCTCTCTCCATATGATTAAATCCACTCATATGACTGGGAGTGGGGAGAAATAGTACTAAGGAAAGTCTGATGGTCTGTTTCTAGCATCTACACTGTCTCAGATTTTAGCACTTACCAATCCACTGTAACTATTCATAGATGAACAGTATTTCTCCCCAAGCCAATAAGAATACAATTTTAACATTAACTTGTTTGGATATTTAGAATGCAGGCAGAAGATATCTCCTTATTATAAAAGCAGAGGGAGTTCAGGAAAAAAACTATAACTAATGACATAGTAAAACTATATATTAACAACCATTAGACAATCATTTCTCTCACAGGTAACTTATTTTCTCATGTGCAGTATAATGAGATGATCTTGTAATCCTCCTTATAAAAAAAGGTATAATTCATTTTATGCTACTTTCTCTACTTATTAGTACTTTATCTATGTATTTGGAAATATATTCACAACTAAACTACTGCTAAGAATTAAACAGTAGATTCCTCAACTATCCAATAACAAGAACAGAAGATTAAATACATTTTTTCTCTGTCATTTAAAAAAAATATTTTAACACATAGCTCACCTGAAAATTGTAGTCATATATTCTGGGCTCTAGTACATTACTAAGTGGAGCTTAATTTGCTTTGACTTAAAAAACACAGAAAAGAGTGAATACTTGCTCACTAGAATAAATATCTCAAGTTATAGTACTATCTGATGAATAATATAAAGACACTGACACTTAGAACCCAAAAATGGACCCAAAACTATATGTTCAACTAATATTCAACAAGGCAGAAAAGAATATCTAATGGGAAAAAAGAGTCTCTTCAACAAATGGTGTTGGGAAAACTGGACAGCAACATGCAGAAGAATGAAACTGGACCACTTTCTTATACCATAGACACAAAAAATAAACTAAAATGGATATAAGTCCTAAATTTGTGACAAAAAGCCATCAAAATCCTAGAGGAGAACACAGGCAACAACCTCTTGGTCTCAGCCATAGCAACTTCTTACTAGACATGTCACCAAAGGCAAGAGAAAGAAAAGCAAACATGAACTATTGAGACTTCAAGATAAAAAGCTTCTGCACAGTGGAAGAAACAATCAGTAAAACTAAAAGGCAACCAATGGAATGGAAGAAGATATTTGCAAATGACATATCAGATAAAGGGCTAGTATCCAAAATCTATAAAGAACTTATCAAACTCAACACCCAAAAAATAGATAATCCAGTTAAGAAATGGGCAGAAGACATGAACAGACATTTCTCCAAAGAAGACATACAAATGGCTAACAGACACATGAAAAGATTACTCAACACCAGTCATCATTAGGGAAATATAAATCAAAACCACAATGAGATATGACCTCATACCTGTGAGAATGGCTAACATGAACAACTCTGGAGACAACAGATGTTGCCAAGGACTTGGAAAAAGGGGAGCCCTCTCACACTGTTGGTGGGAATGCAAACTGGTGCAGCCACTCTAGAAAACAGTATTGAGGTTCCTCAAAAAGTTAAAAATAGAACCACCCTAAGATCCAGCAATTCCACTATTAGGTATTTATCTAAAAATACTGATTGGAAGGGGCAACTACACTCCAATATTTATAGCAGCACTCTCAATAATAGCCAAATTATGGAAAGAGCCCAAATGTCCATTTACTGATGAATGGATAAAGAAGAGGTGGCATATATACAATGGAATATTACTAATATTAGCAAGAATGAAATCTTGTCATTTGCAACAACTTGGATGGAACTAGAATGTATTATCCTAAGCTAAATAAGTCAGTCAGAGAAAGACAAATATCATATGATTTCCTTCATGTGTGGAATTTAAGAAACAAAACAGATGAACATTTGGGAAGGAGAGGAAAAATAAAATAAGATAAAGTAAAATAAGATGTAAGATAAAATAAGATAAAAAAGAAAGAAAGAGAGAGAGGCAAACCATAAAGGACTCTTAAGAATAAAGAGCAAACTGAGGGTTTATGGAGGGGTGTTGGGCAGAGGGATGGTTAAATGGGTGACGGACATTAAGGAGGGCACTTGTTGAGATGAGCACTGGGTGTTATATGTAAGTGATGAATCACTAAATGCTACTCCTGAAACCAATACTACACTATATATTAACTAAGTTTAAATAAAACTGTAGGGGAAAAAAAAAAGAGTGGAAGTGTTAACTAACTCTACTGTGGTAATCATTTCACAATATATACGTGTATCAAATCATCATGTTGTATACCCTAAACTTACACTATGTTATATGTCAATTATATCTCAATAAAGCTGGGTGGGAGAAAGTAGTAGAGCTAGGATTGAAAACTCTGCCTGATTTTGAGCCCATGCCCTCGGCTACTGTCCATGCTGTCCCCTTATGTTACAAAGTGATTGTGACAAGTAAACTAAGCAAAGGCTTAATGAAAAAAGACACTTACATTTAAATTAAAGTTAGAAAATCTAAAAAGGACTATTATTGACTCACAAAAGATTATATTCATAATATATTTGCATTGTAAACACCTTGTTGGGTAAAGATAAAAAATGAAATATAAAATGAATGACACACAAAAGACATAAAGCTTATTTCAGGGTATAGATTTTTTAATTAAAAAATGCATTAAGGGGTGCCTGGGTGGCTCAGTCGGTTGAGCGTCTGACTTCAGCTCAGGTCATGATCTTGCCGTGTGTGAGTTCAAGTCCCACGTTGGACCTCGAGCCCCACATCAGGCCCTGTGCTGACAGCTCAGAGCCTGGAGCCTGCTTCAGATTCTATGTCTCCCTCTCTCTGTGCCCCTCCCTCGCTCATGCTCTGTCTCTCTCACTCTCAAAAATGAATAAGTGTTAAAAAAAATTTTTTTTAAATGCATTAAAATACCAGCTTTGATATTTCTAGTTGTGTGACACTGGACAATTTACCATTTTTCCTCACCTCTAAGTGGGTATGTTAGAATGTAATTTTAAAGATAATGGTCTTGTTAAGTGAAATAATGTGGATTGTCAAGCATGTAGTCAGTCCTCAATGACTAAGACATGTAAAACTATTTTTTGCTTTTAAAACAAAATAAGATTAGATTTCTTGAAACAGTGAGCTCCTCTGGTGAGTTTGAAACATTTTAATTTCCAGTGATATTTTTATATAATGCATGTTAGAATATATATTTTATTATATTCATACTAGCTTAAAAATTAGATATAATCATTTATATAACGGAGTGTTTAAGTGTTATGGTTTAAAATGTTACCATTTTTAAAGACGGAATTTGATGGTTGCCATGTTTAAAAACAAAGAATTTAACTATGATATACCTTATTTAAATCTTTTCCTTTTTATTTTTAAAGTAACTATAGTTTATCCTACAGAAAATAAAATTACTTGCTGCACTACATAGATAATTTGTTTACTTTAGGTACCATATTGCACTTTAATTAAGAACATTTCCAGAGAATCACAATGCAAAAAATTTGCTTTCCTAATTAAAATAAAAAGCACAGTAAGCTGTTTTATTAGTAATGTGAGTGATGCTATTAAGAGAAGATAATGATTTAGGAAAGTGAACTTGGACTAGGGTGAACTTTAGTGCAGAGCACACAAAACAGTGCACACTAATCAATTAAAATGGGGCAGATTATTTTATGATGCTAAATATTTTTACATAGATATGTAACAGAAATGTTTACTTTTGTCACATATTCTAAAACCCCACATCTCAAAATTGGAGACTGTATGTTTTACAAAAGATGTGAATTATATCATATAATAGATAATGGAATGTTTGCACATGTGCATGTGCACGTGACGGGGGGGGCAGAGAGAAGAATGTACATGTAAATATACATTCATAATAGTATAGAGAAATTACTATGGCAATATTTTGAAAGCAGTGAACAGCAAAAAGCTGAAATTGGCAATATAATAGGTTAGATAGGTGATAACACATTTATACAAAGAATGATGCAGTCAATAAATAGATCTGAGTTATATTATTAAGAGGGGGGGAAACAAGATGTGGAGTCATCTGTATTATATATTGGTATTTTTAATATCCACATAAAATGCTAGAATCCTTTCAGGATCTGAGTAAGCAGTTTTGAGGGTCACTTGGTAAGCCAGGCATGCATATTCTCTGCAAGAATAAGTGTTTCTATCTTAGGCTGCAGCAGTTATTACAGTAAAGGAATATATACATGTTTGATTTCTTTCTGAAACATAGGATATATAAAAAACCATTGAGGTTTTTTATAGGAGGAAGTTGAAAGTAAGATTGTAATATTTATTGTTATTAGCATGGAATTTTTAAGACTTGTTTAATTATTAGCAGGCAATTTAGTTTTTTAAATAATAGACCTTATGAAAACAATACGTGCCTCATTAATTCATATGTGTTAGTATTTACTAGAGACACACTTTTAAAAAAATTTTTATATGTTTCTTTCTTTATTTTTGAGAGAGAGCGTGCACACATGAGCAGGGCAGGGGCAGAGAGAAAGGGGGAAAGAGAGAACCCCAAGCAGGCTCCATGCTGACAGCCCTCATGGGACTTGATCTCAAGAACTGTGAGATCATGACCTGACCTCAAATCAAGAGCCAGATGTTTATTTATTTATTTTTTTACAAGCTAGATGTTTAAACAACTGAGCCACCTGAGAGACATTTTAATATAAGTTTGAATGCATCCAGCTTTTTAAAAGAGTGAAGTGTAATTAACAATGAAGAATTAAAAGTTTCTCTGTTGGCAACTTTCACATATACAATATAGCATTACTAGTCACCATTCTGTACATTTCACAATATCAAATCAATATGTTTTACGCCTGAAACTAATGTTCTGTGTCAGTTACCTCTGAATAAAAAAGTTTAAAGTTAACTACATTTTTTCTAAATTATCCTTTGTTACATAAACACAAGTTAATTTTTCTTCTTACAAATTATTTTATCATAAAAAAGGGGTTGAATAAGAGGAAATCACGCAGTTCTATAAATTCATAGCTGAACTTTTCTGGAGAAGTCACTATTGCTTGGCATAGAATCATCTCTATCACAGAAAGCATCCATAATCAGATATAAAGACTGCTTGACGACATCCTGATAGCATTTCAAAATACTCTCTAAGACTAAAATACTTCTGGAACAGGTGTGAAAACAGGCTAACACAAAAGAATTTATTTCTAACATTTTTTTTTTTTTTTGCTACATAAGTCAGTGTCAGGTCAACAGGCTGTGGTGTGATGCAGCCTAGACTAACAGATTTACATCAGCTTTTTGTAGGATTTTCAAACGTGGTTTGCATTCCTACTGAAAAGAGAGCAAATTACTGTCAGTACATATATCAATTTTGTAGAGGACTAGAGTCAAATTGCTCTAAATAGGGGCGCCTGGGTGGCGCAGTCGGTTAAGCCTCTGACTTCAGCCAGGTCACGATCTCGCGGTCCGTGAGTTCGAGCCCCTCGAGCCCCGCGTCGGGCTCTGGGCTGATGGCTCAGAGCCTGGAGCCTGTTTCCGATTCTGTGTCTCCCTCTCTCTCTGCCCCTCCCCCGTTCATGCTCTGTCTCTCTCTGTCCCAAAAATAAATAAAAAATGTTAAAAAAAAAAATTGCTCTAAATAAATAGATATCTATGCTAATCTCTAACTTTCTATAATATAAACAGAAATTTAATATATGTTAAAATGATTCCTAGAAACTCATTGAAAAGCATAAAGATGCACGTTTTAAGTTTATTTATTTATTTTGAGAGAGACAGAGAGAATCCCACGCAGTCTCCCCACTGCCAGTGCAGAGCCTAATGTGGGGCTCCAACCCACAAAGCTGTGAGACCATGACCTGAGCTGAAACTAAGAGTCAGATACTCAACCAACTGAGCCACCCAGGCACCTCCATAAAGATGCATTTCTACAGAAGCATGCATGTTTATAGAAGCATGTTATAGAATCAGCAAGGTTATAGAAACATTATGAGAAATTAAAGAGATATAGTAGGTGAACTTATTTATTTGCAAATTGAATACCTGCTTTATGCCAAGCATATGTGTGGTGTGTGTGTATGTGTAGAACATGTAAGTAAGTATCATGGGCAAAGCCTCCAAAACGTAATTTCTTTTTTTTTTAAGTTTCTTTATTTATTTTGAGGGAGGGGAGGAGTAGAGAGAAAGTGAGAATCCCAAGCAGGCCCCTGTGCTGTCAGCATTGATGGAGGGGCTTGAACCCACCAATCCTGAGATAACCACCTGAGCCAAGGCCAAGAGTCAGATGCTTAATTGACTGAGCCACTCAGGCCCCCCTAAAATATAATTTCTTAAAATCAGAAGTCCATTTCCACCATCACAGGATTGGACGTTATCCGTTCTCAATAACTGTAAAGGGTCTGAAATTTTACCCTGCTTGCATGTTATAAGCTGGCCTGCCATAATTTCGTGGATATTGGCAGAGGTCACAAGTTGTCTGGGCCAGAAATAAAGAAATTTATTTTTTTAAATTAATTTATTTTGAGAGAGAAAGAGAGAGAGAGCACAAGCAGGGGAGGGGTAGAGAGAGGGAGAGAGAGAGAATCCCAAGCAGGCTCTGCACTGCCAGTTAAGAGCCCAACACGGGGCTAGAACTCACAAACCGTGAGATCATGACCTGAGCCAAAGTCAGACGCGTAACCCACTGGGCCACCCAGGCCTCCCAATAAAGTACTTTATTACTCACTGCACAGCAGGCAATCTGAGCATCATGCAAGTGTTGGTTCCTTGCCCACCCCCCCATACCCCACGAAGGTGATTCAGAGGAAATCTCAGGTGGGTGCTGTGCATACAGTGGTTTCACATTGTAGTTGAAGGAACTTGAGTTTAGGAAACCCCAATATTTTAAAGGGAGCCACTAGTAAATCTACTCAACCTTTGCCTCAGAGGAAATACATTATCTTTATTATCTTGGGCACCAAAGGATTCTGTATTTTGCCCCAGAGGAAGCACTACCTCTATCTTCCAATGCTGTTTGTTGTACAAATATCTAGGAGAAAACCATGCAGGATAGAAGCTCTTATTGCCTCTGTTTAGAAGCTGTGCAGAAGGTGAGGAGCCTTCGGAGAATTGTCTCTTGGATAATCTTCTGACAATAGAAGTGTTGGCCCTTTGAAAGAAGTTTTAAATTATTTCATAATTAAAATATGATTCCATCCAGACTTTCTCAATATTAGATTTGTCTGACATTTAATGACTTCGGTAAATCTTAATTATCTATACGCAAAGGAATCAGTTTGGCTTGATTTTTAGACTTTAGTAAATATCATTTCTCAAGAATCTGTTGAATTGATGATCCACTGAACAGGATAATATTAACCTCCACTCAGTGAGGATCCAATCCTTAGGCTGATGCTAATAAGCTTATTTGGAGAATTTTTTTTGGAATGACACATGTAACCATTGCAAGTATCGGATAGCTTTTGCTTCAGTTAGACTGTGGGATTATAACAAGTAATATTTTGACTACAGAATTTTATGGATACCATTCCAATTAATACCATTCCAATATTTATTCTATCAAGGAAAACATCAAATACCAGAAATATTCTAAAATATATGACAATATTTAGAAGTTTTCTCTTTTAATCTTTGGCACTTCCTGGGCAGTAGTACTTTGAAGTGTGTGAACACCCAGACCATAAATGTCTACCTTTAAAAGTGTTCGTGATTTTACCCATGTTATAAATGTGAGGTTATAAGATACTACAATATTTAAACAAAATAGAGAAATCATCAAATAAATACTGGATTTGAAAATGTTAGAGAGGATTTGATATTCTTCACTTTCTCTTTGATTTACTCTCCAGAAAAAATCAATATAATATCACTTTAAAATTCATAACAAGTATTTGGCTCTTTTTATAAATCTTATATTCTTTTTCTTCTTCCATCCCTCATTCTCTGATGATAATTGCTCAGATTTACATAAGCTGGTTGACAAAATATTCTTTTTTTTTCTACCTAATTAAAGTTTGTACTTTCCCAGGAAAATTGGTAAAATATAATACTGTGTCCTAAAAGGAAGTTCATAGCAGACAAAATAAAAATAAGGTCTAAATATGAAGCAGTTGCTTTTTGGATAAGAGTAATCAGATGAAGCCTTGGGGCGGTGGGGGTCACTAAATTTCCAATAGTCCAGAAAATAAGCAAGGGGGAGTATATAATACACAATTAGTGAATGTCTTCCGGTTGAATTCAGATGAATTAGATGAACATGTTTTATTTAAAAATGTTATATAAGGATAAGGGGTACCTATGTAGCTCAGTCAGTTAAGCATCTGACTCTTAATCTCAGGTCATGATCTCAGGGTCATGAGTTTGAGCCCCATGTTGGGCTCTGTGTTGGGCATGAAGCCTATTTACAAAAAAAAAAAAGAAGAAAGAAAAATATATATTTATAAATATAATATATATTTAAAATATTGTTTCCATTTTTATATGTTTAGAAACATACAGTGCTTTGTCCATTTCTGAACATTAGGCAGATTAGTGATAGCAGTCAAGCTATGTAAAACAATGAGGCTATAGTAAACTGAGTATAGTCAGACTTTGTTCCCGAAATAACCTGTCATCCATATATATTTCAATTTTTCTACAGTTTTTTGTGTCTAACCATTTTTATGCTCTTCTACTCCTTTCCTCTGTTGCTTCAGACTTAGAAATTACCTGCTGAGCTCTCTGAGTTTTCAATTATGTCCACTTTAATTTCTGGACTTTCATCTAGGCATTTAAAAAATGTCTCAACAAGTCCTTGCTTGAATTTCAATGATTTCCCCAGCAATATCCATATCCTTGAGACTTCCTTAAAGAAAGAGAATAGCCTTCAAGGTCTATTATAAGACTCTGAGATACTGATACCATTTAAAACCATGTAGTCACAGAAAGTGATGACCTTAAAGTTTAAACTTCTCTTTATATGTAAGAAGAAATGGAATGGAATGGAATGGAATGAAATGAAATGAAATAAATTACAGGCTTTGGGTCCACATGGAACTCAAGGACAATTTGGCTATTAAAATAGATATGTTAGGATTATTAAGTTATTTAAGCAATAAGCATGCAATTTTAAGCTCTGAAAAGTAACAAAAAGCAGTCATAGACAATATCTCAAAAGGAAAAAGATTGCAATTTTTAGTTAAAAATTCCCCTTGTTTTCTGTGGTAAAAATTTAATGTTTATAAGGTTATCAGAGAAATAGGTTTGAAACGTAATGCATTTCAGTAGCAGAAAAGAGCATAGGCATATAGATTAACTTTCAAGGTGAAAATAGTCATATTTTGTATCTCAGCCTTCATATCTAAATGGCAGAGCCATTAATACTCATAGATACCTCAAAGCAAATCTTCTTTCTTTCTTTTTCTTTCTTTCTTTCTTTCTTTCTTTCTTTCTTTCTTTCTCTTTTTTTGTTCTTTTCCTTCCTTCCTTCCTTCCTTCCTTTCCTGTTCTTTCCTTCCTTCCTTCCTTCCTTCCTTTCCTGTTCTTTCCTTCCTTCCTTCCTTCCTTCCTTCCTTCCTTTCCTGTTCTTTCCTTCCTTCCTTCTTTCCTTCCTTCCTCCCTTCCTTCCTCCCTTCTTCCTTCTTTCCTTCCTTCCTTCTTTCCTTCCTTCCTTCTTTCCTTCCTTCCTTCCTTCCTTCCTTCCTTCCTTTTGTTTTAAACCTGAACAAGACTCTTCAAGTTTATGAGTATGGCACATAAGAAGAGTTTTCCTTGAAGCACCTCGATCTGACTATAGGAAGCCACATACAAACTTTCTGTACTTTAATTTATCACATTCAAATATAATTCATCTGAAGCAATATACTTTTTTAACTTTTCTAAAATGCTTATTTATCTTACCAGATTTGAGAATTACAAGGTAAGATTTACAGTTCTTTTGTGAATCCTAATACAATAAGATGGAAGCCAATACATCAGAAAACAACCCATTAAAAACATAGAAGAAGGAGCACCTGGGTGGGTCAGTTGGTTAAGCATCTGACTCTTCATTTTGGGTCAGGCCATGATCTCAGGTTTCATGGGATTGAGCCCTGCATAGGGCTTTGTGTTGGCAATGTGCAGCCTGCTTGAGATTTCCTCTCTCTCTCTCTCTCTTTCTCTCTCTCCCTCTCTATTTGCTTCCCCCTGTTCACGTGCACTCTCTCTCTCTCTCTCTCTCTCTCAAAACTAAATAGACTTTAAAAAAAACATAGAATACATAAAAAGAATAATATGGAAATACATGGTGAGCAGGCAAAAGTTTCGTGACATATTTCTCTATCTGAATAATCTAAATTTTTTTTGGGCTTTTCATATTTTATGATCCTAAAATTTAAATGAATTAATATGTGTTTACTGAGTGTTTGTGGTTTGG
Source organism: Prionailurus viverrinus (assembly GCF_022837055.1). Classification (NCBI taxonomy): domain Eukaryota; kingdom Metazoa; phylum Chordata; class Mammalia; order Carnivora; family Felidae; genus Prionailurus; species Prionailurus viverrinus. The sequence goes on along the minus strand of NC_062566.1, from coordinate 91,867,153 downwards.
TCACTGTGTATGACAGAAAAATGAACAAAGCAAAAATCCTAACTATAAGAACCTTGAAATCAGACGGTAACCATAAAATACATATGAAGGTGTGAATAATGTATGCAATAAAAAGCAGAATATCATTTGTTATGTTAATTATAAGGTAAAGATAAAATTAAATTATGTGTCAATGAATCAGATAATAGTAATAAAGTGAATATAAATTAAAATAATGTCAGGTATATCAAGTACCATTAAAATATTTGTGTTTTTGAGGCACGGGGGTGGCTCAGTTAGTTAAGCGTTTGACTTCAGCTCAGGTCATGATCTTGCAGTTCGGGCGTTCAAGTCCCCACGGGCCTCTGTACTGACAGCTCAGAGCCTGGAGCCTGCTTCAGATTCTCTACCTCCCTCTCTCCCTGCCCCTCCCCCACTTGTGTTCTGTCTTTCTGTCTCTCTCAAAAATAAATAAACATTAAAAAAATTTTAAAGAAAAGATATTTGTGTTTTCTTTTCCTAGGAACTTGTTCTAACACATCAATCAAAGCAATAAAAAAAGTTGTATGCCTAAAATCTATTATTCTGTACAAGTGTCCAGAGAACCTAAATGTTGAATAGCAGAAAAAAAGCTTTTATAATTCAAGTCAATGAAATATAATGCTGCCTTAAAGGATAGTCTTAAAGATCATAGTAACAGAAAATCTGTTAAATAAACATGACTATAATTTTATTAAATAATGATAAAATAATTTTAGAATTAACAGCATAGAAAATTATCATAAAAAGATATTATAGAAAGTAAATAATGGAAAACATTAAACATCATTACCAATTTAAGATGTAAAAGTGATACTGTTTTTTCCTTATTACCTGAATATGTTTTCATTATACCCTTTTAGTAAATGTGGAAACAAATCTTGGTTCTCTCCCTAATCTTATTCTTTTATACAATAAAAATTCTTGAATTGCCCATTCTTTGGGCATTTGTCCTAAGAATTACATCTAATATTTTTTTAAAGAAATATTTGTGAATTGGGAGGTTTCTTGTTGTTGAATAAAGAAATTCAATTTTTTTTGGCCATAATATCTCTCAAATACATAAACCTTTATCATTTAACTTTTTCTATACCTGCATCTATAGCCATACTTTATTTTTCTGCATCTTCGTGTCATGTTGTGAATTGGCAAATCAGTATTATTCTCTTCCACATTGCTTGGGAGAAACCTTGGAAATGTACTTTCCAGAACCTCTCGTCAGCAGGATTCTGGATTAGATTATACCAGTGAGAAGTACTCACATAATATTTGAAAGACTGGAATGAGGGGAAGCCATTAACTTCCCCTGGCCATGGTGGGCAACACAAAATTTGGATGAACTCCCAACATCCTGAGTGAACCTCTCACTTTGGTACTGTAGAAAGGGGAACCCATTAGAGCCATATTTGTGTAATTTCTGCAGCCTCCTATCTCCAAAAAAAGGTTATATTCCTCTGACTCTTGCTCTCTAAGCCCTTTTTGACAATTCTCTAAGCCCAGCTAAATTTCTGTGCTGTGATCTTTTTTTTATGTTAAACATACCGAAGCTATTTGGAAACAGAGGTGTTTTGTTGTAACATTCTGAATATGATTAAACTCTGGTAGCAACTTATATCCACATCAATAACTATCTCTCTATATCTACTCACAACTGTATCTATACATAGCCCTCTGCTGAGGAAAAGATATTATTCAGAAATGTTGTAAAAGCTAATGCTAGAATTGCCTTTTGACAATGATTTCCATGAGATCAAAAAGTCCAATTCATGTATGACTAAAGATTTTTCTAAAATATCTATGTTGGCTAACTTTTATAGTACACAATTATTCCCAGTGGCATGCAAAAAGGTATTTAGAGGTAAATTGTAAATAATTTCTGAAATGTTAAAGTAACAATAAAATATTAATTTTAGTGTATTTAACTCTGATTCTGTTTATGATCAAAGAAAGAAGCAAAATTATTGGTAAAAGTAACATTTCAATATTCACGCTATTTTCTTAGAAATGATTGGGCAAATTTTACTTTTATTATTGTCTTTACACTTTTAAATTATAGAATCCAGTAATTATATTCACAGCATATGAAGATTCTATCTATGAATATCACTTAAAATACCATATTGATAATTCTATTCTCAGGCCTTTTGATTGGAATTTAATGTAGTCCTTGAGAAATGATAGACCACTGATGTAAACAATAATTTCTTAGACCAGGGGCACCTAGGTGGCTCAGTTGGTTAACCTTCTGACTTCAGCGCAGGTCATGATATCACAGTTCCTGAATTCCAGCACAGCATGGGGCTCTCTGCTGTCAGCCCAGAGCCCGCTTCAGATCCTCATCTGCACTCTCTCTCTGCCCCTGCCCTCCCCTCTCAAAAATAAATAAACATTAGAAAAATAATAATTTCTTAGAATAACAAGAACAAATCTGTCAAACCTTCAACAGATTTAGAATATGCAAGGTATTGGGGTAAATATCAAATTTGCATAAAAATGTAATTTTAAAACTCTTAAAGGAGATAATTATGTTCACTTAATTATTCTTAATGGTCTGTGCAATTCCAGACAACTAATATTTACTGTCTCCCAGATAAGACTGTTACTATGTGTCTAGGGACAAAATTACCTTACTCTTGGGTCCTATTTAGAGAACTGATTGGTCCTTCTCACTTCCTTTTACGGCCTTACAATTTTTCTTCTTAAAACCACCCTTTGCTTTTTCATAGTACATTGTATAACTCAAATTATTTACCATCATCTCTCATTGCCACAACCTGTTAAATGGCTTTATATTCTGAGTATCTTTTCTTTCTTTCTTTTATATATATATAGAGAGAGAGAGAGAGAAAGAGAGAGAGAGAAAGAGAGAGAGAGAGAGAGAGCATGCACGTGGGGGAGAGGAACAGAGGGAGAGAGGGAGAGAGAGAGAGAGAGGGAGAGAGAGAGAGAGAGAGAACAAATCTTAAGCAGGTTCCATGCTCAGCATGGAGCCCAACATGGGGCTCATTCTCACGACCGTGATATCATGAAAATGAGATCTTGACCTGAGCAGAAATCAAGGGTCAGATGCTACCAACTGAGCCACCCAGATGCCCCTGTTCTGAGTATGTTTTAAGGACATAAATGATACCATTTCCTTGTTTGAACCATTAAAAATCTTACTCTTTCTTCTCAAGAAGTGTCCAATCCCTTAATATGATTTATAGATAGACCCTTTTATGTTTAAGGTCCCCACTTAGTCACCAAGCCATTTTTCTTGATAGCTGACTTTTTGTCTCTGTTTTAGCTTTGTCTTATTATCTGACATTATCTCCTAAACAACTCCAGAATTTCACAGAGTGAAAGTAGAGGATACTGGAACTGACCAGAGTGAGGCACTGGAAGATATTAAGAGGGTTGTAGCCACTCATACTGTCTCTATTTGGCAGTCCATTCCAACTGTAATTCCTTGAAAGAAATAGAATAGAGACTTTTCCAAAGAGGTGATGTTAAAAGCATACACCTGCAGAAATGATCATTGATAACTGAGAGAAAGCACAGCTTTCCCCTCCACAAAGAATATACCTGACACAATACTTCTTAGTCTTCAGGCCACAACATATATGTTGCCTGCAGTAAACCTTCAAGGCTGGGGTGGATACTCTTGCTTTTACTTTCCCATAACACTGTGTATCTTTGCCCATTCGATAATATCGCACCATATTATAATGATTTTCCAAGATGTATTATATTACAGAAATAATATATGAATACTTTTGTTCCAAAGGATTGAAACAGTGTCTTTATGACAGTAAAGTTTTTATTCTTTAATTGTAAGATCTCTGTTGCCTCTCAGTTGTCATAGATAATACTGCTAATTGGGCATTTATATACACAAGTACAAATTTTTTGGTTACTTTTCAATTCAATATGCTTTTATGTATTTTGAGTATGAGTCTTCTGAATCATAATTGTTGAAAAAAGATTTCCTGTATTAAGAGTTTGAAGATTAATGAATAAGGGAAAGTATAGGAGAATATACCACTAAATGCCTGATGCTTTAGTAAAGAACTGGAAAGTGGCAGAGTCATTCAGAGTAGAGAACAAATAGGTTATAAAGAAATTTGTTATACTGCCTTCTGTTGAATTAAATGTCATTATATATGACATATTTTAAATATCTTAACTAGTTTGTTTTATACTAAATCGTCATCAAATGTGTGTGTGTGTTCAGGTCCTTTTCTGCTTACTTTTTATAGCTGTGGAATTTTGTTGATCCTGGAATTATTTAAGTTTCCCTCCTCCATACCAGTATCTCAACTCTGTACTTTCACTTCATTTGGCCCAACTATATCAGTGAGTCTGTTGGCTTTTAAAGGGTCTCTGTTCTTGCAGCTATGGTCTCCCCACAGAACTTGGAAGACTTTCTCTACAAGCAGTACAGGGAGGGCTTGGTCTTCCTCAGAGCCTGCCTTGGATCCTGCAGAAAAGGACTCCCTGGTCTCCTCCAGGTTTCAGGAGCTAAGGGTCTGGCATGGCTTTTCACATGACACGGTCTGCCTATGTCTTTTTCCAGATGCAGATTCTGCGTGCTTTCATAACATAATATTTCAGACTATGGAAACATTGTAAATGGGTTAAGGTTGACTCCCCATTGTACTGTTGTCCTTAAAAAATATCTCTATTAAACAAATCTAGCAGATGCAGGATAAAAGATCAACATATAAAAATTAATTGTATTTCAGTATACTGGCAATGGATAATCCAAAAATGAAATTAAGCAAATAATTTAGTTTACAATAGCATCAAAAAGAATAAAATACATAGGAATAAAGGTTGAAAAGTGGTATAAGGGCACATGGGTGGCTCAGTTGGTTGAGTACATGACTCTTGGTTTTGGTTCAGGTCATCATCTCACAGTCGTGAGATCGAGCCCCACATCAGTCTCCACGCCCTGCATGGCAGGGAGCCTGCTTAAGATTCTCTGTCTTCTTCTGCCCCTCTCCCCTTCTCATGTGCACTCTCTCTCTCTCTTTCTCTTTCTAAAACAAGCCAAATAATAATAATAATAATAATAATAATAATAATAATAAATAAATAAAAATAAAAAGTGGCATAAAATTCTGCACACTGAAAACTATAAGATTTTAAAAGAAAATTTAAAAGATCTAAACAAATGGAAAGGCATCCCATGTTCAGATATTGGAAGATTTAATATTGTTAAGGTGTCAATACTCCCCAAATTGATCTACACAAACCTTGAGAAAACCCAGTCTGGACTTATTGCAGAAAGTAGCCAGTTCATTCCAAAATTTATACGGAAATACAAAAGATATAGAAGTGCTAAAACATTCTTAAAAAATAAGAACAAAGTTGGAATAATCATAATTCTTTAGTTTAAAACCTACTACAAAACACAGTGTTCAAGACAGTATGGTCCTGGCATAAGGACAGACACATAGATCAATAGGATAGTACTTAGAATCTAGAAATAAACTTTTACAGTTATGAACAATTGATTTTTGACAAGGATGCTGAGATAGTTTGATAGAAGAAAGAGTAGGTGTTCATGGTAGAGTGAGTTTGAGACAACTGATTCAAAAGAATGAAGCTTGATCCCAACCTCACTCACGTACAAAAATAAAAATGGATTCTATCTGTAGCATTACCTCTTAGTCCACCAGGACCACACAGTTGTTAAATGACCCTCTCTGGGAGGTACTCTCCTAGAATTATAAAACCCATAGTCTGGCAGATTGAACTGCACCAAGCCAAAGGACTCCAAAGTGTCTGAATTTCCATTCTACCCAGGCAAGCTGGCACTCCACCAGGAGCACAAATGTATCTAAAAAATTATAGAGTTTTTTTGGGGGGAGTGTCTCAAACTTAAAAAGAAGCTGGATAGAACTTTGCTATGTGATTATAATTAGCAGCAACTTTTGTAAAGTATTAAACATTAAAAAAAAATGTTTGATCAGCATTCCAATACCCTTTAATGGCATGATTCCCCTTCCAAGAAGTCATATTTTACTTATCCAGCTGATCTGTAGTTTATAAGAAATCTAATAATATTATCATTTAGATATATAGAAATGGAAGGACTTAACCAACCTTATGAATTATAATCTGGTTTATACTTAATCTAATTTCTTCTGATGTTAGTATCTTACATTACTATAGTATTTATCTGTTTGTTTTATTTTGATGGGAAAATGTTAGTGGAAAATTTAGGGCTTCTAAAATAAGCATCCTTTTTTTTTTCATTCTATCACTATTCAATGCTTTGAAAATCCCATTTACTGGATTAAAATAGAGAGTAGCCCAAAATGATATCAGTCAGAGAAAGACAAATACCATATGACTTCACTAAATGTGAAATGAAGAAACAAAACAGATGAACCCAGGGAAAAGGAAGGAAAAATAAAATAAAACCAAAGGGGAAGGCAAACCATAAGAGACTCTTAAAAATAGAGAACAAATAGGGTTGATAGAGGGATGTGCATGGGAGTTGGGCTAATGGGTGATGGGTATTAAGGAGGGCATTTGTTGTGATGAGCACTGGGTGTTACAAGTAAGTGATGAAGCACTGAATTCTACTCCTGAAACCGATATTACACTACCTATTAACTGACTAGAATTTAATAAAATCTTGGGAGAAAATAAAATAAAGAGAACAAAGAAAAAAAGAGACAAATCAGAAACAGACTTTTAACTATAGAGAACAAATTGGTGGTTCCCAGAGGGGAGGCTTGTGGGGGATGAGTAAAATAGATGAAGGGAATTAAAAGTATACTTATCATGATGAGCCCTAAGTAATATATAAAATTGTTGAATCACTACATTGTACACCTAAAACTAATATAACACTCTATGGTAACTATACTGGAAGTAAAATTAAAAAATAATAAATAAATAAATAAATGCAAATGAAAAAAAAAGTTAAAATATAGAGTAGCCCAAAAAGATAGTGCCTTGTACCGTTCTAAGTCCTCAGGATAGCACAATAAACAAAATAGACAAAATCCCTGCCTTCATGGAGATGAACCTTTAGACTGAGAGATGGACAATAGATAAGACAAATAAATTATACAGTAAAATGGATTATGCCAAGTAGAATTGTCAACACTGAAGCAGAGAAGGGAGGTGGACTGTGCCAAGGGAGGGGAGTTGCAGTTTTAAATAATGTGGTCAGGGGAAGGTCTCTGACGTCAAACTAGAGCAAAGATGTGAAAGATTTTCATATTTGGCCTTGCAAATACTGTAAAGGCACATTCAAGGAAGAAGCAACCACAGAAATGAAGACCTTGGTTCAACAGCATGGGTGTAAGATTCAAGTTTCAAGGAGCAGCATTACTGGAGCAAAATGATTAGCATACAGCAGGCAGGCTTCTACCTTTTGCCTTCTGTGCCTACTGTTCTCTCTGCCTAGAACACTCTTCCTCAAGATGTACACTGAGGTTCTTATCTCCCTCAAATCTGCACTCAAATCTCACCTTCTCAATGAGCCTTACTCTAACCACATACTTTAGTATTGCACCCTGCATGGGTTTCTCTCCATCATCAACAACCTGGCATTCTAGATCCCCCTTACCCTGATCTACTTTTACTATTCCTCATAAAACTACTAATAAAAAAATGTAATTTCTGTTTTAAGTCATATTTCTTGTTTATTGTGTGTTTCTTCCTTGCTTGGATGTAAGCTTATGAAGGCCATAAGTGATATGGCTTTTTGCTTGTTTAGTGATCGATGCCAAGGATCTAAAGAGAGTCCACCATATGAAAACGTGTGATGAATAAATCAATGAATGAATGGAGAATCAATAAACATTTGTTGAAGAAACAAGTAAAGGAATGGAGGGCTTTAAGTAAAGGAATGATATAATAACTTTGATGTACTGTGTAGAAAAATCCTGTGGGAAAGTAATTGGAGAAGCAGGGAAACAAGATATGAATGCAGGGAAGAGATATTTGTAGCTTGGACCAAGGTGGGAGCCTTAGAGATAGTGATGGGGTGCTCGGCATCTGTGTATATTTTTCCTAATAGATTGGATGTATTTATAAAATAAAGAGAAAAGTTGAATATCATGCCATAGATTTGGGTTGAAACATTTGGAAAGACGGTATTCCATCTGACTAACAAGAATGGGTGGAATAGATTTGGGGTGGCAGGAGGAATCAGGAGCTTCATACTAAATGTGAGCACCAAGAGAATGAGACGTCTAAGGATTGAGCCTTGGACACTCCAATATCTAGAAATGAGGGGGTTGAGGAGAGACCAAAGGAGAATAAATGGAAATAACCATTTGGGTGAGAGGAAAATCAGATATGTGTGAAGTCCGGAAAACTAATGGTGGGAATGATGATTTTGTGAATTGTTATTGATGAGTCAAATAACATGATGTATTTAATGAGTATTAAATAGTAATACAGTAATATAAAGGTATTGGTAAGCTTGACAAAGCACGTGATCCCCCCACTCCCACACCACATACACATCACTTTCAACATACATCATCCAATGTCTTCCTTTGTGGAATATAATCACTGGTGATATTGCTCTCATGAATATTTCTTGAATTCCTTTATAAAGTGGCATTGGACTTAACATCTTATACTTTCATTCATTTGATCTTTAGCCAGTGAATTTTCAGAATATAGTTACAGATTGGTTGCTTTTGATTTGAAACAGTAACAACACAAATTACACAGGCAACATGAAACAGCAAATCCCATTTCTCTGCCTGTTTCTGCAACACCTTAGCAATATATCAATGATCAGGGCCTCTCTGGGATTCAGAGTCTTTTTACACAAAGTAAGGAAAATAGATCAGTTTATTTAGGGATTACCACTCCCTATAAGCCTGAAAGGAGATCCCTGGACATCAAGAGCCCTGTGGTTCAAGTACTGATGTGATCATTGATTGCACAGAAAGGAGCAGAGAATCCAAAGGGCCCATGAAACTGTATGGGATAAATTTTGCCTTAAATCAGCCATGGGCACGAGTCTCCATTTACTTGAGCTGTCTCAGGAAGTTTACAACTCCACATAAGCTTTGGAGCTTAATTTCACCATAAGAGCTCACAAATTTTATGATAGCGCATATTGTTACTACTAAAATCTCATTAAGATCTGCAGTTACCTAATTGAAGTGTAAAATGACGTGCAATGTTAATGAAAAGACAACGACACTCAAATGTCATTGTGAAGATTTAGGATAGTAACAAGTTTTAAAGAGGCTAAGATTTTATGCCACTCTGTATGATAGGCCACTCTTTTCATCAATAAATGTTTATTATCTCAATAAAATCAACTTAAATTATTTGGGGGAACAGAACTATACTATAATATAGGTAATAGATGATACTTTACCCATATGTATTATCTTGCTATAAATGGTTATATCAATTAAACTGATATTTTATATTTATGTATAGTTCAATTTTGTTGAAAACATTGATTTAAAGTTAATTAAATAACTTCACCAAATTTCATGTATTTTAGATCAATTAAAAAGGATATTTCTGGGCATTTAATTGAAAGGAAAGGAAAAGTGATACAAAAAGTTTTCACATCCACCAAATTAAGGATCAATCTAATAATTTTACTATATATTTTATGTTTTCCCTGAATTTGTGATCTCATTCTAACATTAATTATATGGCCCTAAATGTACACAAACTAGAAAAAAGTAATGAATCACTCATCCTGTTGTATAGCCCAGAATGGAATAACTTTATCCAGAAGAAGTCTCAAGTATCTATTGATGGATTGTAGCACCATTCCATCCTCAGGCTAAAAAATTCCGGGCATTTAAATTTCTCTTGTCAAAATACATTTTAACTGATGACATGGGAAGTGACCTAGAGGTGACCTAGGAGGCTATCGGGAAAATCTTGCTATTACACGGAGCAATAATTGTGGAGATCTGGGTGCTTGTAGACCAAAATGATGGGATTCCATTTTGATTTGTAAGGTATGTAAATGAAAATCATCACACAGTGTATACTTTATGTTTTAGGAACCATCCACATATTTTAACCTAATATATATTATTGATATATCACTGTTACTTATTTAAGTTTTTATTGCAAACTAATTGACAAAAACTACATGACAATCTTCGTGAAAACCACTCTATTTCCCTAAAATTGTGCCAGTGATGGTATGACTATCCTGTGCTGCACTGCCTCACAGTCCGCTGTAGGTGAACATTCATTTTGCTCAAAGAACCGGCAGGAAATAAGATTCCTCTCCTATGACATTCCAGCTGGATGGACATTAACAGGTCCTCAAACTTTCAGGTTCTTTTTTTTTTTCGCCTATAAAATTCTAATTATTAATTTATTCAAATACTAATTTTGTGACTATTACATAATGGCCATTATTCAGACTGTGAAACAGTTGTAAGGTGACATTTTTAAACAAGACGAATGAGGTACCTGATTTTATAAAATTTCATTCTTATGTAGGTGAAACATGAGAAACATACATAAGAAAGTATCACCTACTGATAAGTCCCACGTAAAAAGAACTTAAGATGAATTGATAATTAAAGTCTTATTTGAAGGAATACGAATGAAAGGAAGGCATAAGGATTTATGTTAAAAACATTACCAGTGGGATAGCAATTGTAGGAGTCCTGAATCAGAAAGCTTTATTATATTTGATTAACACAATGAAGGATAATTGGGACAAGTAAAATGTGACGGAAGATGAAGTGAGAAAGAGATAAGAAGCAGAGTATGTGGGACCTTAAAAGAAAGTGTACAGAGGTTAAATTTAATTCTAAAGCAGTAAAAAGCCAACAGAAATTTTTTCAAAACAGGTAATAGATTTTAGAATGAATAGTTTGGGGATTTACAGAAAAATTTAGTGGAAAGTACAGAATTTTCCTATAACCCCTCAACTCCCCTGCCACCTACACGGTTTGACTTATTATTAACATCTTTTTAATTTTTTTTTTTTTATTTTAGAGAGAGACATAGAGTGTTAGCAGGGGAGAGGTGTGGAGGAAGAGACAGGGAGAGAGAGAGAGAGAGAGAGAGAGAGAGAGAGAGAGAGGGAGAGGGAGAGAGGGAGAGAGAGAGAATCTTAAGTAGGTTTCACACTCAGTGTGGAGTCCAAGGCGGAGCTTGATCCCACAACCCTGGGATTATCATCCAAGCCAAAATCAAGAGTTGGAGGATCAACTGACTGAGTCAGTCAGGAGTCCCATTATTAACATCTTCAATTGGTGTGCTATGTTTATTTACAATTGATGAGCTGAAATTGTTACATTATTATTAACTAAATTCTGTAGTTTAATTTTCACTCTCTGTGTTGAGTACTCTATAGGTTTTAGTAAATGTATAATGGCATGTATGCACTATTACAGTATCATACAGAACAATTTCATGTGCCTAAACATCCTGTGAATTACCTATTCATCCCTTCTTCCTGCCAAGAGCTCCTAGCAATTACTGATCATTTTACCATCTCCATAGATTTGTCTTTTCAGGAAAGTCATATAGTTAACATCATATGTTACACAGCGTCTTCACATTGGTTTCTTTCACTTAGCAATACGCATTTAAGTTTCCTCCATGTCTTTTCGTGGAATAATAGCTCATTTCTTTTTATTGCTGAATATTCCATTGTCTTGATGTACCACAGTTTATCCATTTATTGAAGAGCATCTTGGTTACCTCTGAGTTTTGGCAATTATAAATAAAACCACTTTAAATATTCTTGTGCAGGTTTATGCATGAACAGAAGTTCTTAATAGATTTAATGAAATACCAAGGAATGAAATCGCTAGATTGTATGTTAAAAGAATTTTAGAGTCATAAGAAATTGTCACACTACCTTCCAAAGAGGCTGAACCACTTTGCATCCTCACCATCAACAAATGAGAATTGCTGTTGCTCCACATCTTTGCCAGCATTTGGTGTTGTCAGTGTTTTGGATTTTAGCCTCTCTGATAAATGTGTAGTGGTATCTGATTATTGTTTAAATTTGTAATTCTCTGATGACATACGATATTGATAATCTTTTCATATGCATGTGCCATCTGTATTTTGTTTGTTTGGTGAGATGTCTGCTCAAATATTGTGTTCACTTTTTAATTGGGTTATTTACTTACTTACTTCTTACTCTTATTCTTAAGAGTTTAGTACTTACACTTACTTAAGAGTTCTTAATATATTTTGGACACTAGTCTTTTATCAGATATGTGTTTGCAAAGATTTTCTTCCAGGTAGCCAGATTCTTCTCATTCCCTCATTTCTATGTCTTTTGAAGAAAAAAAAATTCAATTTTAATGGAGTCCAATGTATAAATTTTCTCTTTCATGGATTAAGCTTTTGTTGTTATAGCTAGAAAAATCATCATCAAATTCAAAGTCAGCTAGATTTTCTCCTATACGATCTTCTAGTAGTTTTATACTTTTGCATTTTACACTTAGGCCTACAGTTCATTTTGAGTTAATTTTTGTGAAAGGTATAAGATCCATACCAAGATTTTTTATTTTTATTTTTGCATGTGAATGTGTGGTTGTTCCAGTATTATTTACTGAAAAAAATTTCTCCATTGAATTATCTTGGCTTCTTTGTCAAAGATCAGTTCAACATCAGGAACTTATAAAAAGGGGCAATATATTCTATGAATTCTTGTTTTTCATATGTTAACCCTTGTATATCAAGAATGAATTGTAATGGCAGTGGGAAGAAGATGGGAAGAAGATTGGAAGATACTCTCAACTCAAAAGAACTTGCTAGTATTTTGGGACGTGAGGGTGAGAAAGAAGCAAGAAATCAAGACATAATAATGTTTTAACAATGTGATTATAGGGAATGAAGACACCCAACCTCTTAAATTCACATTTGGCTCAATGCTCTATGACCTTAATGTTATGGTGAAATTATTGAGTTGTTAAAACTTGTGTGGCCTTGTTTATTTCTGTCTCTATTTTTATTTTTGTTTTAAAGCCACTGACTTTAATATTTAAATTTTTATTTTATTTCACATTTTATATCATTTAAATTATTATAAAGTTAGTTATTCTACCAACATACCATGACCTGGGATGGTTAGGAGACATGAAAAAAGACCCAGCAAAATGTGCTCTCAAGAGGTCAGCACATTAAATACCTTTTACCCTCTTTTTCAAAGTGACAGTGGCAAGAATGACAGGTAATATTTTGCCTTTGACATTAACATTCATTAGTTTCGTACAATGTAGATCACAGTCTACAGTTAACATTTCTTGTTAAAGTTTAATTAAATTTATTTCTGGTAATTTTCCAAATGTAAAAAAAAAATGTTATTCATGAACAGTCTTGTCACAGTGTTGATTAACACCTTTAAAAGAATTGAAGAATTAAAAAAAAAACAACAAAAAATTTTACTGGTAAATTCTTCACAAACTGAAACTTGGAAATGTTTGTTAAATTAGTGATAAAAATCTTAGACAAAACATAGCCTACTTACATAATTAGGTAAAATCACATAGAAGAACATAGCAATTGCTACAATTGCAAAATGAAATGCCTATCCTCCAGAGAGGGATAGTGTAATTAGTGCAAGGTTTCTAGAAATATTGCTTTTAATTCTTTCTATTTTGGATACATGAATACCATAACCTTTGGAAGCCTCTTAGTCAAAGCCACTTTAGGTGAGATTAGGGGTTCCTATATAAGGTCAGGAGAATAATTCTTCCAGGATTGTGACACAGTTTTTCTATATTCTTGCCCTCCAACCATTTACATGCTTCCAGATCTCTTTTAGGCACTCTTTCTTATGACGTAACCAAGGATATGTGATTGCCACATTGTGCAGCCATGAAAGTTACTAAGTCCTACCAATATATTTCACTTGCTGTAAAAGCTATAATCCCTTAATGGATCCATAAAGAATAGCACGTTTGTATAGATGATTATATACATCAGGAGGCTGAGAAAGAAAATGTTTATTTTCTGTAAATCATGTCTTTATCACACAAAGGCAATTAAAATTTTATGCCCTGAGTTATTTTCATTATTTATTTATTTAGAGTGGTGTAAAGAATGGATAAGTACTTATTATACAGATTCCCACAGACGGTTTGTAATCTCAATTTTAAATGTTGGGTGAAATCATAAAGGTCACAGCTATGAATCCAATCCATGAATTCCCCCCCCCCTAATTCTGTGGTTCTCAAATCTGACTCCAGATAGGATCATCCAGGAATTATTTTGAAAATCCAGAATACTTTAATTAGAATATCTTAAAGGTAAAACCTGTTCACCAATAGTTTTACTTTTTTAATTTTTTAATGTTTGTTTATTCTTGAGAGACAGAGAGAGAGAGAGACAGACAGACAGACAGACAGACAGACAACAAGCAGGGGAGGGGCAGAGAGGGAGGGATACAAAGCATCTGAAGCAGTCTCCAGGCTCTCAGCTCTCAGCACAGAGCCCGACACGGGGCTCAACCCATGAACTGATAGATCATGACCTGAGTTGAAGTTGGACTACTAACCAATTGAGCCACCCAGGTGCCCCTCATCAGCGTGTTTTAAAAAGCACCCCCTGTAGCAATCATGTTCCACCAGAGTTGAGAAGTACTATCCCAGTTTATATGTGTAGCAACTATTTAGAATCATTCCCCCAACCGTTCTCTAATACTATATGAACAAAACTAATTATGAAAGTCTCTGAAGGTCAAGAAAAATTTGCCCTAGACTTCTGGAATGGCAGTGTGAGGAGCTCAGTAAACCCTTCCTCTAGCACAACAACTTTTTTTTTTTTTTGGGTGAAAATTGCTTTTAAAAATAATAATAGCCATATAAAATCTCTGGAAATTGTCCTATGTGCATACAACAGTTTGAAAAACAGTTTGATTTATTCAAGAAAATCTATGACATCTGGGTAAGAACAGCAAATCTGTGACATTTGAGCGACAGCCTTGTCCTACTCCTCACCCCATCCCCCCATGCTCCAGCTCCCTGTTACTACAACTACACCCAGTTGTTCTACATTAAGTAAGTATGGCCAAGAAGACAGGGAGTGCCACTTTCCTCCCCACCCCCGCTCCAGTGCTACAATTCACCCATTAGAGGCAGGCCCCACTAGCTCTGTGTTATAAAAGCACTCTTCTGTTCAGGCACCAGAGAGTGGATTAGGACTTTCCATTGTAAACATTCATGTAAGCAAAGGCTCTCTACCTGAAACAGAGTTTCATAGCAATAGGACTCTGAGGTAGCCCTATGTTAAATGCAACCCAAGGGACCAGAAAACTAATGTAGCTTCCTAAACTGGTAATCCCAGGGAAGAGTATAGAATTTGGAAAACTCTGGGGTTGTTGACAGTTATTCTCCTGTTTTAAAATATATCTAGAAATAGGGGCGCCTGGTGGCTCAGTGGGTTAGGCATGCAACTCTTGATTTTGGCTCAGGTCATGATCTCACGTTTGTGAATCCGAGCCCTGCATCAGGCTCTGCACTGTCGGATTGGGATTGTCTCATTTTCTCTCTCTCTCTCTGTTCCTCCCCCACGTGCTCTGTCTCTCTCTCAAAGATAAAGAAAATTTAAAAATATATATCTAGAAATAATATTCAAAACTATTGTAAAAGAGTTTGAAGAAGTGCATCAATACATACATTTATATATGTGACAAATGAAAATATTCATTCTTATTTTTATTTTTTTACAAATGTAAACAGTGTACCACCACTGCCAAGACATTTAATATTCCCATGACTCCAAAGAGTTCCCTTGGGCCTCTGTGTTGTCAATCTCCTTCCTAACCTCAGCCCCTGGGAAACACAGATCTAATTTATGTCTCTATAATTTTGAATTTTCTAGAATGCCATATAAGTGGAACCACATAGTTATTAATTTTCTGTATCTGACTTCTTTCACTTAACATAATACTTCTGAAATTCATCCATATCATTATGTATCAGTAACTTATTCCTTTTAATAACTGAGTTGTATTCTAATATGTGAATTTATCCATTCATCACTTGTTGGACATTTAGGTTGTTTTTAGCTTGAGGCCATTATTCATAAAAGTGCTACAAACATTTATAAATATGTTTGTGTGTGATAATGTGTTTCCTTTTCTTTTCTTTTTTTTTCTTTCTTTTTTTTTTTTTTTTTTTAGTTAAAAACCTAGAAGAGATACCACTGCTGGGTCTTGGTGAACAAATATTAAAAAAACAATTAACACTTATTCATTTTTTGAGAGACAGAGAGAGACAGAGCTTGAGTAGGGGAGGGGCAGAGAGAAAGGAAGACATAGAATCCGAAACAGGCTCCAGGCTCTGAGCTGTCAGTATGGAGCCTGATGTGAGGCTTAAACTCATGAAGTGTGGGGTCATGATGTGAGCTGAAGTCAGACGCTTAACTGATGGAGTCACCCAGGCGCTCCTAGTGAGTGAATGTTTAACTTTATACAATGTATCATAAAGTGTTTTCCTAAGTGGCTGTATTATAAACTAAAAATATTTATTTTTAATCTCTGTGAATTAAATGTACATATTATAGAACTGCTTACCCAGTGAAAATATCAAGGGAAGAATACTTTAGGTTTCTAGCAGAAGAGAATGTCTTAAATAACATATCTCCCATTGCCATGGTCACCTTTCTGCAGAGAAGTGATTGTATTTTAGAATCAGTTATTCCATTTATTCATAAGGCTTCCCTATAAAGTAAGCAAAGTGGCCACACCAACTTCAAGCTCATTTTTTCTTCACCTTTTTACCCTTGGGTTTTTTCTGTTTTTTTCTATTTTACCCAAATTCTGTTTTATCTTCCCTCTCCTTCTCCTTCTCTCCCTCTCTTTCTCTAGCTCTCTCTCTCTCTCTCTCTCTCTCTCTCTCTCTCACACACACACACACACACACACACACGTATTTCTAGCTTCTCACCCCCCCTCCCCAGAAGGTAGACCCTCTCTAACAGCCTAATGCTAAGTTTTCCAGTTCAGAATTTGCAAACAAAAGAGAAAGTAAAGACCACAGGGATGGAAGGGGGTTCACAAGGAAATACCCAGTGGAATTTTGTTAATCTGTACAGTGAAGGAGAACAAGGGTGAGACACTCTGAGAAGTGTCTGAGAGAATTTGGGAAGAGGAGAAAAGAGAATATTGGAAGAACTTATCAGTGTTATGACTTCAGAGTTGCAACAACGTTTTTGGCAGATGTGAGTAAAGATTGAAATTCCTTTTAAATTACTTTATGGCTTCTGCACTATGTTTCTCTGAAGGTGATGCCACTTAAAAGTGAATTGCTGATCACTAGGTGGTGGCTTCAATTAGATGACAGATGTGAAAAACAGGTCTTTGTGAATATGTATGTGTGCAGGGGAGAGAACTTGGTGTGATGCTGTTAAATTTATTTTTTACTTTTTAATTCTCTTTAAAGGTAGCACACACCTATTACTTTGGAGGCAACAGAGCATCTGGCTTTGAAATCAGACAAGACTCAGTTAATATCTGAAGTTTATTAACTATGTGGCGTTGGACCAGTTGTTTAACTCATTTTCTTCACCTTAAAATGCGTTAATAAGAGAATTATCTCTCAGCTCTCCTTTGGGTTTTAAATAAAATAATGCTATGAAATACTTACTAAATTTCTGGGATATAATAAAAACAAAGTAATACGAGCTACTTATTGTTGGCTGTAGATTATTTTTTATGAAAGAAAATAGGAACACCAAAAAAGTAAGAATGATTCAGTAGGAGAAGCAGAAAGGTGTTGATGAGGGAAGACTTCCTGAAAAATGTGCTTAATGGATGCTTGAAAAATGCAAGTTTGGACTAGGTGAATGGTTGAATATAGTCACAGAAACTTTTTCTAACACTACTTAAATAGTAAGCGTTTAATGTCTATGGTGCTAAAAATATTTCAAAGGGAGAACTACTTTCATTAAGTTTCTCTCTTCCATATGCCAGCTCTTTTCCATTTAAACATCTTTCATTCTCTGGAAATACTAATGATCTTCACAATTTAACGAATGATTAAGATAGCTAAAATATTCTTTATAATTTACAGTTAGGAGAAATTTCTAAAGAAAAAGTCAGTATTTTTTATTTTAGCTTCGTTGCCAACTCTGTATATAAATTTTACCAATCTTCCTTAAAATATTCTTTCAATATGTTTAATGTAAATTATTTATTATAAAATTATATGCATAATTAAAACATATGAGCTAGCCACTGCCTTGTTATGTTTGGTGTCTTTTATGACTATTTTTTTATTTTTTTAAGTTTGTTTATTTTGAGACAGTGCAAGTAGGGAGGGGGCAGAGAGAGAGGGGGAGAGGGAGAATCCCAAGCAGACTCCTCACTATCCATACAGAGCCCAATGTGGGGCTCAATCTCACAAACTGTGAGATCATGACCCAAGCCAAAATCAAGAGTCAGTCGCTTAACCAACTGAGCCACCCAAGTGCCCCTTGTGTGACTATTTAAAAGCAAATGATTAAATATGGTTCATGTAGATACCTATCTATGGTTTGGTACCTATGCATTTACTTCTTTGTGTCAGATAAACTTTTTGTTATCTAATAAAAAATAAAATAAATAAGAATCATATGTTTAATAATAAGACTGGAATAGTATTTGGACTAATCCTGAAAACAATTAAAATGCTAGATTACACATATCTTAACAGCTTCTTAAAGAGTCACATTATACATTAGATAGCAGGAAATAGTTGTGCCAGTATCTAAGGTAAAGCAAGGGTCTAGGAAGTCAGGAGAGTATTAAACTCCTTTAACCTGAAAGCATTTTCAGAACCTAGGAATCACTAGCTTGAGTGCCCAGATTAAAAAAGACAAGCCGAAAGTGCTTACATAGGAAGTACAAAAGAGTGCACACTCTGGTCAAGGGTGATCTGACAGTAAACATGCCATACAGCTATACCCCTAGCAGCGACTGCAAGGAAAGTTGTCTCGGTGCTAAGAAAATCAGAAGAAAAATGCTATGAAATTATAACCCCTTCTCACCCCTCAAAAGGACTTGCCACCCTTATTACCATTACTTGGGCATTTAAAAACCTTAAGCCACAAATGTAATCTAAAGTTTTCTAGACAGGTGATTGTGTTGTTCTGCACTGAAGGTATGCATGTGTATGCTAAATGAATTTTCTATTTTGTACCTAAATGAATTTTCACAACTACTGTTACGAGAGAAGCAAAAAGTTAAAACAACAACAATAAAAACAAAGTTCTTAACGGAGGAATATGGTAAGAGTCAGGCAAACGATAGCTATGACTAATAAACCGGTAACATTTTTTAGGTATTTTAGAAATAAGTATCATCAGGTAACTATAACATAATCATGGTCACTATATTTAAAGAAATAAAATGCATGCTTTTGCACAGTTACAGGAAATTGGAAACACTGGAAATCATCAGATTTTAAAGAGAAACTAATACAACTTCTAGAAATGAAAATATAATCAAAAGTATAAAGTTATGAGCTGAATTTAAATTTTAAAACTTCTTTTTAAAAATACAAAGATAAGAAAATGCCAGAGAGAATTAAGGAACTGGAGGGTTGGTCGAAATAAATTATGTAGAATGCAATAGCACAGGGGCAAAGAAATAGGAACTATTTTGTGAACTAAGGAATATGGAAGAAGGGTTTGAACATCTGATATACTATCTAACAGGAATTCTGGAAAAGAAGAACAAAACAGAATCTCTGAAGACACCTAATCATATATTCTTCAAAATCAGTGAATCTCAGGCAAGGATAAGAAAAATTCATATAGTGAACCTGAAAAAAAGATAAGATACCAAAAAAAAAAAAAAAAGGAAAGAAAGAAAAGAAAAATCTCTAAAGTATCCGGAAGGGAAAACAAAAAGACCTTCTGAAGAGTAACAATTTGGCTGTCAGAATGGAAGGAAAAATCCAGAGGTCAGTGGAACTATATCTAAACCATAGCATGGTGCATTTCAAGTAGCTGAGGAATTTGGTTTAACCATATTTCAAAACACATTCCAAAAAAATAATCTGGTAGCTGTTATGGGTTGAAATATGCCGCCCAAAAAGGATTCAATGACATCTTAACATATGGTTGTTGCAGATGTAATTAGTTAAGATGAGGTCATATTGGAGTAGAGTGGACATCAGTGTGACTGGTGTCCTTTTAAGATGACCATGTGAAGACACAGACACACAAGGAAAATACCACATGGAAGCAAAGGCAGAGAATAGAGCCATCACAGCTGCAAACCAAGACATGTCGAAGTTTGCCAACAAATCACCAGAAGCAAGGAAGAGGCAAGGAAGGATTCTCCTACACGTTTCAGAGAGAACATGCTCCTTCCTACTCCATGATATTGTACTGTAAGCCTCCAGAACCGAGAAACAAATTCCTGTTGTTTTAAGCCATCTAGTTGAGGACACTTTGTAGAGTTGCCTTAGGAAATAAATATAGTAACTTAGTCAGTTACTGAGATGAGATATAGAATTTCTCTCTTACAGATCTGTTATAAGAGATTTTGTTATTATTAAATGGTTGTTATTCAATGGAATTGCCATTATTTCACTAGTCGTGTTAGGAAAAATTCCTACTGTGGAGGTTACAAATGATATAATGAATATCACTTTAATGAGGCTCATGAAGAGACATCACTTAGTTAGTAAGAGCCATATTAAAAGATGACACTAATATTTCTTAAAATCAATAAATGAATTGGATTATATTAGAATAATTTGATCAATAATAATGTATGACTGGGTAAGTAGTTCCATATATAAAATTATGTTGCTAATTTATTAATTTCTGTTACTAAAACTATTTCAGTGTCATTTATTTATAAATATATTTACATTGTTTTTGTAGTCTTGAAATATTTTGCCTATCATTCTTATGTATTATGAAAGTATATATGCCACAACTTTTAAATTTAGAACAAATATTGCTTATGAAAATAACTATAAGAAATAGAAAACATGAATAATATAACTATTAAAGAAATTGAATAGCCAATAGTCAGTTGAAGGGTTTTTTTCTTTTTTTTGCTTCTGAATACTTTTACAGATTTTTCTTTGTATCTTATTTATTATTATTATTATTAATTATTACTTTGCAATTTCACTATATGCTTCTAAGAGGTAGAATTTTTCTCAGTCTTGCCAAGATTCACCGCGTTCCATGAATATGTGAGTAGGCCATCAACTGACGATTGGATTATAGTATATATTCAAGAAATTAAATAGTCAATTGAATAGTCATAAGCAGAACTAAAATAAGTTTAACAAAACTAAAATAAGAAATAATTCTAAACTTACAGAGACTTTTCAGATATAGAAAATGGGGGTGGAGATGCTCTCAGATAAATGTAAACCTGACACCAAAACTCAACAAGGTCAGCATGGGAACGGAAAATTACAGGCTGATCTCAATTTTAGAGAAGCACTGAGTATTGATGTAAAATCATAGACACATTATTATCAAGCCAAATTCAGCAATGTATAAAAATGATAATGTATCATGGCCAAGTTTGTTTTTCTTCTCCCAAAATTCAAGTTTGCTTTAACATTAAAAAGTTAATAAGTAATTTAACACAGGGGCACCTGGGTGTCTGAGTCGGTTAAACATCTAAGTCTTGATTTCTGCTCAGGTCATGAGCTTACCGTCATGAGATTCAGCCCTGTATAGGGCTCCTCACTGAGCATGGAGCATGCTTCAGATTCTCTCTCTCACTCTCTCTCTGTCTTTCCCACTTTCCATCTGCCCTTCTCCCCCTCTCATTCTCTCTCTTTCCCAAAAAAAATTTTTTTAAGTAATTCAACACATATGCAGAATAAAGGAAGAAAATCACATCATTTCTCTAGATAGTAAAAAAGCATTTGATAAAATTTAGCATTTATTATAAAAACTCTTAGTGAGATAGTAATAGAAAGTGAGTTAACTTGATAAACTAAAACCCCAAAACTATGATACACATAATGATATGAAGAAATAATTCTCTCTCCATGCGGATAGAAGGTAGAGATGCACACCTGTTCATCTGCTTTTGGATGGTTGCCACTCTGTAAAATACATTTCTCGTTTAGTAGGTGAATCTCTATTAGATTTTATTCTACATTCTTACGGATGTCCCTTACTCGTATTTCTAGTAATGGTTTTCTAAGTTTCATTAAGGTTTTCTTTTCTTTTCTTTTCTTTTTTCTTTCTTTCTTTCTTTTTCTTTCTTTCTTTCTTTCTTTCTTTCTCCTTCCTTCCTTCCTTCCTTCCTTTTTTTGTGTCTTTAAGGTTTTCAATGCAAAAAATAATTTCTTCTGTGACAAACACAGCTTTAATTCTTCTATTCTAATTACTATGTTTCTATCCTCACCTTATAGCACTAGCTAATACCTCTCAAAACAATACTTAATAGAAATAGCATTAGGCACCTCGCCTTCTTCTCAATCACAAAGGGGAAGTATTCAGTATTTCACCATTACATACAATGTTAGCTGCTGTATGTTTGTTTTTAAAGATGTTCTCTTTTAGATTGTGAAATTTTTTAAACTCCTACTTTGCTAAATATTTTTTATTATAAAGTTTGAATTTTACCAGATGATTTTTGTCGAATCTTTGTGATGATCGTTTTTTCTCCTTTATTTTATTAATGTAGAAAATTACACTGATTGATTTTTTGATGTAAAACCATCTTGATTTCTTGGATTAATTTACAATGATTATCATATATTTTTCATTCTATACGTTGCTAGATTCTACTTGCCAATATTTTGCAGGCATTTTTGAGACTATATTTCTGAGGAAGATTGGTGTATAAGTTTCTTGTCTTGTAATGTCTTAGTCAGGCTTTAATATCAAATATATTTGATTCATAAATATAATTGAGAAGCAACTCTTTCCCTGCAGAGCAGGCCTTATAGGCCACATGTTGCAGATTTCAACAACTGTATGGAAATGCGCAGCTTGATGCAAAAATGAGTGAGGCTTGAGGAAACCATAGGACATTGTAGAAAGGAACAAGCACAGTATTTATCATTAGATAATTCTAAAAATCATGGTTTTAGCACCCAGCAACTTGGTTGATGATCCTGAAACATTCTTCAGTAGATTTCCTGCATGCAGGCACCCTCCTCAGTGTCTGCTTTCTGGAGAACATAATCTGTGACAGCAGTGAGCATTAGTTTCATTATGTATCTTAGAGGATGTGGAAGAGAAAGGTAGGCTAGTGGTTTCCATTGTTTAGTGAAGGAACAACGGTTATTGAATCTCTTCTTCTAACAAAGAAGTTAGAGACACTTGTAAATCAGTGGGATAACCAATCCAGGAAAGAAATTGGGGCTACAGGCAGAGTCCCAACAGTTGTCAGTGATGGAGCTGAAACTGAACACCTCTCTGAGAAAGGCCCACCCACCATCTTTGTGGAAACAATTACTTCAGCAGAGGCTACCAGCCAAGCAGACAGAACTATGTGAGTCCTGGAATACTTGCCCACCACTGACTGACCAATCATTAAGTGCAACTTCTGCCTCTTGTATCCCCCTTCAGTGCCCCAAGAGGGGAGATTCCAGCTCTTAGTTGGGGGTGATGGGCATCTCTCTGCCAGTTCACACCACCTATTTACCAACTTACTACAAGCAGAGATAACCTGTGTGGCAGGAGAGAATAAGATATAATCTCTGAATAAAGCTCAAAATTGGAAATTTTTAATAGAAAAGACTGAGTTCTAAATACCAAAACTATACCACTGTTGTAACCAAGAGTAACTGAAATCTTATGGAATCTATCAAACATGGTGTGATGAAGGCTTCCAGCATGTAAGGGTTCAACACTGACATTACTGAGGGACAGTTGTTACAAAACAATTTTCATACTAATTTTTAAAAAGTCAGTGAGAAGAGGTTTGTCCTTCATTTTCTAAGAATGTTTACTGGAACTTGGCATCATGGGTTCCATAAACATTTCACAGTAAAGGCATCTGTATCTGGAAATCTGTTTAAGAATTTTTTAATTTACCAACTCAATCTTTTGTTAGATATGAAACTATTAGGGCTATTCAACTTTTCCATTTATTTTTGTGTTTTTGTTAATCTTTTTCTAAGAGATTTTTCTATTTCACTTAATTATTACTGTAAAGTACTTGGTATTTTCTTAATATCCTTTATATATATAGTAACATAGTAATATAGCCAATTTAATTCTTGATATTGTCATTTGTTTTCTATCTTTTTTTCTTCTTCACTTTTTTGTGGTGTTTCCCAATCCGATTATTTTTTCAAATAACTAACTTTCAACTTTGTTGGTTTTCTCTATGGCTGCTGTTATACAGCCAATTATTTTATATCTCCCTTGTGTCAAATAACACTTTCATAAAATTTTCCTATAACCGGTGACATTTTAATTAGATAATCACAACCCATGCAAAAATTAAAGATTTACTAAAGCAGATACTGCAAAATTTTAATTGAAATTCTGTCTTCTATAACAGGTGTCAGCAACTATAGCCTAAGGGACAAGTATCGCTTGCCCCCTATTTTTTAAATAAACTTTCACTGAAACAGGGCCGTGTTCATTTTGCTTACATATTGCCATGGTTGCTTTTGCATTACAGCAGCAGTCAGAGTTGAGTAGTTGAGACAAAGACCTTGCAAACCCTGAAATATCTACTACTGACCTTTACAGAAAAAGTTTGCCAACCCTCGTTCTGCTCTATGCGATATATGCCATGATCATATTGACCAAATAAAACTAATAAAAGAGATGCGGGAAAGTTTCTTTGGGATTAATGTCCTTTTCCCTCTACACAATTTATCTTCATCCATGACATTCATATTGAGTCCCTGAACAAACTTCAGTCTGACACCCTATTATTCTATGCCTAGCTCTGTGCTAGAACAGGAATAATTAATTCACCACATTTCTTCACATTTTACTCATATTTGAGTGATAGCATTAGGAGACTTTACTGGTGTACAAGGTTCCCCAAAGGCACAGAGACTGGAGGAACTGACATTTGCTGAGAAGGTAAGTTGAAGCTCTGGGGAGAAGTTGATATGCATTGGGTAGGGTTTTACCAGCTGGATAGGGAAGTTGAGGTAGTGAAGGCATGGCCCGAAACATCGGCAACAGCATGTGTGAACATGCCAAAGCTTGGACTACTGTATGCTTCACTTTGCCTCCCACATTCCCACAGACTACTGTATGCATTATTCTGTACACCCCCACTTCATCCGGGTTCATTTATAGCTTTACTACTTTAGTTTTGCCTCTTCCACCCTCTATTTAATAAGTATAGGGTCTTTCTTTTGAAAGAGAAAAATGCCATATTTTATTTTAATTGATTCTGTGATTTATTCCCCCCACCCCCACCATAAAGGAGAGGTAAAGCTGTCCTGTTATCAAAAAAATTCAAGTTCCATTTCTTGGGTGGATTCCACCACTCTTCTATAGCATGTCTCCCATGTCCTGGGAACCACTTCCGGACCTTGAAGCCCTTCTTGGGTCAAAGGATTCCCTGCCTTTGGGAACTCCAAGTGCTTCTGCCTTCTTCAGAGGATTTCCAGAATAGATCATAGATCTTCCGCAGCTCTGAACCCCCGTAGAGGTAGTCAGTGGTTTCTGTCATTTCCGAGAAACTGGTCTCAGAAAGGCCAGATTCACCTAGAATTTTAATCTTTTGCATCAGGGGCCAGAGGCAGCATCAGCCCTGCCTCTCGCCACAAGGTAGGGGATGCTCACAGAGCGCCACTCCACTCTGTGGTGCAGCCACTCCTGAGCCTGGCTCAGCTCTCTTGGCTTCCAAAGTAGCTCAGTGAATCTCAGCAGGTCAGCCAGGGCCAAATGAGGCCCGTGTTGGTGGCAGTGGTGGACAGCATGACCACAGTGTGCCTTTCAGATAGCTGCAACTTCGGCACAGGTCTGTCGGGTTTCCAGATGTTGTTTCGTTGGGATTGTTTTTTTTTTTCCCCTGAGTTCAGTTTCAGAATCACATTTTAAACTAAGCATTGCCCAAACACACTGAATATAATAAATGATAATTTAAACTATTTCTTTAAATAAGCATTGAGTCTTAAAAAAAGAATAGCTAAACATCACTTGAGACAAATCACAAGCTGGCTATGTTAAATAAAATTTATTGCTGTATTTGAGCTCTCGATTTTGTTCAAGAAAGAAATGGGTATCACCCATGGCTACATGGTTTGATTGCAAAGATTAATTAATGTCTGTTACCTGTGGTAATCCTTACTTTTCACAGAAGTCCTTTTCAAATTGTGATTCCAGTAAAAATTGTTAATAACAAAGATATTAATTGGCATTCTGTTTAATGAATGAATTAATGGGTAATATTATGTAGCTAAATAAGGATAAAGAATTCTCATGCTTTATCATCTATTTTTTATCATAAATACTGCTAATTTGTTTATTAAAGACTCTGAAAAGTCCTCAAGAAGATTAACTTTGCTCAACTCAACAGCTGCTAAGCTCATGTGATCATGGAAATCTTTTTTACTTTCCAAAGTCCTTTTTTTTTTTAAGTTTATTTCTTTATTTTGAGGAGGGGGAGGGGCAGAAAGAGAGAGAGGGAGAGAGAGAATCCCAAGCAGGCTCCACACCCAGTGCAGCCCCACACAGGGCTCGATCCCATGAACCGTGAGATCATGACCTGAGCTGAAATCAAGAGCCAGACACTCAACAGACTGAGTTACCCAGGCATTCTCCAAAGTCCCTTTTGACTTCAAAAAACAAGATTACAAAACACAACTCTACTACTGTTTACTATCCATATTCCACAGAGTCTGTGGCTTTTAAGAAAAAATTATTTATTTGTATGTTTGGTTTTGAGGTTTTTTGCTGGTGTCTTTTTTTTTCAATTCCAGTGTAATTAACATGCAATTTTTTTTCAAAATTTTATTTAAATTTTAGTTACTTGACATACGGTGAAGTATTAGTTTCAGGAATAGAATTCAGTGATTCATCACTTACATACAACACCCAGTGCTCATTTCAACAAGTGCGCTGCTTAATACCCATCATCCATCTAGCCCATCTCCCACCCACATCCCTCCGTCAACCCTCAGTTTGCTCTCTGACTTTGAGTCTCTCATGGTTTGTTTCCCTCTCTCTTTTTCCCTCCTCCTATATGTTTATATGTTTTGTTTAAGAAAAGCTTCTATTTTCTTACCTATTAAATTTATTTTTCTGTTTCTATAATTCTTAAGTTTTGATATTATTTCTTTTCATGCACTATTATTTTGTAAAACACATTTTCGTTACAAATTTATCAAAAGTACCTATAATTTAATTATATATAAGATTTTAATTATATATATAAGATATAGTTGTTTTCAATTTTTGTGCTTAAAAATTATTATTTACCTAATATATATATGTATATATATAGAATAAGAATAAGATATACTTGTTTTCAATTTTTGTGCTTAACAATTATTATCTATTTTATATATATGTATATATAATACACATATATATGTATATATATATACATACATATATACATATATATACATGTATATGTATATGTATATGTATATATGTATATGTACATATGTATATGTATATATGCATATGTATATATATGTATATGTATATATACATATATGTGTGTGTGTATGTATATATATATACATACATATATATATATGAGAATGAGAGAGTGAAAGCAGGGGAGAAGGGCAAAGAGAGAGGGAAGGAATCTTAATTAAGCAGGCTCCATGCTTAGTGTGGAGCTGAATGTGGAACTTGATCCCAGGTCCCTGGGATCATGACCTGAGCCAAAATCAAGAGTCAGATGCTCAAAAACCTGAGCCATCCAGATGCCCCTGTGTTTAACAATTTTTAATGTATTATTTCATTGTTCCCTAGTCAGTTGCAGATATAGTATATAAATAATTACATTTGTGTGAGGCACATAGGAGTATATTGGCTTAACTTAAATCTTATTTAGGTAATAAGATTTTTTACAAAAAATAAGTTGCAATATTATGTTAACTGTGAAATCTAGAACTATCTGAACACAGTATTTGACCAATAACAGTTAGGCAAATGAGAAACTAGTCTATATCTACAGATTTTTTTCTCAATTTAAAAATAATGGGTTCTTTTCTGTTTAGCCTTATGTGATACTCTTAAAACAAGTTAGACAGATTAAAATTATCAACTCTTTATATTTTTAACCTGGGAAATGTTAATATCAATCCATGAACTCAATGAAATGCCTCAGTGAGCTCCCTGCTTCTCTATTTCTCATAATTCTCTAACAGACAATGGAGGCTGGAAGCTGATGAAAAGCAGCAAGTCTGGGACCAACTCCAAACTCCTGCCAACTCCTTTAGTTGTGTCTTTTCTCAGAGCATGGCCTTCTCTCTCAAGAGCTGTTTTCCTTTCAGAGCCAGTTTTGTTTTCTCTTAATCCATTACTTCTACCCTCTCAGAGGCCTACCTATGCTATTTTCTCTGATGAATATCCAGTTCCAAAGACTATTTTTTTGGTGTACAAGTTTTTCATCTCCTTGGTGAAAATACTTGTAAACCATATATATGATAAGGGGTTATATCCAAAATATGTAAGGAACTGCTATTACTCAACAGCAAAAAAAATTAATTAATTAAATAACCCAATTTAAAAATGGATAAAGAAACTGAATAGACATTTCTCCAAAGAAGACATACAGATGACCAACAGGTATATGAAAAGATGCTCAATATCACTAATTATCAGGGAAATATGAATCAAAACCATAATAAGATGTCATTCTATACCTGTTAGGATGACTATCAAAAAAAAAAGCTATATATAACAAGTTTTGGCAAGGATGTAGGGAATTGGAACTCCTTTATACTCTATAGGAATGTAAAATGGTGCAGTAACCATAAAAAACAGTATGGAATACCCTCAAAAAATTAAACATATAACTACTCTATGATTCAGCAATCCCACTTCAGGACACATATACAAAAGAACGGAAACCAAATATCAAAGAGATACCTGCATACCCATGTTCATTGCAGCATTATTCACAATAATCGTGATGTGAAACAATGTATATTTCCATCAAAAGATGAATTGATAAAGAAAATGTGGTATATACCTATAATGGAATATTATTTGGGCTTTGAAAAGGAAGGAAATTCTGTCATTTGTGACAATAGGGGTGAACTTGGAAGACATTAAGCTAAGGGAAATGAGCCAGTCACAGAAGAACAAATACTTCATGACTCCATTTGTATGAAGTACAGAAAATAGTCAAACTCACAGAAGCAGAAAATACAGTAATGGTTGCCAAGGACTAGGGGTGGGGTGGGGTGGGTAAAGTAGAGAGATTTTATTCAATGGTGTAAAGTTTTGCATAATAAATAAGTTCTAGAGATCTTCTGTACAATAGAGTGCCTATAATTAATAATATGGCATTGTATACTTCAAAATTTGTTAAGAAGGTAAGTCTCACATTAACTATTTACCACAAAAAGGTGGTGGTGGGTGACACAGGAAAGTTTGGGAGGTATTGGACATGTCAATTCTCTTGATTGTAGTGACAGTATCATAGGTGTTCACATATGTCCAAACCCATCACATTGTATATAGTAAATATGTGCAGTTCTATGTATCTAAATTATACTTCAATAAGATGTTTAAAAAATAAGAAAAAGCAAAGATACCCACACTTGCTTATCTTATTTATATTTGAGCTTACGGTAAGTCAGATAAAAGAAATAATAAGCATCAAGCTTGGTTTCTTTTTTTTTGCAACTGATAATGATTGTTTACATAGAAAATCCTAAGGAATCTATAAAACAACCATGTGTATGTATTAATATCATTTTTAAAGACTGATGGATACAAAAATAAATTGTAATTTTACATACTAGCAATAAAAATTGGAAAATGAAAGTTAAAACAATTCTATTACATGGGCATCTGGGTGACTCAGTGGGTTAAGTGTCTGACTTCTGCTCAAGTCATGACCTCACAGTTCATGAGTTTGAGCCCCACAATGGGCTCTGTGCTGACAGCTCAGAGACGGGAGCCTACTTCAGATTCTGTGTCTCCTTCTCTCTCTGCCCCTCTTCCTCTTGTGCTCTCTCTCTCTCTCTCTCTCTCTCTCTCTCTCTCTCTCTCTCTTTCTCTCAAAAATAAATAAACATTAAAAAATTCAATTACCACAGTATTGAAATCCAAAACATTTAGAAAATAATTAAAAATTCTGTACACTAAAACAACAAAATATTACCGATAAAATTTAAAGACTCAAAGAAATTGTGAGATAGATAATTTTTATCAATCAGAAAATTCAATATTACTATTATTTCAATTCACCTTAAATGATCTCTGTATTCAGTGCAATTGCAATCCCAGTGCCAGCAGGCATATTTGAAGACATTGTCAAACCGAATCTAAAATTTATATGGAAATTCAAAGGACTTACAATACCCAGAATGATCCTGAAAAAGTAGAGGACTTCTCTTACCTAACTTCAAGACCTAATATAATCACACGGAGTATCCAGAACTTTTCAGAGATCGATTGTGGGGGGATAAAATGATAAAACCACTGTGGAAAAATGTTTCATAATTTTATATAAAACTATTCAGCTACTTTCAAGCACAGAAATTCTGCATCAGGATGTTTACTCAAAATAAATAAAAACTCATCTACTAAAAGACTTACATAAAAAATGTTTTTAGGAGCTAAATCATAATATTGAAAAACTGAAATTGCCCACATGGACATCAATAGGTGAATGGATACACATATTATGATACATTCAAACAGTGGAATTTTATTCAGCAACAAAAAATGGGATATTATTGATTTATGCACTACGGAATACATTTCAAAAGTAGTATGCTGACTGAAGAAAGCTGGACACAAAAGACCCCATACTGTATGATTCCAGAGCAGACAAAACTAATGTATGGTAGAAAAAATCAGAATGGCGATTGTTTCTTGGCGTTGGGAATGGAGATTGAAAAGGAAGAGGCAAGAAAGAATTATCTTGGGTATTGTCAATACTGTATATCTTTAAAGTGTTTTTTTATTACATAGGTATATGTATTCATCAAATCTCACCAAATTATTTAATATACTAATATACTTTTAACATAGTAAGTTCATTGGAAGTCAATTTTAACTCAAAGGAAAAAAAACTTGTAAATAAATATTAAATTCTGGATAATAGTAGAAGTTTCATGATGAAGCTATTTGGAAAACTGTGTATGGATACCTGAAACATTTGAAATGTATTAAAAAACAAGGTGGTTTGATGAACACACGAAGGAACAATTAACTCATAGATAAGTGATAAAGAAAAGATAAAACAATAATGATGATGGTGTTAGGTGGTAAATATATGCTGTAAATGGATGTTAACTATAAGATTTTTTTCAACTTTTCTTAATGTTATAAATTTTCATAATGAAATGTTGCAAAAAGTATAACCTGGTTTGAGCAATCAATCATATGCTTACCATGTTTATAATGAAATAAAACCTACAGTTAAGTTTAAAATTCTTAGGAAAAAAATACAAGATATATCATTTATAATAATGTGATTTTCTAAACAATCCATACAAGTGGAAATCATAGAAGAAAATATTAATACACTTAATTTAAAAATGCTTTGCTGAGAAACTATTGATAAAGTAAAGCCTCAAGCCACAAAGAAGAAAATAAGTAATATAAAAATATTCTGAATTTATAAGTAAATCAAATGTCAATATGAAGAAAATACCCCAAAAGAAAAATAGACAAAATAGGATCAATTTTTTAACAGAAGAAGCAATAGAAATAGAAATTTAATCTATGAAAATATTTTCAACCTCATTTATAATGCAGATTAAAATCAAAGAAAAACACTATATGAAATAAATTAGTAGGAGGAAGGAAGTCATCTGAAGATACAAACTTTTGTAAAAAGAATGTACAAGTGGTATTTTTAGACACTGCTAGTTGGAATGTAAATTTATGCAACTACTATGGAAATCAATTTGGTAGCATCTTGTAAAACTGAATGTGCTCATTCCTTCAACCTATAGTTCACTTCTAGGAATTTCAAGACATTCTTCATTATGGGAACCAGAAAATATATTTCAAGCCATATTATATAATAGCAAAACATGAGAACATCTCAAATATCCAATGATGGGAAAATGGATACATCACCCATGGTTTATTCTAACAATAAAATAATTTTAAATGGTAAAAAATAATAAATAAAGCTATATGTAACAACTTTGATGAACTCTAAAATAGTTCAATTTAAAAAATTGAACTATTGAAGTTGCTGTAGAATCCATGCTTTTTTGTAACATTAAAAACTTTTTCCATCAAAGAACTAAGCAATGTATTTATATATAAGTGGTGACATTTTAAAAGTTATGAGAAAGATATAGAGGAGGAGGTGAGGGAGAAGCACATGGGTAGCTTCAGCTGTTATTACTTTTTTACTTCTTAATTAAGTTTATTTTGTCATTGGCTTTATTATGATGCTTCATAATATACCCAGATATCACACTTAAACTTTTGTATAAATCAGATATAACACAGATATGGTACAAACGCTCCAAGGCTTATCTATCTTAGGTTCTCTTTTTCTAAAATGGGGATGTTGGTTATTTTAGACCTTAACTAATTCAGAGGAATACTGATTTCAACCAGAAGTAGGTATGTCATTAAATCTGTTACCTAGAAATTCAGGTTTTATAGTTAAACATTAGGTTTGAATATTTAAATTTAGACTTCCTAACTGTGGAACCCGTGCAGATTATTTAGATATCTGATCCTCATCTTTCTGATTTCCGCATCTACCTTGCAGAGATGTGAGAGTTAAGTGAATAGCTTTACATAAAGCACTGAGTTTTGTGATCGGCACATGGTAGATAGTAAGTAAATAAAATTCTATATGATCAGTATTGCAAGCAGTGCAATTACTACCTTGAATGACCACTAGATTGGGACTTTATAGTACTAGCACAAACTAGAAGAGTGAGTTAAATTTAATGACTTTGAAAGACATATCACAGTTTGTGATATTTTGCAGCTGTGTAAAGTATAAAAACAAAGTACTTTAACAATTTAATTTATGAACACAGGTAGCAAACACATCCTCAACTGTTATTCAAGTCAATGTGTTACCATTATGAATTTGGAGTTTGGTGCTTCTTGACATTTCCTTTCTTGTGTAGTATTATTGACCTAACTTCTTCCAACTGAAGCATACATAAGAGCTAGGAGATAAACAACATTAAGTGGAATAAAAAAAATCTGTGTTTGTCTACCAATTTTCAAGAAACAGTATTAAATCTTATAAATGAAATGCAATATACAGCATTTGATGTTCAGATAAATATTTAATCAATTATCATCAAATCCTGTGGCCATGAGAATTTTTCATTTGCTATTTGCATTATTATCTGTATCTTATACCAATGATATACTTCATTGTGATTGTTTTCTATGGGTCTTTATACCTGAAAATATTTAATACACTATACTAATTGCATTATGTAATTAAAAAGTAGGCTTTTTGTTCCTACTTCCCTTTTTAAACAGCTTTATTAAAGAATAAGGTGTAGCCTACATATTATAAAATTCTTCCATTTTAAGCATGAAAGTGAGTAACTTTTTAGTAAATTTAAAGACTTATGCTACCATTATTACAATACAGTTTTAAAATCTTTCTATCAATCCAAAATATCCCTCATGACCTTTTGCAACCAATGCCCATTCACATCCTCAGGACTGACAACCACTAATATACTTTTATTTATAGATTTTCTTATAGATTTACATCTTTTGGACATTTCCAATAAATGGAATCATATAATCTGAAGTCTTTTGTGCCTGGGTTCTTTCACTTAGCATAATGCCTTGAGGTTCATCCTTGTTATAGCAACTGTCAGTAGTTTCTTCCTTTCTGTTGTTGAATAGTATATCATTGTGTGGATATTTTATATTTTATTTTTAATGCTCCAGGTGATGGGCATTTGGATTATTTCCAGTTTGGCAGTATTAAAAATAATACAGCTACAAACATTCACTACAAGTTTCTGTTGGGATATAAGTTTCATTCTCTAGGGTAGATGCCCAGGAGTAGAATTGCCGGGTCATGTTAGATTGATAATCAATTATATAAGAAAGTGCCAAGTGGTTTTCTAACATAGCTGTGCCATTTTACTTTCCTATCATCAGTATAATAAACATTGAAAGAGGCGGATTGACTTTTTTTTTAATTCAGTTGTTTCCCCATCTCTTCATTCTTGTGTATAACAAAAAAATGCTAACAATAACATTACTCCATTATTCCATTATCTTGTGTTACATTTGGAAACCACAAGGGTTGAATTTTTGCTTCAAACACTAATTTTAGGGGCTATATTTTTGTTTGTTTATTTGTTCTTTATTTTTTATGTAAGTGTTAACCCACTAGAACGTGCATTCCATGAAGACATGTCATGTGTCTGATCACTGTTGCACACTCAGGTCAAAGGCTGGCACATGAGGCATTCAAGAGATAGTTACCGAACATATTGGGCATACTCTTTACATACAGAGTACAACTCTGTTATTTAAGCATATTATTCCTCTCTTTTTTTTTTTTTTTAAATTTTTTTTTTCAACATTTATTTATTTTGGGACAGAGAGAGACAGAGCATGAACGGGGGAGGGGCAGAGAGAGAGGGAGACACAGAATCGGAAACAGGCTCCAGGCTCTGAGCCATCAGCCCAGAGCCTGACGCGGGGCTCAAACTCACGGGCCGCGAGATCGTGACCTGGCTGAAGTCGGACGCTTAACCGACTGCGCCACCCAGGCGCCCCTATTATTCCTCTCTTTATGTTACTTCAGCATGAGAGTTTACCTATAGTGTGTATTTCCCACGCATTTTTCAGTTAAGTGCACAGTTTTGTGCAGTGAGAGATGAATTTAATTATGGGCCACCAATGTTCACCGTTTACCATCATTTGACAATAAATGTAAAATAGTACGGGTTGCCGCCTGCCGATCAGTGTTCATCCTGATTATCATCTTCCAGAAGAGTGTTGGTAAACTGTGTTTTATTCTTACCTATATAATATGCTTTTGAATGCATGCTTTTTTATATGATAGTACATTTTTCCCTATTTTACTGGGCCATTATATCATGTGTTACCTATTTACAGTCAGTTCTAAATACACGCCTCCATGTTTGTGTATCTCTAGGTG
The DNA here is from genome assembly GCF_022837055.1 of Prionailurus viverrinus. Lineage (NCBI taxonomy): Eukaryota > Metazoa > Chordata > Mammalia > Carnivora > Felidae > Prionailurus > Prionailurus viverrinus. Next base: position 91,831,998 of record NC_062566.1, on the reverse strand, counting down.
TCTAAAAAGTTCCTTGGCTATAGCAGTCACTTTATTTTATAGGAGAAAATAAAAGGAAGCATTCATTCTAACTTTACCTTCAATAAAACGTTTTTATGTACTAAACATAGAAAAAACTAATTAAGGCATTAATAAATAGAAATTTCTATATGCACAGACTAACAATTTATTAAGAGCATATACAGGTTGCTAGGTTACAGAATTAGATTTCTGTTTCTTAGTGATTGTTTTTACTGTACCTACACTGCTCCTCAATATTATGGCAGCTGTACTGTAGAAAAATTCAGAGACTTTTTCATGCCTCAGTGCTCAATAACTACTAGGATAGGTTATAAAATGTCCCTTTGAAACTTTGAAGCATTACATTTTAAAACTCACCATGTTGTATAATACATTCAAAGGAATAAAATTGTCCATGAAGGGGAAATGTTGAATTAGGGAGAAATATCACAAATTATTCATAATTTGGATATCCTTTAGTCAGGATAAAGCATACCTCTTGATGTTTTTCACATTCTACAATATACAAGACACGATTAAGAGTGATAGATGTGTTCCCACCACATTCTGATTCTAGCTGAACTAATACGTATTTTGATGTCTTTTGTTATATTACCACGGTTATAATTTAGGACTAAATAAATATATTTTAAACAACACCAAGATACTGATAAAGTTAAAGCAGAAACTTTTTTAATTAGCTAAATAAATTACAAGCAAATGGAAGTTTTATATATATTTATGGTAAACATATAGCGTGCAATATATACTATGCACATAAACATAAGCAGTAAGTCTAAATCAAACTGTGAAGTCATTTAATAAATCAATCACTGTGTTTTACTTATTAGAAACCAAGTATATTGTCAGGGACGGGGGCTAAAGTATCTTTATTATACACTTGCTGCCTTCAAGGCGCAACCATTTTATTTGAGACAGTAATGAAGCAACAGAGAAAAGAACCCAATTCGGCCTCCATATCTGCAAGCCTACCCCAGAGGATAATTATTCATCTCTACTGTGTTTAACTGACGTGTGAAAAAATAATGTGCTTTAATGAAATATGAGCAGAAGTGATGTTTGTCACTTCTTGTTAGAAATTTGAAAGAACCAAAATCTAATTTGCTACGTTTTTCCTCTGCTTAGAAAGCTGTATATTCTGTGGTCCCAAACTCTTCGATCATTGCGGACTGTTGTACTAGACACGTGGCATGGGAAAGGGACATATTTTAGTTTTGAAGACCACTGAGATTTTAGAATTCCTACTACAGAATAACCAATAAGATCAGGACAAATATGATTAATGTGAAATACATAAATAATCATTATGAGTTCTTTATAATATTTTATATCTTTTTTTAAATGTCAAAAGAAATATGTTTATGGCAATAGATTTAAGCAACAAGAGAGGCCTATGTTTTACCCTAAGGTAAATGTGATTATTTCTTTTTTTTATCCTAAGTTTACTCAAAAGCAAAAAATAACGGGGCTCCTGGTTGGCTCAGGCGGTTAAGCGTCCAACTCGAGCTTAGGTCATATCTCACAGTTCACGACTGAGCCTCATGTTGGGCTCTGTGCTGACAGCAACTCAGAGCCTGGAGCCTGCTTTGAATTCTGTGTCTCCCTCACTCTGCCCCTCCCCTGCTCATGCTCATGCTCATGTTCTGTCTCTCTCTCTCTCAAATAAATAAACATTAAAAAAAATTTTAATAAATAAATAAAGCAAAAAATAGTGACTCAGAATTCATCTTTCCAAATAGATATTATATACAACTATGTACATATACATAGGGTACTTATTTACCCAACATGATATCATATTCTTTATATTGACCTGCACCTTTTCTCTATTCCTGTGTCTTAAGGGATGTATATGAATCTCCACATGAGGTATTCATTGTTACAGATCTTAGCCTTGGGTCTTCGTATCAAGTACATAAACCACTTTCTATAAAATGTGGGTGTGAATTCATATTTCTCTGTGCAATCATGTATACCTAGCTTCATATTTAAATATACAGCAATAGAGGCCGACTTTCCAATAAAATTGTACATATTTTACAATCTCCAAAGATCAGAACGCCATCATATATTTAATAAAATGAGAGAATAGTTTTCTTATAATCTTTGGGCAGCATTTTCTTCTTTAATTGTAATTTGATTCTTTCTATAAAATTATGAGTGAGACCTAAAGAGAATATGAAGCATGTACTCTTTACTACCATTGTTTAGCAATAGGTATTCAAAAGTATTGAAATTTGAAATAAGCTGCATTTTAAGAGAAGAATAAAGGGCGGAATGGAAAGCGAAAGGTAATTTTCATACTGACTATAAATTATACCCTTTTATAGCAAATATTCGTTTGAAACTTTCATATAGAGAAAAATTCACCAGCAATGAAAAGTAGAAAGATCTGATTTAAATATAACTTCTATTCACTTATCATAGAGTAAGAGTGTTGAAAGAATGGGCTGAGTTATTGATTGGACTGATTATGAAGATTGAGTCCAAGTCCAGAAACTGCATTACAGAGTGATTCAGCCTAGAAGACAGAGGAAGGCCTTTAAAAACGAACAAGAACCATGAAAATAAAGATGAAATTCTAAAATGACATGAATCAAACACTTTAAAAACATGATATATCAAGGAATGTTACAGATTGCTTACAATTGAAACGTCCAGATGCCCACAATTAATAAAACAATGAAACCTATTTATAAGTCATTCTTTAAGTCACTCCAGAAAAAAAAAAACTCACAGCAAAAGAGGAAGCCTTATTAGAAGATGAATACTCATATATTATTTACTTAATTCCTATTAATTTTGTTTTGAAGAAAATCATTTATTCATTTTATCAGTAAAATGATTACTGCAGGGACAGAAACATATTTATTCTTATATCTGAGGGATACCATTATTCATTTGTAAAAGTTCAAAAATAATGTCCATAGGGGAGATAACAAGTGAACTACATGTTTATTCTCCTCTCAGCAAATACTGAGATTCATTTTGTGGAATCTTCTAGAATTACTCTGAATAATAACAATTCTGGTTTAGAAATTTCAAATCACAGCAGCAAACATATGTAAATTAGTTGATAAACTACTTACCACAGAAGTATCACATAGACACTAAATGAGTGGTAATTTTTTTACAACTACCTAAAGTACCAAATATTTTAGAGCCATGCACAGGTATAGATAAAAAAGAACACCGAAAAAGAAAGAACAAGTAACTCTTCATGGGGTTTGCAGTTCAAAAGTTTGCTTTCACTACCTCTGTAATAATCTCACTAGTTCAAAACACTTCCCCATCAAGCATTCTAAGTGTCAGTCTTTGGCTGTGAACTAGTATGGTTTCAAGTACAATTGAGAAACAAACACTATAGATGCTGGCATCTTCCTAGGATGGCCAAGATACCACCACAGTATCGTAAAAATTGGTGGCTCCTAAAAAATGAATATAGTGGAGTATGGCAGGAAGAAAATACTGAAGTTGAAGACAGTAATGATCAGGCAGGCTTCAACCATAGGGGGGGATCTCAAAGCCTCTACTGGATCCAAGAAATCAAGAAAGTATCTCAGATGCAGAAGCTTCTAGAATCTAATTAGTTCATTCTACAGCATTGGACAAGATATGTAATCTACTTTATATTTTCACTGTCAGGTCCTCAATTCTTTTCTATGTATGCTGCTTGATAGAGTTTACACAGAACACAGTCCTTTGGGTCTGCATTGAGGTGTTCCAGTTAACCCTTCTTGGCCAGTGGTGTGGCTTTCTTAGCACCATCAAGTTGTCATGAGAAATACTCCTCAGTCCAATACAAACTCTGAGATTGAATCTGAAGACAGATTGAATTCCAAATGAGCTATGTATAGAAATAAAACTTCTAAACAAATATACTGTCTCACATACTTAAAATCTGAGAAGAGTTTCTCAAATTTGCCAAATATGCCCTACGCTTTTTTCTCTGGTGTGCTTTTTCATTCCTTTCTTTGGATAGTCCTTTTCCAAAATAACCATTATTAGATGCCCATTTATCCTTCAAGATTAGGTTTATCCTGATTTCACCAATTAATTGCTCTTTTCTTTACTTTTTTTAAACATTTATTTTTGAGAGAGAGAGAGAGACAGAGCATAAGCATGGGAGGAGCAGAGAGAAGGAGACAGAATCTGAAGTAGGCACCAGGCTCCGAGCTGTCACCACAGAGCCCGACACGTGGCTCGAACTCACAAACTATGAGATCATGACCTGAGCCGAAGTCAGATGCTTAACTGACTGAGGCACCAAGGCGCCTGACAATTAATTGCTCTTTTAAAAAATGTTGCTTTGTTTCTAATTCTAATATTGCTTCATTCTATCAAGTTTCATTTTGATTATTTGGGATTCTGTATATATAAATTAACTGAAATTTTTAATCGAAAGGCTATTTCATAACATTTACATTTTTTCCATGTAATTCCTTCATGCTAGAAAATCACGTGGCAGCTGAGTAGCTATTCAGTAAATATCTTTCTGGGAGGTGGGAGGGTGGGTATGATGACCTTACTTGTCATAACATAAATTTTCTGATTAATTTAGTGTACATTTTCTCCCAGGTAGTTAGCTCTATAATTCTGTGCCGGGGTTGTATACTGCTCTAGCTACCTTGAAATTTGAACTCTGGCCTTTGTGGCATAATAGGAGCCATCCTCTCAGACTCCAGCCTGACCTTGACTAACACCTCAACCAGCTGTCTACACGGCTTATATCGGGCCTGCCTTTGATCGACTCCCAGCTACTTACATGCCACGCCTTACAACATCTCCTTCCTACACCTGTCATCCTCCCTGGCTGTGCCCAGAATTTGCAGCATGATTTTTCAACCAGTTTCCAAAATGTGCAATAAGTTATGACCTGAGATATTAATCCACTTTTCTTTTGATTAAATTGCCTCAGCTCATTTAATGTTCTCCATAGTTCACAATTTCTAATTGTAAACAGAATTTCCAATCATTTCTCTTGGTCTGTTCATAAAAGATCTGGTATAGTGATGGCTTTGTATGATCCAACTTGTCAACTTAAATTAAATGAGATCAGAGATCATATGGTGTTCAGCAACTAGAATGCTTCATTTAACATTCTTATATTTTATATTTTCCAAATCATTAATCTGGTCTAAAATTAGGTCTCTGATTCATCCCACCTGCCTCACACAGCTTTCAGTAACCAATCACACTCTGTCAAATATATATAGCAGTTGCTCCATTAGGGTTTATTGAGTTGACTGAATTGACATATTTATCTTTTTGTAGAACTATACACAGCAATGATAGAGTTCATGCTTTGCATGTAAACTATGTGGTTTGACTACTTACTAGCTATTGATTTTATTTATTTATTTTTTATTTGAGTATAGCTGACACACAGTGTAACATTAGTTTTGGGTATATAACATACAACATAGTGATTGAACGTCACTATACATTATGCTGTGCTCACCACAAGTGTGGCTACCATCTGTCACCATACAACACGTTTACAGTGTTATTCACTATATTCCCTATGCTGTACCTTTTATCTCTGTGACTTGCTCATTCGGTAACTGGAAGCCTATGTCTCTCACTCCCCTTCACCTATTTTGCCCCTCCTCCCGACTTCCTCTTCCCTCTGGCAACCATCAGTTTGTTCTCTGTATTTATAAGTCTAATTCTGCTTTTTGTTTGTTTGTTCACACATTGGCTTTGTTTTTTAAATTCCACGTATGGGTGAAATCCTATAGCATTTGTCTTTCTCAGTCTGACTTACTTAAACTCTGTATTTTAGTTTATCACTGGTAAACTGGGCATAACACTAATAATAGCATCTGCCACAAGGGGTTGTTATACATGTTAGAATGAATTTTTATTCACACCCACTGGGGGTGGGGGGAGAAGGTCAAAGTTATATGTAGGGAGATTAGTAGAGTAGATTACTATAATCTAAATAGGTGTTGATTATATGTGTGAAAATTAATGGTAGATATGAGAAGCAGGTGAACACAGGACGGACTTAGAAGGTAGAGCCAAAAGGATTTTCTGAGGGGTCAGATGAGGGGATGTGAGAAAAGGATAAGGATGACACCAAGGTTTTGATCTGAGCATTTGGAGCATATAATTTTCATTTACCGAGGTAAAGAAGACTGTGACGGTTTAGGTAAAGGAGGGAATAGGGGTGTGCTGGTGAATAATAGGAGTTTAGTGTTAACATGTTAAGTTTGAGATATATTTTGGCCAATAATCTAGTTACCTAGCAGTATGGTAAACATCTCCAGGACCACAAAAATTTGAGAAAAACCTAAAGAATGGCATTGTTAAATTCATACTTTCTAGGGTTATTGTTTACATATGAGCTTCAGAGAGATATTCTAAGAAGAATGATGTATAGGATCAAATCCAGAATTTCAATAAAGTCTAGAAACACTAACTTTTTGGCCTCTTCTCTGACTATAATCTTGATGTTTAATAATTGTGGGAATCATCACATGGTCCTACCCAATCTTCATGAAACATTTTTTGTTAATTCCATGTATTTGCAATTCTTACCAAACTGATCCCATGTTTATTATATAGCAAGTATATAATTTTCATCATTTCTTTTTTTTAAATTTTTTGTATGTTTACTTATTTTTTAGAGAGAGAGGGACAGACAGAGCATAAGCAGGGGAGGGGCAGAGAGAGAGGGAGACACAGAATCCGAAGCAGGTTCCAGGCTCTGAGCTGTCAGCACAGAGCCCGATGCGGGGCTCAAACTCACAAACCACAAGATCATGACCTGAGCTGAAGTCGGAAGCTCAGCTGACTGAGCCACCCAGGTGCCCCTAATTTTCATCATTTCTATTTTCCATTTTTTAGACTTCAAGTGCTTAAAATATATTTTATAACTCCCCAGAGTTTTAAGTGATGACTTTGCATTAACATCTATTAATTTCTCAGGTACCCAAAGATTCATTTGCCAAGGTTTTGCTGATTTGAATACATTAAGCTTTACAAAGATCCTGAAATGAGTGGGGTAGGATAGAACTGGACTTTTAACTTTCTATTCCAGGTAATGTACTTTGACTACATACACTTTTAACTCCAGAATATACACAGTGTGACATAAATAGGAGGCTTGTTTCCTACATTTGTCTTTTTGAGTAATAACTCATTCTTACAGGGAAAAAATAGATAATAAGATCAAATTAATATACTACCTTTCAAGATGTTATATAATAACAAATTCAATGGTGAGCAACTAAATTTAAAAGATAACATTTCTTACTGGCATCTCCGAGTGAAAAATTTAGGAACCACCAGGATGGTGAATCTTGGGAGTTTGGATCAATCTCATATTGCCTTCTACACTTTCCAAAAAAGATTTGGACAAAGTCTACCTAAGGCAGAATTTCTTTAGAACCCTAGAAAGCCCTTTTCTTTCTACAGTATTTACAAAGTTCTACAAAATGTCTACTTTGTTTTAATGTCTAGTTTGTCTGATAAAACTATTGCTACTCCAACTTTTTTTCAAATCCATTTGCATGATCAATGTTTCTCTAGCTCCTTACTTTTAATCTGGTATTTTTAGGTCTAAAATGAGGCTCTTGTAGGCAGCATGTAGATGGGTCTTGGTTTTTTTATCCATTCTGACACCCTATGTCTTTTGACTGGAGCATTTAGTCCATTTACATTCAAAGTAATCACTGATAGATATGTATTTAGTGCCATTTTAATACTCATTTTGTCATTGTTTCTGGAGATTTCTCTGGTTTCTCCTCGTCTTTGCCCCTTTTGGCTTGTCCTTTGCACTCAAAGGTCCCCTAGAATATTTCTTGCAGGCCTGGTTTAGTTATCATGAACTCCTTTACTTTTTGTTTGTCTAGGAAACTCTTTATCTCTTCTATTTTGAATGATAGCCTTGCCAGATAAAGAATTATTGGCTATAGATTTTTCCATTTAGCACTTTGAACATACCATGCCACTCCCTTCTGGCTTGCTTTAGGCCCTACTTTAAGATCTTATTGTGTTAATATCAATTTCCACTTTTCAATAGGTAGTTGAATTTTTTAAGTCGTCTTTATTTCTCTCATATATTTTGGTTTTAATTCTTTTTTTAAGTTTATATATTCATTTTTGAGAAAGAACAAGAGAAGGTCAGGGACAGAGGGGGAGAGAGAGACTCCCAAGCAGTCTCCACACTGTCACACCGAGGCCAACACAGGACACAGACTCACGAACTGAGACATCATGACCCCAGCCGAAACCAAGAGTCAGATGTTTAACAGACTGAACCACCCAGGCACCCCTATTTTGTGTTGAATCCTTAAAAAGAGAAAACAAAAACTTGAGATGTTTCCTGATGAAGTTAATTCTATATAGCCTATAAATTGCATGGTTAATTTTAAATTAATTTAAATTAAGCAGAACATAATCCATTTCTATGGATTAAAAACCTAATTAGACCATGAGTAATAAAAATCATAAAAGGGAGAATTTCTTTGTATTGGAAGAAAATTTTGGGCAAAAGTTTTACTAATTGTGATGGACTTTTAAAATTGACTTATCTTGTGAGGAAGTAAAGTTCATGTTATATAGACAGAAATGATAAGAAGATCTGATCGTTATTGAGGTTTCACAGACTCTAAATCTAAGAGGGAGAGAAAAATGCTAATGAAGTCACAATTTTAGTAATGAGAAAGCATCAGTATCAAGTTTATAGTGACAATTTCCATCAAAATATTTATTTTGTGTTGCCTCTGACTCGATTTAGGAGCTCACTCTCCCAGAAATAAACAAGCATATGTACAATTCTACAGCCAACCTCAGACACCTCAGGCAAAATAATGCAGAGATATTGGAGCCCATCCAGTGAAGAGCAATTTGAATGATTAAAGAGTCAGATGTGTACTCATGTAGAAAGTTGGGTTTGTTTGTTTGTTTTGTTTTTTTAAGTGTATGGCCTGGCCAAAAGTGAGAAGAAAACAGAATCCCTGGATTCTAGTACTGGAAGAGCTTTTTATCCAGTTCCATTATTTGTCAGACAAGGACATATTCTCACCAAACTTATACAATTTTCTTAAAGTCAATTATCCAGTGAAGGGTACAAGTGGATACTTAACTATTATGTTAAGATCTATAACTAGGACCTTGGGCTGAGATAAACTATGCTAAGATACAGAACGAAAACTAAGGAGGAAGAGGCAGGCTATTGTGGAAAATGTCCTCTAAAAATATATTAAAGCATTAAATTTTAGCAGAATAATAGGCCCAAAACTCTAAAAAAAAAATAAGCATTTTTAGATTATAAAACTTAACCCCTAAAATTGAGAAGCAGAGAAGAAGCCCACGGTAACAGCTCTAACAGTTCACACATACTTATATACCACTGCAAACCTCTAGCCAGAACTCAGGGTTTTTTTTTTTTTTAAATCAAGGTGTATTTATTATTATGTAGGGTGTCAAGAAGTTTACCTTGATAACAGTATATTTAAGAAAATAAGAATGGCGATTAACTCCATTTTCTACCCATCCCAGTCTCTATTTTCCAGTAGGGATGGGTGCCCCACCTCCCAACCTGTGTTCCGCTCCAGCAGGATTTAAGAATCTTGGCACTATTCACTTACCTCTATATTCACAATCGATTGTGTAGTATATATTATTGAGTACAGTTCAATAAATATTTTGTGATGGGAAAATATGAGTCTAATGTTCAGGTTAGACAGTTTTATTTTTATCCACATTTGCAGGAAACAAAGGACTATGTGCACAAAGACCTATAACTCCAGAGATGGGGGTGTACATCCTGGGCAGAGCTAGGCCATAGAGATGGGAAATAGACCCAGCATGTATCAATCTGCTGAAGAATGGTTGAAAATTTGCAGAAAGGAGTGGATCACTACTTCTGGAAGCTGCAGCTCAATCACTGGATACATTTTGTTACTTTATTAAAAGTAAATGATGAATAAAGGTCATAAAGGAATATATTAGTTATAACCACATGATCACTTTAAAATCTGAGAGTGGTGTTAATAATAGAAAAACAGGATTTTTACTTGCTCCCATTTAAAAAAAAATAGAGAGAGACTTTTAAGTAGATAGTATAATTTGGTTGTAACCATATATGAAAAGACGGTAGGCAGGGAGGTTTCTACACGAATACGTATATATGTCAAATGTGTGATCTACAACACATTCTGTTTTTATTTTAAATAGTTTACATCCTTCTCTTGTTTTTCTCCTTCCAATTACTATAGGAATGTAATATTTCTTTTCAAAATATTTCTATTCAAAATACATATATTATGCAGTGTTTATGGAAACGATTTCCAAAATTCCATAAGATCAATGAGGTGATGCCAGATTCTAAACTTTTGAAAATTAAATGCAGATAATTTTAGCATATTTCTATTTCTAATATCAATAAGGTTAATTTCAATCATTTTATATTTCATAATCATTTCATTTTCAATACAAACTCCTTGCAAAGCTTTCGTTTGGTAAAAAAAAAATGAAAGGTATGCTGCATCCTAATTTACCTAATTATATTTTAGTATGTTTCTTGGGGCTTTATTTGAAAACATGAAGTTTTGATGACTAGGTGTGATCCAAGATAGATTTAAAAATTGTAAGGTGTTCTTATGGTAGCTATTTTCTGCATTCTTATCTTTGATAAACTTAAAATATAAAATGCACCTATGTGGAGGCAACTTATTAATGTGGAATTTGATAGCTGAGGGTACTTTCTAATTTAATATTTTTTCAATTACTTCTTTAGGAATTATTGTTGGTAAAATGAATTTATTTTTTCAAAAATCATTCTTGGCTAAAATATATCTCCTTTTAGGTCTTTCATCACACATAAGAATTGTAATTTAAATTTGCAAATCAGCTTTCCATCATTAGTTTTGTCTCATTGGGTGTTGACTATCACATGAAGTAGATGGAAAATTCCTTCTCTCTGTATACGTTTATATGTCTATGTATGCATGTATAAATATGTATAGTCACATAAGTAGATGATAGATTATATAGATGGACAGATAGATAGGCCTTGCTAATTATGTACACTTAAGTAAATGAATTTCTGTGATGGTCTATCTGAACAAATATTTGCATGTGTTCTAATGAATGAATCCTTTCTCTACATATTGCATGCTGACTTTTGCTGTAAGATGCTATGCTATCCGTCTAAGCCATGAAGCTTACCTCTATATCTATGCTGACATATTTTTCAGAGTTATTTCAGGTGGATCTAATTTAGTTCTGTCTGGGTAGCACGTGATCCTTTCTTGAGGTTTTCTGGGATATCCGCTAAAATCTAGTATAGTTACCAAACTTCTAGTTGGGTCAGAACTCTACTGTTTCCCCAACACTGCAATGTCTGAAACCTCCATTTCATTCTTAGCGTTCCAGCAGCGTCCTTGCCCTGTACATGTACATCTTGGTAATTATTCAAGGATCTAAGGAATATTTAAATGAAATTTCTGCTCTCCTCTGCAATATTCTCTAACACCTGTTCCCCAAATTGCAGTTGTTTTAGTAGTCCTGAATTCTTTTTTAAAAATGTTTTACATGTTTATTTATTCTTGAGAGAGAGAGAGAGAGAGAGACAGACAGACAGACAGATAGACAGAATCTGAAGCAGACTCCAGGCTCTGAGCTGTCGTCACAGAGCCCAATGCAGGGCTTGAACCCACAAACAGCGAGATCATGACCTGAGCCGGTCTAACACTTAACTGACTGAGTCACCCAGGCACCCCAGTAGTCTGAATTCTAATCTCTGTTTCCATTTCCCAGCAAAATTGTCATTCTCTCCCTGGGCTTTATTTTCCTGAACGGATATGTTTGAAAAATGTCCTAAGTGAGAAACCCAGGGTGAATCCAGTGTCCATGCCCCAAAATTATTGTTTTATATATTTTGTTCAAGTTTTATGGTTAACACAGAAAACTGTGTATATCAGCAATTTTATCATAGCCAAAACTTCTAAAAAAAGAATAAAATAGTAATTATTTTACATATTATTTTAAAAGGCATATTTTAAAAATTATCTTATTAATTTTAAAAAAAGGACAAAACTGGGTGTCTTTATGGACAACTTATATTAGTTAATTGATTCTCAATTTTATCTAGAGATTAGAATCATCTTGTCTTAGTCCATTAAAGATGCTACAACAGGGCCACATAGTTTACAAATGGGTTAGCTCACAAACAACAGAAACTTTTTCTCACAGTTTTGAAGTTTCCAAGATCAAGGCAATAGCAGATTTTTGCTGTGTTTTTACATGATATAAAGGGAAAAGGAGCTTTCTGGCCACTTTTATAAGGGTATGAGTCCCATTTATGAGGGCGCTACCCTCATGGTCTAATAAAGTACTTCCCAAATGTGCCCACCTTCAAATACCATCACACTTGAGACGGATTCAACAAATAAATTTGTGTTGGGGAGTGATGGGGGTAGATGGGGTACAGTTGTCTGTAAGACAACTGATTGGGTTTTTTTTTAACTGAATGCTTATATAACACCTTAGAGTAATTAAAATCTGTGTATGCAGTAGGTCCTAAACATAATTCATTTTCAAATCTCTACAGATAATTTTAATGTTTACCCAGTGTTGAAAAACACTCTTATAAATTACGTGCATGGATCAGTCTAGCAAATTCACAAAATAACCTTCGATATATTACCTTAGAACGTGTGAGAGAAAGGGGGAAAAAGGACGTGTATGTGTGAATAATAAGAGTACTGATGAAAATCAAATACACACATCTTTCTGAGCAGATACCCGTTTTGGAAAACACTCTAAGAACCTTGGTACGGATGGAGCAACATGAGAGCGTTATCCAACAGGTGTCATTTTCCGAAAAGACATGAAAGGGGAGTAAAGGAGGGGGTAATGATAAAACAGTAGCTAAGAAAAGGAGACAAAGTGTAAAAGGAGACAGACATATGACATGTCAAACAGAAACTGGGTTTGGGGATAACTGAATGCAAGGTGGGTGTATATGCGTGAAAGAATATGCTTCCTTATTGGTGGTGATTTTATAAAAATTAAAGGAATGGTACCTTATGTGATATCAAATCTAGTAGTTTATCATTTATACAGGTAGACTTTTTAAACTTACACGTGATTTATAAGTGAATTTAAACCATCTGTATAAGCAGCATTTTAAAGGGGCATCCTTTACAGCAATGACAATGAGGTTCCTGTTGCACTGCTGGAGTCATTCCAACACAATAGCTAAACTATTCCAAGACTAGTATCCAAAACATCTCATATAAGTGTATAAGGAACTTTTCTTCCACATATAATTTATTCCAGACCTTACTAGAATAAATGGTTTATAAGAGCATATGTTGATGCCTAGTCAATGGAAAGTAATCGTGTTCAATTTGATTCAACACCTCCTCTAGCTGACTCAGTCATTCAAATGCAAAACACTGAGGAAAGGCTTGTATATTCACTATGTTCTCTGAAGGATCCAATGTCCAGACCATCAAGGAAAAAAACATGGATTGCAGGAATCTATGCACAGTCATTTGCTCTCCTTTGAGAGAAAAAAATTTGAGTTATCTTTCCATAACAAATAGTCCTAATATACATACTGCAAATTGTTAAGAAAAATTTACCTCTTAAACCACTTTAATCAATGTGGAGAAATGGGAAACTGCTAAAAAGGCTAAAGTATTGAGGAAAAATACTGAGAAACATAAGTATTTTTGAGTTTTAAGACGTTTTTGCAAGTCATGCTGAATGATATGAAAAAAATAAAAATCTTCATTAACTTCAATGTGTCAAGATTGAAATCTTAGATTTTTGCTTATTAATACAGATTGAAACAAGCCTTACCTATAAGAATCAGCAAGGTATACTTTTATATATGTCAATACATATTTTGAGTAAAGGAGTAACTATATACTTTACACTTTTCTACACTTTGGAATAAAACACCAAATCCCTGCTCTTTGCTTACTAATCCTCTCCAATTCCATAACAAATTTAATGTGGTATTTTGTCATTTGGGTCACTCAAAAATATATCCTTAGTACATTAGTTATAATTCAGATACTGCTCTGGTACAGAGATTAAAAGTTAAGATTTCCTCTTCTCAAGATTCTTACTCTCTGACATGAAGAATGGAAAGAATAATCAATTACAGTAGGAAAATGAATGCTGTCATGCAAATATTCACAAAATGCTCTGGGAGCAAATAATAGAGAACAAACATGAAGATCAAGGAAGTCTAGAAGCTCTGAAATATATATATTGTTGGAGTTAAAAGATGCATAAAAAGTAGGCAAGTGAAAGGTTGTGAAGTGTGGAAGATGAAAGAATAGTATATAATCCAATTATGTAGGCATGAGATAGTATGGACCATTCATGGAATTATAAATTGTACATTAATTTAGGGTTTAAGTGCTCCTTAATGGGTGAAAAACATTATTTGGAGAGGAAACAAGCCCCAAATCTTAAATAGGCACATAACATATTAAGGACTTATATATGTACACTATATATAATGGGGAGTCTTTGAAGAATTTTAAATGGATGAGTTAAAGTTATGGAATTTGCATTTAGGCATGTACACCACAACCAATTCTGTTTTCAACTCTGACATGTCAACACCTTGAAAGTCTTCATTGCCATCCTTCAAACAAACAAACAATGTGGACATGCTATAAATCAATGAATTTCTTGTCCTTATCAGAGATTTGAGATTGTAATACAAAGTGGTACCTTAAAAACCAAAGAGAGACAATACAGAAATGCAACTGAAATATGCTTACCAGGGGCAAAAGACATTAGGCCATTAACTGTCCAAAAACGTACATGGTAATTTTGAGAATTTCTTGAGACTTAATTTGTGTTATGCAAGTGTGAGATACTCTTTGGTGCCAAAGTCTTAGGGGATCCCAAAACTTACTTGGGTTTCACCTCCTGAAACTCCACCAGTATTTCACAGAGATGAGACAAGAAAAATTCTCCTTTGGTTCTGGGAAAAGAGAAAGCAAAAAGAATAATTTTGAAAGAGACAAGAGACTTCTTAATGATAAAGCCTTTACCAGAGCTGTTATTTCTCCTATGTAGGAGCGAAACTCCTCAATCCCTTCCTGTCTCACCAAAGAGGGTGAGGTGAGCCTTGAGATACTTGAAAGTCACAGCCCAGGGGCATATGACCACTAACAGACTGTGGTTTAATCAGAAGATTAGAGAATGCTCCCCTACCTCCAATCACCACACATTACCACCACATCAACAGGAATCCAGTATAGTAATTGGATTACAAGAGAAAAACCTGTAAGACCCAGACTCCATTTAAAAAGAGTTCTTGGGGTGGGGGGAGAGAAGACCAGAGAGACAAAGAGAAGAATACTAGAGGAAACTAAAATTTCTGATACCCACAGCTACTGCAAACATTAACCACAGCTAATTTTCAGTCAATTTGTAATACAAAAACCTCATGCTAAAGGCCTTTTACTTCAGTTTCTGTTGTCCAATACATTATGTCTGTGTTCCAATAAAAAAGTACAAACCATACTACAAAGAAAGAAAAAAAAAAAACACACCTAGTCTGAAGAGACAAAGCAAGCACCAGAATCAGATTCAGATGTCAGATGTTTTAGAATGATCAAAGAATTGAAAATAACTATGATTAATATGCTAAAGGCTCTAATAGAAATGTAGACAGCATTAAAAAACAGAAAAGTGATATAAAAAGAGTGATAGAAACTGAGAAATAATCAAAAGGAAATGCTAGAAATAATTTAAAAAAAACTATAAAAGAAAAGAATCCTTCAACGGGCATATCATTAGACATAGTGGAGGAAAGAACAAAGACATATCAATAGAAAGTTGTCAATAGAACTTCCTAAACTGAAGTGCAAAGCGTTGGGGGGGGGGGGGGGGGATGGGAAAAAAAAAAGAACAAAAATATCCAAGAACTGTTGGACAATTTCAAAGAGTGTACTATATGCATAATTGGAATTCCAGAAGGAAAAGAAAGAACAAATGGCTTGAAAAAAATATTTGAAATAATAATAGTGAGAATATTCCAAAATTAGTTGCAAACACCAGACCCTAGTTCCAATAAGCTTAGAGAACACCAAGCATGATAAATACCCAGAAATCTACACCTTGACATATCACATTGAAATTGCACTAAGCAAAACACAAAAAGAAAACCTTGAGTTGTCATAAAACAAAACAAAAAACAGAAACATCTTACCTATAGAAGAAAAAGGATAACAATTACAGTGAACTTCTTGTCAGAACTACAAAAGCAACAAGAGTAGTGAAATATTTAGGGCTGAACAACAAAATAAATTCCTGCCAAACTAGAATTCTATATGTAGTGAAATTATTGTTAAAAATAGAAAGACAAATAAAAACTTTCTCAAGCAAAAACTGAGAATTTGTTGCCAGCAAATATGCTATGAAAAAAATTAAAAACTTACTTAGGACAAAATAAAATAATATGGTTCATAAACTTGAATCTACAAAAAGAAAGGAAGATCATCAGAGAAGGAATAAATAAAATTAAAGTAAAATACTTTATTTTTCTTATTCTTACTTGATCTGATAACCTTTCAAAGCAATCATAACAATGTATTGGGTAATTGTAGGATGCAGATATGTTAATGAATGACATCAGTGTCATAAGGGACAAAAAGGAGAATTAATTTTCTGTTAAAAGGTATCAAAATCACATTTAGAATGGTATAGTGTTAACTGAAAATGCATTTAGATTAATTATATATATTACACACATACAAAATCTAAATTGAAGTATATATAAAAAGGCATAGATACATCATAGATAGGTCAAAATCCATGGCAGTTACTAAAAACATTTTAAAAAGCATAATTGATATGCTGAGAGGAGAGAAAATTTAACTATATAAAATATTCAGTTAAAACAAAAGATTGTAAAAAAAGAGAGAGAGAGAGAGAAACAGTAATTGCAAAGACTAGAAAAGCTTTATGAACATAGTAGATATTTATCCAACTATATCAAAAATTATCTTAAGTGTTAGTTATCTATGTGTACCAATTAAAAGATATATATTGTTAGAAAAGATAAAACACAATTGTATTTTATCAACAAGAAGCACTCTTTAAGTATAAAGACACAAATAAGTTAAAAGTAAGGGATGGAGGGGCACCTGGGTGGCTCAGGTGGTTGAGCGTCCAAGTCTTGATTTTAGCTCAGGTCATGATCTTGCAGTTCTTAAGTTCAAGCCCCGCATCAGGCTCCATGCTGACAATGTGGAGCCTGGTTGAGATTCTCTTTCCCTCTCTCTCTGCCCCTTTCCCCACTTGTGTGCACTCCCCCCACCAAAAAAAAAATAATAATAATAATAATAATAATAAATAAATTTTAAAAAGGTAAAAAGATGGAATAAATACAGAGAACAAACTGATGGTTGCCAGAGGGAAGGGTAAGAGGATAGGCAAAATAGGTGAAGGGGAGTGGGACATATAGGCTTCCAGTTATGGAATAAATAAGTCATGGGGTTAAAAGGTAAAGCATGGGGAATACATTTAATGGTATTGCAATAGTATTGTTTGGTGATGGATGGTAGCTATACTTGTGGTGATCACAGCATAATATATAGGCTTGTTGAATCACTATGTTGTACACCTGAAACTAATGTAACATTGTGTGTCAACTATAATTTAAAAAATGAAAACTAAACAAGCAAAGTAAAAGCATAGAGAATGTTGTATCAGTAAAACACAACTCTAACACTACAAAAGAGAATGGTAGTAATTATATTAATCTCAGACTATACAGATTTCAGAACAAGGCGAGTTATCAATAATAAAGAGGAGCATTGCATTATGATAAAGGGGTCAGTTCTCCAAGGATACATAACAATCCTTAAATTGTATGCACTTAAAACAGTGTGTCAAAATATGCAAGGATAAAACTAACAGAATTAAGCCAGAAATAGCCAAATTTATAATTATTGTTGGAAACTTGAATACCCAACTTTAAGTAACTGATACAGGTCAAGCAGGCAGAAAATTAATAAGATATCAGTGACATAAGCAGTACCATAACTCAATCTAATTCACACATACAGAATATTTCATCAAATGACAGCAGAATGCACTTTTTTCTCATTCATTTGGAACATTCACCATTTTGAATAAAACGTATAGCTTGTTTTTTCTTTTGTTTTTGGATTGCTTACATAATGTGAATTGGGACTGAAAATCCACTTGGGGCTAATTTTCCTATGGTTCATATTGGTTATTTTTTTTAAAACTTTTTAAAGTTTATTTATATTTGAAAGAGAGAGTGCGAATGGGAGAGAGGCAGAGAGAGAGAGAGAGAGAGAGAGAGAGAGAGGATCCGAAGCAGGCTCCAGGCTTAGAGATGTCAGCACAGAGCCTGATGCGGGGCTCAAACCCATGAACCATGAGATCATGACCTGAGCTGAAACCAGGTTGAGTCAACCACTCAACCGAGTGAGCCACCCAAGAGACCTAGCGAAACTTATAATAACACTCATTAACTCTTGATACCCATTTGTCATTTATACAGTCAACATTTTTTCCCTTAATATCCATCAAAAATTATTGCTGGTATCCCTGAGAGATTCCATTTCTATCAAGAGGCATCTGTGTATTGCTTTCATTGCTTTGCTAATTCTACCTGCAAGTGAGAATATACTACAAACCTTTGTTGTGCTGTATATCTTAGACTATTATAAGTACACTGATCTCTCATGTTTTTTACTGATCTGTAAATAAGTAGCATATTGAAAATTATTTATCTCATCTATATCATTGCTTATTTTTCTACAAGCAAAAATTAAGAGAAGCTGGTCAATAGTCTTACAATTAATTCTAGTAAGTTTTATCTCCAGTTAATAAAAATACGGGATAAAAATGAAGGCTTTCTTCCATAAAATTATGTTCAACTCAAAACCAGGTATTAGCATTTTTTAAAAGATGCATTTATTAAATTAAAAATACTTAACTCAATACTAATTTCAAGTTGATATTGAAATCCTTTAGAGGTAATTAATTTCACAAAGGAAAGTTTTAAGTAGGAAATACAATTATACTGTCATTTATAAAATATGATTTGAAAAAAAAAACTGAGATGAAGTGGCCTACTAAATTTTAATTTAATACTAATTATTCTACTTGTACTGATATTTTCCTTACACATTCCATCCCACTCCCTCCTCAACATAAAAAGGATTAGAATATAAATGTTTTTCTATACGATATCTTTTTAGATTATGATCTCTGGGTAAATGGAAAATTATTATAAAATTGATGAGAGCAGATAAAAGGAATTTAAGAAAGATATTGAACAATTGGTCTGCTCTTCATGAATATTTTGAGGACTCTTAAAAAAATAAATTCTTACTTTTATACTGAGTATTTCTGAGGATTCCCTCCAGCTGATAATGCACAAATAAAAGTATTCAAAAGATTTTTCCCACTTTCCCAATTTTATGCTAATGGGAAAAATACAATTTAATATAATGGCAAATGCTATAAATGGCAAATAGACCTTCTATTCTTTTAAAGTGACATGCTTCATCATTGTTTTATAAAATAAAAATCTGTTTTTGTCATAAAACATGGCTGGATTTGGGGACATACACATTTATTCACATAATAATATTTTAATATTAATATTTTGGCAGACAAAGTAATCTAGTTATCTTGTTTTTATGTGTATACTTTCGTACTAAACATTTAGGGAAAATTCAGTTAGGGTTTTTATAGTTCTAGATTAATGGATTTTTAACCCCTTATATCAAGAATAGATTTGTTGAGGTCTAATTCAAAATATTTTTTTGGCTATGTGTTTATCATATTCCATTTCAAGCAGCTTTACATATAAATTTGTGCACCTAGTGATGCTTTCATCCACGACAGTAATCCTTTGGCAATTCAAGATTTAATGTGTATAATCTGATTCATTCTGAAGAAGTATAACTTGCTCCTTCATAGCAGCCTTGCACTTTACAATTCAACAACATTCTAATATTCTAGTGTTGGTTAATATCATCAAATAGATGATATTTGTGTCGCCATGGTATTCACAAATGTGGGGATTATCATTTTGTGGTATATTGCTCTCAAATGTCAAAATGCACTATTTATCCAAATGCCTGCTGGGTGGTTTGCTGTCACCTTAAAATGAAAAAATGCCTACATCTCATTCCAAATCTGTTATCTTTTATGATCTTGTTTATTGTTAATGGCAACATAAATTTCCTAAATTGCAGTTTTATTCATTCTTCTCCTTCACACTATATTAAATCAGTCACCAAGTCCTATAGAATCCTGCTCCAAAGTATCATAACAATTGTCTCTTCCTGGGATTTTCTGTGACTCGATTTTCTTATCTCAAGTCTTGTATGTATTGTTAACTAAAAATCTCTTTCTGGATGTACTATCACTCCAACCACAGTGGAATTTACTGTATCCTGAATTACATATCCTGAAAAAAAGAAGGGGGGCCATGTGCCAAGGGAAATGGTGAATTCTAGAAGATGAAAAGGACAAGGACACCGATTTCCCCTTAGAACCTCCAGAAAGAGAAAATAAACCTCGAATCTTGCTCCCTGAGACTCTGTCAGATTCCTAACCTACAGAATTGCAAGATAACAAATTTGTATCATTAAAGTATCCAATCTCATAAAATGTTCTTTGAATATGTTAAGGGTATGACACACAACTCTCCTCAATAAAAACAGAAACTTAAAATTGTTGTTATCTTTAGTTATCTTTAGTTATCTCAGCAAAAGGCAAACATATTAATGAACTTATCTGGGAAAGTTTTGTGAAGGAGCTTCTTGTCTAATTAGCGAACACTATGACATATACAGGAGATCCAGAAGACTTGAGAATTTATACCAGCAGAGACATTGCCCAGCTTGGATCAAAAGGGAAGAATAAATTTCAAAATAAATTTGAGAGACTGTGAAAATTTTACAGGCAGCAGATAGGCTAATAAAATTACTCAGAGACAAACATGTGCTACCTTTCAGGAAAGAGAAAAGATAACTCTTAGGACAAAGTCCAGAAAATAGAGCAGAGCTGTTAGCTGAAACAGTGGAATGAGGAACTAAACAGTATGATTCTCAAGCCTCGAAAACTAATGGTGCTTGCCTGTCAGGATTCCAAAATTGCTTAGGACTAATGACTAATGACTTTTTCCTTCCAATGTTCTCCCTTTTTGAAGCATACTATCTGCACCTGTTATATTACGCCTGCCCCATCATTGTATATTTGGAACACAGAACTTGTTTTTTAGTTTCATGTGCCCACAAATGGAAAGGATTGTGTACCAATGTAGACTACACCCAGGGTCTCACCAATATGTAATCCAAATGATTTAGATAATAAGAACTGGTACTTTTGTATCGGAAATATTTAGATGTAATTTTGGACTTTGAGTTGATCTTCTTCTAATGGATTGAGATTTTTAGAGGCTTAGCAATAGGGTGGATATATTTTGCATTTGGGTTGAACTCTCATCTTTGGGGACCAAAGGGAGAGCTATGTAGGAAGGATAATGCTCCCCAAAGATGTCTACACACTAATCTGTGGAACCTATAAACATGTTACTTTACATGGAAAAAATGAACATTGAAAATGTGATTAAGGAATCTTGAGATGTGGAGATGATCCTAGATTATTCAAATGGGCCTAATCTAATAACACAAGTCTTTAAAAATAGAGACATTTTCCTGAGTGAAAGAGATAAGACGAAAGAAGAAGGAGATAATCTAAGGGTGAAAGGAACTCAACATGCTATGGTTGGCTTTGAAGTTGAAGTTAAGAGGCCATAATAATTAAGGAATGCAGGTGGCTTCTGGAAGCTGAATTGGACCCCAAATGATAGGCAGTATGGAAATGGGGCTTTAGTTCTACAATTGTAAAAACTGAATTCTGCCAGCAATCTGAATGAGCAAAGAAATGGGACTCCCTTAGAGCCTCTTGAAAAAAAAACTGCAGCCTTGTCAGTACCTTGGTTTTAACCTGGTAAAACCCATACCAAACTTCTGATCTACAGAAGTGTGAGCTAATATATTTTTGTTGTTTCTTTAAGGCACAAAATTGGTGGTAAAATGTTACAGTAGCAATAGAAAAACTATTACATTGACAATATCAGATAATTCCAATACAAGCTGGTACAAATTTTTTATGACTATTTCAGTAGCACATCATGAAGATCCTTCATAATTTTCAAGGATGATAGATATTATTATATATTGAATTTTTATTGATGCCTAACAAGTTACTACACATTTAGTGGTTTAAAGCAACATCCATTTATTAGGTCACATTCTGTAGGTCAGAAGTTTGAGACAGATGTGGTTGGGTTCCCTGCTCAGGATTTTTAGGACTGAAGTCAAGATGTTGGCTAGGCAGTGTTAACAACTGGAGGCTTGATTAAAGAAGAATCTTCTTCCAAGCCTGTTCAGATTGTTAGCAGGGTCCAGTTCCTTGCAGCTGTAGGGCTGAGGTCCTTCTCTTTTTGCACGGACCCAGTCAGGTGTTGCTCTCAGCTCCCAGAGTTCAGCCATCCTTCCCTGCCATATGGCCCCGTCCATCTTCAAACCCAGAAATGGAATTCTTTTTCACTGAGTCTCTCTCTCTCTCTCTCAATCTCTTCCACTAGAAAGAGCTCTCGCTCCTCTTAAGGTCTCAGCTAGTTAGTTTAGACCCACTGAGGAAATCTCCCTAAAGTCACCTAAATTGGAACTTATTTTTATCTCAAATTCCTTCATAGAAACACCTCAATTAGTGTTTCATTGAATAGTTGAGAGGAGGTAGATGTATAGGGGACAGGAATCTTGGGATCATTTTAGAATTCTGTGTATACTCTGAAAAGTCTAGAAAGGTAAACTTTTTTAAATGTCTCAGTTCTTGTCATGGCAATTACTCTTCCATTTGTGTTTCAGATTTCAGAGATAAGCCTATAGCAAGGATTCTTCATATTTGGGGCAAGGGTCCCAAGTATCATCCATCTAAAATTATGTAAAAATTTGATATTTATGATAAAAGTGAATATGCATTCACTATACTGCATGGAAAATTATGAGTATATGCTGACAAGTTATAAGTTCTAAATGTCATTTGCACTCAACAAATAAGAAACACTTAGGTTGTGCTGATTTACATGGCAGAAGAATCAGGTAAAAATAGCTCTGTGATGGATACAAATGATAGACACAGATGCACAATTATTGGTGTCTCACACCTCATTTCTCCTGAAGACAAGTGACTCTGAACAATTTAATAAAAATTTAGGCTGAGAACATTTTTGTTCTTTGTGTGCCCTCCATGCAGATAAAGGTATGTAACCACGAAAATAAACAACCAGAGAGTCAGCACGTTTATCAGAGCCTCTTTGGTTCTCTAACAGATAATGCAGTCAGCAATAATGATGTCAGCATTTTGACCTGGCACAGGAGACAATTTTCATGCACATGTGTTAGCTTGACACAACCTGGTTATCTGGAAGAATATTTTCCTCATGAAAGCCGTCTTAAAATGGCTCCACATAATATGCAGCCCCTGAAAAAAAAATTCCTCTGGGCTAAATAGTGTTTTAATCTGTTGACAGCATTTTAATTTTCTCTTTCTGAAGAACCTCTGAAGGAGGCCCTGTGGAGAGAGAAAGCGGGTCAAGAGGAAATTAAAAGTGAAGATCTTGCTTTCTCACAACTAGGATAAATCTGTTAATTAAGCCAACCCAGTAAAATGTAGGCAATTTTTAATTTACAAACTGCTGAAAGCCTGCTATCAAATAAATTGATTAGCAGTACTCATAATCAAAAGCTCTGGATTAGTAGTTAATTTGTGGAATCAATTAATAGAAGCATTTATCAAATAATATTGCCTCCAGAGAATAACAAATTCATTGCCCTGTGTTCCTGGAGATAAGAAACCCTGGACTCTGGGATGTGCAATGATTCCAGAAGATATGATTCTTATGTGAGTTTGGTTTTCTCCTGATTTCTTTTTTCAAGAAATGGATTCTTCAATATTCAGATTTAATTTTTCCTTTTTATCAGTGTAATACTAATAGATGATGTGCAAAATTATTTATAGCTAGAATATTTTTCATATTAATTTATAAGTGTTCTGTTGGACTGTTTGTACTAGATGTTTATAACTAATTCGCTGAGGGTTGAATAAATATTTTTCCAAAATAATAACATTTCAAGTGGCCCACGGCTCAATTATCTGTGGTTAACCCTCAAACGAAATGGATTCTTCTATTTTAGAATTTGGCCCTTCCTGAGGTTTATTTTTTTTTTCTGTATATAAAAGTTTTATCCAAATGGTTAAACTATGTAATATACTACCCTAATTCATAGGACGTTAAAAATCAATATTGGGTATGTTAATGAAGGACTGCTTTTCGATATATTTATTAAAGGAAGTGCCTTAAGGCAAACTATTTTGTATCAGATTCCATTTAGGACATACACTTAAAAAGTATTTTATGAACGTATATTGTTAATCAATCATTTCCTTAAATCCATATTGTCACGCAAACTAATCTCACATTGTGGCATTTGATTACACATTAAAAGAGAAGATAGAGCCCTATTATTAGATCTATGAGAAAAATAAAATTCAATAATTATTTAACCCTTATTTAAAAACTTCAGAATGAATTTATTTAATTTATATTCTTTTCTAAAATGAAAATCTATCACCTCAGTATATTTTTTTATTATTCAGTTCTTTTCTGCAAGGATAATTTCAAGCAGTGCCTAGTAGAAGCATCAGTTATACTTTATTATTATTCTTGGGCTAACATTAAAAAAAACATTTTAATGCATTATGAAGCAACTTAAGCAATATGATATTTCTGTTTAAAGCCAACCTTTCCTTTCATTAGGAATATGATTTTAGGTATCATATCAGAAAATTCTCATCACGGTTTTAGTTTACTTTATTGTATAAATAAGTATCTCACCGTATTGCAAAATTGCATTTGATAAGCCAGAAGAGAAGCGTTTTCCACAAAATTGACTGTTTAGTCATGTTAGAAGTTGGAGGAGGGACAGTAAAGTATCTTCTCAACTGAGAAGCCACCTTGAGACCAAAAAATGAGGCGAGCACCGTATACCATCTATGCAGACTTTTACTCAGAGTAATTTACTGATGGGAGAACTGAGCAGACAGCAATGCAAGTGCTACACAGCTATTTTCCACCTACTCCTGACTTTAGACCTTAATCCACAGCTTTATAGAGTGAGCGGCAGTGTGGTGAGGCAAAGGGTGGTTATCCAAGATGGCGCCATCTGTGCACCAGTGGATCTCTACTCGTTATCTAAAGTGCTGTCTTCTGTGTGCCACTGTAGGGAAGATCAGAATAAGCCTTTCTGCATTTTGGTCAGAGTGTATATTAACCTCTGTGAGGCTTGGAACATGTTCATTGCCAGGGCACGAACAAGATGGAGGGCCAAAGATGGAGTCAGTGTTGTCAGTAGTCCTACAAGTCATCAAGTCATCAATTCATTCTGCCTATACAGTCTTTGGTCTCCTATTCAAACATCATGATGGTTCAAAATAGCCAATAAGAAAGTTACAACAGAAAGGGAACAGAGAGACTTGATTACCTAAAGTCAGGTTCTGCTAATTTTTAGGGAAATCTATACTAACAGAGACCTCTTTATTGTATTTCCACATGTTTTATACATCGTACTAACTTCCCCAATTTAAATGAACATGTTTATTAAAAATTGAGCATTGATTTTTACTCCCAGCCAATCTACAGTAACAGAGACTGACTTCTACCCATCTATCTGAAACAACTAACACACGCGAGCGTGCGCGCGCGCGCACACACACACACACACAAACAATGTATATATAAAAGAAGAGTATAGTTTTGAAGCCTATGTACATTGCAGAATTAAAAACAGTGAGCCCTATGCAGTTGCGTACTACCTAAAGAAAATTTCCTCCTGGGGCAAAGATAGGGGAACCTCAGAAGATATATGAGTTGAGGAGCTAAAGTTGAGGGTTCCAAGAAGCCAAAAAGGCTGGAGTTCATAGGGCAGAGTATAAGGAGTGAGCTACACGGATTGAAGACTCTGGGAATCTGCAGAGCAGCCCCCTGGAGTCTTTGGCTAGGACTAATACATCTATGGAGTTGAGGAAAGAACCAAGGAAAGAACCACTGACAATCATTAAAGGGAAGAATCTGATGAACTTACACAGAGCCACCAACAATACCATCTCCCACAAGTCAAATTGTAAAGACTTACAGAGACTTACTAGAGTACTAGTACCTCAGTAATAAGAAAAATTAGTTCTCAACCACATGCTTGCTCCTATTTCACCTCACAATGCTTCAAAAGAAGGCCTGAAAGAATCAAACTGTTTCTTTTTTTTTTTTTAATTTCTTTTTTTTTCCAACGTTTATTTATTTTTGGGACAGAGAGAGACAGAGCATGAACGGGGGAGGGGCAGAGAGAGAGGGAGACACAGAATCGGAAACAGGCTCCAGGCTCTGAGCCATCAGCCCAGAGCCTGACACGGGGCTCGAACTCACGGACCGCGAGATCGTGACCTGGCTGAAGTCGGACGCTTAACCGACTGCGCCACCCAGGCGCCCCGAATCAAACTGTTTCCATGTAACTTCACTGCACGCTAGAATAAAGTTACAGAGTATTTATTAGAGTAAAAATAAACCAGCATCAACAAGTTTCCTTTTGCCCAGAATTCAGTCAAAAATTATCCAGTGAAACCAGTATTGCACTGTATTGTTAACTAACTAGAATGTAAATAAAGATTTCAAGAAAAGCAAAACAAAGGAAAAAGAAAAAAAATTATCCAGAATGCAAATAAGCAAGAAAATGCACACCATAGGTAGGCGAAGAGTCAGTCAATTGGAACAGACTCAGATATGACACAGATGATAGGATTATACAAAGACATGTAAAGAGTTTTTTAAATGCATACTATATGTTTAAGAAACTAGAGGAAAAATTGATAAACTGTAGAGAGAAAAAGAAGATATTTTAAAAAGGACCCAAATCCAATTTCCAGTGATGAAAACTACAACATCTGAGAGAGAAAACAAATTTCTTAGATATACTGATAGCAGATAAGCTGTTGCAGAAAAAAACAAAAAAAGTTTGGTGAACTTGAATGCATATGAAGAGACACTCTCCAAAACAAAACATGGAGGAAAAACAGGAAAAAAAAAAGTGAATAGGACATCAGTGAGTTCTATGGCAATATCAAGAAGTCTAGTGTATGTATAATAGGACTCCCTTAAAAGGGGGGATGAGAAACAAACAAAAAAGTGGGATGATAAAAAAAATACATGAAAAATTTATGGCAGGTGTTTTTCCCTAAATTTGACAAAAATTGTAAAGCCAAGATAGAGAGGCTCAACAAAACCCAAGTACAAGAAACATGAAGGAAACTACATACGGTGTATCAGAAGTGAAATGCTTAAAATCAGAGAAAAGATGTTATCATAATAGAAATTGAAGAGAAAGTATATATTACATTTAGAGAACACAGATAAGGGTGACAGCAGTGTTTTGTCCGGAAAACAAAATGGTAGATAGAAGATATTAGAGCAATATCTTTAAAGAACTGAAAGAAATCTGTCAATTCATAATTTTGTAACATGAAATACTTTTCAAAAATGAAAAAATAAATACTTGTCAGATATAAAAATGCTAAATAAATTTAACACTAGCAAAACGGCATCATTAGAAAAAAGTGTAATTTTTTAAATGTTTATATTTGAGAGAGAGAGAGAGAGTGGGGGAGGGGGACAGAGGGAGATGGAGTTAGAATCCAAAGCAGGCTCCAGGTCCGATCTGTCAGCACAGAGACTGACTCCCTCAAACTCGTGAACCACGAGATCATGCCCTGAGCTGAAGTTGGAGGCTTAACTAACTGAGCCATCCAGGTGCCCCAAAGAAAAGTTTAAAGTTTATCAAAGAGCTTTAGGCTGCAAAAAAAAAAAAAAAAGGTATCATGTTGGTGGTGTAAACAGTATCAGATTAGATGAAAAAGCAAGACCCAACTATATGCTGCATGTAAGAATGCCACATTAAATAGAAAGAAACAAATAGGTTAATGTTAAATCAGAAGCTGTGAAAGGACTGAGATGTTACTATACTTGCAGGATTATGTGCCAGGTAGAGGAAAGATTATATAGATAGGTAGATAGATAGATAGATAGATAGATAGATAGATAGATCCATCAATAGACAGACAGACAGACAGTAGATGATAGACACTAGATAGATAGATACAGACAGATAGATACTGGCAGAAACTGTAAGTATCTGAATTAGAGAACAGAGCTTTATCAGACTCATCCCCATGCCTAGTACAATGAAGGTGACATTATGAGGGCCGGAGAGGAATAATCCTACCTGTACAGTGGAATCCAACTACAGGAAGCAGATAACGCAAATATGAATCTGGGATAGAAGGGCAGCTGTTCACACACACACACACCCATAAAACAAAAGAAGGCTTTGCTCCCCTAATATAAACAAATTCTTTTTTGAAAGAGAAAGGAGAGGATACTGGGTTCTTACCCTTTGTAATTTAAATGAATATCTCCCAGGGGAAGATAAGACAATCATCTTCTAAATTTACAACAGAGTTTTATCCCTCTTTGAAATATAAACACATAGTGATATTCGCCCCTACATCCCTATGGAAGTTATTTTCAAAGTTTGCCCCTTAAGGGCCCAGTAACCTAGAATGCAAACATTTGAAGAGATAAGGGAATGTGTGTGTGTGTGTGTGTGTGTGTGTGTGTGTTTTAGGGTGGGTGAGATTCTTAATTTTTTAACTCTCTGAATGGGAGCAAATGTCTCCATCACGAAGAAAGCAAATGGCTACATGTTTCATACAAATTCTCTACAAAGAGCAAATATTTCTGAGGAAATGAAAGAAAACATGCCCTATTATACCATATGAATTCCCATGGCTCAGGAAGCCAGAATTTTCTAGGAACACTGAAAAATGCAAGGAAAATTTGAATTCTCAGAACTGAAAGTAAAATAATGGATAAAATATATATATTATGTTAACAGTAATCAGGGATCAAAGGATAGCTAGAGTGACTATTTTAGTATTATGCAAAATCATTTCAGAGCAAAAATTATTATTAAGAATATAGTCATTTCATAATGATAGAGGGATAATTTCATCTAGAGGACATCACAATTCTAAATACTTAAACATATAACAGAATATCTTCAGAATGCACAAAGCAAAAACTGATAGAACTGCAGGGAGAAGAGATGAAACTATTATTATAGTCAGAGATTTCAATACCATCTCAATAACTGATAGAAAAAAACCCAGAAAATTAAGAATATGGAAGATTTGAACCATACTTTCAATAAACCTAATCTAATTGGTCTTTATATATACTTCTCCCTACAACTGAATATGCATTCTTTTTAAGTGCACACAGGACATTTATCAAGACAGACAAGGGGCACCTGGGTGGCTCAGTCAGTTAAGTGTCCAACTTCATTCAGCTCAGGTCATGATCTCACAGCTTGTGAGTTTGAGCCCCATGTCAGGCTCTGTGCCGATGGCTCAGAGCTTGGAGCTGCTTTGGATTCTGTCTCTCTCTTTCTGTCTCTCTCTCTCTGCCCCTCCCTCACTCGCACTCTGTCTCTCTCTTTCAAAAATAAATAATAAAACATTACAAAAAAAATTTAAAAAAAGAATACAGGCCATATGTTAGGCCACTATACAAAATAATTCTCTAAGCATAACTAGAACTAACAATAAAATTGATAATGGGAAGATCTCTGAAACTACTCAAATATTTGGAACCAGCATATTTCTAAACAGACATGGGTCAAAAAGAAGTTAAAAGTATTTTTTACTGAATGAAAATGAAAACAACAAAGCAAAATTTGCAAGATTCAGCTGCAGCTGAATAGCACTACATGTCCATATTGGTGGAAAATTCCTTGAAGGAAGACAAACCAGCAAAGCTCACTCAAGAAGAGATAGGTAGCTTGAGTAGCCTTAAATTTATTAAAATTGATTTTGTAGTTAAAAATCTTCCCAAAATGAAAAGTCAAGGCCCGGATAACTTGACTGGAGAATTGCCTCCTGTTGTTAAGGGTGAATTGTCTGTGCACCCAGCTAAGACAAAAATCTCTGCTCATGCACCAGATACCCGCTTTTTAATACATTAAGGGAATCTTTTCACTAAGACTTCTCCATTTTATGCATCATAAGTGCTCCTATTTTGCTAGGTCATTCTTCAAAGCACACAGACATACTCTTGTTTATCTTTGCTTTAAATAAAAAATCTTCACATCCTTTCTCCTCACTGCCCACTGCTTTCTTTCGCTTCACAGAAAACCTCCTTGAAAATGTCTGTACCAGTGCTGCCCAACAGAACTTTGTGTGATGATCGAAATCAAAGAATTAGATTTCATCTCATTTTTACAGATGGAACACAGAAAAAAGTCTGGTAATATAAAATGTTGGTGACAATAGGGCATGACTGGAATATTTTTAACATGTTGGTAGCTATGTAAATCCATACAGTGTCTTAGAGAAAGTAAAAAATTAACATTTAACTTCCTTGTGCTAGCTTCCTTGGCTTCGCCATTATGGTACAGGTAAGCCGGGCTCTCAGCTGCCAGCATCTCCATGTTTTTATTTGAGAGTCTTTTCTCTGCTCACACCTACCCCAGGCAAGCACAGTGTGTATGTGGGGAAGGCTGGAAGTGCTAGAGAATTAATGGCTCTAGAAGCAGCCCTTGGCCAATGACAGAGGAGTTAATTATAAGTACTCCAGCTCCCTCACACTTAAGGCTGGTTATCTCTGAGGTCCAACCACATGCTACACAAGTTGTCATAGTTTCTCCTCAGAATGAAGCAC
This sequence comes from Prionailurus viverrinus, assembly GCF_022837055.1. Taxonomy (NCBI): domain Eukaryota; kingdom Metazoa; phylum Chordata; class Mammalia; order Carnivora; family Felidae; genus Prionailurus; species Prionailurus viverrinus. Next base: position 91,801,100 of record NC_062566.1, on the reverse strand, counting down.
CAGTTGCTCACAATGCTAACTTGCTTAAAAATTCATCCTTTTCTGGCTGCCTTCTTTTTCTTATCTCAGTTCTTTCTAGGATCACTTCCTTGATTCCTTGCCTCAGGGTGGACTCCTCAAGGTCACAAATTCTGATAGGCTTTTTCAAGTTAATATGAAGATGTGCGTATCTATGAATCAGCAACTCCACCCCTAGGAATTTACCTTAGCACGTACATACGACAGGAGACATCTACCAAAATGTTCCTAGTACCCCTCTTTGTCTTAGCAAATGACTGAAAACAGAATAAAGGATAATAAATTAGTACCTTCATACAATGGAATACTACCTAGCAGTAAAAGATGTAACTACCACCAAGTAAAAATCTCAAAATGTTAAGAAAATAATAGTATTTTAAAGAATAAATGCATTGACTCCCTTTTTATGAGGTTAAAATATGCAAATAAAAGTATAGGAATACTAACACATGTGATAATACCATAAGGAAAAACAAAAGAAGAAAAAGATACAAAATTTAGGATAATGGCTACTTCTGAGGAAGAAGTCAAGTGAATTGGAATATGGTGATAATAGCCTTTTCAATTGAACAGGGTGGTAAGTGTAATGCTGTTTTCTATTCTTGCCAAATAATTAATATAAATTTTATAAATAATATTTTGCATCTAAATACTGAGATTAGAAAACTTCTAAAAATAAAACTTTATAATCAGAAAGTTAAAAGTTATGTATGTAGTCAGAATCAACGAATAATGAGTTTTCTATGAACATTGGTCAATGTTTTGATACTAGTCCTACATTACAGGAAGAGAATGTTCTTGTTTACTAACTAGTGAAAGGTAAATAATTCCCTCTGAGTTTGAGCTTGACATCCAGGTCTACAGCTGACTCTTGAACATGAGTTTGAACTGCATGTGTCCACTTATATGTAGATTTTTTCATAAATATAGTACAGTACTTTAAATGTATTTTCTCTTCCTTATGATCTTAATAACTTTTCTTTTTGCTAGCTTATTTTATTATAAAAACAGCAAATGATACAGATACTATACAAAATATATTAATTGACTATGTTATCAAGTAAGACCTCTAGTCAACAGTAGGCTATTAGTAGCTAAGTTTTAGGGGGTCAAATGTTATATGCGAATTTTCAACTGTGCAGGGGTTAAAACCCCTAACCTCCAAATTGTTCAAGGGTCAACTGGATTTTTACATTTTCATGACAGCATGATGAGTATTGACTCATGTGTTTACAACATGGAAAATAGTTTCCAGGAACATACTTTGACTGAATAATATACAAAATATAAGGGTGCTGAAGGACTACAGAATCTATCAAGCTCACAAGAAGTTAATTAAATGAACCCTGACCTAGAACTTCATGAACTAATAAAAGGATCACAGTGCCATGTATGTAGGTGATTTCATAGATAAATATATAGCATTTTCTTTATTTAAAGTCCTGATTTTGGGAGCACGTGGGTAGCTCAGTCAGTTAAGTGTCTGACTCTTGGTTTTGGCTCAGGTCATGATCTCATGGTTCATGGGATTGAGCCCCACCTGGGGCTCTTCATTGACAGCTGTAGAGCCTGCTTGGGATTCTCTCTCTAACCTCTCTCTCTGCCCCTCCCCTGCTTGCTCTCTCTTTCTCTCTCTCTCAAAATAAATAAATAAACATTTAAAAATATATAAATAAAGTCCTGATGTTTTGCTAAACCACCCTAAAAGTTTCTATTCAGCTGTGATTTGTCTTTGCATCAACAGTTCAGTACATGCAAACACACAGTATGTCAGCTGCTCATAGAGTGCCCAGTGATGCAGCCCCAGTTGCTATGCTACTTTTTCCCTAGTGCTGTGCAAAGGATTTGGTATTTTTTTCTACCTATTAGTTTGCCCTTTCTACACCTAATGTGTTTTGCTGATTTCCAAGTCATTTTCATCTATAAAATGAGAAAAACAATGCCTTTACTCTTAAGTTTATGGTTGTATTGATATTTAAATAAAATGATAGATGTTAAATGTTTTGTAAATCGTAAAACACTCTACATACAACCAAAGCATTCTGGAGAGTATTTTGCTGATTCTTGTTGAGGGTAATGTGAAAGAGTGTCTTCTCTATGCTTAATTCTCTACCAATAGAGAAATGAACATAAAAAGATTTCTCACCCTTACAAACAAAAGGGTTGTTGTTTTTTTTTAAGTATATTAATCTAACATTTGTAAGCTCAACACCACAAAACAGAATATTGGGAATATTTGTTGATGGATGCTGCTATTAATAATTTGGTCATACAGCATTCACTCCAGATTCCTTACATTACACTTTGTTTCTAATTTCCTTTTGTAGAGCTATTGTAACTCCGTACTTTAGATGCCTTTCCATACAAGTCTGGGATTAGGCATATGACATAAACTAGTGAAACAGACCATTTTCCCTAGTATTCCTTTTATTCATACAAAAATTCAAGAATTGGAAAAAACAGTTGGAAAATTAACAATTGCCTAAATTCCTCAAGATACTTGTGTTCTTAAGTGTCAAATCTTCCCAGTTGGTCCAACAGCCTTTTTATCCATCCTTTGACGTTTCACCCTGATAACTTAAGTTTAAAAAGAATAGGGTTTTTTTAATTGTTTAATGTTTATTTATTTTTGAGACAGACAGACAGAGCGTGATTGGGGGAGGGGTAGAGACAGAGGGAGACACAGAATCTGAAGTAGCTCCAGGCTGTGAGCTGTCAGTACAGAGCTGACACAGGGCTCAAACTCATGAACCGTGAGATCATGACCTGAACCAAAGTTGGACACTTAACTGACTGAGCGACTTAGGTGCCCCAGTTTTTTTTTTTAAGTGAACGTATCAAAGATTGCTTTAGCTGGTTATTTCATTTTTTATTTAATTTTTTTCTTTTAGCTATATTGAGATAAAATTGACATATAATATGTGTAAAGGTCTGCAACTTGACAATTTGATATATGTATCTACTGTGAAATTATTCCAGAATAGGATTAGTTAAAAACTCCATCACATCAAATAATTTCCATTGTGTGTGTGTATATATATATTTAAAATCTACTCTTTTAGCAACTTTCAAGCATTTAATATAGTATTGTTAACTACAGTCATCAGGCTGTACATTGGATCCCCAGAATTTGTTCATCTCTTTAAGTGGAAATGTGTACATTTTGACCAACATCGCCCTATCTACCGTCCCCTCTCCCCTAGCCTCTGGCAACCACTATTCTCCTCTGTTTCTTTGAGTTTGGCTTTTTTTTTACCTTCTTTTTCTTTTTTTTTTTTAATCCACATATAAGTGAGATGATACAGTATTTCTCTTCTTTCTATCTGACTTAATTCACTTAGCAAAATGACTTTAATTTCCTTTCATAGTTTTGCAAATGGCGGGATTCCCTTTTTATGGCTGAATAATATTCCTTTGTGTATGTATGTATGTATGTATACCACATCTTTATCCATCCATTCATAGAAGACATGTAGGTTGTTTCTATGTCTTGACTATTGTGAATTATGCTGCAATCAACATGGGGGAGCAAACATCTCTTCAAGATTCTGATGTTATTTCCTTTGGATATACACTGAGAAGTGGGATTGGTGGATCAGGTAATAGTTCTATTTTTAATTTTTTGTGGAACCTCTATATTGTTTTCCATAGTGGCTGAACAATTTACATTCCAACCAACAGTGCACAAGGGTTCCCTTTTCCTCATATCCTCATCAAACTTATCTCTTGTCTTTTTGAAAACAGCCATTCTAACAGGTGTGAGGTGATAGCTCATTATGGCTTTGATTTGCATTTCCCTGATGATTAGTAATATTGAGTATCTTTTCATGAACCTGTTGACCATTTGTAGGTCTTCTCTGAAAAAAAAATGTCTATTCATCTGCCCATTTTTTAATTGGATTGCTTGGTTTTCTGCTATTGAGTTCTATGAGTTTCTTATATATTTTGAATTTTACCCCCTACCAGATACATGGTTTGAGAACATTTTCTGCCATTACTTAAGTTGACATTTCATTTTGTTGATGGTTTCTTTTGCTGTGTAGATTTTTATTAGATGTATTTCTTTAATTTTGCCTTTGTGATTTGTGCATTTGGTGCCACATCTAAAAAGTCATTGCCAAGACCAATGTCAAAAGGCTTTTTCTCTATAATTCTTCTAAGAGTTTTAAAATATCAAGTCTTATATTTAAATCTTTAATCCATTTCAAGTTAAATTTTGTGAGTATAGTGAGATAGCAGTCTAATTTCATTCTTTTGCATGTGTATATCCAGTCTTTCCAGAAACATTTATTGAAGAGACTATCCTTTCCCCATTGTGTGTTCTTGGTTCCCTTGTCAAATATTAATTGAACATGTATGGAGGGTTTATTTATGGGCTCTTGATTCTGTTCTATCGGTCTATGTGTTTGTTTCTATGCCAGTGCCATACTGTTGTGATTACTATAGCTTTGTAGTACATTTTGAAATCAAGAAGTTTTATACATCCAGCTTAGTTCTTTCTCAAAATTGTTTGGTTGTCCAAGGTCTTTTGTTTGATACAAACTTTAGGATTGTTTTTCCTATTTCTGTGAAAAATGCCATTGGAATTTTGATAAGGATTACATTGAATCTGTATATGGCTTTGGGTAGTAAATGCATTTTAACAATATTAATTCTTCCAATCCATTAACATGGGCTACCTTTTCCATTTGTATCTTCTTCAATTTCTTTCAGCAAAACCTTGTAGTTTTCATTGTATACATCTTTCATGTCTTTGATTAAGTTTATTCTGAAGTATTTTGTTGTTTTGATGCTATTGTGATGCAAAAGTTTTCTTTATTTCTTTTCAAGATGTTTCATTGTTAATGTATAGTAACACTATGTTGATTTTATATCTTGCAACTTCATGGAATTTTAATTAGTTCCAACAGTTTTTGGTTGAGCCTTCAGGATGTTTCATATATAATATCATATCAGCTGCAAATAATGACAGTTTTACTTCTTCCTTTCTGATTTGGGTGGTTTTTATTTCTTTCTCACCTGATTGCTTTAGCTAATACCTCAGTACTATGTTGAATAAGAGTGGTGAGAGTGGGCACCCTTTTCTTGTTCCTGATCCAAAGGAAATGATTTTTACTTTTCACTGTTGAGTATGTTAGCTGTGGGTTTGTTGTGTATGTCCTTCACTGTGTTGACATACGTTCCTTTCTATATCCAATTTGCTGATTTTTTTTTGGCATGAAAAGATGTTGTGTTTTGTCAAATGCTTTTCCTGAATCTTTTGAGATAACTATATGATTCTTATCTTCCATTCTATTAATGTGGTATATCATATTTGTATATGTTGAACCATCTTGGTTTTTACTTTGCTAATATTTTACTGAGAATATTTGCACCTATTTCATTAAGACTATTGTTCTGCACTTTACTTTTCTTGTAGTGTCCTTATTTGACTTTAGTAGTACAATAATGCTGGCTTCATAAAATGAGTTTCGAAGTGTTTTGTCATCTTCAACTTTTTAGAAGGATTTATAAAAAACTGTGTTCTTTTTTACATTTTTGGTAGAATTCACCAGTGAAAAATTATCTGGTCCTAGGCTTTACTTTGTTTGAAAGTTTTTTTTTACTCTAATTTAATCTCCTTATTCATTTTTTGGTCTGTTCACATTTCCTATTTCTTCATAAGTCAGTCTTGGTATGTTATATGTTTCTAGAAATTTGTCTATTTCTTGTCGGTTATCCAACTTATTGGCATATATTTATTCAGAGTAGTCTCAAGATCCTTGTAATTTTTGCTAGTTGTAATATCTCTTCTTTTTTTTTCTTTCTGATTTTTGTTCTGAGTCTTCCTTCTCTTTTTCTTTGTTAGCTTGGCTAATAAAGATTGGTTAGTTTTGTTCATATTTTCAAAGAACCAGCTCTAAGTTTTATTGATCTTTTCTGTTGTTTTTTTCTGGTTTCTATTTTAATTATTTCTCTTCTGAACTTTGTTATTTCCTTCCATCTGCTAAATTTCAAATTAGTTTGTCTTTTTTTCTAGTTCCTCCAGGAATTAATTCTTAACTTTTCTAGTTCCTTGAGTTTTTTTTCCTTAATGTAGACATTTATTGCTATAAATTTCCCTATTAGAATGCTTTTGTGCATTCTGTAAGTTTTGGTATGTTGTGTTTCCACTCACATTCATTTCAAGATATGTTCTGATTTCCCTTTTGATTTCTTCCTTGACTCTTTGGTTGTTTAAGAGTGTATTTAATTTCCACATATTTATGAATTTTTTATGTTTATTCCTGTTATCTGATTTCTAGTTTTATATCATTTGTGGTCAGAAAAGATACCTGGCATGATTTCAATCTTCTTAAATTTGCTAAGACAGGTTTTGTGATCTAACATATGATATATCCTGGAGAAGTTCCATGTGTGCTTGAGAAAACTATGTAGTTTGTTGCTTTGGGATGTAATATTTTATACGCATCTGTTAGGTCCAGTTGGCCTAAAGTATAGTTCATAAGGGTGCCTGGCTGGCTCAGTCAGTAGAGCATGCGACTCTTGATCTCGGGTCTGTGAGTTCAAGCCTCACGTTGGGCATAGTGCTTGCTAAGATAATAATAATAATAATAATAATAATAATAATAATAATAATAAAAAGTATAGTTCAAGTCCTATATTTCCTTACTGGTTTTCTGCCTGGATGATTTATCCACTGTTGAAAGCGAAGTATTGAAACCCCCTACTATTATTATATTTTCTATTTTTCCCTTCAGAACTCTGAGTATTTGCTTAACATATTTAGCTGCTCCAATGTTGGGTGCAAATATATGTTTATGATTGTATGTCCTCTTCATGAATTAACCTCTTTATTATTATATAATTGTCTTCCTTATCTCTTATTTCATTTTTTTCAGTTAAAGGCCATTTTGTCTGATATAAGTATAGCTATCCCTGCTCTCTTTTGGTTTTCACTTGAATGGAATGTCTTTTTCCATCCCTTCACATTGAGCCTACATGTGTCCTTGAAATTGAAATGAGTATTCTGTAGGCACTATATAGTTGGATGTTGTTTTTGTTTTGCTTTTTTAAATCAATGCAGCCATACTATGTCTTTTGATTGGATAATTTAACCATTCAAATTTGAAGCAATTATTAATAGGTAAGAACTTACTAGGGGCGTCTGGGTGGCTCAGTTGGTTATGCCTCCAACTTTAGCTCAGATCATGATCTCAAGGTTCGCAAGTTCAGTCTCTGAGCTGACAGCTGGGAGCCTGGAGCTTGCTTGGATTCTGTCTCCCTCGCTGTCTGCCCCTTCCCCACTGTCTGTCTGTCTGTCTGTCTGTCTCTCTCTCTCTCTCTATCAAAAATAAATAAACATTAAAAAAAAAAACTTACCAATGCCATCTGATTGTTTTCTGGCTGTTTTGTAGTTCCCTTATTCCTTCCTTCCTCTCTTGCTGCCTTCCTTTGTCAACTGATGATTTTTCAGAACAGTATTTTTTTTTAATCCCCTTCCCTTTCTCTTCTATGTATCTACAGTAGTTTTTTGCTTTGTGGTTACCATGAGGTGAAAGACTAGTGCTAAGTGATTAATAACATACTAATGATCATAAATTGGAGTAATGAAAGAAAATCTTGTCTAAAAGTGATGAAAACAAATTGAAACATATTTGAAAATATGTAAAAACAAGTAAACCATTTGGACTGATTACAGTTTTGAATGCTGCGGTGTCCTTACTTCTGGTGTTTTGTTCAAAAGGTCATAGAGAGCAATGTAAGATGCTCAAGTTTGGATTTTAAATGGATGCTGTATACACACAATTTTTGAGTTTTCTACATATTTTTTTCCCCTCTGGAGAAATTTATCTAAAAACTTTCTTTTCATCTGGAATACTTAAGAAACATTAAAGTGCATAGTGACATAACTAATAAGCCACTTACTACTCATACAAATCTATTACTTGGACACTCAGGATATCAGATAGTATAAAATTGTTTTATGGAGGATTTATCTTACTAAAGATGAAAGTTTATTCAGCATTTCTAAAATTATTTATGGAAAATGAATTTATGTGTCACTTTGTGTCTGCCAGCATTTCTTTCCAGCTCATACAACCGAAGTGCAGTCAAAATGACCCAGAAATGCCCAGAAAATGTTCATTAAAATTGATTTTTCTGTCCAGTTACATTGCTAGTGAAAATGTATGAAATACATATATTTTATTTAGAGGGCGAATTTTCTTTTCCTATAAAGGAATATCTTTAATAATATGGTTTTTCATAAGATGATGTCTCTAAAATGGGACAAGGCAAAGAATGTCTGGTTTTTCACAGAAATTGATCAAAATTTTTTGCACAGATAAAGAGAAATGCATGGAGTTTCTGCTTGCAAGTTCTAATCTTTCAAGAGATGTGGAATGTCTTTCTATATCCAATAATTGCCTGTTTACCCTTATTTTAAAGATGGTCAAAAATAAAGGAAGTCAGAAATTAACAAAGAGCTGGATGGAAAACAATGATAGAAGGAGAGAGGGAGACTGAATGATTCTCTACTTGTCATCACATAGAAGCTTAAGTACCACAGAAAAGGAAGGACAAAAGGGAAAATGGCAATGGAGATGAACTCAACCTTTGTAAATTAATAGGAATAATAAATCCATAATCTTCAAACTGTGAATTCAGAAAGAGGTAGATTTTATAATTCTCATTTTATTTGTGAAAACTTCATTCAAAAACATGGGCATATTATAAAATCACTAATTGCAAACTCAACTCAGCAATTTATTGTGTGAATTCTTACAAGTTTTCTTACTTGGAGAGATTTATGTTCTTTCTGATTTCCACTGCTGGTTGCGCACCCAAACCAAACACAAACATTTCACAGTAACTGTGGTGCATAGTGATTTGCTATGTGTTAAGAAATATGCACATAAAATTGGTCCTATTACTAGATTGAACTATTTCTATATTTCATATAAACTGGTTCTCATGGAGGAGATATGGAGAAGCTGCCTGACCAAAATGAACTAGTGGTGAGAGCTGCAATCTATTAGGAAGGGAAGCTGAGAGAGCATGTAAGAATAGGAAGTGTTCATTTAACAACATAATTTGACTTATCTGATAATAGTTTTCAAGAAAACAAACTGCTAAAGCATCTGTCCCTAGTATTATAAAAGAGTAACTTCCAACAGATCTATTATGAGATTCAGTTACAGAAAACAAAAACATTATGCCAGGACCTCTGTTGTTTATTTTATTTTATTTTATTTTTATTTTTATTTTAACTTTTACTTATAAACACTACTGTATTTGCCTAAGGACAGTCCGTTGCAAAACTGAAAATAGTGAGGCGATGCTTTAGTTCACCAGCATCTTCAGGTTCATTCCACAGGATGCTTGTTTAGAGTTTTATCCCCTGGCAGTTTGCTTTGGCAAAAAGCTTTCAAATGTGTGTGTCAGCCACAGAGCACAATAGGAAAAGCCAACATGGTGGTTTATAGAATTAACAAGAGCAGCTATCTTCCTTGACAGATTGCTCTGTTTAATTATAGCTGTTGGGGATTGAATCAGCTGCCTGAACAACAGGGAAAATCAGAGGGTCATTAGGATGGTCTATTAATTTTCTGTCATGAGTAGCAGCATACCCATGATCTGCACACGTGGCATGACAGAACGCTTTCCAAATAACAGGCTCTTAAAACCTCTATGGTAGTTTTTAAAACCCCTGTGGTGACTCAAGGGATAAGGAAAACTGTGGTGATTTGGGATGCAAACTGATAGTAAAGTTCATCAGATAGACAATTTTCTGTTCCAAAATTGATCTGAAATATTTTTAGAAAAAGAAAGAAAATAAAATCAATTCAACAGGTCACATTCTTCTGCTAAAACTATTACTTGTTCCTTCATGTAGCAAATAAAGGGCACATTATGTTCATTCCTTGGCTCACGTTTTTATGGGAAGAACAGACATCTTTTATAAATATTAAAATAATTGCACAAAAAGAGGAAAAAAAAACCCTCTACTCTCTGCCTTTCAGGTGGGACCAAAACAAAACAAAACAAAACAAAAACAACAAAAACAAAACTCAAAGCATCGATTGCATTTCAGGAAAGTCACTGGAATTGGAGCTGATAAGATCTTTATTTGGTGGCTATGTAGACTCTTAAAGAATGGCCTACAACAACAAAACAACAGCCAATTTAGACACTCTTTAAGAGCATCCTCCGGTACATCCTTAAGTACTGTAGCAATCTACAAGAGCATTCTTCAGTGCTATCTCAGCACCATCAGAATGCTATAAGTATTCCCAAGTCCTACACACAATATGGGAAAGGAACTGGAACCGGAGTTGACAATTTATAACTAACATTGTCCTGAAAGTTCTCAGATCTTGAAACTCTCCGAATACACAATTCTTAGTACCTTAGTAGCAGCAAAGATCACTTTTAGGCAGATTGCTTTCAGGACATATATCTCTCTTCACACATGCCAAGATTGGATAATTAGCTTTACTAGAACCCAGCATTGAGATTGGAGGTGTATATCAATGTACAGGGACTTTCTAATCTATGTGTCTGACTATAGAAAAGAAAATACGATCCCTATAATCAATCCCTGTGTGTCTCAGGAATAGATGGGCATTTAAATAATAATCTAGTATAACTAAAGAAGAAATCAAGAATAATGGCACCACTGTGGTAATCTCTTTATATCTGGTGCATGAAGAGAAGGCAGAGCTAAAAAATGATCTAGGTTCATAGAATTTAATCAGTGAATTAAGCACTACAACATTTTCTAAGAAATAAAATAATATCACATATAGTTAAGGCTTCTTAAAGTATAGTACATATTTTATCAAAACTGGACTGACCATGCATAAAACAATCTCAAGGAAACCTTCCACACCTTTCTCTCCAAAATGGATTTAACTTGTTATTTATATCCCAAATATAAATGATGAATTCATCCTTATTGAAAATATATCTACAGTGAATTTTAATTACATTGCTTCTTTTAGTTTCTTTTTATAGAGTCACATTGAAAATTATTTATCTTCATAAATGGGTTAACCCTTGATGAACTGAAAGTAATAGATAAGCCAAACATGTTAATTCTAAACACAATCTGCTTGAAGAAGTGTAGATGTTGAACACAGATGTTTATACATGTGCTAATTATGCAACTCCATGCTGACAAGGTATAGGCATCCCTCATTTTATTATGCTTTGCAGATATTGAGGTTTTTTCCTATAAATTGAAGGTTTGTAGTAACCCTGCACCAAACAAGTCTATCAGTGCCATTTTTCTAAACACCATTTGCTCACTTTGTGTCTCTTAGTCACATTTTGGTAATTCATGCAATATTTCAACTTTTTTTCATTGTTATTATATTTATTATAGTGTCTGTGATAGTGATCTTTGATGTTACTATTGAAATTGCATCACAAACTGCACCCAGATAAGATAGCAAATTTAAATGATAAATGTTGTATGTGTTCTGACTGTTCCACTGACCAGCTGTTCCCTATCTCTCTCCCTCTCCTCACGCCTCCCTATTCCAAGAGACACATCAGCCTAATGTTGAAATTAGGCCAATGGATAACCCTACTATGGACTTTAAGTAAAAGGAAAGGTCACACAACTCTCACTTTAAATAAAAAAAAATAGAAATTGCTTGGTGAGGAAGGCAAGTCCAAAGCTGAGATAGGCTGACACTCTTGTGCCAAACAGTCCACACGTAAATGCAAAGTAATAGTTCTTGAAGGAAATTAAAAGTGCTACTCCAGTGAACACAAGGGTGATAAAGCAAAACAACCTAACTGTTGATATGGGGAAAGTTTTAGTGATCTGAATAGAAGATCAAACCAGCCACAACATCCCCTTAAGGCAATGCCTAATCCAGAACAAGGCCTAAAATCTAAATTCAGTGAAGGCTGAGAGAAGTGAGGAAGCTGCAGGAGAAAAGCTTGAAGCTAGCAGAGGTTTGCTCATGAGGTTGAAGGAAAGAAACTTTCTCTGTAACACAGAAGTGAAAGGTGAAGCAGCAAGCGCTGATGTCGAAGCTGCAGCAAATTTTCCAGAAGATCTAGCTAAAATAATCAGTGAAGATGGCTACATTCAGCAATATATATTCAGTGTAGAGGAAATAGCCTTCTATTGAAGGAAGATGTCATCCAAAACTTTCATAGTTAGAGAGGAAAAGTCAATGCCTGGTTTCAAAGCCTCAGAGGTCAGGCCAACTCTCTTGTTAGGGGCTAATGCAACTGGTGACATGAAGTTGAAGCCAATGCTCAGTTACCTTTCTGAAAATCTTAGGGCTCTTAAGAATTGTGCTAAATCAGATGTGCTGGGTGAGAGAAATCAGATGTACTCAAAAAAGACGTATCTTTCAAAATATTACTGCTCCCTGACAATGTCACCCAAGAGCTCTGATGGACACATTACAATAAGATTAATGTTGTTTTCATGACTGCTAACACAACATACATCCTGCAGCCCATGAGTCCAAGAAGTAATTTCAACTTTCAAGTCTTATTATTTAAGAAATACATTTTGTAAGGTAGAACTGCCATAGATAGTAATTCTTCTGATGATCTGGGAAAAGTGAATCAAAAACCTTCTGGAAAGTCTTCATTATTCTACATGCCATTAAGAGCATTTGTGATTCGTGGGAAGATGTCAAAATATCAATACTAAAAGGAGTTTGGAAGAAGTTGATTCCAACCTTAACAGTTGCCTTTGAGGAACTCAAGACTTCAGTGAAAGAAATAACTGCAGATGTGGTAGAAATGCTACAAGACAGAAGTACAAGTGAAGCCTGAAGATGGGACTGAATTGCTGCAATCTCATGATCAAACTTGAACAGATGAAGAGTTGCTTCTTATGTATGTGTGAAGAAAAGTGGTTTCTTGCGATGGTGTCTACTCCTGGTGAAGATACTATGAAGGTTATTGAAATGACAAGAAAGAATTTAGAATATGACATAAACTTAGTGATAAAGAAGTATGAGGATTTCAAAAGACTGTCTCCAGTTTTGAAAGAAGTTTTACCATGACTAAAATGCTATCAGACAGCATTACATGCTACAGAAAAATTGTTCATGAAAGGAAGATTCAATGGATGCAATAAACCTCACTGTTGCCTTATTTGAAGAAATGGCGACAGCCATCCCAACCTTCAATAGCCACCACCCTGATCAGTCAGCAGCCATCAACATTAAGGAAAAACTCTCCATCAGCAAAAAGATTACAACTGGCTGAAAGCTCCAATAACAGTTAGCATTTTTAATAAATTTACATTGCTTTGTTAGACATAATTTCTATTGCACACTTAATGGATTACAGTATAGTGTAAACATAACTTCTAGAAGCATTGGGAAACAAAACAATTCTTTTGACTTTTTTATTATGATACTTAATTTTTTTGCAGTGGTCTAGAACTGAGCTTTTAATGTCTCTGAGATATGCCTGCACTATATTTGTCTAAAACATTAATGAGGAGAGTTCTATCTGACAGATACTAACAAGGATGACATATGCCATTTAAGTCAGAAACCTGAAATCTCAAGTGGCATCTGGAACACAAAAAAACAATCATGAAGTATACAGCTGAAAGATCTCCATTGCTCATTGAAGCAAATAGCCACATCAGAGGAAGTAAGACCTCATATTACAGGTGATTGGAATTCACCTCTGCAATTAGCTTCTATGCCTTCTCTAAAACAGTGTGCAAGTAAGCATGATGTAATCAAGGTGCATTGATCATAGAGCAGAAAGGAAAAAAATTAAGTTATTAGATGAATATATACATTTAAAGAAGTTCCAATCTTGGATTATTTTATGGGTGTCTGAATGCCACTGTTTGTCGAATAGCATCTCTCTTATGTTTTTAATTTAATAATTGAATGCAGCACTTCCACATCGACATGTTTGCAAAGTGGAGAGTTGGAAGTGAGAAAACAAGTGTCCCAATGGTACAGCTTCTGTTCCTTTCTTCATGTCTCAGGGAGCACAGAACAGTTTTAAATACTGCCTCTGCCAATTAGATTTTTAAATAGGTAGACAAATGGATTTCTTAGGCATGTTTTTTAAAAACTATAACCCTTGAGGACACCTTCAGCTAATTCACTATGTGCCTGTTTATGAACAGCCCATTTGTTTGAGGAATGTATTATATAAAATAGCTTAAATCACTCTGTGATTTGTGTATTTGATAATATTTTTAAGCTTATTTGTTTATTTACAGAGGGAGCATGAAAAGGGGAGGGGCAGGGAGAGGGAGAGAAAGAGAGAGAGAGGATCCCAAGTAGGTTCCATGCTGTCAGAGCAGAATTGGACATGGAGCGCAAACTCATGAACCATTAGATCATGACTGAGCCAAAACCAAGAGTTGGACACTTAACCGACTGAGTCACTCAGGCACCCCCATTTCACCTACTAAAGGGCATTTTGGTTGCTTCCAAGATTTGGCAATTATTAATAATTATTAATTTGTTTGGCAATTATTAATAATGTTGCTATAAACACATACAACTTTTTGTGTGAACGTAAATTTTCAAATCTTTTGTGTATACACCAAGGACAGCAATTGCGACATCACATGGTAAGCATGCATAGCTTTGTAAGAAACCATCACACTGTCTTCTTAAGTGGCTGTACTATTTTGCATTCCTACCAGCAATGAAGGAGACCTCCTGTTGCTCCTGGCTAGCTAGCATTTTTTTTCTTTTTTATTTTTAATGTTTATTCATTTTTTTTAATGAGATTTATTGACAAATTGGTTTCCATACAACACCCAGTGCTCATCCCAAAAGGTGCCCTCCTCAATACCCATCACCCTCCCTCCCCTCCCTCCCACCCCCCCATCAACCCTCAGTTTGTTCTCAGTTTTTAACAGTCTCTTATGCTTTGGCTCTCTCCCACTCTAACCTCTTTTTTTTTTTCCTTCCCCTCCCCCATGGGTTCCTGTTAAGTTTCTCAGGATCCACATAAGAGTGAAACCATATGGTATCTGTTTTTCTCTGTATGGCTTATTTCACTTAGCATCACACTCTCCAGTTCCATCCACGTTGCTACAAAAGGCCATATTTCATTTTTTCTCATTGCCACGTAGAATTCCATTGTGTATATACACCACAATTTCTTTATCCATTCATCAGTTGATGGACATTTAGGCTCTTTCCATAATTTGGCTATTGTTGAGAGTGCTGCTATGAATATTGGGGTACAAGTGGCCCTATGCATCAGTACTCCTGTATCCCTTGGATAAATTCCTAGCAGTGCTATTGCTGGGTCATAGGGTAGGTCTATTTTTAATTTTCTGAGGAACCTCCACACTGCTTTCCAGAGCGGCTGCACCAATTTGCATTCCCACCAACAGTGCAAGAGGGTTCCCGTTTCTCCACATCCTCGCCAGCATCTATAGTCTCCTGATTTGTTCATTTTGGCCACTCTGACTGGCGTGAGGTGATACCTGAGTGTGGTTTTGATTTGTATTTCCCTGATAAGGAGCGACGCTGAACATCTTTTCATGTGCCTTTTGGCCACCTGGATGTCTTCTTTAGAGAAGTGTCTATTCATGTTTTCTGCCCATTTCTTCACTGGGTTATTTGTTTTTCGGGTATGGAGTTTGGTGAGCTCTTTATAGATTTTGGATACTAGCTCTTTGTCCGATATGTCATTTGCGAATATCTTTTCCCATTCCGTTGGTTGCCTTTTAGTTTTGTTGGTTTTTTCCTTTGCTGTGCAGAAGCTTTTTATCTTCATAAGGTCCCAGTAATTCACTTTTGCTTTTAATTCCCTTGCCTTTGGGGATGTGTCGAGTAAGAGATTGCTACGACTGAGGTCAGAGAGGTCTTTTCCTGCTTTCTCCTCTAAGGTTTTGATGGTTTCCTGTCTCACATTTAGGTCCTTTATCCATTTTGAGTTTATTTTTGTGAATGGTGTGAGAAAGTGGTCTAGTTTCAACCTTCTGCATGCTGCTGTCCAGTTCTCCCAGCACCATTTGTTAAAGAGGCTGTCTTTTTTCCATTGGATGTTCTTTCCTGCTTTGTCAAAGATGAGTTGGCCATACGTTTGTGGGTCTAGTTCTGGGGTTTCTATTCTATTCCATTGGTCTATGTGTCTGTTTTTGTGCCAATACCATGCTGTCTTGATGATGACAGCTTTGTAGTAGAGGCTAAAGTCTGGGATTGTGATGCCTCCTGCTTTTGGTCTTCTTCTTCAAAATTCCTTTGGCTATTCGGGGCCTTTTGTGGTTCCATATGAATTTTAGGATGGCTTGTTCTAGTTTCGAGAAGAATGCTGGTGCAATTTTGATTGGGATTGCATTGAATGTGTAGATAGCTTTGGGTAGTATTGACATTTTGACAATATTTATTTTTCCAATCCATGAGCAGGGAATGTCTTTCCATTTCTTTAAATCTTCTTCAATTTCCTTCATAAGCTTTCTATAGTTTTCAGCATACAGATCTTTTACATCTTTGGTTAGATTTATTCCTAGGTATTTTATGCTTCTTGGTGCAATTGTGAATGGCATAAGTTTCTTTATTTGTCTATCTGTTGCTTCATTGTTAGTGTATAAGAATGCAACTGATGTCTGTACATTGATTTTGTATCCTGCAACTTTGCTGAATTCATGTATCAGTTCTAGCAGACTTTTGGTGGAGTCTATCGGATTTTCCATGTATAATATCATGTCATCTGCAAAAAGCGAAAGCTTGACTTCATCTTTGCCAATTTTGATGCCTTTGATTTCCTTTTGTTGTCTGATTGCTGATGCTAGAACTTCCAGCACTATGTTAAACAACAGCGGTGAGAGTGGGCATCCTTGTTGTGTTCCTGATCTCAGGGAAAAAGCTCTCAGTTTTTCCCCATTGAGGATGATGTTAGCTGTGGGCTTTCATAAATGGCTTTTATGATCTTTAAGTATGTTCCTTCTATCCCGACTTTCTCAAGGGTTTTTATTAAGAAAGGCTGCTGGATTTTGTCGAAGGCCTTTTCTGCATCGATTGACAGGATCATATGGTTCTTCTCTTTTTTTTTGTTGATGTGATGTATCACGTTGATTGATTTGCGAATGTTGAACCAGCCCTGCATCCCAGGAATGAATCCCACTTGATCATGGTGAATAATTCTTTTTATATGCCGTTGAATTCGATTTGCTAGTATCTTATTGAGAATTTTTGCATCCATATTCATCAAGGATATTGGCCAGTAGTTCTCTTTTTTTACTGGGTCTCTGTCTGGTTTAGGAATCAAAGTAATACTGGCTTCATAGAATGAGTCTGGAAGTTTTCCTTCCCTTTCTATTTCTTGGAATAGCTTGAGGATAGGTATTATCTCTGCTTTAAACGTCTGGTAGAACTCCCCTGGGAACCATCTGGTCCAGGACTCTTATTTGTTGGGAGATTTTTGATAACTGATTCAATTTCTTCGCTGGTTATGGGTCTGTTCAAGCTTTCTATTTCCTCCTGATTGAGTTTTGGAAGTGTGTGGGTGTTCAGGAATTTGTCCATTTCTTCCAGGTTGTCCAATTTGTTGGCATATAATTTTTCATAGTATTCCCTGATAATTGTTTGTATCTCTGAGGGATTGGTTGTAATAATTCCATTTTCATTCATGATTTTATCTATTTGGGTCATCTCCCTTTTCTTTTTGAGAAGCCTGGCTAGAGGTTTGTCAATTTTGTTTATTTTTTCAAAAAACCAACTCTTGGTTTCATTGATCTGCTCTACAGTTTTTTTAGATTCTATATTGTTTATTTCTGCTCTGATCTTTATTATTTCTCTTCTTCTGCTGGGTTTAGGCTGCCTTTGCTGTTCTGCTTCTAGTTCCTTTAGGTGTGCTGTTAGATTTTGTATTTGGGATTTTTCTTGTTTCTTGAGATAGGCCTGGATGGCAATGTATTTTCCTCTCAGGACTGCCTTCGCTGCGTCCCAAAGCGTTTGGATTGTTGTATTTTCATTTTCGTTTGTTTCCACATATTTTTTAATTTCTTCTCTAATTGCTTGGTTGACCCACTCATTCGTTAATAGGGTGTTCTTTAACCTCCATGCTTTTGGAGGTTTTCCAGACTTTTTCCTGTGGTTGATTTCAAGCTTCATAGCATTGTGGTCTGAAAGTATCCATGGTATAATTTCAATTCTGGTAAACTTTTGAAGGGCTGTTTTGTGACCCAGTATATGATCTATCTTGGAGAATGTTCCATGTGCACTCGAGAAGAAAGTGTATTCTGTTGCTTTGGGATGCAGAGTTCTAAATATATCTGTCAAGTCCATCTGATCCAATGTCTCATTCAGGGCCCTTGTTTCTTTATTGACCGTGTGTCTAGATGATCTATCCATTTCTGTAAGTGGGGTGTTAAAGTCCCCTGCAATGACCACATTCTTCTCAATAAGGTTGCTTGTGTTTATGAGTAATTGTTTTATATATTTGGGGGCTCCGGTATTCGGCGCATAGACATTTATAATTGTTAGCTCTTCCTGATGGATAGACCCTGTAACTATTATATAATGTCCTTCTTCATCTCTTGTTACAGCCTTTAATTGAAAGTCTAGTTTGTCTGATATAAGTATGGCTACTCCAGCTTTCTTTTGGCTTCCAGTAGCATGATAAATAGTTCTCCATCCCCTCACTCTCAATCTAAAGGTGTCCTCAGGTCTAAAATGAGTCTCTTGTAGACAGCAAATAGATGGGTCTTGTTTTTTTATCCATTCTGATACCCTATGTCTTTTGGTTGGCGCATTTAATCCATTTACAATCAGTGTCATTAAAGAAAGATACGGGTTTAGAGTCATTGTGATGTCTGTATGTTTTATGCTTGTAGTGATGTCTCTGGGACTTTGTCTCACAGGGTCCCCCTTAGGATCTCTTGTAGGGCTGGTTTAGTGGTGACAAATTCCTTCAGTTTTTGTTTATTTGGGAAGACCTTTATCTCTCCTTCTATTCTAAATGACAGACTTGCTGGATAAAGGATTCTCGGCTGCATATTTTTTCTGTCTAGCACACTGAAAATCTCGTGCCAATTCTTTCTGACCTGCCAAGTTTCAAAAGAGAGATCCGTCACGAGTCTTATAGGTCTCCCTTTATATGTGAGGGCACGTTTACCCCTTGCTGCTTTCAGAATTTTGTCTTTATCCTTGTATTTTGCCAGTTTCACTATGATATGTCGTGCAGAAGATCGATTCAAGTTACGTCTGAAGGGAGTTCTCTGTGCCTCTTGGATTTCAATGCCTTTTTCCTTCCCCAGTTCAGGGAAGTTCTCAGCTCTTATTTCTTCAAGTACGCCTTCAGCACCTTTCCCTCTCTCTTCCTCCTCTGGGATACCAATTATGCGTATATTATTTCTTTTCAGTATATCACTTAGTTCTCTAATTTTCCCCTCATACTCCTGGATTTTTTTATCTCTCTTTTTCTCAGCTTCCTCTTTTTCCATAACTTTATCTTCTAGTTCACCTATTCTCTCCTCTGCCTCTTCAAGCCGAGCCGTGGTGGTTTCTATTTTGTTATGCATTTCGTTTAAAGCGTTTTTCAGCTCCTCGTGACTTTCCTTAGTCCCTTGATCTCTGTAGCAAGAGATTCTCTGATGTCCTCTATACTGTTTTCAAGCCCAGCGATTAATTTTATGACTATTATTCTAAATTCACTTTCTGTTATATTATTTAAATCCTTTTTGATCAGCTCATTAGCTGTTGTTATTTCCTGGAGATTCTTCTGAGGGAATTCTTCCGCTTGGTCATTTTGGATAGTCCCTGGCGTGGTGAGGACCTGCAGGGCACTTCCCCTGTGCTGTGGTGTATAACTGGAGTTGGTGGGCGGAGCCGCAGTCAGACCTGATGTCTGCCCCCAGCCCACCGTTGGGGCCACAGTCAGACTGGTGTGTGCCTTCTCTTCCCCTCTCCTAGGGGCGGGATTCACTGTGGGGTGGCGTGGCCTGTCTGGGCTACTTGCACACTGCCAGGCTTGTGATGCTGGGGATCTGGCGTATTAGCTGGGGTGGGTAGGCAAGGTGCACAGGGGCAGGAGGGGCAGGCTTAGCTCGCTTCTCCTTAGGTGATCCACTTCAGGAGGAGCCCTGTGGCAGCAGGAGGGAGTCAGATCCGCTGCCGGAGGTTTGGCTCCACAGAAGCGCAGAGTTGGGTGTTTGCGTGGAGGAGCAAGTTCCCTGGCAGGAACTGGTTCTCTTTGGGATTTTGGCTGGGGGATGGGCGGGGGAGATGGCGCTGGCGAGCGCCTTTGTTCCCCACCAAACTGAGCTCTGTAGTCCGGGGGCTCAGCAGCTCTCCCTCCCTTTGTCCTCCAGCCTTCCCGCTTTCCGAGCAGATCTGTTAACTTATGACCTCCCAGAAGCTAAGTCGCACTTGCTGTCGGAACACAGTCCGTCAGGCCCCTCCGCTTTTGCAAGCCAGACTCGGGGGCTCTGCTTGGCCTGCCAGCCGCCCCTCCGCCCCGGCTCCCTCCCGCCAGTCAGTGCAGCGCGCACCGCCTCGCCGCCCTTCCTACCCTCTTCCGTGGGCCTCTCATCTGCGCTTGGCTCCGGCGACTCCGTTCTGCTAATCCTCTGGCGGTTTTCTGGGTTATTTAAGCAGGTGTAGGTGGAATCTAAGTGATCAGCAGGACGCGCGGTGAGCCCAGCGTCCTCCTACGCCGCCATCTTGACACCTCCTGGCTAGCTAGCATTTAGTGTTGTTGGTGTTCTGGATTTTAGCCATTCTAATAAGTGTGTAGTAGTATTTCATTGTTGTTTTAATTTGCAACTCCCTAATGACATGATGTGAAAATCTTTTCATATGCTTATATGCCACATCTATGTATCTTCTTTGGGTGAGGTGTCTCTTCAGTCTTCTGCCCATTTTTTTACCATGTTCTTCCTGTTCTTATTGTTGAAGTTTCTTGTTTGTTTGTTTGTTTGTTTTTAAAGTAGACTCTACACCCAATGTGAGGCTTAAACTCATGACTTCAAGGTCAAAAGTCACTGGCCTCTACGGATTGAGCCAGCCAGAGCCACTTACCCTTGAGTTGTAAGAGTTCTTTGTGTATTTTGGATAATAGCCTTTTATCAGATATGTCTTTTGCATATATTTATCTGGCAATTCGTTTCATTTCATGAAGTATATTATCTGTTTTATTTTGACCATCATGATTTTTTAATCTACACTTTCAAAGAGGTATTTTTACATGAAAAAACACATAAAAATATATACCTTTGAGAATGTATGATATATTAACTTTGTATTTGCTTTAGTTTCTGTGACATTCTCATATGAAATGTGTTTTTACAATTACAAATGTTTTACTCATTTATTTATTTGAGAGTGAGCAGGGAGGTACAGAGGAAGAGGGAGAGAGAGAATCACAAGTGATGCAGTGCTCAAACTTATGATGTGAGGCAAGATCATGACCTGAGCTGAAATCAGGAGTCAGATGCTTAAGTGATTGAGCCACCTAGGCACCCCTTACAATTACAAGTGTTTTAAACTAGTATTCTTATACATAATTTAGCAAATAGTATTGTAGGCATTATTTGACTTTCAAGACAAATTTTACATACACACCAATTAAAAGTTGTTTTCTAAAATTTGGTTACGTTTTGAGGAAAGAACAAAACTGTCACCACTTCACTATTTCTTAAAAGCTGTATTTAGGGGTGCCTGGGTAGGCCATTTGGTTAAGCATCCAGCTCTTGGTTTTGGCTCAGGTCATGATCTCACAGTTCATGAGTTCAAGCCATGAATTGGGCTCTGCACTAACAGTGTGGAGCCTGCTTGGGATTCTCTCTCTCTCTCTCTCTCTCTCTCTCTCTCTCTCCACCCCTCCCCTGCTCACACTGTGTCTGCCTCTCTCAAAATAAAAAGAAATAAACTTTATAAAAAATCTGTATTTAAATATGGCAGTATAAGGGATAAAAGTGACTCTCTTGGTGACATAGTTGGGGATTAAATGTGATCAAAAGTATAAGCATAATATGCCATGCAAATCATACTCAATGTTAAATTCAATGACACCATGCTGTCCTGGATTTTTCCCTACTCAACTTTGTTTTAGTACTTTTGTTAATACTTCCTATTGTTCTCAACTGAAAATTGAAGTACTCTAGGGTTTAGTCCATGTTGCTAATCTATCCTCAAGCTCCATTCACTTTCCTGAGGAACTAATTCATTTTCATAATGTGAAATGGCATCCATAGGCCAATGACTACACTCATTTTGTTCCAGTTCATACTTTACTCCCAATACGTCATTCCCATACTTCACTCTGTACTTCATTTGACAATATCTTCATTTTTCCAGCTTATAGTCCAAAATAAAAACTTTCATTCTTCTCTTCCTCTCACACCTCATATCTAGTCCAATAGGGAATTCTGTTGGCTGTGCCTTGAAAATACTCCATGGGAGTGTGCCTGGATAGCTCAGTCCATTGAGTGTATGATTGTCGGTTTTGGCTCAGGTCATAATCTCATGGTTCTTGGGTTCAAGCTCTGCTTCGGTCTCTGCACTGACAGTGTGGAGCCTGCTTGGGATTTCTCTCTTCCTCTCTCTCTGCCTCTCCCCCCTCTCAAGATAAATAAATAAATTTTAAAAATAAATAAAAATAAATAAAAAATATTCCATGTAAAATGCAATAATTCCTCACCCTATTTCTACTTATCCTTCTTTAAGTCATTATCCTTAATTGCCTGGATTACTGAAACAATCTTCTTACAGCTTCTCCTGGGTTTGCCCTTCTCTTCATACTTTCTACAAAACACAGCATGTTTCACATGATCAATGGATTGATCATTTTTAAGTGGAATTCAATTTATCTCATTCTTCTGCTCAAAGTACTGTAATACTTTCATTCAGCATAAATGTCAAATTTCTAATAATGTTTGGTGATGGCCCCAATTACTCTCTAAATTCATATTTTACTACTCTCCTTCTTGATCACTCTACCTCATATAAAATGGCATCATTGTTGTCCCTCCCTTCAACACACTGGAAATACTCCAGCCTTAGAGGAATCTGTGCTGATTGTTTCCTTTGACTGGATTTTTCTTCACTCAGACTTTAGTGTCTACTTCTCTAACTTTCTTTAAGTCTTAGTTCAAATGTTATGTCTCTGATAAAGCTTCTCCTGATCATCCTTTTGGAAATTGTAGTCTACTCCCTCTCTGGTATTCCCAAATGCCCTCTACTGTACTCTACCTTTTCCTTTTTCTGCAGCATTTACTGATGTAATATGTTTACCTAAGTCACTTCTATTTTGTATTATTCTTATTTTTTATTCTCTACCTTTTCCCCATGAAATGTAAACTCTATAAAGACAGAGATATTTTTGCTCTTTGTTCACTACTCTTTCCTAGACATCTAGTTGAGTACCTGGATGTATTAGCTGCTTAGGACATATTTGCTGAATAAATGAAATATAGAAAGTTTAGAAGTAATTGTATTCTCAGCCCTGGCTCAGAATTGTAGATACAAATATAAATTTATCTAAATTATATTTTGTTAAAACACCTCTACACAAACACATTGAAATTATTTTGAGTGTGCAATGAACTAGTTACCTGTAATGAACCATTCAGTAACCACTCAACTGAGTCAAAACTGGCCCTTTGTATAGCAGAGTCTATGCTGACTGAATAAGTAGAAAATATGTATGACATGAAAAATAGTCAAATGGAACTAAGTTAACTGATAGCTAAGGCATTAATCTCTATAGCTACACAATTATTACAAATAAAATATGGTACAGTCAGGGCAAAGTAATTTCGTTGCAGAAATACAAACATACTTTTCCATTCAAATACATATATTAGTACATTTTTTAAACAACCTTCCAAGAAGGATTGTTGACACAAAGACAGAAGGAATCATATAAAGAGGGTGGTATTTTATAAAAAAGAATAGTAAAGGGTGAGTGCTCATAGATCCGATCATCTTTCCAAGATATTTCTTATAATGTCTGTCTCCAGAGCAAAGCTAAAAGCATCTTATTATAAAATTGTACATGAGAGGATAAATAGCTTTTTTTTAACTTGCTATATGAAAACCCATTACAGTAATTTTTCCTTGTTAACAGAATCTTAATATTGTTTTTGTATCATCCAGCCATATTCCCCAGAGAATGGATTTTGATTAGCTCAAGCTAATCTGATAAATCCATTCCCTTGAAAGGGATAGTAACGCTCACAAAAAACCATGCTGGCCAATTATAAAGGAGGGTAATTCTATTGGAAACTTCTGATAAATTTCTCTCACTCTTAAAGTTGCTCTGGAATTTTTTGCTGCAATAATTCATTTTAATTTAAATAAAATTAAATTAATGCAAACTACAAAATGTTCACAATTCCTAAGAGTATAATAGATTGAATTTTCATAATGAGAACAAATCCAGGTATTAACCATCCATATCAAAAATTAAAACATTACTAGTATTCTAACAGTCATTTGTCTGCTTCATTCCAGTTGCTACCAGATAAAAACTAAACTTTTGACACTATATATTGTCATAATTGTGCTCTAACTTTATATAAGTGCATTTATCCAATAAATTTCTTTTGTATTTGTCTTCTTTTGATTAACACTGTGAGATTTATCCATGTTGTTGAACATAACAGTAGTCTTGGGTTTTGTTTTGTTTTGTATTGTTTTTCCATTCTTATGGTTGTATTTTATGCTGTTAACATACCACAATTAATTAATCCAAGACATCGTTGATGGGTTTTTGGCAATTATGAATAATGTAACTAACAATACTATTCTAACATGTGTTCTGTAAAATATGCATGAATAAGTTTTCCATTGTCTTGTTTCCTAATCTCCATATTTTGCCAAAACCTGGAATCTTCGATTTATACCAATTTTGGTCACTTCGGTAGTTGTATACAGACCTTAATCTGATTCTTTCCCCAAAAAAGTTAATAATGTTGAACACCATTTTTTTTTGGCCATTGGAATATCCCCTTTTGTGTAGTGCCGAGTAGTTCTTTATATATTCCAGTTAAAATTAATTTATTGGAGATACATAGCAATATATTTATAGCTGATGTATATTATAGGTAACATATATGCAAATATATATTGCACATACTTTCCTGACACTGTGGTTTAGTTTCGTTCACATTAAGAATTTCAAAGTCATGAAGTTGGCCTGTAATGCTTTTCTATCTTCTATTGTTACTGTATTGTCTTTCACATTTGAATCTATAAGCTATATGGAATTGATTTTACATATGATGTGAAGTAGTGGCCCAAGTAAATATGCAAGTAATTCAGCAAAATTATTGAAAACTTATGTATTTCTTACTCTACTGCAGTGTTCTCTTCATTATAAGTGATATATCAAGTGACTGTGTGTATTGTTTCTGGATTGATCTATCCTTCATTCAATATGATATAATCTTAATTATTTTAGCTCTTTAATGTATTTTATTCTACAATTTAATTTTTTGTATTCAAGATTATCTTGGATAATCTAGGCCAATTTGAATTTCTGTAAAAATTTAAATTTTTAAAAATTTTGCCACCAAAAAAATATACCCTAGATATTTTAAAACAGAAGTGCATAAGTTATATAGATTGATATAGGTAACTTGGTGGATAATTATATTTTAATATTGATTCCCCCAACACATAAAAATGACACATCACTGCAATATTCTCCAGGGAAAATTTTATAATAGTTCGTTAAGTGTGATGTTTGCTACAGATGTTTGTAGATGTTTGAAATCAGGTTTAAAAAGTTCCGGTTCCTACTTTGCTAAGTTTTTATCATGAATTTGTATTCTGCATTTGTTGTGGCTATCATTCAATTTTTCTTATATTCTGTGAACATAATCAACACAAATCTTATATTTCCAAAAATAATTGTAATACATTACCATTTTTATGTTATGGTGGCTTTCATTTGCTAATGTTCTGCTTGGATTTTTGCATTAAAATTTATCAGAGACTGGCATAAATTTTGCTTTCATGTAAAATCTTTGTCAGGTTTTGGTACCAAATTTATTCAAACCACATAAAATCAATCACAAGGATTTTTTTTTTCTTTTTCACTTTCTGCAAAAAAAAACAAAATACAAAAAAACTGTTTGAAATAGGTGCTATGTTGTCTTTATATTTGTGGGATCCAGCTGTGAAGATGTGAGGACTTGGAACTACATTTATGAGAAAGTTTTTTTAGCATGGATTCAATTTATGTAAGAGATGATTTTTTCAATGAGTTTATCAACTTTACTTAAATTTTAAAATTTATTGGTATGATGTCCATGGCATCAACTTTAGGATCTATGATGTTTTTTTGTTTGTTTGTTTGTTTGTTTGTCTAATCCTGCTACTGGAAGTTGGTACTGTTAGCCTGAGTCCTCTGACAGCAGACACGAAGATAGGATTAAAAAATTCTATGCTGATACAGAATGGTTTGTTAATCAGACTGATAATATTTAGTATACAGACTTTTAACAGTAATGTACTGACAATCTCATTTTAATTTCTTTTGAAATCTAAGGCTAGAATTCTTGGAGACGTTTCATTTTCTCCAGGAACCAACAAAACATATATTTTCTCAGCCCCTCACAGTTACAGAGCCCTTGCAGATGCCAACTCCTGCAGAAGAAAATGATACCTTGCTCCATAACAAACGGCAGGACTTTTTTCTCAGAATGCAGACAATTTATCATAAACCAAACCCTCCAAGACATCATCAAGAAGAAATCTGCCACAATTCTAATGCGTCTATCATGAATCAATGAGTAATGTAGTAACACCCTTCCCTATTTTTTATATTCTAGTCTACTATAATCCTTAGAATGACTTGGGTTTTCTTGCTTTGTATCCGATTTTTGTAACCTCCCCATTCCAGCTAAATCTTCTCTTGTGTCTTGCAGAATTTTTGCTGCAAATTTTTTTTAAACTCCCCTTCATGCTCTACCTCTGAATTTTATTTCTTACTCTGAACCTCAAATGTCAACTAGCTTTCACTAACGCCATTTACTTTGTGTTCTCAAGCGTAAGCAGTACATTCTTTCACATCTCATATACATCAAGGTCTTGTTTCCAGTGTCATTCCAATTATATTACTGTCCCTCCCCCTGCTCCATCGAGACTCATGGTTATACAATTACATTCTCCTTCTTATTTCTGTCATTTATTTCGTTCCTTGTCACTTTTCTTCATTATTTAATCTTCCATCCTGAACTCACATTTCTCTTCCTTCCTACCACAATTTTTCTGCTATCATCCTAGAAGTGTACAAATTTCACTGATGATCTATTCAATTCAAAGCTCTCATTCCTTTGACCACTTTGTCCTCAGTGAAGCTATCCTTTCTTAGAGCTTGGCTTCTTATCAGTGTTCAAAACTTGTCACCCACAAAATCATTAATCAAAACATCTCACTCTCTGGAAAGTGTCTCTTATTCTTTAAACTTTCAAGGCATTGCTTAAACCCCTCAAGGCCTTTTTCTAACTCAAGAAAAGAATCTCTAGTCCTGAAGAAATCTCATTCTCTAAGAAATTACTTGGACAGCTTTTACTACAGTCCCTTCTCTGTCATAGAAATCTTTTCTCTAAGCCTCAGGTCTCATAACAGGACATCCTAGTTTGACTTAAGGCTTGTTTCAAGGATTCAGTGATCTGTTATCAAAGAACCTGGTTCTTTCCATATCTTCCTCTGCCTCCAGTGGCATGGCATCCCCCCCACCTTATCCCCACAGGCTGGTTGTAAGGTAACTACAACTTTTTCAGGCATTACATCCTGACACAACAGGGGAAAAAGAAAGACCATCTTTACCCACATTCTCTCCATGGAATCCATCATCACTTTTTATTTGGAGTATTGCAGTAATCTACTATAGATCTACTTATATGATGCTGTCTTCTCCATACCAAGAATTATCCATAGAGCAACTAGATTAAATTGCTAACATGTAGATATTTCCATCACACTCACTTATTTGTAGCCCTTAAATGCCTTCTCATCACACCTTCCAAATTCTTAAAAGGTCTAAACATATTTTCAAAACATGCCTCCTGACAAGCAGGCATCCCAGTCTCATCACAAAACAATCTTCTTCTTGCTTACTATCCTCATGAGACTTTTCTGTTTGTTTATGTTATTTGCAGACAAAATCCTTTCTATTTCATTGCCTTCTTACATGCTAGACTTTAATGCTGAAATATTATTTTCTCCTACTCCATAATGTTTTCTTTTTAACAACTGGCAACGTTTTCTCTTCAGTTTTCAGGAAATCACTCCAAGTTATGTCAAGTAGCTATATTTCATGCATTCACTCTACATTCTGCCTTTACTTTGAGGCACTTATCACAACTATAAGTGAATAATTATTTGTATAATTCCTATCCTTAAAATATCTATCTCTTCTTGGGACGCCTGTGTGGCTCAGTTCGTTAAGCCTCTGACTTTGGCTCAGGTCATGATCTCAAGGCTTGTGGGTTGGCTTGTGGATTCGAACCCCACATCGAGCTCTGTGCTGACAACTCAGAGCCTGGAGCCTGCTTCGGATTCTGTCTCTGTCTCTCTCTCTCTCTGCCCCTCCCCTGCTCTCTCTCTCTCTCCCAATGTTTAAATAAACATTAAAGAAATTAAAGAAAAAATATCTATCTCTTCTCATAAATTCTAAGCTTCTTGAGGGTAAATGTCATGTGTCTTTCTTTTCTACTGTGTTCTCAGAAAATAGCAGCATATGGTATATAGTAAAACACACATACACACACAAACATACACATATGTTGGAAATAGAGACAAAAATCGTCAAGTATAATTTCTATTTTCTACAATAAAAAAGACATTTTTTTTATTTTTCCCATATCTATTTTCTGTTTATGACATTTCTCACACTTTCCACTTTTGCAGAAGATAATTTGGCTCCTATTTCACATAGAAATGAATGGGCAACTGAGAACACTAACTTGGTTTCTCATTTCCAGAGGCAAGATTATTTGTTTTTACATCTTTTCTTTATTATTTTCCCTTTTGGCATTAGAAATCATACTTTTATAACACCAAGTAAAGATAATGTGTAATTTTCTCCAGATGCATTTGG
Organism: Prionailurus viverrinus; assembly: GCF_022837055.1. Taxonomy (NCBI): domain Eukaryota; kingdom Metazoa; phylum Chordata; class Mammalia; order Carnivora; family Felidae; genus Prionailurus; species Prionailurus viverrinus. The sequence goes on along the minus strand of NC_062566.1, from coordinate 91,772,072 downwards.
TATTTATGTGTAAAAGTAGAAGTGATAAAACCTGAGTTATTCAGGGACAAAGTTTTCCTTGGCAAAATAATGGAAGACCAGCAGAGTTAGGAGAATAGGTTATTACCAAAATAGCCATTGAATTGAATTGATAGTACACTGGGGGTTTTGTAGCTATGGAAGAAAAATAGCCCATTTGTAGAGTATAGGGGATACAAGTATACAAGTAAAATTGGAATGAAGATGAGACTGATATAATGAAATGGAAAAATGGAAAGAAGAATTGTTTTAGAAAAGGATTTTAGGGATGAAACAATTGCAGATGATGATAGAAATTATTATTCTACCAGTTGTGTAGGCTACAAGGAAGTAGAATTAAGTGGCCAAATAGCTAAAATACATACATATATATATATATATATATATATATATATATATGCATATGTATATATATACACACATATATATGCATATTATGTATATATACACATAATATGTATATATAATTCATTTATAATATACACAAAATTATATTAATATAATGTATAAAATACATATGGAGTACATATAATTGAATATGTGTGTGTACACAATATGGCACAGAGTGAGAACATGAAAAAATGCCCGTCCTTAGAATAACATTTTGGATTGACCTATTTGATTTCTTTGGGAGCATTAGAACTTTATTTAGTTAAGACAATGTTTTCTTCTATAATTGCCAAAGTTTTCATTCTACGTGGAAAGAAAAACTTTCTAGAAACTTCTGTTTTAGCATTATAAAACAAGGAAAGTATCATTTTGGGGTTTGGGGGTTTTACAATTGACAATCCTACTTTTATGTTGCATTGCTCTTTCTCTACAGTGACATAGTTCTCTAACACTCTCCAAGAGTTGGTATGTCTGCATGGGATAGTATTACCGTATTAGCTGTCATTGTATCGATCCTATTGTGTTATGATGTGAGCTATCACCATAGCAGAAGAGGAAACGAGAAGAATACTTTGTGTATAAAGACACCAGTATGAAAAAGTATGAGTTATATTTTATGATTAAATTAATGCTGTGTGGTTGGAAACATCTGCCTCATAACCAAGAGATCCCATTTAATTATGATATGGTCACATTTATCAAATGTCTGAAATTCTCCTTTATGGAAGCATTTCTCAAGTACAATGCCAAAATACCAGATGATTTGTAAACAGCAATAGGGTAAATGGAGGACACATTTTCCACCACTAGGTCCTAAGGTGAATGGATGTGGGACAATGCATCCTCCACTTCAGAGGAGGTGAAGAGACTCAGCATACATCCAGGGTTCAGCTGACCCTACAGTGAAGAAAACTTTCAGAAAAGAAGTTGAGGGCACATGGTGCCTTTAGTGATGAGAGACCATGAGCTTCAGAGGTTACAGTGATGTGGGCTAATGGAAAGTGCAACAGAATTAGATTAGATAATAAATAATATGATGGTAAGTGTTCTTCTGATATGAATGATCTTGGTAACTTGGGCTTCTGGTTATAACAAAAGAGAACAGAAACAGAAGGAACCAGTCTTTTAGATCTCTAAGGTAAAAGTTTTTAATCAGTAAAAAGGAGAGGAGAGCCCAGGTTTCACAAAAGTTCAGGTTCCAGATCACCTCTTGAGAAGGATTAATGTCCTTAAAATCCTGTTCTTTAAATATTCAGGCATAACCAATGTGCTATAATCAAATTCATTCTTCACTTTTAAACTGATACTGGGAATGATTTTGATAAATAGACCCAAATTTTAAGTCAAATCTTGGATCTGCCTCTCTCCCTCCCTTTTTCTCTCTCTCTCTCCCTCTTTCACACACACACACACACACACACACACACACACACACACACGTGCGCGTGCACGTGCAAACACTCTTACAACTTTACTTTTGCTCGTGAATACTCATATATGCTTCCTTAAGTGGAATAGAAAGGGTTATAACTGAGGTATAGGATGTTATTAATACTCTACTGTGCTTATGGAAAGGGGTTGAATTGTGGTGAGAGAGTCTATTGGATCTAGAGAACTAAACTACATAGGTTCAAATTCTGTCTCCACTACTTGATAGCTCCATAATCAGTAACCACACATAACGTTTCAATGACTGCGTTTCCTCTTCTGATGGTATTTCCAACATGTAGTATTGTTGCTAGGACTAAATGAGATAATTTATATAAAAGCTTCTCAAGCAGTTTCTTGCATATGTTGATAGTTCAATAAATATTATCTCTTGTTTTTGTTGTTTTTGTATACTGGAAAACGTTGAGATCTGTTCTCACTGGTATTTTCAGTTATGTTGAGGGAGGCTATACAAAAATTAGAGAGACTAAAGACTCAAGAAAGTTATCTAACCTGTTTCCTGCTTTCTTTCTTCAGCCATATAAGGAACTAAGATAGATGATTCCTTTCAGTTCTCAGATTCTATTATTCCATTACTAAGATTTTATGCACTGGTAAAATAAAGCCATGATAGTAGAAATATTACTAATTTTTTATTCAGGATTTTACTATACTCATTCAAAAAAAAAAGAAAGAAAAATGCACACATATCCCCACACACATGTCTTTTCTAGAATCATGTGGATAACTATTTCCATTATCACTTTTATTTTTATAGGATTAATAAATACCAGAGTATTATAGCAAGTTGTAAAATGAGAAAAAATATAGAGTTTATTAATGCATTTATCAGACATAAGAACACCTTATTTTTATAACTTGCATGTTAAACAAGTCCTAAGGCATGACTTATGCTGGCCCAAATCTTTCATGATCAATTGAGGTGAAGTAGGTTAATATTTTCCCAGTATTATTTTGGATTCCTTCTCTCCAAGCTATGCACGAGCAACCATTAATAAGTTAATTTTCATTTGCTTTCTACATACAATAGTTAAGCATTCATTTTCAGTTTCTCAGTTAGTTGAGTGCTATTGCCCTTAAGCTATGCCTCTGGTTGATCTTTTAATGTTTTTTAAAATGTAATCTTAACAATATTTTTACTTTGCTGTAAAATATCTTATAAAAATTAGTGAGTAAATATATATATATATATATATTCATGCACACATATACACATATAATTTTACATATAATTTCACATACACATATATACATATAATTTTAAGAGTATATCACTGCTAAATCTTATCTAATAAATACTTATCAAGGGATTTTTGATACACGTCTTGAAAGTAAATTACTGCTGTGTAACACAATGGAACAAATTAATTATGCATAAATTTATACTATCTCTTACTTGATAAACCAGGTTTTCAGTTCCCCTACAGCATTACTCCCTGAACTCTTATATATTATGGCACATGGAGAAAATGACTAAGATAATTTAACCCTGGACTGAACCATGAGAGTTGTCTGCATGTGGTTTGGCATTAAAATTAATTTCACTTTGTGTACATTAAATAATGTTTTAAAAATAAAATATAAAACATATTATGGGCATGGCTCAGTATGGGCCATCAACATAAACATAAAACTTTTACATCTAGTTTTATGCTTGAAGTGGTGATATTCAATGCCTACCCAGAGTTTTAAGTGATTGTATCTTCAGATTCTTACTAGTAACTATCATCAAGAAACTCTGCCTAAGTAGATGGTAAAAAAAAATTGCAATCCAATTTTTGGCACCATCCACATATATAAGGAAAAATGATACATAAAAATACATCATTCCTTTTCATTCTTCAGTCAGAAATGTTAAATATTGGTAGTATGATTAGACTTTGAGCACAATTAAAGTCTTCTATATCAAATTTAAAAGTAATAGTGCCCTAACTTAAGGAATCACATGTATTTGTAGAGTAGTACCTCCACATACCTGCCTGTTCTCCTTCCCCCGGGTCTCTCCTTGATCTCATCGGCAGTCATTTAGATAGTGAACAATGTTTTCCATGTTTTTAGGACATGGGATAGCCTCCCTGGTAATAGTATAGACTCCTTGCTCAGGAGCAAGAGAGTATCTACAGCTGGTTGATGAGGTAGGTGACAATTCATAGAACCTCCTTGGCCATGCATCAAAGTGGTGAGCACTGGTTTGTTGCCCCTTGTATTTGCTGTCTACAGGCAAGTATGTGGCAAATTCCTCTTGAGCCTCCCTCTGTGAAGCTCCTGATGATACCAGTAGATATTTGCTGAGGTCTATGGTTATTCTTAAAGAGAGGCAACACTGTAACATATTTGTGGCATCCTCGTGGAGAAGCTCTGATTCACAGTATAGATATTTATCTACCTCATGTCCCTTGCAAATCAATCATGGAAGAGAAGATGACTTCTATGAAATAAATGATGATTTTAGTTATACCTTATCAATAGACCACATATTTTCTGAACTGATTTCTTTTTGTCAATTTGAATAGAATAGTCTTAGGATACAAAGCTTTCTTATTCTACCAATTTTCAATATTAAATAAGTATTTGAGTCTTTACATACTATATGGCAGGCCCTGTGCTAGTCACTGGAATTAAAATGGTAAACAAAAGCAATCATGATGGTAATGTATCTACAAGGTGTTTTTCTAGCTCACTTATAGTATGTGACAATTAGAATATCATAAAACTCAAGTTGTGTACAAAATTAAACTCTTAATCTCACTGAATGGCAGTAGAACCAGCTAAGTTAAATAGCATGAAGATAACTTGACAAGCTGATACTTGACATTACATTAGTCACAGCACAAATATTTTCTGCAACAAGCAGGGAAAACCATTTACTTCTTATTTGGTTAAAACCTCATATGGGAGGATAAAATACTGCAAGGAAGTTCAATTCAGACACTAATCAGCAAGGATTAATATCAGACTCTACAGGTTAAAGAGTAAGGTTTCCAATTAGACTGCTCTCACTCCAGATGTTAGATCAAGCTATATGCACTTCAGACCAACTGGTAACAAATCCCAGAATTTCCCACAACCTCTCAGGTTCTATAATTCATTAGAACAACTCCAGAATGCAGGAAAGTGCTTACATTATGATTACAGTTTTATCATAAAGGAAACAAATCAGGACTAGCCAAATGGAGAGACACAAAAAGCAGGTTTAGGAGGGTCCTGAACATAGAGCTTCCATGTTCTTTCCCTGTGCAATCAGGGAATAGGACCCTCTTGGCACATTGTTGTGTTTACCCTCAGGAAGTTCCACCAAGCTTCAGAGTTCTGAATTTGCAGTGAGGTTCCATTATCCAGGTAAGACTGACTGAATCACTGACCTGGTGTTCGAACTCAAATTCTAGCCCACACTCTCCCTGCCCAGAGTTGGGGAGGTCAGACTGATATCACATAGCTCAAAGTCTCAACCTTCCATTCACATGGTTGGTTTTTGTGGCATGACTGGACCCCATCCTGAGTCATCTCTTTGACATAACTATCAAAAGCCAACCAAGAATAACCCCATAGCATAAATTCTTAGGGCCTACAATGAATAACTGAGGTACTCCTGTCACCCAGGGTAAGTCCAAAGGTTTGAGCTTCCTTCCAGGAACCCAGGACAAAGACTGAAAAGAGTTTATTATACCACGTAGACTCTGGCAGTATGGAATCAAAAGAAAATTTCCTCCCTCCAATCACATATCCAATCCAACATATTCACCCATTCTAGGTAAAAGAGCATTTATGGCTATAAATTACTATATGCAAGACCTTTCCTCCTGGGGGATAGACAAGTTCCTGGGAGGTGTTATAAAGGAGTTTTGGGCTTTATGTCAGGGGTGTGGTGATTAGGAGTAGAATATGGAGGATGCTCTGAAGAACTCAGCCCTGGGAAATTTCTGGGGAAAATAAAGACTATTTTCATTGACCGAGTCCACTTTTTCTTTCTATCCGAGGAAGACCCAAATAAGTTGGTTGAGTCTCCTTCAGCCCAGAGGAGACTGGGAAGCAGAGAGACTTCCTTCTGGTGCCTGGGAAACTGACAACTTGAATGTGTTGGTTTGCTCCAATGAGGATAACACATGTGAAATACAGATGAAATTGGATTCACTACATGATTAAGTTTTGAACAGTCAGTATTATTTTCTAAGAAACATCTGTCTGCTTTAAGTGTAAATATGGTACTTAAATATAAATATGATAAATATCACTACACTTGCATGTTGCGATGCTTTAGTGGTTATCTCAATCTCTGATTCTCTAACAGAACATGATATATCTTCTGAATGATTATTATGATACGAAGGAAGTGATCCAGGAATTTCCACTTGAGTCTTCCTATCCTTATGGTCCTTATTCCATGGTTCAGGAAGACAGGGTGAATACTCTGCCATTTATTGTAAATATATATGCATTATGCTAGTTACTGAGGGAAAAACTCAGTAACAGGATGAACAAGATGCATTCATAGTCTCATCTACACCACTGAAGCCAATGTGAGGAAAGGTTGGGTTAAATCTATACTTATTACTTAAATTCCATAAGCCCTCTTTCTGATGAATACATCACCATGGTATTCACAATCTCTCTAATCATTCCCTAAATTTTGTTTATTTCTCTTACATCATTGCACAGTTACTCTGATAAAGACTACAGCTCCCTTTGAAGATGAGTAAAAACATTGACGGAATGCAGATATGTTGTCATTAAGGCCATATGTCAAGGGTAACTGGCCTCCCCTTCACACAGAGGGATCTTAAGATATTAAGAGTTGATCATTTCGTACACTGCATCTTTTGTCCAAATTGAAATCAGTAAATCGATTGTGATGGCAGCATCTCCCATCTTTACTCCCAGATGATAGAGGATGAATGCTCTTTTCATGGTGCTGAAGATCCTTTCAAGCATGTCTGTACTTTCTTCTCTAGTGTATTATCAAGGGTTTAGTAACAAAATTTTTCATCTGAGTTTTCCAGTGAATAGAGCTAAGTGTGGATTTACACCCCCATGTAAATCCATTCTTTAGTTTGCACTTCATAACCTCTCTAATACATCATGGTAGTACAAATAGAAAATGATAATACCGTCACATAGAGCCTCCAGCCATCCCAAATTTCATCTTCACTCCCATTCTGTGGCCTGAGGGAATCAATAACTTTGGTACTTGGATTTTAATGGAAACATATTTGTGTTCTACACTAAAACAAAACCAAATTATTTTTTAATCTCAAATTTGTTCATCTTATACCACCATAAGTATAGATTTGACTAATGGAGAAAGCAAATAATGAGGCCCATATTACCAGCGAGGTTAATTCAGAATCTGGGGTATTAATAAGTATCAATAAATATTTATAAATTCAGTAATTATAATTCAATTATTTATATTAATAGATTTAGTCTAAATCAGTACATTGTCCATCCTCTTTTTCTAGTAAATAGTAAATTTTTATACATGTTCTTCAGGTTCAAAATGATTTAAATTAGCAAAACCTCAGTTTTCCTGCTTCCAAGTGAGTATACCTCGTAGTTTGTTCCTAGAGCATGCAAGTTTCTAACTCCAGTTATAGATTTCAAGGTAATGGTAGGTGTTAGCAGTGGAACATATAAAACGTTTTTAGCTTCTTGCAAGGTTACAGACTTAGGTGTGGTTTTTACATGATATTCCAGCAGGAAAGGATTAACATCCTCAGACAGGTGAGGAAGGGGCACTTCTGTCACTAATGAGGGCTCAGGGGAATCATAGAATATGAGGTATCTAGAATTGTCTCAGTTTTTCCAAGTGTCATGATATCAATTCTGTGGGTTCCAATATTTCTTATTCATTTCTCTCTCTCTTTTTTTTTCACATAAGGAAATAGAAGAAGCTGTAAATTAAACTTCATGTGTGGATGAATCAAACTCTCCTTCTGATTTTAGTTCCAGTGATGAGTTTCATTCAGGGTAATTAAAAACAAAACAGAACAAAATGAAACAAAAACTCCTTGCTCTGTGACCACAGTAAGCTAAGAAATCAAAATTCTGAGCCTAGTAATTTCCATATGTAACTTGCTCAATGCAGGTAGCAGCACAAAGACTCTTAACATGGCCAATTTCAATCTACCAACATGATAAAGCAGAGAAGAAATAGGCACATTAAGCCCTAATCAGCTGATGTGGGAGGGCTCCAGCACATCATTGATTCCCAAAATTATGCAATTCAACCAGGAAACCAGAGAGCCATGATCAAGAACTTGAGGGACCAGGACGGCGTTGCCAAAGCTGCAGATTCCAAAAGATCACTGTCTCTGCCCTGAAACATGCCAGCAAGATGCTTGGTTTACATGCAACTTCTCTCCCATTTTCAGAACACTAGCTACAAAGGATTCAAGAAAATGTAGTGTTAGCTCCTTAATCTCATTATAAGAAGCCATACTTGAAATGTGTTAGCCTTATTGTGGAGCTAACCAATATAAATTACACCCATTAAAAGGGCTTAGATTGTTTTATATAAGGTATTGTGCAGTAAAGAATAGAAATGTGTTGGGGTGCCTGGGTGGATCAGTCAGTTAAGCCTCTGACTTCGGCTCAGGTCATGATCTCACAGTTCATGAGTTCTGGCCCTACGTTGGGCTCTGTGCTGACAGCTCAGAGCCTGGAGCCTGCTTCAAATTCTGTGTCTCCCTCTCTCTCTCTGCCCTTCTCCTGCTCACATTCTCTCTGTCTGTCTGTCTGTCTCTCTCTCTCTCTCAATAAGTAAATAAAAATAAACAAACATCAAAAAATTATTTTTAAAAGAACAGAAATGTGTGCTTGTATCTATGTGCGTAGATATATGTTTAAATGTACCAAAGATTATATACTGAATTCTTAACTCACGTTCATTCGCTTAAAGGAGGACCAATAAGGAGAGAAGCAGGGAGCCATTTTAAAAGTTAAAAAAAAACACACATTCATCCACATATGCAATACTCTATATACCTGTCACATGCATGAGAAATTAGAAACAACACATTATACCTTTATCTACTAACCTGTAAGAATATTCATGAAAAAGCATTACAAGATATTAAAAAAGGTAGTATTCAGGTAATATTTGTAGTATAATTCAATTTTGAGAAAAATCCACAAACAACATTCCCATATAAGTGTATATGGCTTGAGAAAACTTGTATGAATAAAGAGAATGGCATGAAAGGACATAAATTAAGCCCTATAATTAGCTGAATTGTATGTTTTATATTTACTACAATAATGTATTATCTTTAAAATAAAGATAATTTTAAGGATAATGTGAACTTCAAAAGTTTCATGGCATACAGTCCCCATAATTGGTTGAACCACATAAATTAAATGAATGTTTCCAAAAATTAATATTGCCTGATTATTTTGCAAACAGAGTTTCAATAGTATATGCATTTTTACAAGAGTGGGTCTTATTTGAGCCACCATACAGTAAGAACAAATTGTAAATAGTGAGAAGAAAATAAAATAAATTGCATCAAGAGAGTTTTGATTAGATAGCGAATGAACATTCTTAGGGTCAGGGAGGTCAACAGCTTCTATTTATGCATATGAAATATGTTCAGCTGATGACACATTTGGAAAAGAACCAAAATTGTTTTGAAGGAAAGAATAGTAACAAAGACAATCTCTTCCTTAACTTACTATTTATTGTATTATATTACATCTCCACTCTATTCAGTGTCATAAGTATTGATGGGAATGCTTTATTCTGGACTAGTATGATCCTGCTGAGATTTTTGAATAAAGAAATAAATAAAATGCTTATAACTAAAATATATCAGATCTTCTTTTCCATTCTTTAGAGGAGATGCAGTTAGAGCAAGGAAGCCCATTATATTCTTATCTGCCTTTCCCTAGCATGGTATGGGCAAAATGTCAAATTCTTCCCATCCCATTCTTACCTCTTTATTGTGGCTGTTCTGTTTAAAACCTTAACTATGCCTAAGAAAGAGTAGATTGTACTGAATATACTATCTCAACAGAAAAACTGCTGTGCTCTTTGGATAGAGGAGCTGTCCTCACCTTTAAGGCATTCACTTAGTTATTCCTATAATTTCAGAATCCTAAAGGTCAAAAGTAAGCCCATTTTATAGAATATATTTTGAATTCTTTTGACTTCTAAAATAGCAGGCCATATGACATTCTCTGGTCTGATATAAAATCATTAATAAAAATGGGGCGCCTGGGTGGCGCAGTTGGTTAAGCGTCCGACTTCAGCCAGGTCACGATCTTGTGGTCTGGGAGTTCGAGCCCCGCGTCGGGCTCTGGGCTGATGGCTCAGAGTCTGGAGCCGGTTTCCGATTCTGTGTCTTCCTCTCTCTCTGCCCCTCCCCCATTCATGCTCTGTCTCTCTCTGTCCCAAAAATAAATAAACGTTGAAAAAAAAAATTAAAAATAAATAAATAAATAAATAAATAAATAAATAAATAAAATCATTAATAAAACAAGGGTGCCAGGGGGGTTCAGTGTGTTAAGCGTCCAACCCTTGGTTTCAGCTCAGGTCATGATCTCACAGTTCATGGGTTTGAGCCCCCTGTCAGGCTCCATGCTGACAGTGCAGAGCCTACTTGGGTTTCTCTCTCTCCCTCTCTTTCTGCCCCTCCCCTGCTCACTCTGTCTCTCTCAAAATAAATAAGTAAACATTAAAAAATAAGATCATTAACAAAACATATATCCTTTATTTTATTTTATTTTATTTTATTTTATTTTATTTATTATTCTCTTTTCATACTTGTAATCTGATGGTGGTCTATTAGGACTGTTTTGTCTGTGATGCTTCAAAATTTTTGAGGTAAATATATAATAGTAACAAGAAGGATTGACAGCCATAATAATGATAAACATAAACACTGTAACAGATTGTGCTTGGGAATAATAAAGACAGGCATATGTCTTACAAATTGTGGAGAAAAAACATATACACACCATAGCCTATTATTGTTCAGTAATTAAGGGAAATAGCACAACCTTAATAGAAAGCATGTCTCCAAATATTACAAGGCACAAACCAAAATGTTATTTGTTACAGCTGAGGATGCCTCAAATCTCATGTAAGAGAAAGAATTAAAAATATAAAAGGTGCTCTGGTAGTCACATTTTTCCAGGTGGCAAACAGTTGTTTAAGGATGTCAAATTTAGGTTATGAGGAAAAAGTAGTTTCTGAGGCTTTTGATTGAAATGTGGTTAAATTTTGAATTCTTTCATCCTCTCCTAATGCGCTTGGAGTCTTGTCTGCCTAAAGTGTACATTTTAAGTATTTATATGGGTTTTCAGTCTCTTCTGTGTTTCTTACCATATTTGATTGTATAAGTAGATGATAAATAGATTCCTAATTTGATATTATTTCACTGCCATATGTACCAGCAAATTAGCCATATATAACTAAAAGTTAGATCCATAACAAATATGAAAAAAAATGAAAGGAATTAAAACTAGGGAAGTAGTTTTCTCTAAGAACAGAATTTTTTCCCATTATACCTGCTGCCTTACTCAGTTTGGGAGAGGGTTATGTTTTTTAAAGACTATAAATAAAATCTTAAATTATCTCATGTTAGGTGGAGCTTCTGCATTGACAGAAAAAATGGATCAAATAATCTCTCAATCTCACTCCTGTATCAAATTCTATGATTATAATTTCTATTCAGGTTAAATTACCATAATCCACAAACTATTTTTTTAAGGCTTATTTATTTTTGAGACAGAGAGAGACAGAGCATGAACGGGGGAGGGGCAGAGAGAGAGGGAGACACATAATCGGAAGCAGTCTCCAGACTCTGAGCCACCAGCCCAGAACCCGACACGGGGCTCAAACTCACAGACTGCAAGATCGTGACCTGAGTTGAAGTCGGACGCTTAACCGACTGAGCCACCCAGGCGCCCCAATCCACAATCTATTATTAGAACCCAATGGGTTAAAAGTTACGTGGGAAATGAATGCATCCAGGCACATGGCACAGAGAAATGCAGTGTTAGACCACAAAGAAGTAGACCTGATGAATACTAGCCTTAGATCCTTCGTTTTTCCTCCATCAGCATTATAGGAACTTAGACCAGTTTCTTCAGTATTGTGAAGCTGATTTTAACACACACATGGCGTTACGTGTGTGTATACATTATATATATAAATACACACACACACACACACACACACACACACACACATAATGGATACACACACGTATATTTCTAGGTTAGTCCAGGCCAGTTTGAGGTTTTATTATTTGGAATGCAGGCAAAGAACATCCAAAGTGAGATCATAGGCATGAATGAATTAGCCAGTATAAATGGCTGGAGTGATAAGAGATATAGAAAATACGAAATTTGGACTCATGTAATAGCTCTATGGCAGCCCCAGGAGAAAGTAGGCTTCACCTGAAGACAAGGAAGGAAGAAGTGTACTCCTGAGTAACAGGGGTTCTTGTGCCAAGTAGCAGGAGTGCTTCCAACTCCAGAGTACATTTTGCCTTAATTAACTACATTCCAACAATTAGAAATAACCTTCTTTCTAGGGCCCAATATGTGATCAGACATTTTGGTGTAATCTGAGACTCAAGTGGTCTAAACTAGAAAAGCCAGCAAGGGAAAAATTGAATGACTTACAATTAATCTTCTAATTCAATTATCTTGCACAACTGTTTTACATCAGGTATTTGTTTAGACATGGACATCTGTTGCAAGTAACAGTTGAGAATTATCAAATATTCTGATATCTTAAAGGAACAAGGAATGAGGATATATGTAAATTGGTTAAATTATAACTACAAGTACAGTAAATAATGTCCATGTAACTGTTGATAATTATATATATAATATGTATATGTGTAATATGTATATATATTATGTATATAATATGTATATATTATATATATAATATATATTATATATAATACATTATATTACATAATATATATTATGTATATATTATATATAATATATATATTGTATATAATATATACATCTTACAATTACTGAGCATGTATGATGTGCTGAATACTACATATTTTACATGAATATTTTCACTTAATGCTAACCACCTATGATAAACGTAATATTATATTCCTCATTTTACAGATGAGAACAATGAGGCATTAAGAGGGAAATAAGTAAGGTTATAAATGTATAAATGGCAGAGACTGGCCCCAAAGAGCATATATCAAACCAAGTTCATGTTTTTTCATGGCTTTATGAGTTAATAGACTCATAGTAACATATGTAGTAAATTCACAAAATTAGACCAGAAAATACCTCAATGGATTGCACAAACCACACAGGAAAATCATGTTTTAATCACTGTAGGTAAAAGTAATGTAAGAAATTATTTGAGGAAGAATACTAAATATATTTTAAAATATATTACTTATTTTACCTTATGTGGATATTGCCCATGATATTGATTTCTTAGAGAGTTCACAGTCCTTTGATTAAAAAGACATATTTAATAAATGTTAAAGCCTTATGATTGATAGCTCACAAGTTCTTTTCTGTCTACAATTTTTTTAAGAGTATTTTCCAGCATGTAAGATGACTAGACTGTGAGCTCTTAAGGATAGCAAATTTCTATATTTATCATGGTTATAATAAGTCAAATTACCTTTTGATGTATTTCTATTTTTATCCTTGTTTATGTATTTATTGAGAGAGAGAGAGAGAGAGAGAGAGAGAGAGAGAGAGAGAGAGAGAATACCAAGTAGGTTCCGCTCAGCACGAAGCCAATGCAGGGCTCAATCTTAGGACCGTGAGATCACAACCTGAGCTGATATCAAGAGTTGGACGCTTAACCAACTGAGCCACCCAGGCACCCCACCTTTTGATGTATTTCTTAACATTAACATTTTTCCTACTACTCTTTTAAGTATAGAAATATATATAATATGAATAGTATATATATATAGTCACTATATATATATAATTTATATATAGATAGAGATATAAATTATATATAGAGAGTATGTACAGTTGACCCTTGAACAGGTCCACTTATACATGGATTTTTCTAATAAATCCAGTACAGTACTGTAAATATATTTTCTTTTATGAATCTCTTAATAACATTTTTTCTAATTTTTTAAAAATGCTTATTTATATTTGAGAGAGAGAGAGAGACAGGGCGTGAGCAGGATGGGAGAGGAGCAGAGAGACAGAGAACCTGAAGCAGACTCCAGGCTGCGAGCTGTCAGCACAGAGCCCACTGAGGGTCTAAACTCACCAGCAATAAGATCATGAACTGAGCTAAATCGGATGCTTAACTGACTGAGCCACCCAGGCACCCCAACATTTTCTTTTCTCTAGCTTACTTTACTGTAAGAATATGGTGTATTACACATACAACATACAAAATGTGTGTTATTGATTGTTTATATTATTGGTAAGCCTTTCAGTCAACAGTAGGCTATTCGTATCTCATTCTGGGGGAAGTCAAAAGCTATTCACAGATTTTTGACTATGCGGGGCTTCAGCACCCTTAACCCCTGCATTATTTGAGGGTCAACTATACATTTATCTATCTATATACATCCATATAGAAAATTTGTAGAATAGTATAATTAACAACCGTGTAACTGTTACCTAACTTCAGTAATTGTAAATGTTTTGTGGCATTCTCTCTCTTTCTCAGTCTCTGTAAATACATGTGTACACACACGCATCATTAATACATGTACTTTTTTGCTGAATCATTTAAAGTACATCTCAAACACCACTGACTTCACCTATTGATACTGCCACATGTATTCCCTAAGAACAAAGACATCATCTTACTCTATTCCAATAAATATTCTATACAATGATAATATAAACCAGAAATTTAACATTTCACATAACATTATCTAATGGGAAATTTATATCAAATTTCTCCCAAATACAACCTTTATATATTTTTAAAAATATATTTATTATTTTTTTTAATTTGAGAGAAATAGAGAAAGTGGCCATGAGTAGAGGAGGGACAGAGGGTAAGGGAGACAGAGAATCCCAAGCAGGCTCCACTCTGTCAGCGCAGAGCCTGACATGGAGCTCAATCTCAAGAACCATGACCTGAGTAGAAATGGAGAGCTGGGTGCCCAAATGACTGAGCCACCCAGGCACCTCAGTCCTTTATATGTTTTATTACAACAATGATTAAATCAAGATTCACGCAGGACATTCATTTTTAATGTCTAAGTTGTTTATTTGATTTAGAAGTGTCCAAAACATTTTTGTATATCTAAGACAGTGATGACATTGGCATTTTTAAAGGGTTTAATCCAGGTATTTTTATAATGTCCCACAGTCAGAATTTTATTGATTCCTAATAATCTATTTCAAGTTAAATACTTCAGCAAGAATGCCATATAGGTGATGTTTTGAACTTCATATTACTTTCCACCTAGAGATACACAATGCCGGTTTGTCCCATTTTGATGATGCTAAATTGGATCATTTGGTTTAGGTAGTGTGCACCAAAAAGGTAAGGTTAATTTTTGGTTTGTTTTTGACCCATAGGTAATAGTTGAGATCATGTGAATGTACTTGGTCCTTACAGCTTTCATCTATGGCTTAAGGATCTGTTGATGGTCCTTAACCTGGTTTCTTAACAGTATCCATTATACACTGGTAAATATGAAATGGAAATTCTCTAATTTCTTCACTTACTGTATTATTCTGAAAAGATGACTCTCTTTAAGAATCGCAATGGATTTTAATTATTTTCTTAAGTGCTAAAAATCCATTACTATCATTATTATATTGGATACTTTACTTGTATATATCTAGCCATTAGGAGCCTTTTAAACCCTGAACTTTTGACATGCTCTTGTCAGTTTTTAAGCATGTCTTGCCTTCTCTACAAGATATTACAGACTCACCTTGTCCTTTCCCTATTTAAAACCCAGTTGAAGTCATTTTTCCAAAGAGTTCTGGTTCCTTCTAGTGGGAAATTGTATTTAGGAAGACATGGGCACTAGTTATGACTATTGCTATTGTGGTAACTTTGCCTTTGAATTGTGAAGTTCTTCTGGTGAAATAACCTAGGATTTATATATATACATATATACATATATTATATATGTATATATTATATATATACACACACACACATACACACACAGTATGTATGAATATATAACATATGTATATACAATAGACATGTCTAATAAAACGGTTCAGAAAGCCTAGGATTATATATAGGGAGAGAACATATATTTAAGATTCTACTTGTTACCTTTATATTTCTGCTTTTTATAATACTCAGCTTCTCCTTTCCTTACTTTGGCTTCTACAATTTGGGTTGCCACATTTAAATGATAGCCTTTGGCACCACCTATTTCCTAGTTATGTTATTTTATATTTTTAAGAAAATATACTATTCACATACTATTTTTTTCCCTGGTTCCCATCTCAGTGCTAGTCTTAGATCTCCAACTGAATATATTTAATCCTTAGTAACAGTCCCTCTGCTGAAATTTCCCCAATTCTGTCTTGGTTGGATAAAGCTTATTCCTATATTTTATAAGCTTCAAAAAAGCTTCAAGAATCTAGTATTCTCTGAGTTATCATATACTAAATTTTTTTTCTTTAGTCTCAGATAAAGCCCAACTTTATATAAATTTACATGCGTTTAATTTTAGCCACATAGATGATGGACATGATAGCAATTCATATGCATGGAGCATACACACAAGCACAGACTCACCTTGTCCTGAGAATTTGGTCCCTAAGTACAGATTGTGTATGTATTTTCATTTTATCCCCCACTCCAGACATTCCCTGGTTTATGTGTATGCCTGCAAGGCAACATACAAGTACAGACCAGAAGACAAAAGAAATAACACTTCCTCCAGTTAAAGCTCAGTCAGAGGGCAATGGAAGCAGAGGAAAATATTTCAGATTCTCTTGCTTCAGACAGACATCTATCTCTGGGAGGCATGCTGAATACCCCTCAGGGAAGTGTGGTGAGCCAGGCTACCACTCTTCTTGGAATTATCTCAATAATGCACTCAGGCTTTAATTAACTCCTTAACTATTCTAACTATCCCTCCCTTTAACTTTCTGAAGTCACTTCTCAAATAATTTAAACTGCACTTAAGTGCTTATCTTGATTCTATTTTCAGGAAAACTCAAAATACAAGAGGTGGTACAAGAAATTATTCTAGAAAGTAACCTCTATGATGGGGTTCTAGAAATGCATTACTCATCAGTCATGTGAAAATAAGTACTGCCTTGTTTGTGGTGAAAACTCCTAGTGTGTTATTAAAGGTGAAAAGAGGTGAAAGATCTATACTCTGAAAACTGTAATACATTGATGAAAAAACTAAAGATAATACAAACAAATGGAAATATATTCCATGTTCATTGATTAGAAGACCAATACTGTTAAAATGTCCATACTACCCAAAGCAATCTACAGATTTAATGCAATCCCTATCAAAATACCAGCAACATTTTTCACAGAACTAGAAAAAATAATACTAACATTTGTATGGAACCACCAAAGATGTCAAATAGCCAAAGCAATCTTGAAAAAAGGAGAAAAAAACTGGAGGTATCACAATCTCATGTGTCAAGATAAACTACAAAGCTATAGTAATCAAAACAGTCTAGTACTGGCACAAAATAGACACACGATCAGTGGAACAGAATAGAGAGCCCAGAAATAAATCCACACCTACATGATCAATTAATCTATAACAAAGGAGTCAAAAATTTGCAATGGGAAAAAGACAGTCTCTTCAACAAATGATGTTGGAAAAACTGGACAGCTTCATGCAAAAGAATGAAACTGGGTCAATTTCTTACACTATACTCAAAAATAAATTCAAAATGGATTAAAGACCTAAATGTGAGACCTGAAACCATAAAAATCCTAGAAGAGATCACAGGCAGTAACTTCTCTGACATTGGTAGTAGCAACATTTTTAAGATGTCTCCTAAGGCAACTGAAACAAAAGCAAAACAAACTATTGGGATTACATTGAATAAAGAGTTTTTACACATGGAAGGAAACCATTAACAAAACAAAAGGCAATCTACTGAATGGGAGAACATATTTCCAATGATATATCCAACAAGGGGTTAATATACAAAACATATGAAGAATTTACACAACTCAACATCAAAAAATCAAATAATCCAATTTAAAAATGGCCAGAGGACATGAATAGACATTTTTTCCAAAGAAGACATACAGATGGTCAACAGACATGAAAAGATGCTCAACATCAGTAATCATCAGGAAAATGCAAATCAAAACCACAATGAGATACCAGATGTCAGAATGGCTAGAATCAAAAAGACAAGAAACAACAAGTATTGGCAAGGTGTGGAGAAAAAGGAATCCTTGTGCACTGCTAATGGGAAATGTAAATTCATCCAGCTATTATGGAAAACAGTATGGACGTTTCTCAAAAAATTAAAAACAAAATCATCATATGATCCAGTAATTCCTCTACTGTGTATTTACCCAAGTAAATTAAAACACTAATTTGAACAGAAATATGCACCCCTATGTTTATTGCAACATTATTTACAATACCCAAAATATGGAAGCAACTCAAGTGTCTGTCCATAAATGAATGAATAAAGAATAAGTGGTATGCATATACAATGGAATATTGCTCAACCATAAAAAATAATGGAATCTTGCCATTTGCAACAACATGGACAGACGTACAAGCTATAATACTGAATGAAGTCAGTGAGACAGAGAAAGATAAATGCTATATTATTTAATTCATATGGGGAATTTAAGAAACAAAACAAATTGACACAAACAACAATAACAACAAAAACAGACTTTTAAATACAGACAACAAATTTATGGTTACCACAAGAGAGGTGGTTGGGAGGGTGGGTGAAATAGATGATGAGGAATAAGAGTACACTCACTGTGATCAACACTGAGTAATGTATCGAATTGTTGAATCATTATATTGTACACCCAGAGCTAATATCATGCTGTATGTTAATTACATTTCAATAAAAAAGGGGGGATCTTAAAGCCTCAAGGTAGCGAATATGTTAGAATCAGTTTTTTTGTCTGTTTGTTTCTTTGTTTTTCAGACCAAAGAATCCACCAGATACTAGGAGCTCTCAGAGGACACACTTTTTATTAAATCAATAATGAATGAATGAATGTGGCAGTATATTTGAGAAGCTCTGTGGTGGCTGTATCTTCTAACCCAGAATGAGATGATACCTTGTAGTTGATCTCATTTGTTCAATGTGAGTCACAGAATTGTGGATAAGGAAAATGAAGTAACTTAAATTACTTAGTATGTCAGAGGCAAGGTGAATATAATTGCTACCACTGGAGCAAAGCTGAAATGGAAACCTAAGATCCATTAATAAGCATGGTACAAGATGAGTAGATAATCAACAAGATTAAGTTTGATTGAAGAACTAGCAAAAACCAAAAACTAGTAAATGGAAGTTCCATCTAGTTTCCGACTTTTGGTCAGTTCTGAGTCAGAGCACATGAATTAAAAGGGAGGTTGACTTCCCTTGAAAAAGAACCCTAAAACACCACCACAAGTATTCTCCCAAATGTCTTGTTGACATTTATTAAACTAACTGTATATACCAGGACAAATAGAATACCCAAATCTTTTGAAGGTCTTTGCATACAATGTATACAAAAGTGATTCCACTCCACCGTATGAAACACTATGGTGGCCACCAAATTAAATTGGTGAAGTATGAGTAATAAATCACTATTGTCAAGATTTTCCTGACAGATAACCCATTGAATCTGTAGACCCATGAACCAGATCCAAGCAACCAGAGAGTCTTTACTCCCTCCCCTGTCCTTGGAATGTGTTCCACTTTCCTTCCCTGCTCCTAGAAGCTGCCTCAAGAGCATAGCATTTAGATCATGGTATGATGTCAAGACCCTCTAGAAAGTATATGTGACTGAATCCAGTTAAGGCCCTTACATAAACTTTTAAAATTTGGCAGGCACGTCAGAGACCAACTTGTCTTGTGACTGCCCAAGACAAGCTTTGTATAAGTTCCCTCATTTATGAAACCTGCCAATCTGAACTTCTCTGACTCTTTCTTCAGTTCCTCCTTGCCCTCTGCATAAAGGAGCTGGGTTCAGATTACACCCAGGAAGATCCCAGGGTTTCAAAGCAAGAAAAGAGTGGTTCCTCATCTACCTAGGCCACTGATGGTAACAAAAAGAACAGTTTCCACATGTGTCATATTTTGGGTAGATTAAACCAACTTTGGACATCTCACCAAAATGGAAGAATAATGGAACATGTATACACATCATTTATCTGGTTCATTGCCAGCATTCAATACATGGTTTGGATTCCAAATGAATAACTGAAAAATTGAATAATATCAAAAATACAAAATGAAATTATGAAAGAGATGCAACATTGTAAATATGTAAAGAAAAATAAAAGTAACCAATGACTGTTTTTGGGTTAGAAGCCGTCTGCTTTTTACCATCTATTAAAATTTCATACTACAATGAAAGCAAGTAGAGCCCAAAGGAAGTTGTAACACACAGTATAAATTAAGAAATTTGTCTCCATGTTCAACATGGAGCCTTCTGTTCAACCAGAAACTATCATTCATTAAATAGTGAAGTACATCATGCTGCACGGGAAAGGTAGTGTTATTCATGAAGGATTCCCAAACCAAGTGAACTGTCACTTTACACATTACCTTGTTAGTAAGGAAGTCCATTTATATTATCTGCTTGACTATATTAGGCCAGATGCTTAGAGAGTGAGTTTGGTACATATCCAGAATCATAAGATAATCATCCGAGCCCCAAACAAAGAATAACAACTGTTTGCCAAAGAGTAACATCTGGGGTGTCTCATAGCACAATCCCCATAACAGTGAAAATGGGTACAACGTCCAATTTTCATCTGTTATATGTGCTAATTCTGCAAATACATGTGGCCTCATTTGCTACTTCAAATAAAAGTACCAGAGCATCTGTTCAGGTAAATCCCATATCCAAGGACGTTAACTGTGCTCCTTAGAGCCAGATTTTATGCTGTTTAAATAAATATTATTTGTGCTTTAGAGAGTCTTTTATCAGCAGGATTTGAAAATTTTGCTTTGCTAAAAAATTCTTCTTAATAATTGTTTCCTGTAGAATTATCCAATACTGACAACAGAAGGCCTGTTCAAAGTAATATTCTGATTTATCTTAAAATAAATAACTTTTTAAAACATTTTCCATATGAATAAAGACAATTTGGATAACTTCAACTCTTTTCCATATTTCCTAATTGCTTGTTCTTTTTATTCCTTCCTGAGGCTTCTTTAGCTCTCAGGTGCCTTCTTTCACTAAAACCATACCAACTCTTGACTCCTCTTTCCCAACAGACCATGTCAGAAACTATGTCTTAAGACTAACAAGATATATTGAAGCTATTCAATTAATACTTAAACATGATTTTATATTTGCTTGTTTTTATCATCATAAATCATCCATAGTACTGTGATTAAAACTATCCCTCCAATAGCTCAACTTCTCAATTATGGGGCCTCCTCACTACCCATGATCTCATCTCCATTGCTTTTCAACTACCATTCAATAGCTAGTATCCTAACTATATCACCTCCACCTTGGTTAAGGAGTTTCCTAGGATTCTTTGAAAAAAAATTTGGTTATAGCTCAGCTCATCATCTGTTTTGTCAGACCGAGCCCCAAATACTCCTCAAATTTGAGACAATTTTATAGCCATTTTTAAATGAAACACAGAATCACAAAAGCATAAATAGAGATAATTTACTGAGTACTTAATTTAAGCCAAGCTTTGTATAATAAGTGCGGAAATGCAGTGTTTGTATACAGTATTTTTGTTTTGTTTTTACTATTTTTTTTTTACAGTGGGCAGTCAGAACAGAATACTGTTTTCTAAATTTACTTAGATCACATCCTTTCCTCCCCATTCACTTCACTGTTATGTGATTCCTTTGTAATGCAGTTAAGATTCATTTGTCGCAGCCTGGTATTTTTATTGTGTGTTGTTGTTTGCATATACTAAAAATTACTTTGTGGTGTGTAGTTCTTTGGGCTTTGACCAATGGATACAATCCTTTATCACTACCATATTCACTTTGACAATTATTTCATCATAAAGACTGTGTCTTTATAAACAATTCTACCCCCATTCATAAAGTTTCTCCAGTGTTGAAAAGACACGTTATCACTGTCTTTTTGCTTGTATTATTTCTCATGAGAAATATCCCCTCATCTGCACCTTAGTTTCTCTGTACACAATGTCTTTTTTTTCTGTATTCCCTAAGATTTTTTTCATCACTGCTTTTGATTATGACATGAGTTGGTAGAGTTTTCTTCTTATTTCTTGTGCTTGGGGTTTATTGAGGTTCTTGGATACATGGGTTTATAATTTCCATCATGTTTGTGAAATCACTGGCCATTATTTATTCAGTTTTGTTCTGTCCTTCCTATCCCTCCCCACTGAAAGTCTACAATCGCATGTATAGCAGTCTACTTGAGGCCGTCCTACAAAGTAACTTCGAATTTTTTTTCCATCTGCACTTTATTTTGAATACTTTCTACTGATATATCCTCATGATCATTAATATATTTATCTGTAATATCTGGTATGGCACTTATCCTATTCAGAGTTTTTTTATTCTAAGATATTACAGATTTCATCTTGAGTAGTTTGATTTTGATCTTATAAAAATATCTTCCGTATCTCTAATTTTTAATTGTAGTTTTGGTAACTGTTTTTAATAACTTTTTCTGGTAAGTCAAACCATCTGTATCACTCCTGATTCTTGATTGATTGATTTTTCTCCTCATTTTGGATTGTCTTTTCCTGCCTCTTTGCATTCCTGGTAATCATTGAAGGGTTCCTAACATTGTAGATTTTATTTTGTTACACACTGGATAATTTTTTAGTCCTAAATTCCTTCTTGAGCTCTGCTCTGAGATGCAATTAAGTTACTTGGAAATGGTTTGTTCTTTCATGTCATGCTTTTATGATTTGCCATGTGGGTCTCAGCAGTGCTCACTCTACAGCTTATTATAACCCACATCTGGTGCAAGACCTTCTCTCAAATTCTGTTCAATATTCCATGATTTAATGATATTTACCAGTTTAGCTGGTAGAAAAGGACACTGTCCGTAGCTTTGTTTGAACATCAGGTACTGTTCTCCTACTTTTTTAATTATTATTATTAGATAGTTATTTTCCTGACCTCAGGGATTTTCCTCACATGCATGTGCTAAGTACTTGTTGAATACTTCAAGAGAACTCTATGCAGGTTTCCTGGATTGTCTCTCCATGGTGCTCTCTCCTCTCTGTTACTCTATACTGTAAACACTGGTATCCTTGATCTCTCCAGACTCCCAGCTCTATCTCCTCAACCTAAGGAATATGCTGGGCTTCACCTCGGTTTCCAGTCCTTGAGCTGTGGTCAGGAATGATAGGAATTACCTTATTTGTTTTCCATTTCCCTTTTCTTCATTGTTTAATGGCCCATGTTTTAAAAACAGATATTTATTTTTTTTCTCTTTTTTTTTTTGCTGTTTTTTTGTTGCCGCTGTCATTTTAGGCAGGGTAAGCCCAATTCGTCATATTCCATCTTGGTCAGAAGAGAAATTTTCTGGTGATACATGAGAAAGAAGACAAAAAAAGGAATCCATTTTTGCCTATAGGCAAGATATTCTTGAATTTAATTTAATCTCTTACTATTCAGGTTATTCTGAATCTCTTGAGGTAAAATTCTAAGCCTTCTGCTATTTTTTCTTGCATTAATGGATACAAGAGGCCATGGCTGTCACAAGAGGTTGGCCTCTTGAAGGAAGGAAGATCTTCTGATGCATAAACCATATCCCCAGATAATCACAGACTTACTGGCTAACCCTAAAGGACTAAAAAGAGAAAAAGTGTGGAATATTATTTCCACTTTAATCATATTTTTCATATGGAGGGCCCTCCATCAGTATAGAACTCCTTGCCATTCTCTCCAGTTCTGTCTTCTCCTCAAGGCTCAAAGGGTCATTATTTCATTGAAAAGTTTAGGTGCTGGGATTCAAACTTCTTTTCTCCTATTCTTTTCCTATCTAGCTTATCTTTGGAGCACACCCATACCCTTGAATCCCCAATGATGTAAACTTTAAAACGACATCTCTCTGTCTTATATTTTTCCTGAGTGTTCATTGCATGATTTATTATGCTAATCCTATGAGCAAATCTCCCTAAAGGAAAACCAACCAAACAACAAACCAAATTTTATACATAATTCTCTACCTATATATTGCCTTATTTCACTTGATCTTCTTCCTCAAAGCACTTTAAAATTTTATTTAAATAGAGAAGCAATGTTCTGGACAGAAAGGCCTGTGAACAGGAAAATAGGGTGAAAAAAAATTGGGAAAGGAACAGCTAAGTCTTTTTAAAACCATTTGCTTCCCTAGTGTCTATTGGTAAAGAATTTCAAAATCTTCTGAGCCACTGGGGCATAGTGACAAGAGGCAGTAGTTAGTAATAGGGAATTGACCAAATTTTAGAATAGAGTCACATTTTTAAAAATTGATTTTAATGCCCATTCTGAGATTTCTCCTCATTTCAAGAGTCTAGAGATGCTCAATGAGTATAGTAATTTTGTATAACAGGCAATAAGGAATTCCTACATCTATTCATGGATATCAAGAGAGCATTCAAAAATCTGAGTTAGGGAATACAGATGCAGACAATGTTTGGAAATACAAATAGGGATGGAGAGAAATAAGAGAGCAGTTTCCAAGACACCATGCTCATATTGAGAGATAAAAATTCAGTTGCCAGCAAGAAAAAGGAAGAACACTGTGACCCTGGTGTTCACCAGACTTTTCATTTGCTCTCTCACTTCTCTTAGCCTCTCTGGCAATTAGAGCAGGGTCATGTAGCTAGTTATGGCCAGTGACACATGAGCAAAAGTGATTTGACACTTCCTAGCTAAGTAAGGTATTGAAAACCCTGTGCATGGTTCTCCGGTTTTATTTTCTTATGTCTACATGCCAGAGAAGGCTACTTACTCCATAGTCACCTGTCTATAAGGTGGTAGTGCTACTAACATCCTAGAGATCTGAGTGTTCTGAGGACCTACGCACCACCTCACCCATGTGGAACCTGCAGTGTGGTAGCACAAACTTTGATAGTATTGAGCCACTGATCTTTTTGTTTTTTTTCCCTGCAGCATAAATTAGTCTATATTGACTAATACAGGCACCAAACCTGGAAGGACAGAGGGTGCCAAACAGATGACAAGCAAGAGGTACACATTGGAAAGAAGATGATGATAAAGGTAACAAAACTTGTGTTTAAGGACAAGGTTGAACTTAATATTTACATCCCAGAATTCTAGATGCAAGCTTTAATATATTTCCTGTCTACATTTATATCATTTTAAGCAAATAATTAAATTAAGGTTCAAGGGACCTAAACTATGAGGGTAGGAATATATGTATCCCAACTGAGTTTTCAGCAGAAGCTGATTGAGAAGAATATTGCACTACAATAACAATATATTAAACATCAGATATACATAAGCATAGGGAATATAGTCAATAATGTAATAATGTATGTCAACAGATGGTAGGTACACTTATTGTGGAGAATTGCATGATGTATAGAATTGTCAAATCATTATGTTGTACATGCTAAACCAATATACCATTGTATGTCAACTATATTTCAATAAAAAATCTAAACATGTTTTAGAATGCTTGGTAAAAAAATGAGGATCCATTTTTGTGATGAATTTTTGAATAAAGTTGACTTTACTGAAATTTTAATGTGCATACCCTTCTTAAGATTAAATTAAGATTAAATATTACTTCTGCTAACTGAACAATATCGGCTAGCTCACTTAGCTAAACTAAACAATTCATGTCCATTTTCTTCTTGCAAGACGACCTGTGATGCTTCCAGCCCCAGCTGTCCCAAAAAACCCAGGGCATAGCACTATTGTTATTCACTTTTTCTTAACCTGTAGTATCATAGGATACTAACCTTGTCTCTTTTCATTTCTCTTTGAGGAAAAAAAAAATGGGTTGAGTACTGGAATCTTAATGAACTCAAATCTTTTGATTAAAAGTAGCTTACAAGTTACATTTTTATAACCTTTAACCAATATTTAAAGTTCTCTTTCAGATTTATTAATTATTAAATTAACCATTAATCTGAAGAAAATAATGCATGGATAAATAGAACTCTTTGTAATAATGAATCTCACAAAGTAGGCAGTGAGAAGACATTAAGCCTCTTAATTGCCTTAAAGAATATAGTTGTTACTACATAGGAGAGTTAACTACCCCAGGATTAAAATAGTTAAAAGAAATAAAGCTTTCTGAATATATGTTTCCTATCACTGTAAATACACAGTGATACACAAGGGAAAATGAAGATTCAAATGTTTGATCTTCTCCGTCCCCATCTGCACCTGGTATTCTCATCCTTTCCTAACTTCTACTTAAATAGTTATCTAAAAGAACCTTACTTGAGTACAGGAAACTAGTTGACACCATAGCATCTGACTTTCACTTTCTTTCTTCCAACTCTGGTTCACTGACATGAAATCTGTTTTCTGTTAGTAACAAAGGAGTACTATTTGAGATACAGCTGCGGTAGACCTATAGGCTGAGATGTGCCCCCAGGACCAGAGGCACAGGCCAAGGACACCATTGTCAATGCCAGGATCATGCTTTCCACTGACATTATGACCAGTATAACTGACAACACTACTAAACACACACCTGCATACTAATTGCTTTTTTTAATATCATGTGCAGTTGTGGATAAGAACTTTAGTTCATTCCATAAATGCTTTAACGTGTTTCTGCATTCCTATTGTGAAATCCTTGCTATAGCACACAATTATGGGCTTCTTGAATAAAGAGAACAAATAATTTAAATGATAGGTATTAATAAGGTTGGATCCAAATACTGTTTTCTGCCAGTCTGCCTTGATCCCAGGTTATACACCTCAACTCTTTCTTCCCTTATAATCAGTTCTTTTCCAGAGAGTCACTATTTCCTTCCTACACATAGAACTGTATAAATCTACATTATTAGCCTACATAATGTATCAGACTTCCCTCTGGTTTTAATGACCACAGTTTAGGAACAAGTTCAGTAAAAGTTTCCATATAACCTAAAATTTGTGTATATTAAACAAAAATGTTATATCTTACAGCTTGTATTTTTTCACTGTTTAAAATTTTAAATACAAATAAAATCTCTAAGTGATTGTATTGAGTGATAGAACTGGCATATCAGTTTCTTTCTCTGTCTTAAAAGTTATTTTTTTTAATTCCAAAACGACTAATTAAAGTCAGTGAAATGTAACAGTACAGGAGTTGGAGATATAAAATGTATTAGAATCAAACTGGAACAATTCCAAATGTGCTCTGGAAATGAATGCAGAGAGCTGAATCTGTGCATGCCAGCGACTGAATATATGTATAACTATGAATTCTCCATATTACTTTTCACATAGGATACAATGTTTCTTAGTGAAAGTAAGTATGAAAAAATAGAATAAAGTATAAGACCATAATAAAGTGATAATAAATTAACTGATAATTTAACAAGCTACTTTGATATTGTATATATGCCACTAAAATTCAATAGTAAACGATAGGCAATTGTCTTTATAATTTGAATAAAAATTATTTTTTTCAGGGAGAAGTATCTTCTCATGGATGTTATTTAGAATCTCCAGTTCATGGTTGTAAGATAAAGCAAAGTGACTTATAGATGATTTGACTATTTAAAAATTCTCCACAGACAAGGGACCACCTCTTTGCACAAGGATATGCTACTTTGACTGCTTTGTTCTTGGCATAAAACTGACTTTTATGAGGTAAGAAAAAAGAATGCAATGCTGCTGTTGGCTGTACAACAATGAAACTTCTGAAAACAGCATAGATGCCAATGAAATCATAAATGTGTTTATATTGAAACTCAACTGAAGTGCATATAAGCACCAACAGTTTGAATTCTGAAGCTCCATAGATTGCATTTTTCTGCCAATTTGTAGTAATATAACTAGGAAAATTGGACAATTGAATTATCCATGCAGGAATGCCTCATATGATTTTGCTGACTATAGACTTTAGAAGGATGTCCAGCTGGTGGCCCATGAGGGATGAAATCTAGCCCAAATTCTGTTTGGCAAGCTATGAGCTCATGCGTATGACTGCATCTGCCCAGAGAAAGTAGCACATTTTATTAATTAGCATAAAGACATCTGTTTTCTTAAGGTGTATCCCATGGTGTTCCATTTACCCAGAGGGAGTACCATTTTCTGCTTCGTACAAGCATTCCCTTTATTGAATATTTGTAACTAAGAGAGTTAACTTCCACTTTTCTCCAGATCAATTTCTTAAAAAGTCTAGTATTTTAATTAAGATTTTATTTCAACATTTTTATTCCTGTATAAATCATAGACAGATAGATAGATAGATAGATAGATAAAGAATCAAATAATACAGAAGGTCTTTTCCCGATCCCTACAATTCTAGAGAATTTAAATCATGGTGTTTTTTGACACTTCTAATAAGTAACATGATATCAATAATTTTTTTCATATTTGTTACCACTCACTATATAATAGAAATGACTTCCTAACACATTACTATTTGGATATTTTTGTACATTTCTTTTGCTGCCTCTTGAGTATCTGATCTTCTTCTCCCTATTAAGTGAGAGACATCTAGCCAACATAGAGAAGATGAGAATTTGTTGCAGAAAAAATAACAAAGAGAAAAATAAAGTAAAAATCAGCTTCCTTTCTGCCAAAAGGATTATCTAAAAAGACTTTAATCTTGGGAGCCATGCAATTGTCCTTAAAAATATTCTAAATTTATTTAACCTTTTTCTTTTTTTTAAAAGAGGTATTTATTTATTTTGAGAAAGAAGGCACAAGCCGGAGAGAGGCAGAAAGAATGGGAGAGAGAATCCCAAGCAGGCTCCACACTGCCATCTTGGATCCTAATGTAGGGCTCAAACTCAGAGACCTGAGCCAAAAATCAAGAGTCTGATGCTTAACTGACTGAGCCACCCAGGCACCCTTATTTAACCTTTCTTGTCCTACCTTTGCTTTAACATGACAACATAAAGTTCTCCAAATGCATATAAAAAAATATGCCTGTTTATCATAAGGGCTCAACAGTAATGGTGAAGGCAGAAAAAAAAGGAACAAATGACATTTGGGAAATCTCCCCGAAGGGGACATTGAGGAGTTGGCAAGACAGCAAGGCTGTCAGACAACTATGCTTCCTGGGAAGGAGTTACATTAGAAATATAGAGATACTTAGGACAGAATGGACTTTTTGCCTTGGTTCCTTAGTAAGGAGAATGGTCTCCCAAAGATGTCCCTACCCTAATCCCCGGAATCTGCAAAAATGTTACCTTACAAGGTAAAAGGTACTTTGTAGATGTGACTAAATTTTGAGATGGGGAGGTTATCCTGGATTATCTTTGTAAATCCAATGTAATGATAAGGGTCCTTACAAGTGGAGGCAGAAAGAAGAGAGCAAGAAATGTAAAAATGTTATTCTGTTGGTTTTGAAGATGGATTAAGGATCCAAGAGCTAAATAATGCAGAGAATGCAAAAAAAGATAACAAAATAGATTCTCCTTAGAGCCTCCAGAACAAATCTAAACCAGCTGACACCCTGATTTTAGTGAAGTGGAACATATTTCAGACATCTGACCACTAGAATTTTAAGATAATAACTGTGTTGTTTTAAACCACTAAGTATGCAGCAATTTGTTACAGCAGCAACAGGATACCAACACAGATCTCTCCAGAACCCTGGCAAGTGACTGCAGGCCACTCTCCCACCATACT
The DNA here is from genome assembly GCF_022837055.1 of Prionailurus viverrinus. Taxonomy (NCBI): domain Eukaryota; kingdom Metazoa; phylum Chordata; class Mammalia; order Carnivora; family Felidae; genus Prionailurus; species Prionailurus viverrinus. Next base: position 91,742,372 of record NC_062566.1, on the reverse strand, counting down.
ACCTTAACATTGCACAATCTTGTTTAGGCAGATGGAGTCTGAAGTTTGGCTTTCCAAGCCCCCTGCTAAATAGGGGCAGGTAATGAACCTGCCATAAGGACTCCAGAATCAAATAATACACATGACAGCCTAGGCAGAGTATGCCAAGTTAACTGGAAGCTTACATGATATAGCTGTGTTTCAGAGACTTCAGCCAGAGGGACCCAAACTGAGGTCATATCAACCAAGAAGAACTCTGAACAAAGCTGACTCTACATTGAATCAGCCATGGAATCCTGCCAATAGCAGAACAACCATCAGAAGCTAGGTGGAGGCTCGGGAATAAAAACAATAGTTTTTGTTTAAAAAAAGGTTTTATAAAACTATAATAAAAGCAATAGTTTAAGAAGACATTAAGATACATATTTTTCTGGGCATAGGAGTTGTGATGCAGATGTTGATGACAGAAGACAGGACTTAGATTGAATTCTCTCTCTCTCTACTACTACCTCCCCTAATAGTTATACTGATACCCATATTCCTTCTTCTAATTACCTCTACTAGTTCAAGTAAGTTCAAACATTTCTTTGTTCTATAAACCACAAAGGCTATCTTTTGACTCTACAGTATTAGATAAGAACATTAGCATATTCCTCATTTCCTGCACTTCTCACATTTTCTTCATCTCCTGTATTGTCACCAATACCTTTATTTTCATATCTTCTTCTACTAAACACGGTTTTCTGAGACTGATTGTAAAAGATTAAAACTAATAACATTATATAGATAATTTTGACCCCATAAATAAGATTTTTTAAGGTAGTGCCAAGTTAAAATATAAACATATTGCGTTTGGTGTGACCCTAATTCTAAACTCCCATATTATTCAACAGAGAATATGCATTGCATCAAGTTCAAGTGAATTTCCATTTTCACCATCTATTAATTATCTTTATCATAAGTCTAGGCTGTTCTAAATTCTCATCCTGCAATTACATTTTAAAATCTGCTGTTTATATATGGTTTTAGATCTTCTCTTATTGTGTTCTAGGTTGGATCCAAAGACTGTTCTTGGTTTAGTGTCTTATTTTGCTGGGAATAAATCCTCCAGTCAAATCCTAAGTAAAGGTGCCTATAAGGTAAACTTAGTGAATATTACATGACTGAAAGTGCCTTTATTCTTTATTTACATTTAATTGTTTCAGTTTGGAGTTGTAGGTAGAAAATTGTTTTCTTACTGATAGTTAAAGGCATCAATCCCTGATCTCTAATGTCCAGAGCTATTGATGACACGTCTGATGCTATTCTTACTCCAGTCCATTTGTGTTTAGTTTTTTTTTGTTCATGATTTAGTTTACTTACTTTTAGTACTTTAAATTTCATTATAGACCCCTTCAGGTGTTCTCTTTAATGTCTGTTTAATTTTAATATCACAAGATGCACATTCATTACACAAGGCTCTGAGTTCTGAAGCCTTCTTGAAGACACTTCTTTCAGATCCAGGCATTTCTCTTTTTGTAATGTCTTCAACAATTCTATTTTCTCAAGTTTTCCTGTACCCTTTTTAGAATTTCAATTACTCTGATATTTCACCTCCTGGACTGATTCCTTGAATCTCTTCCCTTTCTTCTTTTCTGTTTCATCCATTAAAAAAAAAAAAAAAAACTTTTCATGGGTTTTCTCACCTTCATGCTCCAATGTTTCTATTGGTTTATTAACCAATATAAAATATAATCACAATGTAAAATACATCAAAATAAGAAATAATTCATAAATCATAAGGGTACATGTTAATTGATTTTCACAAAATAAATACACCTGGAAACTATCACTCTGGCCAGTGACTAGAATATATTTCCCAACCCAGAAGTCTTGATTGTGCCCCCTTCTAATCACTAACTACTCTTATGTAAATGATATTATAATTTTTAACCTCAAATATTACTTAGATCTGGTTCAGGAATTAATAAATTTGTGTCATATATTCTTTTCTATATGGTTTATTTTACTTAACATAATGTTTGTGAAATTAAACTGGTTTTAAGTGTAGCTGTAGTTTATTAATTTTCTGATAATAAACTACTTTGCTGAATACTGTGATCAGTGCATGCTTGTGAAGAAAGTACCTGAGGCCAAGAAAAGAGCCATCGAAAACACTCCTGGGGAAGTATTTGCAAACAGGGCTATGAATAGTCCCTGTTCTTGATGTATACCATGGGACAGGCAAATTTCACGTCAACAGCATCAGAAAGTTAAAATGACCTATTTTTATAAAATATTAAATTAGAGCAAATATATTTAAAAGAAATAGGTTTCAATGAAGACAAATAATTATCAAATAAACCACATTTGTAGACAAAAAGTCAAAATTCTCTTAACAGAAAACATCTGCTAGAATATGGGAAACAACAATTTTCTTAAACCACCTTGTAGAAAGCAAATTGGGATCTCCACTTTGAATAATAACTTGACATCATCTAATAGATTTGAAATAGCAAAAGGCTGAGTAATACTGCTCTTAGGTATAAATCTGAAAGGAACCTGGGGTCCTTTAAGATGATACGTCCTCATGACAACACAAATACAATTGAGGTCAATGCAGAATTGTTTATAATAGAGAAAAATGAGAAAAAGTCAAAGGTTTACATTAGAAAAATCAATTAATAAATTATTATTGAGTTAAACAACAAAATAATATATAGAAGTTAGATGTATATTTATCAACTTGGATGGATCTTAAAAATATTCTGCTAAATAAAATATAGAAAATATTTCCTTTCTGTCTGTGGGTGTCACCGAGTAAGCTTCATGAAAGTCTCCCCTCCCACCGCCATCATGTCTAAGTCAGAGTCTCCCAAAGAGCCTGAACAGCTGCAGAAGTTTTAATCGGAGGTTTGAGCTTTGAAACAATTGATGAGAGTCTGAGGAGCCATTTTGAGCAGTGGGGAAGACTTACGGACTGTGTGGTAATGAGAGATCCAAACACCAAGCTCTCCAGAGGCTTTGGGTTTGTCACCTGGGCCACTGTGGAAGAGGTGGATGCAGCCATGAATGCAAAGCCACACAAGGTGGATGGAAGGGTTCTAGAACCAAAGAGGGCTGTCTTGAAAGAAGATTCTCAAAGACCTGGTGCCCACTTAACCGTGAAAAAGATTTTTGTTGGTGGCATTAAAGAAGACACTGAAGAAAAAAAAAAAAAAAAAGAAGACACTGAAGAACATCACCTAAGAGATTATTTTGAACAGTATGGGAAAATTGAAGTGATTGAAATCATGACTGACCAAGGAAGTGGCAAAAAGAGAGGCTTTGCTTTTGTAACATTTGATAACCATGACTCTGTAGACAAGATTGTTATTCAGAAATATCGTACTGTGAAGTAAGGAAAGCTTTACCTAAACAAAAGATGGCTAGTGCTTCTTCCAGCCAAACAGGTTGAAGTGGTTCTGGGAACTTCAGTGGCAGTCGTGGAGGTGGTTTTGGTGGGAATGACAACTTTGGCTTCAGTGGGTGAGGTGACTTTGGTGGCAGTAAAGGTGGTGGTGAATATGGTGGCAGTGGGGATGGCTATAACAGATTTGGTAATGATGGAAGCAACTCTGGAAGTGGTAGAAGCTATAATTATTTTGGCAGTTACAACAATCAATCTTCAAATTCTGGACCTATGAAAGGAGGAAGTTTTGGAGGCAGAAGCTCTGGCCCCTATGGTGGTAGAGGCCAATACTTTGCCCAACCAGAAACCAAGGTGGCTATGGTGGTTCCAGCAACAGCAGTAGCTATGGCAGTGGCAGAAGGTTTTAATTACTGCCAGGAAACAAAGCTTAGCAAGAGAGGAGAGCCAGAGAAGTGAGAGGGAAGCTATAGGTTACAACAGATTTGTGAATTCAGCCAAGCACAGTGGGACAGGGCCTAGCTGCTACAAAGCAGACATGTTTTAGACAATACTCATGTGTACAGGCAAAAAACTCAAGGACTGTATTTGTGACTACTTGTATAACGGGTTATTTTAGTTTCTGTTCTGTGGAAAGTGTAAAGCATTCCAACAAAGAGTTTTAACGTAGATTTTTTTTTTGGCACCCATGCTATTGATTGCTAAATGTAATGGATCATGACGCTGAATAAATGTGTCTTTAAAAAAAAACAAGAAATTTCATACAATTCACGGTACAATGGCTTTTAAGTAAATGAAATAAACACACACAGCTATTATATTTTCATGGACTCGTTTATATGAAGTTAAATTTAGAAAGGACTGAAAAAATATAGCAAATATATAATAGCAATTTCCCGTTCAGAAAAAGGTAAGTGAATTCTTGGGGAGGGAGGGCAGGTAAAAATTAGCTCCTCAACTTTACCTGTGATGTTTCATTTCTTTCACATAAAAAAAAAATTAAAGAAATAATTATAAATAAAACTGGAAAACTGTTACTATTTGTTAATCATGTTTGAGTACATAAATTTATTTCAGACTCATCTATTTATTTGTAGCTTATCTATTACCAAAATTCTAGAACTTAAAATTTTTTTAAATTAAAAATTAATGATGTTAAAAGTCCTTTGGATTTTATTATCTATTCCATTATTTATATTTTTAATCATTCCAACCACATAGACCCAACCTTAAAATGTAAGAATGAGACATTTGTTTGAATTATGAAGTAGTCATGCAAAGGTAAATAACTTTTAAATGATATTGCAATGAATCACTTAATAATACTGAAAGTCACCCCTTCAAAGCTTAATTAGCAGCAAGGGCACTGAGAATTTTTGTCTACTCTTTGTTGAAATTATTGACAACCAATCTAGAAGAGAGATGTGTAGTAAGTAGGCAATGGAAGGTAGATGATAGAGGACTGATTCAAAAGGAAGTTATATAGTGATTTCCACATCTTTGCAGGAATGGAAAATCTGTCCTTGAGTTTGTAATGACTGTGTCCCTTCTCACTGCCTGGATAGGTTATACGTTTGTGTTTTCTAAAGCTTTTGATGGACTTTCCAGTTCTATTGTTGGAGATCGCTAGAGGAATGAGCTTAAAAGGAAGAGATAAGTACCCTGAAGATGGACTAAAACCAAACGCTATCCAGTTTAGAATTGTTCTAACACAATGTTCCATCATGAAGATAGAAGAAAGCTTGTCTATGGCCCAAGAAATGTCAAGATTAGCGGGGAATATTATGGGTTGCTCTAAAATAATGTATCAGGGCAGCGGCGCCTGGTTGGCTCAGTCTGTTAAGCATCCAACTTCAGCTCAGGTCATGATCTCACAGCTCATGAGTTCGAGTCCCACATCAGGCTCTGTGCTGATAGCCCAGAGCCTGGAGCCTGCTTTGGATTCTGTGTCTCCATCTCTCTCTCTGCCCCTTCTCTGCTCATGCTCACTCTCTCTCTCTCTCAAAAATAAATGAAAATTTAAAAATTAAAGTAAAATAATGTATCAGGGCAGGTAATGCACATGTAAATGTGGTTTGACCCTGTCTGTAATTTAAGACAGACTGCTGACTGCCTCGTCATCTCATGAGTTGATCTCATGAGATCTCACGAGTAGATCTTTTCCATAGGAGAGATCTACAATTTAAACCTCAGGATACTTGTAAACACTGGAAAACTACTGTCTACCTCATCATAAATTATTATTGGGGGAGAGAAATTGCTTTCTGCAAAACAAGTCCCTTTTTTTTTTTAGAGCTACATCTTTACACCCACTCAGAAAATTCCTGAACTAAATAAAATTAAGATTTTTTTTAATTCTATCTTTCACACACTGAAAATATGCAAGAGGGGTGCCTTGGGAGGCTTAGTCGGTTAAGCAATCAACTTCGGCTCAGGTCATGATCTCCTGATTGGTGAGTTCTAGCCCCGCATTGGCCTCTCTTCTGTCAGCACAGAGCTGGCTTTGGATCCTCTATCCCCCTCTGTTTGCCCCCCTCCCACTTATGCTCACTCTCCCTCTCTCTCTCTCTCTCTCAGAAATAAAATAAACATTTAAAAAATATGCAACAATTATGAATTTTATATTTTAAGAATTCTCTATTAGTCTGATGATCAATTCATAGTCAATATCTTAAGAGAACTGTGGTTCTGCTACTCGAAATGTGATAGGATTCAATGCAGAAACTTCAAAATAGGGTATTACATTAACTCCTACGGATGCAGGTTTATCTAACACACCCAGGGTAAGCCTCATTTTGACAGAACATTATTGTGATGGGCAACTGACTTTTTTTTTTTTTTTTTTTGAGAGAGAGCACAAGCAGGGCAAGGAGGTAGGTAGAGGGGGGAAGAGAGAGAATCTTAAGCAGCCTCCTTGGAGCTCTGGGTGGATCTCAATTTCACGACCATGAGATCAGGACCTAAGCCAGTGTCAAGAGCCAGATGCTCAACTGACTGAGCCACCCAGGCACCCCAGCAATTGACTTTTAATAGAGAACTCCATGAAAGTGATAGCACTTGAACTAAATCAGAATTCAGAGCATACCAGGTACAGGCAATACCTGTTCAAAGACAAGAAAGAAGACATGTTCCAATTTTTCTAACTGCAAATAAGAACTTTCCATTTCCTTTTGTATAACCATAGGATTTTAAATTATTTCTAATAGTACTAAAATCTTTATAATAGGACTTCTAATGGACATATCTTAGGCATTTGGTCTTTCTAAATACACATATTGATCTCACTGGAAATCACTTTGCTTTTTTCTAATCAAGTACTCTATGATTTTTAAAAGTGTCAGAAAATGAAAGTGTCATAAATTATTGTATTTGTGCAATATTATTATTTGTTTTAGACATGGATAACTGAATTAAGATATTGTTAGAGATTTATACATGTTATCCTACGTATCTCTGGTTTGGTTATTCTTCTTGTATAGAATTAAAGAACAATGCATCAATACCTTTATCTGTTCTACTGTTGATTGCATATGAATAGTTTCCAATGTGGATCAATTACAAGTAGCATTGATATCAACACTCTTGTACTTGTAACCTGCTATACAATATTACTAAGAATGAACGCAGTGGGTTTTAGGGTATTCATATTTTTAACTTTATACAAAATACCATAAATAAAAAATGTTTAAAAGGAAAATTAAAGAAAAATAAGCTTTTATAATTTCAAAACAGATCCAGAAATTTATGTCAGGATGTCAGTGTGTTGAAAATTTTAATAGCGATTTAGAAAGTGGCCTTCTAAGTCACATGACCAGCAACTGTCAAAGATAGGCCTTGGGACTTTTAATAGCAAGTGCAATAGTAAAATTGAGTTCAATTCCTCTTTAATCAATAAATTACTCAAATGAATTAAAACACCATTAGGATACAAAGAAAATTAAAATTTACCTATAAATTTAGAGTGGTTACTGAGCCAGATATAATTCATTTAAATCGTTTTTTTGAACCTAAATATGGATGTACATTGTTTTGGAAAATTAGCACTTAACTATCAGATTAGTTCCTTTATCTTTATAGTCATATTTACCTGTTGGTAGCATATTAGAACAACAAAACAGTGAATTTTATATGGTAAAATGCAATTCCCATCACTTACCACTATAGAAAAATAAGGATAATAGAGGATCACAACAGCTGGTTCATATTTGACATTTTCTACTTAAAGCCATAAAGTTGATAAAATTACAGGGAAAAAATAAGAATATTTTACTTGTGACTGATTTGTTAAATAATAAAATACCATAGAGAAATAGAGAAATAAATAATAAAATACCATAGAGAAATAGAGAAATACCATAGAGAAATTTAGGTAGGTGAATCAGTGAAATACAGATTTTTTTTATCAAAGTTTACTATTTCATTTATATAATTTTTGGTTTTTCAAGCAAGATTGAATTTAAAAATCTGAGAAAAACATGTAAAAGGTATATTGTAGCTCTTACTCTTTATGTCATTTTTTCTGGAGAGCTAGAAAGCTAATATCAGATTCATTGCTCTGGAAGAGCTAAGGCCTGACAGTGCTTTTTCCTCTCCTATGGATATGTGAGAGTCCCTTGTTTATAAACATTTCTATAAAAGGAAAAGCAAGGAATTTTAATTCTTTGTACAGCTTTGGAAAAATATATATTGGGAATGTAATCTAATCTTACCAAAGATAGATATCTATAGTCAATTCTTACCATTTACTCATTCAAAATGCTTTTTTTTGTGCTTTAAATTTTCAAGTGTCCATTATTAAACTCTTTCTCTACAAAACATGCATATTATAAATGCTTGTGAATATTTGCAAAGCTTATTAACAAAGGAGAGATCCGCATGTGAAATTTAGTAGATTGAGGCATTAGACTCAAATTCTGTTTTCCAATAAAGCTCTGAATATTTCCAAATTCTTGTTAATAGTTTTTCTTCAGTTCTTGCTCCCAATTAACCTTTATAGTTTCCTTAATACAAAAACACTGCACTTTGTACTATTTGCATTTTTATCTTACTAATAACATTTTTCATCTCCAACTTTTGATTTCAAATCTAATTATTTTGAGATTACTATCACCTAAGTGTTGTAAAACCACTGTGTTATCAATAACTGTTTTTCATTACAAAATTAAAATGTATTTTATCATTGTTCATTGCAAAACATCCTATTGCATGCATTGGCCCCAATTAGCTTTGTAAACATGGCACTTATTTCAGATACCTTAGCCTATTATTCTTTCAATATACCCTGATGACACTAAGTGAGTGTTTGCTTTAATCAAGCTGAAGAGTTTTACAGCCAGCAATATGCATGCCAAATTTAAGTTTTTTCCATTTAAATAGGAGTAAAAATATACATGTCAAAGCAGTAGCATTATCTCTAGGTTTATAAATACACACATTCACACATATATACACATATCGTATTTTGAAATAATAATACTAATACCTAGCCATTTGCCAGGAAATATGCTAAGCTTTGAGATAAAGAGGATTATCCCACTTAATCTTCACAAACTGCATGCTATAGGGGCTATATTTGTCCCATATTACAAATAAAGGATCTAACAGTTCTCTTCAAGGATATTTAAAAACAAACAAGTTGGGTCAATGAATAGCTACTTTAATGAAACACTTTCATGGATTTCTGTGGTTTCTTTTTTTTTATTTTGTGAATCTCTCCTATGATTTTATTTTTTGATTTCTCCTATGCACTATCTCCTATGATAGTACAGGCAATAGAATTTAATTTATTGACTACTGTAATGACTGGCACAGAATAGAACATATTATTCTTTCTTGGAATTTTATAATGATAAAGGATAAGAGTTCACCTGCTGTTAAAATCCATGGAAATCTTTCCTTCCCCTAAAGGTCAGTTTATCTGATCTTGTGTAAAATTATTTTACTGTCAAAATATCTCATATTGTTTCTAATGCTGGCTAAAAGCTTAAAATTATAAATTGCCATTTTGACAAAAAAATAAATCAGATGTTTCCATCTCAACCAGAAGTGCATTTAAAATATATTAAGAATATTTATATGTTGATAGTTTTAATAAAGTAACCCAATCATTTCTATGACATTATTTTTTCTTTGTAATAAGAATTTTAAATATTAAATCAGTTTGTCTTTTAATAATAATATCACAACGTATCCATCCAATTCAAGCTATCCTTCACAGAATTAGTGAAAAAAGTGGAAATCCTGTATGCAAACAATGTCGCTGAATTTTCAAACATTCAGAAGTGCTCTTTTGGAATTGTCACTAGAGCTAACAAATTAATTAAACTAATTAACAAGAAATAAAAATGAATCTTATACTTTAAAATAAGAATACAACTTCCACTGCTCTTTTCATTTTCTCCTTCTTTCCTACCAGTATTTAGTTCAGCTTGATTCCACACATCCCATTTTCTCAGGTCTTTGCAGTCTCAGCCCCAAAAGAGGTTATATTGTGGAGTTATATGAACTACATGGTTGAAGAAAGTTAATAAACATACAGCAGTTATGGGATGAGTGTGGCTAGTTGATAACATGGTGGTAAATAATGAGTAATATAGGTAAAGTTCCAGAAGTGAAAAATTGCTTGTGCAGTCTATATAGGAGGCAGTGTAACGTAGTGAATGAATCACTGCATTTATCTGAAATTGTCCTAATAACTTCTGACTACGTTTTAGGGGTAAAATTAGAAAACATAAGTCAAAGTATTCTACAAATTATAAAAGACAATAATTAGCAAAGATAACTGCAGTACAAAGCTGGTACTTAAGCATGGGAGTACCTGTTGAGAGCCATGATGTCACTACATGAAATATTTTACAGGATGTCAACAAAACTGCTAACCTTTATTTTTTATTTTTATTTTTATTTTTATTTTTTTTAGTGTTTATTTATTTATTTTGAGAGAGAGAGAGGGAGAGAGAGAGAGAGAACGTGCACACATGCACATGCAAACTAAGGGCAGGGTGGCAGAGAAACAGAGAGAGAGAATCCCAAAGAGGCTCCGTGTTTAGCACAAGTCCCAGCAGAGCTTGGTGTCATGAATGGTGGGATTATAACCTGAGCCGAAATCAAGAGTTGTCGCTTAACCAGACTGAGCTGCCCAGGGTCTCCAAACCTGCTACCTTTAAAGTTGAGCAGACTTGAAGAAAACAGATGCAAAGTAACATTTACCTGAATAGTAATGTAGCGCAGGGGAATTGACCTCAAAAGATAGAAATAATAAGGGCACCTGGATGGCTCAGTCGGTTATGTACCTGACTCTATATTTCTGGTTAGGTCATGATCTCAAGGGAGCCATGCGTAGGGTTTGCTCTGCATGTATGGAACCTGCTTGGGATCTCTCCCTCTCTCTCTACCCCTCCCCTGCTCATGCACACGCTCTGTCTCTCTCTCAAAATAAATAAACAAACAAAAAGGTAGAAATAACAAGACAAACAATTCTGGATTAAGGATGTATGTAATAGTTAACGAGACCAGGAAACAAAGTTGGCACGCAGTGTTTGTAACATATGAATGATTTCTACAGCTTAGATTATGTATTTCTTGAACAAATGGGATTTAAAAGTTACTTATTTCATATTTATTGGCCTCTTCTTGTTCAGCTCTATCTTCTTTTTAGGGGTTCTTCCCTCCTTAAAGGAAATATTCTTCTACTCTCAAAGTTTTTGCTTTTTGTTTTTTGTTCGTTTTTGTTTTTGTTTTAACAATACTTTGGGTTTTTTCACCTTAAATTTGTGAGCTTCCATACCTTTTCTGTTTCTGGCTGATTGTAAAAATTTCATATATATTTATTAATTTGTCTGATTCACTTGTTATCTAAATATCAAACAAATTTGAGAATGAGGAAATAACTTTGCTACTGAATTCTTGCACAAAATGAAAATCTATTAAACCATTTCCTGCTCTGTAGTCTAATTGTGACAAGATTTCACCAACACACTCTACATCTCTTTTCCTGCAGAATAGCCATATGTTTTTAAACTCCTTTTAGTTTAAGTGAAAAAATATAAAGAAAAAATAGACATATTTCAGTTTCAACTTAGGTTTTATCATCTGGAAATATTTCCTGACTCCCCCAGAATTGCACAAAGATTTTCTGTATTTCAGAAAGGTTTTCCACATCATGGCAACTTTGTAATGACTCTAGTGTAGTATATTATCTCATTATTGTCATTTGCATTAGTAGACTTTGAGCTCCTTTAATATGGAGACTGTTTTACTCATCTTTTATTCCAAGTGCTTGAATGGTGCTTGGTATATAGGGTATTTTTTGCTAATGCTTAATGTCGAGAAAATAGACATAATGGATAAAGAATTTCTTATAGTTCATATATTCCTATTAAAAATAAATTAATAAGAATTACACTGAAGAGAATTTATGAGGTGATGTTAATTTTTTTATAATAATAAAATTAAACATGATGATTTATAAATTATATATCAATGTATACGCCTAATTAATTCTGCCATACTTTATCTCATAGGATGTACATGTACCAACATGCCAAAAAGTATAAGCCATTTCTAATTTAATCCTATAAACTTTAGCCTTAACAAGTAGATCACCATTTCCTATAGTAGATACACAAAGTAAAATGTATATTTCTTCACAAGTATAGTTTTATTTTAAGTTTATTTAAATATTTAAAGAGTAAGGGGGAGAGAGAGCATGAGAGAGCACAAGCGAGCATGAGTTGGAGAGGGGCAGATAGAGAGAGAATCCCAACCAGGCTCCACACTATCAGTACAGAGCCCAAAGTGGGGCTTGAATTCACAAACCCATGAGATCATGACCTGAGCTGAAATCAAGAGATAGATGCTTAGCCGACTGAACAACCCAGGCACCCCACAAATATAATTTTAGTGAAGTGCCTATAGTATTACAAATCAGTTTAACATCACACGGAAGTTTTTTTCAACAGGAGGAAATGCTTTCAATTCCAAAGAAAACACAAACTCTGTTTTAAGGATTTTACATGAGCAATATAGAATCTCATAAACACCAAATATTCTCGAAAATAGAAACATCGTATTTACAGTGGTAGCAAGGCATTTGAAAGTAACAGAACACATCAGGGCAAGTTTATATAGTGAAAGACACTATATATTCCTATTATAACCACAGAATAAATATATAAGTAGGGTACTTACCTGTAGAACCATATTTAGGAAAATCATATAGAATAAGGTGATATTTCAATAAGCAGATTTTTAAAATTTATTTATTTATTTTGAGAGAAAGAGAGGAGAGAGGCAGAGGGAGAGGGAAAGAGAGGATCTCAAGCAGGCTCTGCACTATCATTGTGGAGTCTGATGCCCGGCTTGATCCCAGAAACCATGAGATCATGACCTGAGCTGAAATCAAGAGTTGGACACTTAACCAACTGAGCCAAACTGGCACCCCCAATAAGCAGATTTCAAAGCAAAAACTAATGAAACTATGATTATGACAAAAGAGCACGTGCAATATTTAGTCTATGTCCCAAATATTAAAAAAATAATAAATTAAAATGGGAAGTAGAAACCTATTCCCTTCACTTAGCAAATCTTCATGAGATAGCTATTATAAAACACTGTTAAGTCCTAAAAGGATACTACCACATAAGAAGAAACAGTTCCTACCTTTAAAAAGCTTTGTTTCCACTGGAAGAGAGCATAGATGCACACAAAAAGATACTTTCAATATAAGATAGTGAATGATAAAGTTTAGGGAAGCACACAACATGCAATATCCCAACATACACTGTGTTCCTCCCTTTTTTCTGGTAGCAATGGGTTTTGATGTGGGTCTTGATTAGTGAAAATCATCACTAGTAATCCCAAATTCACTGCTAGTCCAGGAATCCAGGGCTGGCCCAGTACACAGAATCATCGCAAGGATTTCCCCTAGTACTGATTAATGCTTTGGTAGGGCATGTGTGCTAGGCTGGCATAATTAGACTAAAGGAAAGGGATGGGAAAGAGGTGTTCTCAATTCTTTCTTGCCAGATGTGAACTAGGTAACCTGTAATCCCTGGCAAGTGACAGCCTTTCTACAACCAGCTATAGATATAAGGTGAGGAAATTTACAATATGGACAACAGACAGAGAGATTGACAGTGTGAGACCTTAATACTATTGTTGAGTCACTAGACCAATCAGGAAGCCTGTTCTACATGTTGTATGAAACAATACATTATATTATTGTTTGAGCAATTTTGAGTTTTCTTACTCACAGTCAGAAACATCCTAATGGATAAAAATCATTGGTTTATTTCTAGTATTATATTGTGATTATTTTTGTCCCTCCGGAGTATTATATACTGATCACAATGATTCATTTTCTCATAAATATACTTATTGAGAAATAGTATGAACTCATAAAAAATTAAAACTGAAATACCGTCATTGTTCCCACTCTACTCTGATTAAAATATAATTTGATAATATGAAAATTAATCCCAAAAGAAAACAATAATCAAAATTATTCTGTGAGAGTACTCAAGTCCCATGGGGGGAAAAAAATATATGTGTATACTCAGATAAACTTTGGTCCTTTTCCATAATCTGAAGTAATTTTTACTAACCCCAAAGCCAGTGGTGGTGGAAGAAAAAATGGAATTATAGATCCATATGTGCTATAAAATATGAAATAACATGCTTGAAAATAAACAAAAATAAAAGTGCTTACCTGCTCTAGTGTCTGTCAGAGTAGATACTGAAGGTCTAGCTTCCAGAAAATGGACGAGTAGTCCTCTACCCTGGGTCCAAGTTTGTGTGAGCCAGAATCTGGAAACAAAATAAGACTTGTCAATTTTTTTTTTTTTTTTTTTGTAATTCCTTAGGAAGTCAATCTGTCCAGAAAGTAAGTCACAATGTCTATACAGTAGAACCATTTTGGATTGAATGACAGATAAATGACTGGCTCAAAGATGTAAAATATTTTCATTAAAAAAAACCCAAAACATCATTTCTGATAAAAAACAAAATTAGTGAGAAACGAAGAAAGATACTTTTTGAAATAATACACCTCAATAAATATCAACAATATCAATCGAGATATGAAATATCCCATTCACTTTATGGACATAAGATCATATTATTACAAGAAAGCATACCCATTATGATATGACAAGACACAATAATAAAATTAATAGCTATTGGAAAATAAAAGACAAAGTCATCCTAATAAAATATATATTTGCCTTCCAGTACTACAGAAGAGAATCACTGGGAAATGAAATAAAAGTTCAATTAGCTGGCCAGTCACTAAATATATTTGGAAAGATCAATTGCTTTCAAATATACCAGAACAAAATAGTTTAAAAAATATAATAAAACTCTTAGTTAGTATAACAATAAATGATGCATTCTATATATACAAATTTAAGTAAAATCAAGGACCTGAATGAAAAAAGTAAAACTACAGAAGTATATTTTAGATTTAAGTAAATGCAAAGATACTCTGGATGGTAAGATTGAAATTACACAGGGGCGCCTGGGTGGCTCAGTCGGTTAGGCGTCCAGCTTCGGCTCAGGTCATGATCTCACAGTCTGTGAGTTTGAGCCCCGCGTCGGGCTCTGGGCTGACAGCTCAGAGCTTGGAGCCTGTTTCCGATTCTGTGTCTCCCTCTCTCTGACCCTCCCCCGTTCATGCTCTCTCTCTGTCTCATAAATAAATAAACATTAAAAAAAAAAAAATTACACAGACATAAAATCTATTGCCAATTAATTTACACACAACATGCTCAATATTTATTAATTTTTTCAACTTAATTTAAAAGTTATACATAAAAATGCTTAATAAAAGCAACAACTGGGGTGTCTGCGTGGCTCAGTCAGCTTAGCATCCAACTCTTGATTTCGGCTCAGGTCATGATCCCAGGGTGATGGGATTGAACTCCATGTTGGGCTCCATGCTGAGCAAGGAGTCTGCTTAAGACTCCCTCTTTCTCTCTCTTCCTCTGCCTACTCTCACACTCTCTCTCTAAAAATAAGTAAATAAAAATAAATTTTTAAAAGCAACTCCTTAAAATACTTGTACAACTATTGTTGATAAAAACTGTCTTGTTAGAGCAGAAGGTTCACACCATATGGGCTCCAAATGTGTAGGCCATGCTATTGTTGTTAAGTGATGGCTAAATTAGTTACTAATTATATTATATGTTAGGCTTATTAGTTATACTGTACTATACATTATTCCGCATATGTATTTAAAGAATTGAGCAAAATTGCTATCTCAACAACTGGACAAGTGACATGGTTAGATAAAATCTAAGACTGACATCTGGTAAACATATGCACAGAGGATAAATCTTGAGAATAATTAAACTCATGTAAATTAAAATATCCAGACAATCCATTTTTAACTCATGGAATCATCAAAAGAATAATAATGAAATGTTGGAGGCTAGAATTTACTAATAGGTGCTTTTATGAGCATGGTTAGTGGATTATAAATTGGTTCAACTTTTCTGAAAAATCACCTTCCAATTTATCTTGTGAGTTTTGAAATATTCCTTGTCGTCTAGGGCAGGGACACTTTTTCTCAGTCTATCCTCAAGGGGAGAAATAAAACAAATGCAACAACTCTAACAAGTTAGAGGTGTAGTCAAATATTTATGGAACAGGATGTCAAAAGTGGATGCTTTCTGCTCCAGTTCCTGCTGAGGCATTAACATAATAGATGCCAGGTTACAAAAAGAGACATTAGATCCCCATATATATATTTGAAAAAGAAGGTATAGAAAAGAAAGGTTGTTAATCTTTGGCTGACCTCCCACTTTTACCCAAACACTGGTTTAGAAGGGATGAAAAAAGAGGGCTTGGCAATCAGAAGACAACAGGTAGTACCTACACTGTCATCTTTAAGCATGTGCTAAGTTCAGAGGACACTAATGCCAGCTCACCTTGACATTCATCAGGAAAGAACTATTCTGCTCCCATACTCCCTCCCCTACAATGCTTCCTTCTTCAAGTAGTCACAAATCTAAACACTAGATAAGCAAAATTCAATCATGTCCTGTTTTCAACTAGTCTTCTGACATGTAACATTCTATACTGAGGGATGAGAGAGGCCTCCGTTTTAAATCAAGATGGAACTTTTTTTATTTTTTTAATGTTTTATTTATTTTTGAGAGAGACACAGAGCACAAGTTGGGGAGAGGTAGAGAGAGAGAGAGAGAGAGAGAGAGAGAATCTGAACCAGGCTCCAGGCTCCAAGATGTCAGCACAGAGCCTGACGCGGGACTCGAACTCACAAACTGTGAGATCATGACCTTAGGCAAAGCCAGACGCTCAACCGACTGAGCCACCCAGGTGCTCCAAGAAGGAACTTTTGATCAATACATGTGGGTAGACATTTTAATTATTGAATTGAATGTTTGTTTTCTGATTGAAAATGAAGTGCAACATTTTATTACTGAAGAGTGATTAAGTCATCATGGATTTCAGGCAGAGAAAGAACTATTTATTCAAAACAAAATAAAAGGAAGTCAGAGACCACAAAATAAAATGACTACATTATTTTATCTTGCAGGTTACTTATATGGGAGAAAATTATTCAATCTTGTATAGAAGAAAAAGTTTTTAAATTCACACCTCATCATGTGAATATACCAATTTGGCCATCTACAGAGGATTTGAAATTCTGATCATTTCTCAAGTTTTAAAGATATCCTTTTTTATACATAATACTATTATTTGGTAATGGTGAGTACAGTTGAAATACTACAGTAGTAAATCCTGATAAAGAATAAGAGGTTTTCTATTTTAGCATTCTCAAAAGATACTCAAAATTAAAATAAATTAAGTGGTAAATGCATTAGTCAACCTACTTTGAACATTTTTAAATGTCTGTAACTTCTAAAGTTTAGAAAGGAGCAGGAAAAGTAAACTGAAGCAAGATAATACAGAAAAGAAATAGAAGTGATTGAAACCAAATTTTGATCATATAAAATTATTCTCTATAAAAATTAGAATTTGCAATTTACCAAAGCATATTTAATAGAAAAAAAAAACCTATCTGCCCTCTATGGGACTCAAGCATTAATCTGGTCATGAAGATAAATCATTATTCAAATGCCCCCCCAATTAAAAAGAAA
Organism: Prionailurus viverrinus; assembly: GCF_022837055.1. Taxonomy (NCBI): domain Eukaryota; kingdom Metazoa; phylum Chordata; class Mammalia; order Carnivora; family Felidae; genus Prionailurus; species Prionailurus viverrinus. Next base: position 91,724,885 of record NC_062566.1, on the reverse strand, counting down.
TATGTATTGAAGGGGAAAGAGAAGTATTAGTGTCTCGCAATAAAGAACCACTCTCTGGGATGTTTATTTCTAAAAATGTGAACAGGAGAATAAAATTAAATAAGCAATACTAGTAGTAACTCAATTAGAGTGAAACATACTTAAATAATATTTGTATGTTTTAATTCACAATTTACTTGAAAAAAGTTATCAGAGCATTAAGAATAAAGAAACCATTAAGTAATTTAAGTCAACAGTGAATTTATTTGGAAACACCAAAATAAATGAAAAAAATATATATGAACCCTTTCATCATCCCAACACACAATCCTTCCATATAATGCCTATTTCTAAAACAGCAAGGTTTTAATCACAGGTGAATTTTTGATTACTGGAAAATGCCACTCATTGAGACATCTGCAGCATTTTATAGCCTGATGGAAAAGCAATGTTCTGAGCAAACGAGCATTTTCCTTTGCTGCAAACATCATATGGTCAGGCTCAGACATAGGTCCACAAGTCAGAAAGTCATCGATGGCATAATTAAGGGAAGATCGGCATTTTCAGCGTTACACCACAAAGTCAAATTTAGCTATATAACTAAGCTACATAACCTTTAATGAGGGCAATGTTTCAGTCTTATCCAAAATCCATGGTACTTTACAGACTCAGTCATATATGTTAGTTCACACCATAAAAAAACAAATGCCTCCAAAAGTGAGTAAAAGAGAGATAGGGATGTGGTTATTTTATATTAGAATACCGTAGGGAAGAAAACTTAGTGACAGAATTTTTAGAGTTTCTTCAGGCTCGTGGTTGGTATGATTTCTTCGTTCTAAATTGACTGTTTCATTACTTCCTACAAATAAATGGAATAACATAATTATTTATATGTTTGTGAAAGAACTCTCTCTGTGTGCAAATTCGATTTGTTAAAGCAACAACCTTCAGCGTCATCTATTTTAAGGTTGGCAAAGTAAGCAGAATCAAATTTCTGAACTTAATGACAATGTCAGCGTAGCTTATGAAACCATAACAACGTAAGGAGAGACATCTGGTGTGCACCGTGCATGTAATGTACGGTGAGCTTCAGTGATTCCTCCGACTTCTCTTGGCTCTGTATTATATGTGTGGCAGAGTGCCACTCAAACTAAGTAGAATCATTCAACTGTCTTGAATATAAAGTAAAGAATACAATGCTTCACTAGGCAGACTAGTTGCACATGAATTTTGATGCAGATGCCCAGTAAAAATGTTGCTGATAACTTGCAGCAGAAAACATCTGAAAGAATCAATAAAGGAAGGTTTCTTTCTAGAGAACATACAACTGTTTATGGTGCAATAATTTTCAGACACAAATACAGGGTTTTTTGTTACATTCCATCAGTACACTGGGACTGATGGCTATAAGAGGTATGGTAACCATTGCAACCAAAATAAGATGTGCACTAGGGTGTATGTTACATATATATACACACATATATACACACATAATTCTATATAGAATTCTATATTCTATATGGAATATAGAATATATTTTATATTCTATATGGAAATCTGTATCCCATATGTAATATATTCTATATTCCATATGTATAATGCTGTATTATTATAGAATTATGTTTGTTTGTGTATACATATACATATGTATACTTTGAAATAACACCACCTTATTTATACAGTCCACAAAAAGGAAAAGATCACACATCCTGAGTTTAAGTAAAATGCTATTTTTAAATATTATTTGATTATAACGTATCATTTTCCTGTCTCATATTTTTTGTTCCTAATTAGTGCAATATGGGTGAGAATCCTTGAGACAATGGCAAACTTGAGTTTTTCTCCCTCCCTTCCCTCCTTAATCTGTGTTCCTCTCCACGGCACAGAAACTATCATGCCTGACTGCTGACTCTTGGTTGATAATCAGGACTCTACAGAAATCCCAGCAGGAAAAAATACTATAGCATTTTCTTCCCTCTGGGTTAGCAAATACTTGATTAGAAAACATTCCATGTTTAATGAAACTTGAGGTAAAGATCAAAATGCTGGGGATTTGGGAAAGAGTTTGGTCTATAAACCTGTCACCCTTTGGGGGTAACGTTAGTGCTGCTTAACATGAGTAGGTCTGGTCTCATGGGACACCAAGAACACAAGGAAGGGCCACCAAGAACCCAAAGAAGTCTGGGAAAGTCCTAGAAGACTGGGGAGCAGTATGATTTCCTCCTGGTGCCTTCATGGAGGCATAGCAGCCTGCCATGGATTCCCTTCATTTCTAGTCATCAGCCAGACCTGACCTCAATAAGTGGTGTTAATATTACTGACTACTCATCTGTGGGTGGCAGAGGGGGGAAGTTGGGTCCATCTCTCACATGATGCACAAAAATAACAGCAATATTAATAAAACAATCTTTGGATGACAATGAGAGACTATATGAAAAATAATTGGGTTTTACAAGGCTTGATAAGTTTTGAGTGAAAGAAACAAAATGTAGAACAACTAATAGAATTAATTCATTTTTGTCAAGTACCCCAAATCCACTTCATTTATAAAATGCTTAATAGGATTATATGAGCAAGAAGAAAAACACATTAGGGCACATACTAGATTAGTAACATGAGTCACTTGATGCGGGTGAAGGGCAAATAGAAAGAGAGAGAGAAAGACAAAAGAAAAAAGACTGCTTTAACAGTCTTACCTGTTATGATCTCCTATCTGTCATAGGCTTTCATATATTTAAATTGTTAATTGTGTATATAATATTAAATAAATTACAAAAAATAGTAATCCTAAATGCAATATTACAGTACATCTGTGTTTCATAATTACTAAAGAAAACTAACATGTATAATTAGGGTTTGTTAAGAAAAATATTAATCAAATCACATCATTGAAAAAACTAGGACCTCAGTAGTTATTTGTGATACTGATGATACATGAAATGGGATCTAAATAAACGAATACACAAGACAATATCTAATTTTTTTTCAAGGTGTATTATAGGTATTAATTTTAAAGCAGAAAATCTTTAAACAATAACTCCAACATAAGCATTAAGAAAAAAATACTGCAAGGGCAAAAGAGCTATAAAGATAAAAGTATGAAAGCGGTCAGAGAGATCTTAAAGATACATTTTATTGCCACATTTATACCTCTTAATATGAGTGCTATATTCCAGGGTTTTGAAAGTGTATTATACCTACCCCAACTGCTTTCAGCAGTGCCAACATGGGGAGATATGAAAAGAAATTTGCCTTCCCACCCTTTTTTCTACTTCCACAACTTAAAATAATTACTTTGAAAGCATTTAGTCAAGAATAATTGGCTGATTCCTCCCTGGGCAATCACCTATATAGCTGATGACGTTAGATGTAATGAAAATAAACTTTCAAGAATGTGTTTGTTTGTTTCTTTGTTTGTTTTTCCCTACAAAAACACTAGGTTCTTTGTTCCAGGTATCAAAATGATAGAATATTCCAGTACTATTTTTAAAAGAAAGCTTTGCTTCTTGTCTCATTTTTGCAGAAGTTGGAAATGATTTTAATAAAGGTAAGCATGATTCTAATAGTTTCTTTTTTTAAATGTGAATATTATTTACTTACACTGAAAGATTCTGACTATTAATGAGTAGTCAGTGGGGAGACACTGAAAGATCATGGAAATACCTTGCTCATCAACAAACATTCCTCTCTAGTTTTTAACATTTATTGAGGTTTCTTGCCCAAATCTCTCCATATCATGATGGTTACAAACTTTCCAACTCTACTACTCTTTCCAGTACATTTTAGAGGGGGAAAATCTCATAATTAAAAAATTCATAACAATAAAACAATGTTGGAAGCTGCCATGAAAACACAAGTGAAAAAATACATCTTTTCTAAGTCACAGGACTATAAATTCAGGAAGTACAAAAAATTTAAAATGAATCAAACTCATCAAATTATATACATTAAATGTAAACCTTTTTTTATGTCCAATTATACTTCAGTTGAGTGGTTTTAAAAAAAGAATCATGCCAAATAAAATCATAATTTTTGGCTTAATCCTGAATTAAGAATATTAACAATAATTTGCTCATAATGTGTATGGTCTCCTATATACCATAGATGAGTTTATACACACATTTAAAATCCAATACATTATGGAGGCACCTGGGTAGCTCAGTTGGTTAAGCATCTGGCTCTTTATTTCAGCTCAGGTCATGATCTCATGGTTCATGAGTTCAAGCCCATATTGGGCTTTACACTGGCAGTGTGGAAATGGCTTGAGATTCTCTCTCTCTCTCCCCCTCTCAATCTGCCCCTCCCCCACTCTGTGCTCTGTCTCTCTCTCTCTCTCAAAATAAATAAACTTTAAAATAAATATATATATATAAATAAAATCCAATACATTATGAATTTATGATTCATAAGTAACCTTAAGTATTTTCAAGCAGTAGAACTTGCATAACAGTTACAAGTGGAAATAATACTGGCAAAATATTCTGTGTTTTAACCCTGAGACATACCATAGAGGTCTCAGGTTATTAAGAAAATGTCAAAAAATGTTGTTTTGTATATTAAGAATATGTTTTTGGGAATGGGGAAAGATAACAGCTTTCCCTTTGGTTTAAAATATTCAACAGTTTTAAAGTCATGAATCCTGAGAAGGGGCATCCAGCATGAAAACACACCTGCTTTCCATTCTACTCCTCCACGATGGTCAGCTCCATCTCTCACTTGAAGAGAACTGTTGGGGTGTCCAGGTACCTCAGTGAAGCATCAGACTCCTGATGTCTGCTCCGGTCATAATATCATTATTCTGTGAGTTCAAATCCTACATCCAGCTCTGTGCTGACAGCTGGGGATTCTCTGCCTCTCTCTGCCCCTCCCCAACTCGCACTCTCTCTCTCTCAAAATAAAATTAAGAAAAAGGAAGGAAGGAAGGAAGGAAGGAAGGAAGGAAGGAAGGAAGGAAGAAGGAAGGAAGGAGGAAGGAAGGAAGGAAGAGAGAGAGGAAGAAAGAAAGAAAGAAAGAAAGAAAGAAAGAAAGAAAGAAAGAAAGAGAAAGAAAGAAAGAAAGAAGAAAAGAACAGTTTAAGTTCACTTCTATTTCAGAAAAGTAAACATTTGGTAGTATGAATGACTTTTTCATCTTATTAACTGGAATGAATGGTAATTTCTGAAATGCTTTTCCAGTTTAAAACACAAGAGCCTCTGTATCCCAACCCACAAAGCCACGGGCCTTGTTGGGGGGTCTGAGGGTAACATCCACAACCCACCAGCCTGTGTGCCCTGTAAGCAGGAAGAATGGAGGGTGTGGAGTGCCTGCATTCCTTCCAGCTGTCAGTGGCACCAAGGAGTTGATTGTAGTTCCCTTTCTACCATTAATTATAATCACAACTAGACCCCTTTTCCTGGGATCGTAATCTCATTGGAGGCTTTTCATTAAAATCTTATTCCTCCGAACACATCTGGGCACAGCCTGTTGGCCTCCAGGTGTGGGGGTGGAAAACCACAAGCAGGTAGCAAGAAGAGTGCACACATTCATCCCTGCGTTTTAGGCATCCAGGCTTGTCCTGCGTGAAATTGAAGGCGAACCCATCCCTCTGTGTCCACAGGCAGACTTCCCCCATGGATCAGACACCACTAAACACCACAGGCCTCCCGTGGCGATTCCACTGTCTCTATCTTCCCAGCCCTGGCTGCCATCCTGGACCGGGAGGCAAACACAGCTTCTGGGCCTGAAGTTGTCACAACAATGGCGTTGGCTCTCTCCAGCAGAGCATCAGACCCAACAAGGCAGGCATCCCACCCTCAGGGGGAGCAGCCACTTGAGGAAAGTAGGTTCCATCAAAAAATGTCTTTTTTTAGACCTTTCCAGAGATGTTTCTCCCTTGTCCATCTTTGATCTTCTTGTGACTGTGTGAGAATCTTGGCCTCCTTTGCGGTGACAGGAATGTTCTTCCTATGATCAGGGTAAGTAAGCATATTCACAGAGTCATTTATATGTGTCTAATTTCCGGCTTTTGGTGCTCAGCTTTAGTTGTTGGCACCAGGCCCACAGGATGTCTTGGTGGAGCAGGTTGACTGGTGGCATTTTTAGAAAGTAATTGGGATTTTCTTCCTAAGTCTTAAACTCTTCCAGTGCCTTGTATCACCTTTTCTGGACAGGAAACTTTGTCTTCTTTCATAGATCTTTTTCATTAGCTCCTGTTCACTGATGTTCGCTGTAACTTTGGGTCGCCAGAAGCCTGCTGTTTCTCTCCGGATTCTCATGATACAGGTTGCAATTTGCAAGCCAGATAATCTTCCCTGACTTCTTTGTGGAATTCTGCTTTTTGCCTTTTCCTTTCTCCATATCCAAAGAGAAGTCAAGATTTCCTAACTGTTTCTAAGTCTAAACAACAGGAGTATGTTGTTCATACTAAATTCTAGAGTGAATAAAATAGATATGTCTTCGGCTTCAGAGAGTTTAGTGCCTTATTCACCTATTTTTGTTTGTTTCTTCGTTTAACTTTTTTAAAGATAAAAGGTGCCTGGGTGGCTCAATCAGATGAGGATTTATTTGACTCTTGATTCTGGTTAAGGTCATGATCCCAGGGTCATGGGTCATGGGTCATGGGCATGAAGCCTGCCTAAGATTCTCCCTCTGCCCCTCTCCCCTGCTTGTGTACTTTCTCTCATTCTGTCTCTATAATTATAAAAAAAAAAAAAAAAATAGAAAGAAAGCAGTGATTACAATAGTGATAGTTCTTACAAAGATAAACAAAGAGGGGTGCCTGGGTGGCTCAGGCACCCTTTGAGCATCTGACTTTGCTCAAGTCATGATCTCGTGGTTTATGAGTTCAAGCTCCACGTCAGGCTCTGTGCTGACAGCTCAGAGTCTGGAGCCTGCTTTGGATTTGTCTCCCTTTCTCTCTGCCCCTTCCCTACTCATTTCCACGCATGCCCTCTCTCTCTCTAATAAACATTAAAAAAAAATTTTTTTTAAGATAAACAAAGAAACAAACAAAAACACGTGCTGTGATGAAATATAACAGGAGGTATGTCACTTCACTTCATTTACCTGGGGTGATTCAGAAGTGATGATTGCCCCAAGGAATAGAGAATATCAAGATTAATAAAATTATTCAGTAATATCATGAAGATAAAATTTTTCAAAGATTAAACAGAGCAAGCACCAAACTGTAGTTCAAACAAGTCCCTTAATCTCTATCCTCAGAAAATTAAAGGGTTTGAAATCAGAAATATGAAACATTACTAATTTCCATATTAAATGGGACATTTTCTATGAATCTCAAATGTAATGTCACAGACAATATGATTAATAACAACCTGTCAAATTTGATATCTAAAAGCTAATTTTTAGTTATTTTTATGTTTGAATTCTAATAATATACTAATAAAAATATTTTGAAATTTGGATAAAATTCTAAAGTTTACCCCATCTTATAATAATATTCATAGACAAAAACCGATTTTTTCTTTAAATTAAATGAAATGTTATTTGATTTGCCTTAATTCAAATGCTAAAAAATACAAAGCATTTTCAATTATCTTGCTTACAATAAATTTCTTTTTTTTAACCATCATTCAATAGGCTCTAATTTATTCATATAGGGAAACAAATAATTCTTACATTCATAAAAAAATTAAAATTACTTATCAAAGAAAAAATCATATGAAGAACTATTTCATAGATTCAAAAAAACACACATGCTTGTGATCAGATACATGTAAAATAATTTCAGAAGGAAAAATATATTTCAGAGAGATAACTATTTTTTTGTCATCTATGATTAATAATTTATTAAAGTGCAATATAAAGATATTTATTTTAATAACAAAAATTTCAATTCAAATAGGTAATTGTGCAATATTAAAAAAAGAAATCTACCACATCTATCCACGTATTTACACATAATTCTTACAGTTTCAATTTCAAAAAAAAAAAATTCAGTGTTGATAAGAGCACAGATTTAGTCCAATGATAGCAAATCGTTTCAAAAATCCTTAAGAGTGGGGCGCCTGTGTGGCTCAGTCGGTTAAGCGTCTGACTTCGGCTCAGGTCCTGATCTCGCGATCCGTGGGTTCAAGCCCCACGTCGGGCTCTGTGCTGACAGCTCAGAGCCTGGAGCCTGTTTCAGATTCTGTGTCTCCCTCTCTCTCTGCTCCTCCCCTGCTCGTGCTCTTTCTCTCTCCCTCTCTCTCTCTCTCTCTCTCTCTCTCAAAAATAAACATTTAAATTTTTTTTAAATCCTTAAGAGTATTCATTTCCTTCATTCTAGTGATACCATTTCTGAAAATGAGTTCCCCCCACCAAAAAAAAAAAAATGTAGGATGGTAACAGTAATCATATGACAATTAAGAAACAACAGAAATGACCGAATTAAATAAATCATCTTACTGTGGGATACTTTGTACCCAATAAAAATTTTTTTGGTCTTCAATTTTCAGTGACATGGAAAGACATGACCTGCCTCTCCATACACATACAAGAATAATCTATAACTATACATATACCAACGGTGGCTATCTCTGCTCTGGGAATTAAAAGTCTTTTACACTGTTTCAAGTTATCTACATGTGTCTGGTAATTTTTTTATAAAATGAGAATGTATTATTTTTATGATGAGAAAGCTAGTCTTAACTATACCAAAAATAATCAATAATTTTGATGGTGGTAAAGACTACCATCTTCCTCTTAGATGTAGGCATAATGTTATATAATTTCAATGTTTTGTTTATGTTGATGAACATATTTATCAATAAATTGATAATTGACTGCACAAGTAATTATTTACAAGACTGGAAAGTAAGCTTAGGGTAAAGTTATTTTCTATATTACCTTTCCTTTCAGTGGGGAGAAGTGATGTGTGCTTTGCTTCCCAAAATTTTAAACAAAGGAATTTCCTACTTTCCTTTTATTTTTGGCTACTTGCTTTTTCTAATATCTGAATAAAATATTTTCTTTTTTTAATTTTTTTTAATGTTTATTTATTTTTGACAGAGAGAGAGAGAGAGAGAGACAGAGAGAGAGAGAGACAGAGAGAGCATGAGCGGGGGAGGGGCAAAGAGAGAGAGAGTCACAGAATCCGAAGCAGGCTCCAGGGTCTGAGCTGTCAGCATAGAGCCGGACGTGGGGCTTGAACCCACAGACTGCAAGATCATGACCTGAGCCGAAGTTGGACGCTCAACCGACTGAGCCACCCAGGTGCCCCTAAAATATTTTCTTACGTTATCATTTGTGTTTGGTTTGGCACTTCATTTCCTTTTCAAATTTTGAAACAAATGCTCAGAATGTTTAAGAATTTCCTCAAGCATTTAACTTTGCTAAAGGGTCACAGGCTTTAACCATTCTCTCTAAAAATAAATCTCTCTCACTCTCTCTCTCTCTCTCTCTCTCTCTCTCTCTCTCTCTATCTCTTGAGTCACATAGTTCTGAGAGACAATCTTCCCTCTCAGTTTATGGTAATTTAAGAGTTTGGTTGAGGTACCATTCCTACTTTACTTATTTTTTCATAGTTAAAATGTTTTCACTGTTAATTCCTACTCTTCCCATTTATACCCACTCTAACTGTTAAGGTCTTTGAATATGTATGTATTTTTTAAAAATATACAACATTGAATCTTATATGCATATTCTCTTATTTATTTAAACTTATTCGGAATCATGTTATACATACAAAATGATTAAAAAGCATGATTCATTAGGTCAGTATAACAACTATAAAGTTGAATTTATGAAATAAATGACAACTCCTTTAATGAGCATTTATAAAGCCTTGCATTCAAAAATTAGATTGTGTCAATTTGCCAAAAGCACATGGAACAGGTGGGCAGGGCAATGGGCTAACTAGGTGATGAGTATGAAAAGAACAGCTTTAAATCCAAATGACAGCCCTGCCTTAGTTTAAAGCTAAAGTTCTCTTTTCTGCTTATTATGGATCTTTGATAAGAAATACAATTGCTGAGAAGTCTGTTTTGCTTGCTGTTTGTTACGAGCATTGTGAGGCCTTTCCTGAATGTAACCTGCTGTGTAGTAGAATGGGTTGTAAACCTTCCTAAATGTAGTCTGATATGTGATGGAATGAGTGATTGTACATAAACTAACCGGCATTTCTCGCTTCTGTAAACCTGCTTGCTTAGCACATTCCTCACCTACCCTACCCCCTTCCCCCTTCACCCTTTTTCCTCCCGCCACAAGTAACGGACAAAGTCTTCCCGCCAAAGGACAGACAAAGGACGCCCAATCAGAGAACAACAAATGTCCTTACTTTAAAATCAACTAATCAGGCCCCTCATAATTTGAAACCTCCCCTGTGCTATTTGTCTCTGTCTATAAAAACGCTGTACCAACCCTGATCGAGGCCTCTTGCGTCACCGGCGACGAGTGCGCAGAGGACCAGGTTCGAACCTGCAATAAACGACCCTTGCCGCTTGACTTTGACTTACGACTCTGGTGGACTTTTGTGGGAGGTTTCGGAACTTCGGGCATTACAAGTATTAGGAAGGGCACTTATGATGAGCACTGGATGTTGTATGTAAGTGATGAATCACTAAATTCTACTCTTGAAACAGATATTACACTCTATGTTCACTAACTGGAATTTAAGTAAACCTTGAAGCTACAAAAAACAACAACGAAAAAAAAAAGAATCATAAAAAACCCTCAACAAAATTTTAAAAATATGCGTCATACACTGTTCTGTGACTACAATGACATTAAATTTAAATATCAATGATTGAAAGGCAAAAAAAAGTTAACAATAGTTTTGGAAGGCAAAAAAAAAATTTAACCATAGTCTAGAAACTTAAATAATAATGATTAAATAGCTAATAGGTTAAATATTTGAGCTGAATAAAAATTAAAACATTATACAACAGAAGTACAAATTCTGAGTAAGATATACTTTGAGGAGAAATTATATCCTTCCATTCTTACATTACAAAAGAAAAATCCTAATAATCAGTATATAAAGAAATAAGAAAACAATTGAATCATTATATGCTCAAAGAAGTGTTAATTATCATTATGAGTAGAAAAAAAAGTAAACAATGGAGCAGAAAGTAATGGATAAAAGACAATGTTACAATAGAGATGATCAAAAGACATATATAGATTGTTTTCTTAAAGACTTGTCCAATATCTTGTGTTATTGCTGAATGACTGAAGACACAAATAAACCAAGTGAGGACAATAATACAAAAATCTTTGCTCTGAGAAATTTTAAAACCTAAGAAAAATTTCTAGAAAAATGTAATTTTGAAAATATAAAAGTTAGATACCATAAATAATTACAGGGATATTGATGAATTGGAAAACAGTTAAGAACATAAACTCAGGTGTGTTTGGAGGTGAATTCTGCCAATATATCAAAGGAGAGATAATTTTGTCTTATACAAACTCTTATAGATAAGAAAGAAAAACAGAAACTCTATCTCAGCTATTTCAAGGCTACAATAATCTTGATTACAAAAGCAAGCAAAATTATAAACTAATCTCACCTAATGAAAATGGAAAACTTTTAACAAATATTAGCCCACCCAGTCTATGATTGCTTTCAAAAAACAACAAAACCATTAAAAAGATTTGTAACTAATTAATATGACAAGCTTAAATGGAAAACCATTATTTTAATAGATTTAGAAAAGATATTTGATAATTTTACAATTCATTCTTGAAAATAAACAAATGAAAAATTTCAAATATAGTATTAGAAGTTCACATTCTTAATTTGCTAAAGAGTAGCTACTAAAACCTATAATAATTATTACCCTAAATGAAGAATATTAGAAATTTTTCTTTAAAATCAGAAAAAAGTCAGTCTCTGACATAGTTTCTATTGAATTTGTATTGGTGGACCTAGCCAAGTAATAATATAAGTTAAATGAAAAAACTAAAGGGTTGAACAGAAGTAACAAAACTGCCACTACTCACAGATTATCTCATTTTCTAAGGAGAAAACTTCAAGGGATTTATGGAATTCATTAGAAATTATATCAATTTACTAATTATTGAATATAGGATTAATATGTCTATTTAAATTTTTTTAAATGAGCAAAGAAATTTTCAAAAATATTCTTGTAGTATTCTTGTATTCTTGGACATTTTTCTCAATTAATAGCCTTTTTCAAGTCCCTCTAAAACTTGTTTCCAATATTTGTTTCTTCCAAAGCAAAATCCAGACAGAAGACACTATTAAGATTTTGAACAAGGTACTTAAGTGTTATGTCTTCCCCCATCAAGATAATTATACCCCTCCCGTTGATCAAGTCTCCTGTGAAAATCCCTTCCTAAATTTCAAAACACCTGTATGGAAATGATGATCCTGACAGTCATTGACTTTTTCCTAAATTGTTAAATGATGGCAAAACTTTCTGACAGCCAGCAACTCTAGGTTTATAAAATTCTAAAAGTCCCTTTCTGGGCCCCAAACCTGCTACCAGAACTTTTTGTGAAAAAGTCATTTGCTAAGGAGCCCATTCCAGAATTGAACTATGACACTTTGGTCCAAGTATCTTATACTAACAATCCCAATTTTGGAACACATAGTTACCCTCAAGTACATTAGTCTTCTATTTCACTATTTTCTTCTGAACCCAGATTTTAAAATTCCTTGCTTTGAGAATCTCATCTGACAATGAATATTAAAAATAAGAAAGATCTAGAGTGCCCCATATAGGTGGTTTTTGCCTCATGTTACCACAGATATCAGTTCAGTTCTAGCATCATGGCAAGCTCACATTCCATTCTTAAAGGATTTTTAAATATGCTATAGCCTTCCATGGCTCACTCCAACCCAAAGTTTAAATAGTTGTATTAACCTGTCTATACTGAAATGCAGTGCATGGACACCATATAAAAAGCTATCCTATGATTTATCTCTGTTGGATGAATGACTCAAATTGTTCAATGGAATTCACACCTTGCCCTTGTTCCTATGTTCTTATATTTCCAAAGCACAGAACTCACTGCTTACTCTGCTTGCCCTCTTCCAACTGAACTGTCATCTGATTCTGAACACAGATATTCTCTTGAATATAGCCTTGTGTCTTTGTTACAGAAATGCACCCTTGATTTTATTTTGGGATGCTACTCCAAATCTGACTTTATCCCCTGTTAACCTCCAAGTCACACATGACTGTGAGGCCCGTTCAACTGATCTTTTTGTCTCAGACACAAATCTTAAATAGGGAAGAACATTGCAGCCAGAGATTAGTAGTCAGGAAGAAGAGTGGTGGGAAAGGGAATCCACCTTTGATGAATATTTCTTTCCTTGATAAATAATTCTGATAGCAATGAAATAATGAGTGTTTTGAAAGATGGAGTTACCTAATGAGACATTTAATAAACCAAGTCAATCTAGAGGTGATGTGGAAAATGAATTAATAGAGAGGAATGGAGGAAAATGGAATATCAAAGACTAATACCTACCAAATAAATGCCTCTCCTTATGAAGGAACTATTCAACTTAACAACTCACTCTATGATTAACAAAGAATCAGGGAAACTGTAACTTTTCCAAATCATTTTGTAAGAGAAATGCTATGGTGAATAATATGTTTCAGTGGATTACATAGCCATTGCTTTGAAAACAGACACATTGTGCCTGATATTTCCACTAATTAAAAAATTGTGGAGGGGCATCTGGGTGGCTCAGTCAATTAAGCATCTGACTCAATTTCAGCTCAGGTCATGATTTCATGGTTTGTGGGTTCGAGCCCCACTTCAGGACATGAGCTGATGGCACAGATCCTGCTTGGGATTCTCTCCTATCTCTCTCCCTGCCCCTCCCCACTCCTTTCTTTCAAAAGCAATAAATAAACTTTAAAAAATGTGGAAATAAAATGGAAATCCATTTTAAGGTTTGTGATAATTTTGAGTATTTAAAAACAGTGCATGGAGTGTTAGTATATGATCTCCCAGTGTACTGTGTAATTTTTCATTGTCAAAACAATGATATGATTACATGAATGCTAACCAACTCACCCTTAGTATCGAAAAAAGGTAAATCGAGCTGCATCATTAGAGGAAAAATGAGAAACAAATACTGTCATGCCAGCTAATGGCTGAAAGAGATTCCTGTCATGAAAAGGGTGATAAGTCAGCAATTACTGCCTTCACTCATTCACCAAAGTGCACTCAGGCTCAATTTATATTCTAAAGCAGACTTTTTCCTTTCACCAAAGAAACAGGAGTTCTTTGCAAAAGGTAGACAGTATAATTTAGCTTTTTGATGTTTGCAACAATGTGTAAAACGTCTTTAAGCAAATGTTTTCATCTATATTTACACATACATATGTACATGAATATTTGTGTAGGTGTATACATTTTTATACGTGTGATTCTCAGAAGTCTTCTAATCATAAGTCTCGACCCAACTAATCAACACATTTGTATGAGCATATGATCAACAAATGTGTCTTAAAGAATCAATGTTTACAACACCACGAGTGAATCATAAATGTGAACTATGGACTTTGGGTGATTATGATATGTGAGTATAGGTTCATCAATGTAACAAATGTGGTCTGGTGGGGGATGGTGATAGTGGGGAAGGCTATGCACGTGTGGGGTCAAAGTGTATATGGGAAATCTCTGTGCCTTCTCTTCAATTTTGCTATAAACCTTAAAGTGCTCTAAAAAAATCCTAATTTAAAAACATGAAATAGAAAAAAATGTCAATATTTCTAGGAAAACACACATCATTGTATACATCACCACATATATCAGCTACTCAGCAATCAATAGATCATTTGTTTAATCATTTGACCATTTAAGCATATTCAATGTTTACTTTTATTTTAAGCACTATGTTAGGTTTGTGGATTACAGAAATCAACAAGAATTATCCCTTTACTTAATGATCTTACAGTCTATTCTATAAAGTAGTTCCCAGTGGCACCAAAGTTCAGTGAACCATAGTGATGTCTGGCTTTGAGTGAATGTAGTTGAAGACAAAATAGCAGATTGTTTAAAATTATGGGTTTTAAAGTCAGAACACTGGATTTGAATCCCAGTCGCATGATCAACTAACTTTAGTTGAACATTGAGGGAGATTAATTCATATCTTTACACTTACTTTTTTCTATTAATAAAATATGGGTGTAACATTAATATTTCTTCAGCATCTTTGAAGGATTTATATATTTTTAAAGTTTATTTATTTATTTGAGAGAGAAATAGCACAAGTGGGGAAGAGGCAGAGAGAGAAGGAGAGAGAATCGCAAGCAGTCTCCCCGCTAGAAACACAGAGCCCGAGGTGGGGTTTGAACTCATGAAACCCTGATATCCTGACCTGAGCCAAAACCAAGAGCCCCATGCTCAACTGAGCCACCCAGGTGCCCCTGAAGTATTTAACTACATAATCTAGGTAAAACTCTTAGAATAATACCCGATATATTCTAATAAGTAATGTTTAGTCTAATTATTAATAAATACTATTGTGTTCTGTTTTGGATATATTTTTGTCCAAATATCTATTAATAAAAAAGTAAAGATATCATCTTTCTATTGACGAATGTCCACATTATGATTAATAACTCATTTTAATAATTCTAATAGCATACCTCTGATGCTATAAGGTGCTATTCTGATGACCCAAGTGGTCATCAGATATGCTCAAACTCATAACTCCATGACCCATCTGTTATGGTGTTTATTACTTAATACTAAGTAAATGTGCTCAAGATCAAAGTCAGAACATTACACATCTGCAACTGCTTGTTTACACACACAATTGCAAAATATGTTCGATTGGCAGCATATGTTAGAATGAACACCAATCTGTTATGGTGATAATTTCATTGTTGGCTGTATTGCAGAGGCCTGGTCTATAATGTATTTTATTAAGATGGATGTGCTTTAGTTTGTTCAACCATTCATGGTAAAATATTTGGCTAATGTTTTTATTGCATGCCATCTGTGTGGGCAGTAAGGTTGTCCAATAACACATGAAATGTCACTGTTTTGAATAGGCATCTAACTGAGGTTTAATCAAATGGATATTTTACATTAATTAAATGCCAGCTGATTAATTAAAACATATTTTTATATTTAATAACTATGTAAAAATGGGACATGATTAGCTCAAAATTCCATGCATTATGCACAGAATGTAGACTTTCTTATGAATACATGCATGCAGAACAGTGTAATAGAATCTAGATGCATTTAAATAGCATTAAAATAAATGTCACCCTGCTATTTAAGAAATAGCAAGCGGTATGTGTTTGGAAATGATTCTTTCTAATATCTGGATCTCTTTGACCCCTCTTTGTACTGTCATAAAGCAACACATTTTTTTCTCCAGAGCCAAGAAGAAGTTTAAATGTACCTACTCCTACTGTGACAAATAATCAGTTCCATATACGCAAGTGAGAAGCTTTGCTAACTACCAAAATGATTGTAAGAATCACAGGAGAACAAAATCAGGCAGATGTTTTGAAAACAAAACAACTTGCTGAAATTTAGCTTCTCTCCAAAAATATCAAAGAAATGAATCAGCTTCTCTCTCCATTTTCTTTCCTTATCATTTTCTATATTATCTCCTGGAAAAGCCATTTTTTTTTCTGTCTGGCTACATTTCATCACAGGTACCTATCTCAGGTTTATCCAAAGTTCATTCCGTATGTCTATTCTCCCATTTCTCTGAAATATGTTTCCTTACTTGATTGTCTGAGAAAATTATATTCAGAAGAGAGGACAGCTCTTACATGCCATTATCTCATCATTTATATCAGCAAAATTCATTTATCCCCTCTTTGCTTGTGTTTTCCCTTGAGATTAAAGAGAAATCAAGGTATAGGATCAAGAATTGGATGAGCCTTAGATAGAATCAGACCCAAGTCTGTCCCTTCAATGGAGCCAGATTGCTAGTGTCTCAGACCACTCTTCTCTTCCAGGCAACACAAGGGAAAGGGAATTTGGAGCTTCTATTCACATTAGTATCTGTAGGCCCTGGTCAATTCTGAAACCATGAATAAAGGGAAAGAATATATATGTGCACATCTGCCCCATTTAATGTCTAACTGTGTGACTCTTGAGAACCAGGGATATTTATTTCTTTTCTATCTTGAGTGACTAACACATTAAATTATTATTAAACACACTATTGCTTAAATAGTCAGTATTATGCCAAACCTTAAGATTGATTTCCCTTTCCACAATACAGCGATATCTTGCTTCATTGCATTTCACAGATACTGCACTTTTTTACAAATTGAAGGTTTCTGGCAACCCTGCATCAAACAAGACTATCGGCATCATTTTTCAGTGGAATCTGCTCACTTTTGTATCTCTAAGTTACATTTTGGTAATTCTCAGAAAACTTCACACTTTTCTGTTATTATTACATTTGTTAGGGTGATCTGTTATCAGTGATCTTTGATGTTATTGTAATTGTTTTGGAGTGCCACAAATTGCAACCATATAAGTTGGCATATTAATTGTTAAATGTGTGTGTCCTGACTGCTCCACTTCCTAGCCCTTTCCCCCATCTTTCTCTTTTTTCTCAGGCCTCCCTATTCCATGAGATGCAATATTGAAATTAGACCAACTAATAACCCATCATTGCCTCTAAGTGCTCAAGTGATAGGAAAAGTCACATCTCTCACTTTCAGTCAAAAGCTAGAAATGATTAAGTTTATTGAGGAAGCCATGCCAAAAGCCAAGATAGGCCAAAATCTAGGCCTCTCGTGGCAAACAGATATCCAAGTTGTGAATGCAAAGGAAACGTTCTTGAAGGAAATTAAAAATGCTGCAAGAGTGAATATGCAAATGATGAGAAAGGGAAGCAGACTTGTTGCTGATACAGAGGAAGTTTTTGGTGGTCTAGAGAGAAGATCAAACCAGCCACAACATTATCTTAAACAAAAGCCTAATCCAGAACAAAGCCCTAACTCTCTTGAATTCTATGGAGGCTGAGACATGTGGGGAGCCTACAGAAAAAAATACTGAAGTTAGGAGAGGTCAGTCCACAAGGGTTTAGGAAGGAAGCCATCTCTATAACATAAATGTGAAAGGGGAAGCAGCAAGCGGTGCTGTAGAAGCTGCAGCAATTTTTCCAGGAGATCTAGCTCAGATTGTTAACAAAGGTAGCCAGTCTAAATGAGAGATTTTCAATGTAGACCAACAGACTTTTATTTAAAAAAAATTAAAAAAGAAAAAAAGATGCCATCCAGGACCTTCACAGCTAGAGAAGAGAAGTCAATGTCTGACTTCAAACTGCGAAGAGCAGGCCAACTCTCTTGTTAGGGTCCAATGCAGTTGATGACTTGAAGTTGAAACCAATATTCAGTGACCATTCGGAAAATCCTAGGACTCTGAAGAATTGTGCTAACTCTACTTTCGCTGTACTCTATAAATGGAACAACAAAGCCTGGATGACAGCACATCTGTTTAGAACATGGTTTACTAAATATTTGAAGCCCACTGCTGAGATCTACTGTTCAGGAAAAAAAGACTCCATTGAAACGTGACTGCTCATTGGCAATGCACCATGTCAATCAAGAGCTCTGATGGAGATGAACAATGGGAACTATGTTGTTTTCATGCCTGCTAATACACTATCTACTCTGCAGCCCACGGATCAAGAGTAATTTTGACTTTCAAGTTTTATTATTTAATAAATACATTTTTGTAAGACTATGGTTGCCATAGAAGCTGATCTGGGCAAAGTAAATTGAAAACCTTCTGGAATGAGTTACCATCCTCATTGAGAACATTTGTGATTCAGGAGAAAAGGTAAAAATATCAACAATAACAAGAGCTTAGAAGTTTTTCCAACTCTTGGGGCACCTAAGTGGCTCAGTTGATTAAACGCCTGACTCTTGATCTTGGCTCAGGTCATGATCTCACAGTCCGTGAGTTCAATCCCATGTTGGGCTCTGTGCTGGCAGTGCAGCGCCTCTTTGGAATTCTTTCTCCCTCTCTGCCCCTACCCCACTCATACTCCCTCTCTCTCTCTCTCTCAAAATAAATAAATAAAAACCTAAAAAAAAGAAGTTTTCCAACCCTCATGATTGACTTTGAGGGGTTCAAAGCTTCAGTAGAGGACATAACTGCAGACGTGATGGAAACAGCAAGAGAATTAGAAATGGAGTCTGAAGGCATCAACTGAATTGCTGTAAATGCCTGATGAAAGTTGAAGAGATGAGAAGTTGCTCCTTAGGGATGAGCAAATAAAGCAGTTTCTTTGCTTGATGGAATCTACTCCTGGTGAAGATGTTTGTGAAGATTGTGGAATCTGACAATAAAGGATTAAGAATATGACATAGACTTAGTTGATAAAGCAGCAGCAGAATTTGAAAGGACTGACTTCAATTTTGGAAGAAGTTCTACTGTGGGTAAAATGCTATCAAACAGTATGGCATGCTACACAGAAATTGTGAGAGAAAGAGTCAACAGATGAGGCTGTCTTATTTTATGAAATTGCCACAGCCACCCCACCCTTTAGCAACCACACCCTGTTCAGTCAGCCATCAAGGTGAGACCTTCCACAGTCCAAAAAAAAAAAAAAAGACTCCAAGAAAGTTCAGATGATTAGGATTTTTAACAATATTTTTAAGATATGCATTTTTTTTTACAAATAATGCTATTGCACACTTAATAGATTACAGTAGAGTGTGAACATAACTTTTATACGTATTGGGAAACCAAAAAATTCATTTGATATACTTTATTGAAATATTCACTTTATTGCAGAAGTCTGGAACCAAATCTGCAGTATCTCAGAGGTGTACTTACATTTGTGATGAGGTGATAAACTTAGTTATTAGACAGATGTATCTGTCTGACCAAATAAATACATGAGTTAATGGTATCCTATTTTCCATCAATGACCGATTTCACCTAGGAAATTTATAAGGTTTAATAATTTTCAAGCATCCTCAACTTTGTGTAAAAACTGGCTAACTCATGAAATAACTTCACTGGTTTTCATTTATATTTTAGCCTTCAGTAGCACTTTGGATAATGTCAGTATTGTTTGCTACCTGCTGTAGTCTTATTTAGCTAATAACTACTTATTTCATTGTGAGCTTTTAGTTCTAGTATTCTGCACTGTGTTCATTAATTTGAAAATGATTTTTATGACTTTAAATGGAAAATCTAACCTCCAAATATAAATTATTTTATATGTGTGATTTTACTACTTGTAGTCTATTTTCCTATTAATGTTTAAAATATAGATAAGAAAACATAGTTTGCAGTGAAGCATCACTACTGACACTTTGACATCCAGACATTAACTCTTTTCATTCCTGTTTCTAAGGAGTACACATGATAAAAAATCAAAAACTTAAAAAAAAATCTCCTCCTAGTATCTAAATAGAAGTGTTTCATTATTTTTGGCAAAAGAACATGTCAAAAAGATGTTTTGAAATCCTAGATAATTAAATTTACAATAGAATTTTAGTTTCAGGTACACAACATATACAACAGCTCTATACATTATGTTATTCTCACCACAAATATTGTGTGATATACTTAATGTACTCAAATAAGAAAATTAAGAATTAAAAATAAGGGGTACCTGGGTGGCTCAGTCAGTCAAGCGTCCTACTTCAGCTCAGGTCATGATCTCAAGGCTCAAGGGTTCAAGCCCCGCCTCAGGCTCTGTGCTGACAGCTCAGAGCCTGGAGCCTGCTTCAGATTCTGTGTCCCCCTCTCTCTCTGCCCCTCCCCTGCTCTCTCTCTCTTGCTCTCTCTCAAAATAAATAAAAACATTAAATACATTAATTTTTTTAAATAAAAGAATTAAAAATAATCAAAGAAATATCACCAAAACCAAACCAAAAAATGCTTTATTTTTTTTTAAAAGGTATGTCTAGGAAAGGGTACATGATCTCCAAGAAAAGCCTGTGCTAATGGTAAAGGCCAGGAGTTCATTCAGAAGACCTCTGTCCTTGATCTTAATGTCACCTGTTTTATTAACTAGGTATATGACCTTGAATAAAGCTACTCAGTCTTTTTTTTTTTTGTTTTTTGAGAGAGAGAGAGAGAGAGAGAGAGAGAGAGACTACTCACACATGTGAGTGAGGGAGGGGCAGAGAGAGAGGGAGAGAAAGAGCCTTAAGCAGACTCCATGCCCAGCATGGAGCCCCATGCGGGACTCAATCCCATGGCCCTGAGATCATGACCTGAGCCAAAATCAAGAGTCAGAAGCTTAACCAACTGAGCCACTCAGACATCCCAAACCTACTCTTTAAAAATAAATAAAATAAAATACAATTTTAGTAAGGTTTATTTTTGCTTATAGAATTCAAGTTGTTTTTCAAAATGTAGAAAGATCTGTGATCCACTGTTTTTTATATCTTCTACTGGCTTGGGCACTAGAAAATCAAATTTCAACAACTGTGTTTGCAGATTGTCTTCTAGATGTCAGTCACATTGGCAGGCTTTTTGTACTCTAACACTGCAGTCTTTGCTCCAACAGGTAATTCATTTTGGCTAACAATTTCACAATTTCACCCTTCAGTTCTTTTAAAACTCTTAGGGAAATTCCATCTGATTCTGGGGATTTATATACATCCAGTTTCCAGACTTTTTTGTGATTGTATTACTTTTTAACTGTTTTTCCTGTTATATTTTCTTTAATATCTATTTATTGGGCAGCAATACTGAAAAACAGACGATAATGGCATCAAAATAATATTCAAAAACAATTTATTACAGCAGCAGGAAACACTCCCAATTTAAAGTATATTACTAGTATGTTTTCAAATTTTTGTATTTTTCAAATGGAAATGGAAAAATACATATATATTTTGGGGGGAAAAAGAAATTTTCCCCCTACATATAGACATGAGCACAGATAAATATACACAAATTCAAATCATTTTTTAGAAAGTGAATAGTATAGATAGCATATTTGAGAGAGATTAGCAAAAGAGACTTGAGTATAACTCTTCAATTTTAAGTAATTTTTTATATATTCTATACTTCTAATCAAAGTGCACATAAAAATTCACTTATGTATTAAATCTAGAAAATTATTTTTAAAATGAAAATTTTTTACTCTATAATTATTTCAAATATGGCAGTTAGGTAAGATTCTAAAGTAATAAGCTTATACTTTATATAAAAAGGTATGAATTAAGTACTTAATGGTATTAACACTTTGATAATGTAATTTTCAAAACATTGACTTAGCATTTGTGTTAGACCATTTTATAAATGTTCTGATTAGATTATTTTCATTTTAATATCATTAAATTTAAGGTATGTGTTTAACTTTGACAACCCACTAATTCTGAGAGTTGTTGAATGTTAGTTCCATTTTACACGAGGAAACTAAAGTTCATACATGATAATCATCGTACAGCCACAAAGATCCAGAGTGTAGATATGAACCCAGATGTGTCTGATTCCATACTCTCTCCATCATGATGCACTGCTTCCCTCAATTAACGTCACACTTCCTTAACAGCCATTCACTCCATTAGAGTCCCCTCACATCCAGGTATACATGGAACATATGGATCAAGGGGCACCAAGAAAATTAAGAATTAGTTAAGATGGAACTTTTTTTTTCCATAAGTAGAGTTGGAAAAATCAAATTGCTTTTATATTGGGTGGGTGTGAATATGGTTTAGGGTGAACAGTGTAAGTACATCTGGAAGAAACACTGCAAGACCTCTATTACAGTGTGATTCTTTAGAAAGGGAAACAAATTGGTAACTAGGAAACACATCCAATCTTGTCATCCTTTTCACTTTTCAATATATTTCAAAATTTTTATTTCATGCATCATTTTCAATCCTGTGTTTCTGGTTCTCAGATTCCCTCCTCAGATTAGAGCCAAGCAAAAATGAAAGATTGACGGCTTGTGTCTAGAAAATTTATTTTAGTTATAGGATCCCCTTGAAATGTTAAACAAGAGGCTGTCATACAGAACCTGGTTAGATTATTCAACTCATCAGCTGTGAAATTAGTGTATTTAGTTTCCACCACTCAATTCTCCTAAGAGGCTCTCTCCTTCATTCATGGAGATTTCTATAAAGCAATGCATTACAAGTCCTTACAGATATAAATTGATTGGCTCTATTGGATCTGTGTAATAAATATCGGAACATTTCAGAAAAAAATATAAGGCATCAAACTGGAGTACTGGTTTGTTAGTAATTAAGGAAAATGTTCTGTTTTTGAGTCATTGCTTTTCCTCCTCTTGTATTTTCCATCTCCGTGAATCACAAAATCATTCAGCCCACAAAAAGAAAAATTATATTTATCTGATCTCGTTTTGCCCGTGCCTTGTCTTCCCACATTTAACCAGCAAATCCAGTCGTTTAAATCTCAATATTCCTCAAATCTCTACCATTTCCCATGTTGTTTCCACTACTACTGACTTAATCTATTTCTTGCTTGGCTTTATGCCATGGTGCACTGAGTATTTTGTCTTCCCTTAGAATCTAAACTATCTTTGACAGTCTGGCCAGCTAACCTTTAAATAATGTTACTGATAACATCAAATTTAAAATATGTTCATTGTTATACTCAAAAAAACCAATATGTGTGTTTGTGTGTGTGTTTGTGTGTGCCTTTAGTACTTCTTAAGAGTTTTTGGATAAATTACAAAGTTCTAAGCATTTCTTGTAAAGTATGACATGATCTGGTGCCATTATCTGGTGCATAGCCCCATAACTCAGAACTCTTTACTTTACCTTCCACTTCCCTTCAACCTCTACCCCACTTCCCTTTAGACATATAAAACTTGCTGTTTCATGTATCTGTGACATGACAAGTCTTCCTGTTAATTAGTGATAGAAGATTATGAAACAAAACACTACCTTTTCAATTTAGAAGCCTCTCTAATGTACAACCCTGTTGCTGATTTTGTCTGTACTTCCCGTGTCATTAATTTTTATTGGGATATCACATTTTATTTTTTATGTAAGATGCCCAGGAAAACAGCGTGTATACTTTTTAAATTTAACTCTTATTCAAGTTTAATACTTAAAGTATAAAATTCATAAGCACGTGGCTTAAATTATCACAAAATGTATATCACTGTGTTACTACCATATCAAGATATAGAAAATTATCAGCATATCAGTAGCTCCTTTCAAATCACTTCCTGTATTACCCCTAACCTGTTTCCAAAGGAAAACACTCTGCTAAGTTGTAACACTACAGATTAGTTGTGACCTGATTTTGAACTATATTTAAATGGAATAATAATATATTTTCTTTACAAAAGAAAACACAAAACCTTCATATAATTTGCATTATGATGGTGAGGCTAATCCATGCTACTGCAAGTAGCTTTATTTACTGATTTTAGCTGATATATAATATCCCATTTTATATACCTAACACAATTTATTTTCATTCTACTATTAAAAGACATTTGAACTGTTTAAAGTTTGAGGCTGCTGTGACTAGTACTACTATGAATAACTTGACTATCTTCGCCATGTTTTTGGAGAACATTGATACATGGATATAAATAGCACATTCATTTCCTTTTATCTTTTATTGTTTACTGAGAAGGGCAAAGTCGGTTTTAGTGTTTCTCTCAAACATACGCATACATATATATAGTACTAAACAGTTATGCAACCAAGAATAAATAATCCCAGATAATCCCAGATAGAAACACAAATATGAAGGATGAAATAAAAAAGAGTAAATATGATAAAGATAATTATTTATGACACACTACAGGTATAATAATTATTTTGAGGTATAAAATGAAGAAAGAGTTACTACATGCTAAAATCACATAAAAAGTGGGAGAACACGAATGAATCTTTTTTGAGAGATATCCCATTATATTTATATATAATATAAACATAATATATATATTTATATATATCACATACTATATAATATAAATATATAAACACATAAATATATATGTGTATGTGTATATATATGTGTGTGTATATATATATATATATATTCATATATATACCTATATATATAAACCCAGTAAACACAAAACAACATTCAGAGGAAAACAGCATGTGTATTTTAAACATATACATAAATATGTAATTACATATATATATGAAATTTTCTCTAAGTTGTTAACACAGTTGTGTTAACCTTGTGATAATTAAACTATATGTTTCTGATTTTTATACTGTTCTGTATTTATAGCAAATTTGAATATATATAAATAAACAAACAAACAGTTCCACAACTATTACAACATATATTACTGATTTCTTAAAGTATAGTGAAAATTTTACTTTACCAATCCCAGTCAATATAAAGACTTTAAAATGTTTTAATTCATTCATATTCTCCCAATTTTTATGCAATTTTACCATGTAGAAATCTTCTATTTTTACAAAAAAATACATTACCATACCCTCAACATGTCATAAATAATTATTCTTTATTTATCACATTTACCCTTTTCATTCCTTTCTTAATATTCTTGTGTCCATCTGGGATTATTTTCCTTTTGATGACAGAAGAGTTTAGTATTTTCCTATTACTTATATGTTGCTGATTATCTCATTTTTATATCAAAATTTCCTAGTTTAAGACTAATTTTTATAGCAGAATTTTGCTGGAAATAGAATTCTAGATCTGTGGTTATTTTGTTTCACACCTTTGAAGACAGCCATATCATTCTTTCAGTCTTTTATTGTCCGTTGAAAAGGCTGAGTCAGTTTTAGAGTTTCTCTGAACTTGTTTTTTCCTCTGTCTGCCTTTAAGGTTTTTATTGCTTTTGCTTTTCACAAGTTATATTTTCATTTGCTTGATGAAGTTTTGTTTTTTATTTTAATTTATTCTGGAGCTATGGCTTAATATAATTTAGAAAAATTTTTATCAATTATCTCTTCAGATATTACTTCCATCAAATTGTCTCTCTTCGCATTTCCACCATATATGTACAGATATATGCTAGGGACTTTCTTATACTCTATCTGTACTTTTCACTCTTTTTTCTCTCAGTATTATAGTTGGGATTTTCTTCTGTTTCATGTCCTAGCTAACTTCTTTTTCTTTAGATTTTTCTACCCTGTTACAAAATAAAGTTTCAATTCTTAATTTCATTCATGGTCATGGTATGGTTCAAGTCCTAGAATTGCCACTGGATACTTTTTTATATTTTCCAACTGCAATTGTCCCTGTTGTTATCTAAGTTCTTGAACTTATTACTCTCGTGTGTAAATTGTTGTTTGATAAATTCAAACCTATATATCCTGCATGTCTCTTTTATTATCTATTTTTACTATGGCTTATGTCATGACATCTTATCTCGTGGCAGTTCTGCAAATTTTGACTGATTGCCACGCATTTTGAATGAAAAGTTATAGAGACAATTTGTGCCTCTGTTTGGTATTACATTCCTCCAAAGAAGATTTACTTTTGTTCACAAAACAAAAACACAAACAAAAATAAGCAAGCAAAACTTAATTTACTCAAAGAATGGGAAATTATCTCTGTTCCAGTCCTTTTTAGAAGATTGTTTATTTTCTCTTCATCTTATTTCTAGGATGTAGGACTACACCTTTGTTGGAGGTCCCTAATAAAACCCTGGGGTATTATCACACAGATCCTCTCTTTCGTAGATCCCAAGAATTCCATATTATTGCCTCCTGATCCTGTAAAATTGCCAGCAGATCTATTTTGTTTTAGCCCCCAATTCTTCTCATCCTCTCTTTGCAATTTTTAAACCAACAAATATCTCAAAGAGGGGAAAGCTCTATATTTAGCTCATATCTCTTGAGAGAAGCATTTACTTCCCTTCTCTAAAAGACCATGGCCTTGTAACATCTCATTGCCTTAGAAATTCTCTGATGTCTTAAAACGATTTCTTTGGTTGAGATTTTCATGAAGGCCTTTATAGGAAGGATTTTCTGCACAAAGCTTGCCTGTCACTACTAAAAGAAGTAGGAAAGGGGCGCCTGGGTGGCGCAGTCGGTTAAGCGTCCGACTTCAGCCAGGTCATGATCTCGCGGCCCGTGTGTTCGAGCCCCGCGTCAGGCTCTGGGCTGATGGCTCAGAGCCTGGAGCCTGTTTCAGATTCTGTGTCTCCCTCTCTCTCTGCCCCTCCCCCGTTCATGCTCTGTCTCTCTCTGTCCCAAAAATAAATAAACGTTGAAAAAAAAAATTAAAAAAAAAAAAGAAGTAGGAAAAAATATTTATGTATAAAACTATAATTTTCAATAGAAGTTATATTAATTTTGATTGTAATGACATTTATTTGTAATAAGTCAAAAAGGTATTTAGTTATTTATTATAAATACACTCATATAAATATAAATCTTCAACATTAGAATCTTTCTTGAATGTCTGTCCTCTTGCTCCTAAGTTGGTATTCGTAACTAGAGAAAAGATAGCTTTCAGTCCCCACAATTATGTTAGTGCAGAGATGATTTCTAAAAAGTAAATATATACTACTTACATAAGACAAGTGCTACTTTAATCCAAGTTCTAGCCATTCTTATTCCTATTTTTAACATCAACTATAGGACAAAAAGAACAACTAAATAATTTTTCTCAGGTCTGGAAGGCAGCCAATATTTCATTTCCTTCCTGATTGTTCCTTGAAATAAACAATGAATACCTGACAAGGGCCATTTTGGGAAATATATTTCTGAGCCTGAGTCAAAAAAGAAAAGCTAAAAAGTCCGTGGTCAAGGGTTACAGATCTGCATAGTAATTGACTAACCGAACACCAGCTTCTCCATTCCATTTCCTTCCTGAAACTCAAGAGCCAGGAAATAGAATCTTTGATGTTAGAGAAGCTATGAAGAGAGGTGTTTGAGACTCTTTGAAGTCTATAGAAATAGAGGTTTTGTTTCTTTTTTGTCAAATATAGCATTCCTTTTTCAACAAATGTCTTACTGGATTTGCAAATGATTGGAATTATTTTTTGTTCATACTGGCATATTGAAAAAAAAATTAGCTCACATGGTCAAGTGGTGAGTAAGGGAGTATAAATCTAATATAAAGTCTGGGGTGTAATTCCCAAAATTTCAGCAAGAATTAGAAGACAGCATCCTTCTTTGTTTATAGAGTGCAGACTCTTCTAGAGGTAGTAATTAAATATAACAGATCATAATGGGTCAGCAGTTCCAGAGTGTGGAAGATAGTCTCCTTATAGCACATGGGAGAGTTCGGTGCTCTTCACAAACTCTGTTTAGTGTGATAGAAAGTGACAGGTGCAAGACTATAGTATACAGTGATAGAATTAGTAGGAGTAATGTAATGGAAATAGTAGCCTCAGCTGCAGCTGCAGCAACTCCTGATGCTATTTATTGGATGACTGCTATGTATATATATGTATAAATATACAAACACACACACAAATATATGTGTATCTCAAACATTTTTCTCTAAGCATATATAGCTGACACTATAAAGATGAGGAAACTGTCAGAGGTTAACTAGTTTCCCTAGGCCAATAGCCACCGATTAAACAGCTAAATATCAAAAGTGCCAAGATTTAAACCCATATTTTACTGCCCCAAAGTCACTACTACTTCTATATTTAATATTTTACCTAGCATTTTACTTCTTACAATATTCACAAAAAATTGCTCTTTCCTACATATTTTTCTCATTCTAGCTTTTCCTGAATTATTAATTCCTCCAGACTTTTTCTGGAATCAGTTCAACCCTTTTCACTGTTGGCTTTATTTTAGGCATTGTTGAGCTCTGATGGCCAGGGTGATCCTCATGCAAGCAGAAAGCTGCCATTTCTCATTAGCCCCTGCTGTTTATCACAAAACTAGCTTCAAGGTTAAGCCATGTATGCAGTGATCGCTAAGGTTTGTCCTTGCTTTTTGCATTTGATGGAACATCTATGAATATAGACCAAAGCTAGGCATTCACTATTATCTTACCATTCTAAACCAGAGAAGGAGGATAATTTAATGAAATCAATAAACTAATATATTGCAGGTATCTATACCATGATAATCACAATCATAGTTCACCAGTTGCTTCTAATTAGGAAATAAAGGATGCTCCAGCATCTTTACAAAGAAAATCAGATTTGTTAATGCATTTGTAACCCTGGTATATTGAACATGTTACAGTTAAGCAGCCAGTTTAACCAAGTGTGACAAAATATGATAAGCCTCGGGGAATTAATATAATTGCCCCATAGGAAGGATGTTGATAATGAAAAATAGGAAAGAGCAATAAAGCTGGGATTTCCATTTTAAATGCATACAGAGACCAAGTGGCTATCGATCATAAAAAAACCAAAGCCAGGTGGTTTAGGTCCACAACAGAGAGAAGTAGAGACTGTGGTGAACTGAGGAGCTCATGCCCTCCTTAGTGTGACAGTCACAGCTCATGATTAATATTGCTAGTATTGGGGTGCCTGGGTGGCTCAGTCAGTTAAGCATCCGACTTCAGCTCAGGTCATGATTTCAGGGTTCATGAGTTCAAGTGCTGCGTCGGGTTCTGTGCTGATAGCTCAGAGCCTGGACCATGCTTCAGATTCTATGTCTCCCTCTCTCACTGCCCCTCCCCCACTTGCACTCTGTCTCTCAAAAATAAATAAACGTTAAAAATTTTTTTTAAAAATATTGCTAGTATTGTAAAAACTCTAAATTCTGAGGGAAAATCCAGAAATCCATACTTCTGTTAAGTCTTCTAATTTTTGAATGTTGTAAGTAGATTTAATTTCTCTTAGAAAAATGGAAACAAGTCTGGCATTTGTGATCTTTGTACCACTGAAGTGTTTTGAAGGCACCTAAAAAGTATAAATTATCACTAGTTTCCTTTAAAAAATCCACAAATATCTACAGACACATTAGCAAGGCTTGTATATCATACAGAAGCTTGAAGTAAATTATAATGCACAGAGTTACCTCTGATTTTCCTCATTGTAAAAGTTTGGGCAACAGGAGTTATAAACTGAAGTATTAATTATATACATAGTAGACATAATGGAATATATTTTTAATAGAGAAAATATTAGACATTTTTAAAGAGAATTTAAACATCCCACAATTAGAATTAAAATTAATTAAAAGCAACTACAGCAACATGACCAAAAGAAAATCCAGAACAAAGGCAAAGATAAAAGATTCCCAGTATAAGAACCTTAGTCATCTGTATAAAACATGAAACTTCTATATTAATAAACTAGTGTCTTTAAAGTAATATTTTTGCAATACATGAAAATTAATCTGAAATTATATACACCAATCATTCAGAATTCACACATGTAGTGTTTGGTCTATGCATGTAATTATTTTTCTTATCTGTATTTATTATTTTTCCTAGCCTCATTTCTAAGAGTCTTAAACTCTTAAGTTGCTTAGTTTTTTCCATTTTTATTCTGATTGTATATGTTTTAAAAGAGAGAGAAAATGTTCTGAAATGATATTAAGTGCTTCCAAACTCTGAAACCAAACACTTAGAGACAAAAAGCAAACCTTTCAGGAACTTGGGAGTTTTTTATTTTAAATAGAGTGAATTATATAAACTAAACGTTATGTCATATCACAAAAGACATCTCATAAATACTAAGGCAGAACTTAACATTCAGCATAACTGAATTAGAGTCATTCATATAAGGGCACCTGGCTGGCTCAATCGATTAAGCCTCTGACTTCAGCTCAGGTTATTATCTCATGCCTTGTGAGTTCAAGCCCAGTGTCAGGCCTCTGAGCTGACAGCCCAGAACCTGGAGTCTGCTTCAGATTCTCTCTCTCTCTCTCTCTCTCTCTCTCTCTCTCTCTTTCTCTGCACCTCCCCTGCTCACTCTCTCTCTCAAAAAATAAATAAACATTAAAAAAATTTAATTCATGTATTTATAAAACAATTTATCAGAGCTTTCTCTCAGGGTACCAGAGATCACAGTAATCACAGAGAGTAATCACAGAGATCACAGAGATCACATTCATAGCATGCTCAAAATCCACGGCCTTTTTATATTGGACGGATTTCAAAGCAAAGAGCTACCCAAAAGTACATTGGATGGTAGATGATGTCAAAACACTGTAACCACTCAAGTAAACTATCTATGCTGAGTTTATCATGAATCTACAGAAAAGATCTTGAAATAACTAGCAGATTTTTTATGCAACCTAGGGACATATTTCTTCCTTCCTTCCTTCCTTCCTTCCTGTTTGCTTGCATTTGAGGTTTATTGCAGAGTCCTAGACATAGAGCTGCAGGAAATTAGATGTGATGGGGTAAATAGGCCTTTAAAATTTTCCATCCCTGGGGTGCCTGGGGGGCTCAGTTGGTTGAGTGTCCGGCTTCAGCTCAGGTCATGATCTCACGGTTCGTGGGTTCAAGCCCCACGCTGGGGTCTGTGCTGACAGCTCAGAGCCTGGAGCCTGCTTCAGATTCTGTGTCTCCCTCTCTCTCTACCCCTCTCCCACTCATGCTCTCTCTCTCTCTCTCTCTCTCTCTCTCTCTCTCAAAAATGAATAAACGTTTAAAAAAAATTTTTTTAATGAAATTTTCCATCTCTTGGGGCACCTGGGTGGCTTAGTAGGTTCAGCATCTTACTCATGATTTTGGCTCAGGTCATGATCTCATGGTTGGTGAGATGAAGCCCTGTGTAGGGCTCTGCGCTGACAGCACAGGATTCTCTAAAATTCTCTCTCTCCTTCTGTCTCTGCCCCTCCCCTCTTTGTCTCTCAAAATAAACATTAAGATAAAGTAAATTAAATTAAATTAAATTAAATTAAATTGACCATCCTTAAACCTGTAGCTCCTAAATCTCTGCTGACAAGATTTATGTAAATTTTAATAAGAAATATCATTAAGTTCAAAAGTATTTATAGTAAAAAATAAATACAGTAAAATAAAATACTAACAAAAACAAAATCGATGGACAAAAACTAAAAGCTAAAAGTGAAAAGTTAAAAAAAAAATACAGTGGTACCCAAAATAGAAAGAATTCACTTTTTTAAAAAAATTTTTTAACGTTTATTTTTAAGAGAGAGTGCAAGGAGGGAGGTGGGGGGTAGGCAGAGAAATAGGGAGACATAGAATCTGAAGCAGGCTCCAGGCTCTGAGCTGTCAGCACAGAGCCCAACACTGGGCCAAACCCATCAACCATGAGATCATGACTTGAGCTGAAGTTGGATGCTCAACCAACTTAGCCACCCAGGCACCCCAGGAAGAATTAAGTTTTAATACAAAATCATAAGAATTTTTAGAGGAAATGAGAAAAATTAAATGTTAATGTTATAGAAGAAATAGAAGAAAAAGTAAGGAAACTTGACTAAAATATTAAGAATTAAAACTAAAAAAATTAAAACTAGAAATATTGTTAAATGATTTTTGAAATGAATGAAGAATAAGGAAAAGTATAATAGTTTATAAACTTTGGACAAGTGCTAGGAAAAAATATTGCAAACTGAAAATCATGTGACCTTATAAACTAATGAGAAAGAATTTTTTAAGTACCATAAAATAAAGAGTATGAGCTAACATTAATTGTTTGCTCATTTAGTGTCAGATGTATTTTATAGCTCCTGGCTAACAAAATCTAATGATATTAGAACTTTTACCTATATATTTTACATTTACCAGTAGACTCCTAGACTGTTACCTAAGGTCAAAAGTGAATACTCTTAGGTAGAGTTTAATCTCTCTTCCTCTAGAACATGGACTATTTCCACACAAGCATAATAAAGATAATAAAGAAAAATGAGGGAGGGCTTGGCTATAAAGGAAATACTGATAATTCATATCAAGCACTGTATGTACATTAGGATGGCATTGATGATTAGCTATTTAAATGGGCTTAAGTTTATTAAAAAGTTTCATGTAAATCAACTTTCTTTAATTTGTAGTATTTTAAATTTTACTGCATGAACAAAAACATTATCATTGCAGACACTCTTAATGCCCTACTTTCTTCATGAGATTCTTAATTGGCCCTCTG
This sequence comes from Prionailurus viverrinus, assembly GCF_022837055.1. Lineage (NCBI taxonomy): Eukaryota > Metazoa > Chordata > Mammalia > Carnivora > Felidae > Prionailurus > Prionailurus viverrinus. The sequence goes on along the minus strand of NC_062566.1, from coordinate 91,692,093 downwards.
GATTCTTAGTCCATTCTTACTTAACACACCTCATTTCAATTGCAAACTCTTAACGTTTTTAACAATTTTGCTTTATTCATATTTCTTACTCATCTGACAGTGAACTTGAGGCTTATTTCACCCTGTTAGCTGACTCCAAGTTTCATATTTTCTTCACATGTGTGTCTATGTGTGTATGAGGGCCCCTATTCAGATTTATGCATGTGCATAAGGCAGCCATTGAATCCATCTGCGCCCATATTTCTAAAACTGTTTCAAATTAATTGGTGAGGAGAAAGAACTCTTCCTGTTCTGAGGAAGAAAAACCTAGCATCAGAGAGCACTACTCTTACATATGGCTTTACAATAAGGAATATTTAGGAAATATTTATTAGACAAGTTTTAAAGAGAGTTGTTATATTAATTACAGTGGTGGCAATATATTTGAAATATGACATGGCACTTTTCACCATGGATGGATTTGTTTTGGATCCCAAGTGAAGGAGTTTTGCCAATTATCCCATAGTAGAAATATCAGATATATGATTATTTTTTTTTTTAAGTTTTTTTAATGTTTTTATTTATTTTTGAGACAAAGAGAGACAGAGCCTGAGCAGGGGAGGGGCAGAGAGAGAGGGAGACACAGAATTCGAAGCAGGCTCCAGGCTCCGGCTGTCAGCCCAGAGCCCGATGCAGGGCTCGAACCCACAGACTATGAGATCATGACCTGAGCTGAGGTCGGACACTTAACCGACTGAGCCACCCAGGCGCCCCCAGATATATGATTATTTATTAACAGTTCCGTAGATCTGTTTGTATCCAAGTAAACCACAAGAAAATTTTGTGAAAGACCATACCCAACAATCCAGCAATCTTAACATCTCATGGCTCCTAGAAGAAAATAAATCTAGTGAATCAGAGGAGACATCCTCACATGAGAAGAGTAAAACTAATACAGAGTCCAGAGATGAAAAAATGAAAATGTGTAGTTTCTGAATGCCATTGGGTCTCTGTATTGACCTTCTCTGCTTATCATGGAACAACAATATTGGCTTTCACATTAATGGCCACACATGTTCATGAACCATTTATTTTCACTTTTTTAAAACCAAAACTATTGTGTAGATTGTTTTTTTTTTTTTAATTTTTGACATACATTTATTATATCAGTGTTCAAACCCAAAGGTTACATTGCTGGCCTCTTTGATATTGGGATTATTCAATTATATTTTATTTTCTCTTATTTCAGTTTTATAAGAGAAGGAGGCAACGTATTGGGACAATACCCTTTTTACAGGACTACCCCTTTTTACATTCAGCAGAAACTTTTTTCTATTTATTCCTCTAGCCTCTTTGCTGCACACAAATATCTTTTCTTTCCTTCTGAAGCACAAATCTCTTCGCGCTTCTGTTCATTAATTCATTATCCATTGAATAACACTGTGGGGAGCAATGTGTTGCTCCCCATGGTGCTTTTCAATAAATAATGAAAGCAACCAGATAACTGGGCCTCACCAACACCCCAGAGGAGTGAGGAGCTGAGAATTTGTGGAAGCCACGGGATTATTTTTTGAAAGGGATTTTTTTTTTTCATTTGTGCAATGCTGCAGTCTCCGGTTTCCTTATTTCCCCTCCTGGGCTCTATAAGCTTTTAGCTCTAAAGTTTTATTGAGAAGCACAACTGGGGACTTCTCAGGGATCCACACTGATCTTTTCAACTGACTGGCTTATGAAATTGGTGACTGAGGAATGACAGGAAGGCTGTCAGCAGCGATGGTGTCAGCTGAAAACAAAGTGAAAAGACATGCTTGAATCATAAGAGTCATGTTCATGACTAATATAGCCTTAGACTGCTTTTTTTCTAATGTCTTACCCATAGAACTAAAGCAAGATATAGGTGTTTATGTTGACTGGGCTCCATTTGCAATTTGTTCAGCAGGATGTATGATTTGTTGGTGAGTGTTTCCACACTGGTTCACACTCCCTAATCACATCATTCTACAATAATAAAATAAGATTGTAATTTGTACAGGCTTAATCAGAATATATTTTGTATTAAGCTCAGTATATAAAATACATATTTACTGCATATTATATCTCTAAACTTTCATCAGAAATTAAATCAGAATTAATTAAATAAGTAACGTGATGGGAAATCAAAGAGGGAGCTTCTATATTTGCAAATTCCCATCACTATGCACAACATCTTCTCACCTTTTCATGTTTTATTTATCATGTTTTATTCATCAAGAGATAAAAGGAAAAACACAGCACAAAATTTTAACAATAAGGCTAAAGGAGTTGCTAATATGTACCTTTGTTTTGAAATAGGACTGCACTCAAAACTTATTGAGGGAAAAGATAGCTGCCCACTTTTGTTCTAAAAAATATGAAACAAATTAAGGCACACCCATCATTTCATTTTGTGGCTTATCTTAGCATCTTGCAGACCTTAAAATCATGATTTGTTTCCTGAAACTAACAAGTAATCTAATGAGTTAAATAAAAGATAAACTTTTCTTGCCTTGGTTTTTGGTTGAATTAAAATAGCAACCAATACTCCATACTTAGGTTCCCATGAAAGTCCTATTATGTAAGTCCAGGTAAATCCTTCTGGGAACCTTGTCACTACTATCGCTATCACCTCCAACTCCTCACCTCTGTAACTTGCACCTTTAATTTTCCTTGAAAGAGATCTCATCAAGGATAGAGGTTACAATTCAGTATAACTTAGGGAGTTTAGAATACCTTCTGGACATACAACGTCTTAAAATATTGCCCTGACAACTGTGCCCTAATTTCTGACTAAAACCCAGATACTCATGCTGGGAAAGATTTGATACATCCTAGTTTCAGAGGTCATTTTCCTAAGGTGATGTAGATGAGGAAAATATGGGAGAAAGGAAGAGAAAGGAGTGACTATTGTGTGTAACTCAGTTTTAAGGTCATCTGAGATTATGCAATGGTAAAGACATGGGCTTTTAAGAATGAGGACTTCAGTTGAAATTCAGTTTTTCTGTGTCCCTTGGGTAAATTACTTAAATTCCAAGTTTAAATTCCCACAACTTAAATGAAGCTAACTGCATCATCTTGCATGATTACTGGTGGTATTAGAAATAATCCATATCAAGTACCTAGCACGGATCTTGACATCTAGTAAATGTTCAATAAATTGTAGCTAAATTATTGTAATTCTTCATATCCCTTTAGAATTCACCTGTTAATTCACCTAATTTCAGCTACCAATCTGAAACATACGGAAGCTTTTCTTTTTAAATATGAGCTTGAAAATTTTGTATTATGTATGTAATTTTAGAAATTACTGAAACCGTGATTTCTTTATTCTTAAAACACCTGCTCCATTACTGATATTTTGTCAAATACCACCTCACAAGAACAGAAGTAAGATACTCCTGCCTTTTCTTCAAGCATTTATTACATTTGTCCTTTTCAACATTTAGCCATAAAAGTGATTTATGTGAGTTGAAAGTTAAAAGCGATAGCTTAATTTCTCAAAATTAAACAATCACTCAAATCTATGCAAATTGAAATGTCCAAATGTGATGGGAGATGTAAAATGCTAACTGCAAGTAATATTAAAAAGGCTATTATTTTAATAAATTAAAGACTGATGCTATCACGTTGCTAACAAAAAGCATCTAAGAACAGATTCCTCCACACTTCATTTATCTAATGCTAGATAAGGTGTGGCAGTGAACAGCCCACCTTCAGGTCTCCCTACATTGCTGCAAATGACAGTCACCAATATATTAAAGAGATCCTGTAAGAAATAACAAACATTGGGGCGCCTGGGTGGCGCAGTCGGTTAAGCGTCCGACTTCAGCCAGGTCATGATCTCGCGGTCCGGGAGTTCGAGCCCTGCGTCGGGCTCTGGGCTGATGGCTCAGAGCCTGGAGCCTGTTTCTGATTCTGTGTCTCCCTCTCTCTCTGCCCCTCCCCCGTTCATGCTCTGTCTCTCTCTGTCCCAAAAATAAATAAACGTTGAAAAAAAAATTAAAAAAAAAAGAAATAACAAACATTGCCATCATCTGTACATTATTTTTGAAACAGGATTTTAAATATACTTCCTCCAGTTCTCATCTGTTCATGTGTATAACATATTTTACACCATAGCATCATAACTACATTGTGCTAAAGACAGTTTTATCCATTTCAGTAGCTTATCCTGACACTCCTTTTAGGAAAAAAAAAACCAGCCATTTTGATGGCTAATGTTAAAAAAAAAACCCACATATTGAATATGAACATATGAGCAGCTCAGAGCAACCTCTTTGTCATATTTGTCAGGAACTGAGAGCTGCAGTCAGAGAGCTCTTGGAGCTCAGGGCAGATGGAAATATGCAGTTTCTCAGTAAGAGAAGTCATTAATATTCAAACCTGTAATGGGTATCAGGAAACAATTCAATCCAAAATTTGAGCCATTTGTACCAGAATTAGTTTTGCTTTAGCCTTGTCATCAAAGAAATGTAGAATATTTTTCTTCATAGAATCCTGAAGAAATTCATGGGGAGAGAATACTTGAAAAATAAGTTTGAATTATATATATTTGTTTTTCCTTTTTCAAGGAAATTTTGTAGCAATTAATGATCAGACTTTTTAGAGTTGTCAATAGCCTGAGAGATAGGCACTGCGGAATGTTAGGAGACACTTTCTATTTGAGCAGAGCTGTCACATTCTGCTTTTACAGACACTTTTCTTACAACCAGAATGTTCTAGTTTCTTGACTAACTTGAATACAATTTTCCATAGCTTGGTCTAATGCAGAAGTCAACCATGCTGGAAAATGATTTATATGACAACATACAAATACACATACAAATCTGTAGTGACTTAGGGCAATTTTTTCGGTGTGGTTTTTCTTAATTCCTATCGTCTACCTCAGTGAATGCAGAGTCAAGTAGAATCTAGGAATTTTCCATTCTACGGTAAGTAATGCTTAAGACCAAAGTTTTCAAAGCTTTTCAGTGTGCATGTAGAAGAAAAACCACTGAAGTTCTTATGATATCACCAATGTGATGATAAAAGCAAACGTTAGAATTCTTAATTTGTTTTAAAAAGTAACTTTTTTAAATGGTCAAAATGATTGCAACAAAAATTAAAATAAAACTTGTGTAGGGGAAGGGCCATACAAAAAAATTCTAAATAGACAGAGGTCTTAATTTTCACAACCATCATTCTGAATTTGAACATATTTGGAAGAATGATTGCCTGAAAGACACAGGCATATGAAAGTTTTTCCAACCTACTGACAGAATACGGTAGCCGTCCCATTCATTCTCATAAAAAAACAACGCTTAGTCACAAGAAGACATGCGTCCAAGGGGCCAAAGTTATAATTTAGTACATTGCACAATGGGGTATATTTTTTAAACATGTTTTGTATATTCAAGTTTTTAAACAGTTAAGATCTGGGGCGCCTGGGTGGCGCAGTCGGTTAAGCGTCCGACTTCAGCCAGGTCACGATCTCGCGGTCCATGAGTTCGAGCCCCGCGTCAGGCTCTGGGCTGATGGCTCAGAGCCTGGAGCCTGTTTCCGATTCTGTGTCTCCCTCTCTCTCTGCCCCTCCCCCGTTCATGCTCTGTCTCTCTCTGTCCCAAAAATAAATAAACGTTGAAAAAAAAAATTAAAACAAACAAACAAACAAAAAAAAACAGTTAAGATCTAGTAATGAATTTCTGCTCATATTTAAGTTAACTGAAACTGCATTCCAAGTTTATATAACTATAACATAAAATGCTATATGTTATTCGAGGAAGTAATTTGGTGAGAGGGAAAAGGAAGGAAAGAAGAAAAAAGAAAAATGAACATTATCTCCTCACTAAGGACATATATGAATTAGAAAGCAAAAAGGGTATCAGGGAAAGAAAATGTTAGCTTTAGGCTTTACAAGATGATTAAAGGGAAAAAAAAAGAGACCTTGAATTTTGAAAAGCTGCTCAACAAGATCTTGCCTTTATCCCTCTACTGTATGTTAAAAAAAATACATAGGTACAAGAAAATAAACTTATTTTATAACATTCTTAAAAATAGATGCCTCCTCTATTATGAGCATCCTCCTCTAACCTGATTATCAATAATTAATATTAAAATCATGTATTTTAATATGAGTATCCTCCCCTAAACTGATTGTCAATAATTAATATTAAAATCATGTATTTCTTCCTATTTCCCCATAATTATCTACTGTTTCCATGAAATAAAACTAAAGATGCACACAAACCAGCTGTGCTCTCTTTGTTAATAGCCCATATATTATACAACTTGGAATTGATCCTGACAGGTTATTTATTGTTGGCTTTATTCCAAGGATGGAAAAGAGTATAACAGTGTGAAAAAATAATATACGGAGAAAAGAATAATAAAACAAAGGAAAAAAGAGAAAAATAATTACAACTGTGCAATCTTTTTAAATGTGTATAGAACATGCTTTGCTAAAGTAAGTATAGCACATGTTACCAGACGTCTGTTGGAATTTATAATTTGAATTTCTTCTAAAAATTTAAAATTTGATTATAAGATAAATTATATTTATAGTCTAATTGTTTGGTTTAAATCAAGGGAATATTAATATCTATATTTCAGTAAGTAGAATTATTTCTCATTGATTTAAATAAACAATTTCACTTGTTTCTAGTTGAAATTTTGGGGTTTTCTTTAATCTTTTATTTATTTTGTGGGGAAGGGACAGAGGGAGAGTGGGGGAAAAAAGGATCCAAAGCTGGCTGTGAACTGACAACAGAAAGACCAATGCAGGGCTCTAGAACTCACAAACCCTGAGATCATGACCTAAGCCAAAGTCAGGCGCTTAACTTACTGAGCCACCCAGGTGTCCCATCTAATTGAAATTTTAAAATAAATACCTTGCCTATTTATTTTGACTGCTCACAGTGAATGATGAATTGCATAAATTATTTTTAATAATTCTGACCTTGCTTCTATAATCCATATTTTGTTTCCAACAGTTTAATCAAGTTGATTGTTTTCTAGAGTTTCCTGTAGCCTGATTTTTCAAACCCTCCTTAAACTTGGATTCCCATCTGCCCTATCTGTTAATGTGAAGAAAGATTGATATAATAGGAATCAAGAAGTTTATCAGATTATGCACATTCTTTTATCTTCTGCAGTTATTCTTCCCTAGTTGTACTTTTAGATGAATATAATATGAATTCTTCTGGGTCTTTTTTCTTCAAGAATTAAGTTTCTGAAATTCAACTGTACTTTAGCCTATACTTTACATTGCTTATTAATTTTTTGCGCTTTACTTTGCATTGAATGAATATATTTATTCATTGTATTTTTTTATTTATTTATATATTTATTGTATTAATCCATTTTACTAATGAAATACATGTGTGCTATTATCAAATCTAATTAAAAACAAATATGCAAAGAAAATTCTTCTTCATATATGGCTGAGAAAAGTATATAGAAGATTTGCATTTATGCTTAGGAGAAAAATTGCTAAATGACAGAGTGTGTCTTAAAATTGGTTAAATAATGCCAAACTGTTCCAAGGTGGTTAAAGCAATATGCATTCTTAGTAACTAGAATATGAAGATACTGTGTGTCTGTAACCTTGCCAATATGATCATCACATGTTTATGATTGGTGAGCAGTGGTAACATATTGTCTTTTTAATTAACATTTTCCGTATTATCAAGAGTTGAAAACCTTTTCACGTTTTTGTCAGCCATTTGCATTTCCTCACATGTGAAGTACTTAATCCTAATACTGATTCCTTCTCTTTCTCTCATTGATGTAAGCATTCGTTATCCATTCTAGGGACTAGTTAATTCATGGTCTATTGTGTATGTAACAAATATCTTCTTCACTTGCAATCTTGGCTTTTCTTTCTGTAAAGTATCTTTTGGCATTTCGCACTTTTATTAAATTTTATTATTATTTTAATTTATATTTGGTGTTTTTTACCCCTTCTTTCACAAGTCTCTCTTTACCATAAAATATTGGAGATTATTTTCTATAGTACATGCTAGAAATATGTACAGTTTGGGATTTCACATTCAAGTCTTTGATCTGGCTAGAAGTGACTTGTTTTGCATGAGATAGGGGTCCACTTTCATTTTTTTCTATATAGATATCACTTAGATCTGGTTTTGTTTTTTTATTGTTAAAATGCTATATTGGGTTCACTGCTTTACATTACCGCCTCATCATATTTCAATTGTCTGTGTATGTGTGGACCTATTTATGAGAAATCATATTATATCAGTCTATTTGTTAGCAAACAAAGATATGTTGGTTTCATGACCACATCTCCTTAGTGTCTGCATCTGATAATGTAAGTATTCTTTGTTCTTCTTTATGACTAACTTGGCATTTTTTGTCCATTGCATTTCCATATGAATTTTGGAATCCATTAGTCAATTCCACTGGGATTTTGAATAGTGCTGTAGTAAATCTAGAATTAAATTATGGAGAATTGGAATTTTTGAAGATTAAAAATTCATACATACATATATATATATATATATATATATATATATAGTATCTCTCCATTGATTTTGGTCTTCTTATGTTTCTCAATAATTTATTTTTTCTTACACATTTTCTTTCATTCCTATGTACTTTGTATATCTGATGCTATTAAAATGGTATTTCAAAAACTTAAACTAAAAGTTTATAAAATCTAAAATATCTAAAAATGGAGGTCAGATAAAAGGCAGATTTTTAACTAAGACCTTCTCTCTTTCGCTCTCTCTGCATTTGAACTGATCTCCATAATAGAAAAGAAATTTTTGTGTTATTCCAATTCTCTGAGTGAATTCTTTGGAATTTCTGGCTTAGTTTGAAAATTGAAGCTACAGTAATACTGTGAGAAACTGATATCATCTAAAGGTAAAAATGGGTATTTTTTATTATAATGGGGTTGATGGGATAATTTTAATAGTTTCGGGAGCTGACAATTTACAGCAATAAATGTAGTCATCTTATATCAGTAACTTACAAACTTTCTCTTATTGTGTATTTCATTGTCTGTATAAATACATAACATAGATTTGATGCAGTTGTTTGGTTAATTCTGAGCATCTAATTGCTTAAAATCAATTTATAATCTCAGTGTGGCATTCTTTTAAACTCAATTATCTTTTATTTAATAAAAATACATTCTTTTATCGAAATAGAAATTTCAGACACACATCTAAAACAAACAAACAAAAAAAGTAAATATGTTAAACAATGGTTTTCAAGACATCGGACAGCAGGCCACAAAGGACAGTAATCACTGAGACAAGGAACAAATGCATTAGCCCTAGGAATGCCCCAGCTTCCTGACCTGAAAAGTTTACAGGTCCTGACACAGAGAAGGGGAAGCAAAGTGGAGCCTTTAAGTTAAGAGGATTGAAGTTAGAGTCTTCATAGACCAAGGTAGCCAGAATTATAAGACAGAGTATTAGAGATGAGAGAACTGATCCGTACATGAATGTGTAGAAATTACTTGAGGCCAAGGCACTGTCCAAAAGGATCAGTGGAAACAATACTCAGAGATCAAATAGGGACAAAATTAGTATCTATTACCCTCAGCCAGTGTAGCAAATCTAAAAATTTACAGTGTTGGGTAGAGTACTTAGAAGGGTGTTACCTCAGTGGTGGTGAATGTTTAACCTTAGACTAAATGCTGTTTTGGTACTGCCTAACAAATTTTAATAACATCACAGCTGTTTACAAATAACTAAACAAAAATATCATAATGTTTCTAAATACTAAATTGTGTCACAGAATAAAGCCCAAGAATGCTTCTGGAATACAAAAGTACCCAGCATACAACAAACAATGCAAGATTCAGAATGTATGGATCAAAGCAGATTACCAGGAATCCAAAAGAGTAGGATAATATATCCCAAAGTGAGGAGAAAGTCTATTGATGACATTGATGAGCACTGACACAAATACTAATTTATAAAACAAGGACATTTTAAAAGTTATTGGAACTGGGGCGCCTGGGTGGCGCAGTCGGTTAAGCGTCCGACTTCAGCCAGGTCACGATCTTGCGGTCCGTGAGTTCGAGCCCCGCGTCGGGCTCTGGGCTGATGGCTCAGAGCCTGGAGCCTGTTTCTGATTCTGTGTCTCCCTCTGTCTCTGCCCTTCCCCCGTTCATGCTCTGTCTCTCTCTGTCCCAAAAATAAATAAACGTTGAAAAAAAAATTAAAAAAAAAAAGTTATTGGAACTAAATTCCATATGTTCAAAAAGTTAGGTAAAGCCATATACAAGACTCAAATCAAAATTTAGAGTTGAAACTACAGTGTCTGTAGTTTAAAGAATATACTGGATGAGATTAATTACAATTAGATCTTAATGAATAAAAGGTTAGTAACTTTAAAAGCACCAAAACAAACTAGCAAAAATTAAATGCCAAGAGAATTTTAAAAATTAGATAAGCATTGGTGAATTGTGGATCAATTTTAAGCATCCTAAATCAATGAAAGGGGGAGAAAAATATTTAGAGAAATTAAGGCAGAAAGGTATCCAAATTTCATGAAAACTATAAACTCAAGAAGCTAAACAAAAACCAATCATGAGACACATGAATCCTAGTGAAATTGCCCAAGCCATTTAGAACAAGAAAATCTGTAAACAACAAGAAACAGGCACGTTATTTACAAAGGAATAAAGATATGGATGACAGCAGATTTCTCATTTGAAAGAATGTAACTCAGAAGACACAGAACCCCATCTTTAAGTATTGCAAAGAAATTCAATTTGGGATTCCATATCCAGAGAAAATATCTTTCAAAAATTTGAGGCAAAATAGACTTTTTCAGACATACAAAAGTTCAAAGAGTTCATCCCCTATAGACCAGCATTACAATAAAAGCTAGTATTTCAGGCAGAATAAAATGAGAATAGATTGAAATATAAGAGCTGCACAATGAAATAAAAGCACAAAAAAGGACAAAGGATAACTATATGAGTAAATGTATAGGATATTCTTATTATGAATTAGGTCTTTTAAAAATATAATTGACTAAAAAATAATAACACCAAATGGAATTTATAACATATGTGTAAATAAAATATGACAACATCAATGCCAAAAATCCCTATGAAATAGGATTGTAAATACACTTTTTACCCTGCATATTTCCTGTAGTTAATAAACATGAGGAAACATTGTTTCCTAAAACAATTTAGTATAAGGATACTCATAATAATAAATTTATAATAAATAAATGCTAATAATAAACCAATATGAACAAATGCTTCATGAAAAATGTATCCTATAAAATGTCTTAAATTGAAACAGAAAATGAAAACTCATTAATGAGGACGATTAAACCATGTTACTTATTCTAAATGTTTGTCAAACAAAAGTATAAATAAGTCAGAAGTTGACAGAAAAAAATGATAAACATTCATAACAATATATCTATTGTGATTTCTTTGTATGATGGGGAAGTTATTCTACGGTAGTTAAATGCACATAAGCATAAGGTCCCAATGAAGATAGTAATGACAGTGTTATAAATGCAGGTGATAAAATATCTTGGTGATATAGTACAAATGTGTATACTGTTAGTTGTTCTTTTAGAACAGCTTGAATTTATCAGTAAGATACTCATGACCATTTATTCAACTAAAGAGGAATTTCTTGGAAAACGATGTTAACGGGCAAAAAAAAAAAAAAATGCTTTTTACATTACTATTGTAGTGCTATTTTGTCCCTAAGGATCCTCCTGTTCCATCATTATCACGAGAGGCCCAACTCCAGTTTGATGACAATGGCAATAATAATGCTTCATCTTCAATATCTTTAAGCAATTGTAATAAATGCATACTGCATTAATATGTACAGGTACAATGTGGTTTGGATCCAGATATATTAAAAATTCTACTGAACATATCTCTTAAGAATAAGAGTTCTAGTATTTGAGGTTTATATTTATCCCATTATTTATCAATTTAGCAAAATATAAAATATGAATGAATATAAGATATACAATAGACTTTAATAATGTTAATAGTCATACATTTTGCTGGGGAAATACTAATGTTTATCCATATAAACAGGTTGTTTATTAATACAATAGAGTGGTGCATAGACATTATTGAGAATATAATAAGTAAATATATACTCATTTCCGCTTGAAAAAAATAAAGCGAATGGTAAAACCCAAAACATATCTGGCCTGAAAGATCTCAAATATGACACACGAGGACTATAATTTCCCTCATATGGGTGAGATGGTCCATCCTCGGCTTTCACATTTTCTTCTGCTCTCTGGAATAATACCTATACAAAAGAGGTTTTGTGTTCTCTAGGATTTTGGAATTCTTTATATGTAAGCATTTTGGAAGGTTCATTTTTTTACTAATGATACAATTTAATTATTGTAGATCTATAAAATTTCTTTGTTCTTCTGGAAATACTTAGGGTAATTTAGAAATGCTAATAAAAATATTTATTCCATCTTTCTTGTTTTAACTTAAATACATAATGCTGTTCATAGTTTTGTCCCTTCGGCCCTTTCCCTGTCCTTCTGTGTTTAATTTCTTAGGGAAAATGCAGTCAAGTCCTTCCAATCAGACATATGTTGTCTCTTCACTGTATCTTCCACATGTCTTCATCTTTCTTGAGGATATTTCATCCCTTTATCTCTGTTTTATTTTAAGTAACTAATTTTCTCTTAATGTCTAGGACTCTGACATTCATCTTAATGTCTATTTTCTCCAGAAATTCTGCCATTTTTCTCATTTACCTTTTACTCTTAATATACTTTCTTTTTTAATTTTTTTATATTTATTTATTTTTGTGAGACAGAGAGAGACAGAGCACAAGTGGGCCGAGAGAGTGAGACACAGAATCTGAAGCAGGCTGCAGGCTCTGAGCTGTCAGCACAGAGCCAAATGCGGGGCTCCAACTCACAAACCATGAGATCATGACCTGAGCCGAAGTCGGACACTTAACCAACTGAGCCGCCCAGGGGCCCCAATATACCTTCTTTAAAGGTGTTTGGTCATGGGGCATTTAGGATTTTACTTACCAGAAATAGTAAGTTTTTAGTCTTGTTGAAATCAGTTTATAGCTCTTCAAAAATGTCCACACACTTCGTACCTACAAATCTTGTTTTTCGGGACCGCTGTTTGCCAATCAGGTCCTTTTACATCTATAAAGTCATCACACAGACTACCCATATCTAATATGTCCATCATTTTTAAATTCTTAGAAGCACATTAGATGTCATAAATTTAATCCTTCTTTCTCAGGAAAAAAATGGCTTTAAAGTACAGAGTTACTTTGAACTTGTGAAATTGAAATTGGATTCCAAAAACATGTTATTTTTTTAATGGTTCACTAAAGTGTCTTTTAGATTTAGGTTCTGTTATCTATAGTCCTAATTATTTTGTTTGCTGTGACAGGTGACTTTTTTTTCAGCATTTTAGTGATTTATTTCTTTTTATACATTATAATCCTCTTTTTAAGCTTATCTTCAGTATGGGATAAATATATATATTATATTATATATTATATATTATATAATTATTTATTTATTTAATATATATAATATATATTATATAATTATATAATATATAATATATGTTATATATTATATATGTGTGTGTGTGTTTTAAGAAATGTACTCTTAGCTGTGAAAATCTCTTTCTTGAAAAGTTCTGCAATAGATTTTTCCAGAATTGCACCAGACTACAAGGTCTTAGACCAGTTGTTATTTAATTTCTCAGTTGAGCGGCATCTGCGTGATTCAGTCTGACTCTTGATTTTAGCTCAGGTCACTATCTCATCGTTGGTGAAATCAAGCCCAGTCTCAACCTCTACACTAATAGCATGGAGCCTGCTTGAGATTCTCTCTCTCTCTCTCTCTCTCTCTCTCCCACACACACACACACACACACACACACACACACTCCTCCCTGGCTGCATGTGTGTTCTCTCTCAAAATAAATAAACATTTAAGAAACTTCTCAAATTCCTATAGCACATGAACAATGTAACTAGGGACTCTACACCTGCAGATGATGGGGGCTTAAGTTTTTTTGTTTGTTTTGTGTTGTTTTTTTGGTTTTTTTACAAGCAATTTTTAGTTTTCTTTCCACCCAAAGTTCAAGGAAGAAGACAGCCTATATTATAATATACCTGAACAAGTGGGTGAGGATTTTCAACTTCTTTTCATAAATTCAATAGACTTTGAAGGTTCTTGGTTTATGTAAATTTCTAATTCTAGCCCTACTTTGAGTAGGTTCAAAGTCCTATCTTATTTTACTGTTCAGCGTTAAAACTCTAGATTCCTGCTCTGGGATCTTATATACTAATCTTCTCCCTACGCCATCCTTAGCCAGCACTGTATTTATTTGTGCATAAAGCATATAAAAAAAACCCTCCCTTTTTGTGCATATAAGGATTTATTTATTTTTTCTTCTTTTGTTCACTTTGTAGCTACAGCCACATTTCCTTCCAAAGGTTAATAGATCAGATTTCTGCATATTGTCTATTGCTTAACTCTGAAACCATGACCCATTATGTTTCTAGATTGTGTAAAATATTATTTCAGCATTTTGTGGTGGCCTAGAATACTGTCTTGCCAAGCAGTCACATTCTTATTCTACCATACCATAAATTTTCAACTTCTGTTCTTAATGGGAAAATGTAAAGATTAAAGGGTGGGATCACAGGAATCTCCTTGAGATAGAATCATTTCTTCTCATTATTCTCTTTGTTCTATTGTATGCACAAATGATTTGGGCTGCTGTCCACTATGTAGCTACCACTGCCTACTCCAGTCCTTACAGATGTTTTTTTAAAGACTGGATACAAAATGGGACACAGGCTTTTTAACTTCATCTTTTCTTTGGTATAACTGAACACAAACGTATGAATCCTTTCATTTTAATAATTTTTGCATTAATTATTCACAGGGAAACAAACAGAAATAGCAATACAATAGATAGGAGAACTTGATAAAAGTTAATATACCCAAATGTTCTTACAATCATGGTCTTAGACTCTATTTTCTTCCAGAATGTCACTTCTATATTTATTTATGTATGTAGCACTAATAGTCTCCCAATCTTTGTGCATTCTGTGACATTCCCTCTTCTAAAGCCCCACACTTAAATTCATTTAAAATAGAAGTTTATCCCTTGTCTTTGTTGTATAATTTCTTACTTTTGGAATTTCAAAACTGAATCTAAAATTGTATCACATATTAGGAATTATTGTCTCTTGACACTGATTCAACAGTTAATAGGAAGACTGAAATATAAACCAGTTCTCAGGGACATTGCCTGTACTAGCGGAGAGACAGAGAGAGACAGAAAGAGAGAGAGGGAAAGAAAGAAAGAAAGAAAGAAAGAAAGAAAGAAAGAAAGAAAGAGAAAGAAAGAAAAAGAAGAAAAAGAAAAAGAAAAAGAAAAAGAAAAAGAAAAAGAAAAAGAAAAAGAAAAAGAAAAAGAAAAAGAAAATCCTGCCAGTAAGGTGGTAGGTAAACCATTTCAAAAGACAAGATCACTTTTTGGAGTAGGTTAAAGCCAATACCAGCATTTTTAGGAGAGATAAGTAAACCTATTATAAAATTCTTCCAAAATTCTGACCCACGATATAGTAATCTGCATAGCTCCCTATGATAACATTTCCTGCCATTTCAAAAACTGTCAACAGTTAGTGATTACCTATCGCAGGCATCAAGGTTTTAGTCAATCATATCCCTAGTCAAGAGGCACTTAAGAAGTCCTGGATGACAGTTGGGTAACTGAATTAGAATATTTCTGATCCTACTTTACCTTCATTATAACAGCTTAATTTATTTTCTTTTTTCTTTCTTTTCATTTCTTTTCTTTCTCTTTTTTCACATCCCTGAGGTATACTGCATTCAGAAAAGCCTTTGTCTGGATTTTACTTTACCTTCCTTTTTCCATCCTCAACATACCCATGTCAAACTGAGAATAATTGATATCATATCTTATTAAAGACCATGGTTTTGTCATGTTTTACTTAGTCTCAAACTTCAGTCTCCATTATTGTTCACTTTTAGCTACAACCACATTTCCTGACATAGGCTGATTGATATATTGGGTTTCTGTGTATTGCTCTTGCTTGATTCTGAAACTACAGTCTCTTTATTTTAATATCTGGAAGCTGTCACCTGTCACTAGATTTCACCATAATTACTTTTAAGTTTATTTATTTATTTTGAGGGGTAGAGGGGGAAGAGAGAGAGAGAATCCCAAGTAGGCTCTGTACTGTCAGTGCGGGGCCTGATGCAGGGCTCGATACCACAAACTGTGAGATCATGACCTGAGTCAAGATCAAGAGTCAGATGCTTAACTGACTGAGCCATCCAGGCACCCCATATCATCATAATTCTTATGTTGATAAAATAAAATATTATATTATTATAAAATAACTAATAACTGAATATATAATAATAACTAAAATGTACTGTGTCCATTATGTGCCATTGGATGCCTTATCTCATTTAACCCTCATATATATTATCCTCACTTTCTATGAGGGAGCCAAATTTCAGATAACAAATAATTTAAACAAGGTCATACAGCTAATAATGTAGAAAATATTACTCAATCCCATTGTTGTGAACTCCAAATCTCAATCATATTAATCACTTTTAAACATTTTCTTGTCTGGATTTTCACCATAAGTGATTTTTATTTTTTTTTTTAACATTTATTCATTTTTGAGAGACAGAGAGAGACAGTTTGAGTAGGGGGGTGGCAGAGAGAGGGAGACACAGAATCCGAAGCAGGCTCCAGGTTCTGAGCTGTCAACACAGAGCCCATCCTGGGGCCTGAACTCACGAACCACGAAATCATGACCTGTGCTGAAGTCATCTGACTTCAACTATATTCAACTATATTCAACTAAATCAGCCACCCAGCCCCCCCCCCCATAAGTGATTTAAAAAAAAAACCCTAGCCATTAATCCTGACTCAATATTTCATGATCTTGGTTCTGACAGGAGGTTGTGTATCAAATGCCTTATTTTTCCATTAGAGTTACCCTTGGCTTTTTTCAATTTTTATGACCAATAGCGGTCAATGAAATAGCAGGACCAGAATCATCATCTTGATTGCTTTAAAATGACTTCTCTTAGCTCAGCTAGCTACTGTTTCTGGGGAATAAATTTAGTGAACCCATGGTATAAGCTTAATTCCATGATTAAAAGTTGTGGATTCTTTGTACCAAAAACAGACACCTGTATTTTCTGTGTGACTTCTTTTAATTTAAAATTTTTATTTTTTTTATTTAAAATTTTTTTCATTTAAATTTTTCCTATGCCATTCTTAATCTGAGGTTCTCACTTGACTCCCAATCCCTGTCATTGGTCGGCATGTACATTGTCCCATTTACCCTTCTCTTTTCCTAATGCATCCAGAACTACCTCCTGCCCTCTCTGTCAAATCAAAGTATCTTTAAGAAGTTTCTTTCATCATTTATGTCAGTGGAGGCTCTACCAATCTTCATACTCCCAGATGGCTAAGAGATACTTTCATATCATTTTAATCATGTGCTTTTCATACCCCAAAGATTTTGACACTCATGAGATTATCTCTCATGCAGAGATTGGGTTAGATAAGAAACTGTTAAAATTACATTATTTCTTTCAACTGTTGTTATAACTGTGGCTGCATCAAGAGTAAAATGATTTGGCTTTCTAGAGTTTATGCATGAAACCAGGTTAGGGAAGAGAAGAGGTACAGTATTTCCCTTTGCAAAATGCTATGATAATAATATGGTCAAAATATGATCAATTCTTTGAGGCATGACTTCACTTCTATTGATTCAGTCATTAAAGCCATGGGTGAATGTGATCCATAGCATTTACCTCTCACTAAAACTCATAAACAGGTTCCAATCTCAGATTTTATGTTCTATGATCTTAAATATGTAAATGGAATGGTTTTTGCTCACAGTTTATGTGATGAAATGACTAACTCAAGTATATAATATTACACAGAAGATCAAAAGTAAAGACACACTTAATTTCCAAATTAACCAAATTACTAAGATAATAGAGAACATCATGCTGCAACACATTTTTTTGTAAGTTTTGGTAATAAGAGGATAGGAGGATCAAAACACATTCAAAATAATGGATAGGATACTATTCCATAGTCTGCAACACTACTAAATAAGGTAATCAACAAAAAATTGGAAGAGAAAATTAATTTTATATACAGGCATCCTTGTTTTATTATACCTTGCTTTAACTGAAGGTTTGCAGCAAACTTGCATCAAACAAATTTATCAGTACCATCTCTCCAATCGCATTTGCTGACTTAGTGTCTCTTTGTCACTTGCAATATTTCAAACTGGTGATTCTTGCAATATTTCAAACTTTTTCATCATCATTATTACGTTTGTTGTGCTGATTAGTGATCATCGTTGTTACTATTGTAATTGTTTTGGTGTGCCACAAATCTCACCCATATGAGATGGTGCACTGAATCCAAAAATGTTATATATGTTCTGACATCTCCACTGACTGGCTATTTCTCCCCTCTCTTTCCCTCTCCTTGAACTTCTCTATGCCTGAGAAATAGCAGTATTGAAATGAGGCCAATTAATAATGCTACAATGGCCCCTAAGTGGTCAAGTGAAAGAGTCACATGTCTCTCATTTTAAATCCAAAGCTAGAAACGATTAAGCTCAGTGAGGAAAGGATGTTCAAAGCCAAGATAGACTGAAATCTAGGCCCCCTGAGCCAAACACTTAGCCAAGTTGTAAATACAAAGTAAAGGTTCCCGAAGGAAATTAAAAACGCTACTCTAGTAAACACATGAATGATAAAAAAGTGAAATAGCCTTGTTACTGATATGGAGAAAGTTATAGAGGTCTGGGCAGATCAAACCAGCCACAACATTCCCTTAAGCCAAAGACTTATCTCCAGAAAGGCCTTGGGAGACCTGAGGAAGCTATAGAAGAAAAGTTCGAAGCTAGCAGAGGTTGGTTTTGGAGGCTTATGGAAGGAAGCCATCACAATAATATAAAACTGCAAGTGAGGCATTAAGTGCTGATGTGGAAGCTACAACAAATTTTTCAGAAGCTCTAGCTAAGAAAATTAATGAAGGTGGCTGCATTAAACAACAGATTTTAAATCTAGACAAACACCTCTCTATTGGAAGAAGATTCCATCTAGGACTTTCAGAGCTGAGAAGAGAAGTAAATACTTGGCTTCACAGCTTCAAAGGACAGGCTGACTCTCTTGCTAGAGGCTAATGCAACTGGTGACTTTAAGTTGAAGCCAATGCTCATTGATCATTCCATAAATCGTTCTAAAATCCTTAAAAACTATGCTAAGTCTACTCTGCCTATGCTCCATCAATGGAATAACAAAGCCTGGATGACAGCACATCTGTTCACAACATGGTTTATTGAATATTTTAAGCCTAATGTTGAGACCTACTGATCTGAAAAAACATTCTTACAAAATATTATTGCTAATTGACAATGCACCCTGTCACTCAAGAGCTCTGTTGCAGATGTACAATGAGATTAATGTTATTTTCAAGTCTATTAACACAATATTCTGCAGCCCATGGGTCAAGGAGTCATTTTGACTTTAAAAAAAATACATTTTGTAAGGCTATAGCTGTCATAGATAGTGATTCTTCTGGAAGATCTGGGCAAAGTAAGGTAAAAAACTTCTGGAAAGGATTCACCAATGCCGTTAAGAACATTTGTATTGAATAGGAAGAGGTCAACATGTCAATATTAAAGGAGTTTGGAAGAACTTGATTTCAGTCCTCCTGGATGACTTTGAGGAGTTCAAGACTTCAGTGAAAGTAGTAACCACAGATGTGGTAGAAACAGCAAGATAAGGAGAATTAGAAGCAGAACCTGAAGATGGAACTAAATTGCTATATTCTCATGGTAAAACTTGAACAGGTGAAGACTTGATTCTTATGAATGAGTGAAGAAAGTGATTTCTTGAAATGGAAACTACTCCTGTTTAAGATGCTGTGAAAATTGTAGAAATGACAACAAAGGATTTAGAATAGATTTAGATTTAGTTAACAAAGCAGTGACTGGGTTTGGCAGGAATGACTGCAATTTTGGAAGAAATTCTACTGAAGGTAAAATGCTATCAAACAGTATTGTGTGATTGCTCAGGTCATGATCTCACAGTCCTGAGATCAAGCCCTATGTCGGGCTGTGCATTGGGTGTGAAGCCTGCTTAAGATTCTCTTTCTCCCTCTCTCTCTGTCCCTCCCCCACTTGCATGCACTTTCTCTCAAAAAAAACCCATAATAATAATTATAAAAATGTGTACACAATTTTTTACCTTAAAATTGGAGAAATATCTTCTCAATGTAAAATCATATCTAGCATTTCCTGTATCAAGTTCCAATAAAATAGTTTTAAAGACACGAAGAAATTAAGAAATTTAAAAATATACTGAGAGTCATAGCTGGAAGAAATCATAAGAGCAAGAACGGTAGAATAGAATGAAAAAGTACAATCTAATAGCTGACATACTCTTGAATCTAAAATGCAATCTGCCAGAAAAAAAATGAAATACATTTTTCTTCCTTTCTCTGTGTGCACCTCGGTTCAGAGAACAAGCTACATAACAACCAAAAAGCTAGAAAGTAAACCTAAGAATGTAAATTTTGTATAAAAATGATTTGTAAGGTGAGTCATCAATATTGCCCTTTCTATAGACATTGTTAGACTGATATTGCTGGAAAACAACTGAACACGAAGTGTAAAGGGGTGCGGGATGACTGATGTAGAGGGCAGCTGGAGAAAAGGAGAATTATTATTACTAGCTTATTATATCTGGCATTTTTAGTTCACATAAATTAAGCACTCAATATAGGACAAAAACAGGAAGAACCTTGGCAACATTCATGCTAACAACTGTCATTTTTGTATGTCCTTCCAGTTTAGTGTCCTAGAATCAAGAATGAAGGTTAAGAAGAAAAAAAAAAAATGAAGGTTAAGGAATAGTCCACTTCAGCTCAGGTAAGCTACACCAGTGAACGCTTGCTAGGTATGAGACATTGGACGGAATGTTGAAATACCACTCTACACTCTAATTCTAGCTGTGATAAGGATTTTTATCTCATTTAAAAATGGAAAATAAGCAAGGCAAATCATGTGTCTATTGGCAAATTCCTGCTCTGGATAAATCTATTTTCAGTAGAGAATAATTAAGCAAAAGGAAAAAAAAAATAAAGATTTCATTACTGAAAACTTACTAAAGGGAATACAAAATGGAATGTTTCCTAATGTCTCAAAGGAAGATATTAACTGAGAAAAAACAATTAGCTAAAAAAAAAAAAAAACAACTTTTGAAACTCTTTGAAATTCTCAACATGGAGACAACATGAGGTTCTTGAAAGATAATCAAAATCATAGCAAAAGGTCAGCTGGGATTTAAATATGCATATATACAGCAGATGAGTATTTCAAATTGAAAAATGTTTTAAGAAAATTAAATCCCAACTGCAAAATTCACTTTTTAGTAAAGTATGTTACTAGCACAGAAGAAAAGTTGAAATTTTTTTTTTCAAAATTCAAAATGAACAAACAGAAAAATGATTCTTTAAAAAGTAGAAGATAGATACAGGGGACATCTAACAGAAAAGAAAAATTAAGCAATTCTGTCTAAAAAAATAAGAAGCCAGAAATAAAAGTGATAGAAAAGCAAAAGTAAAAGCTTCTAAAACATCGGAAATTAGAGACCTGGATCTGTGTATTAAGATGATATTAGATTAGGGGCGCGTGGGTGCCTCAGTTGGTTGAGTGTCTGGCTTAGGCTCAGGTCATGAACTCACAGCTTGTGGGTTCCAGTCCCGTGTTGGGCTCTGTGCTGACAGCTCGGAGCTAGAAGATAGGAGCTAGGATCCAGGATCCAGGGGCTAGGAGCCCAGAGCTCAGAGCCTGGAGCCTGCTTTGGATTCTGTGTCTCCCTCTCTCTCTGCCCCTCCCTCACTCATGCTCTGTCTCTCTCTTTCTGTCAAAAATAAGCATTAATTTTGTTTGTTTGTTTTAAAAGATGGTATTAAAGACTGTTAAGAAATAAAAACTAAAAACTTGTGAATTACAAAGATGGAAA
Source organism: Prionailurus viverrinus (assembly GCF_022837055.1). Lineage (NCBI taxonomy): Eukaryota > Metazoa > Chordata > Mammalia > Carnivora > Felidae > Prionailurus > Prionailurus viverrinus. The sequence continues at coordinate 91,670,034 of NC_062566.1, read as the reverse complement.
AGTCTGCAAGAATCTAACTAGAAAATTCATCTTATTTTTGTGTGTAAAATTACTTTTTATAAGGCCATAGGGGAAGAAATTTGGGGCATAGGAGTTGCTAACCTAAAAACACTACAATTAAGATGTGATCAACCAATAACAACTATTTTATTTGTTTTCAAATAATAAGTGTAATATTTGCTTCCAGGTATGATGGAGTAGTTTGTGGCATACCAATGCTCCTTTTGAGAGCAAATATAATGAGAAAATATACAAATCTTGACAGGCATTGGAGATCTAATGAATCAGCCTGGAATAGAGAGGACAAAATTCCCCACAGAGAATTATGAAAGATGAACTGAGATTCTGTAGCCTTTTTCCTTGGGGTATTTTCTGGCTCTGGCCACAAGGCAACTGTTTGAGAATCTGGATTTTGCCTGGGCAAAACATTTTGCTCACTGTTGGCAAGTAGAGATGGAACAGAGTGTGGTCATTCCTAAGGCTAAAAAGTCTTGAGAGATGACAAAGCAAGGGATGAGAATTTAGTCTAATGAGAAGGAAGGAATGAGCACTGAGCCATCGCTGAGCCTATTTTCCCTTCAATATTTGCTGAAAAGTAGAGATACATGGAGTATGAAGTTAAACAACTAAATAGCATCTGGAAAGCAAAGCAGAAAGTTTAGTAGTCTCATCAGGTTAAGATGAGGATTACAGTCTAGAATCTTCCATGTGAAAAGGCCCTGGTGAAATTAGATGGAATTCCTACCAGTTTTGGCTCATACATGAAGACAAATCAAACAAGATGGTTGTAGGCACTATAATGAGCAGGAGGGGCAGAGTGGTATACAATAGTAAACTGGACATCAACTAACATTTTACTTAAATTGTAAATGCCAAACAACAACAACAACAACAACAACAACAACAACAACCCTTTATAGGGGCATTTGTTTTATTTTGTTTTTCCAAAGTGAGGACTTGAATCACCACAAGAGGGAGTCATAGGAGGATGACTGCATTAGGAAAAGGAAAATTCCTGGACTTTTCAGAAATTACTGGACTTGGGAACTGACATTAAACCTTTGTAACCCAAAATGCCATTTTGGTTTGCCATTCCAAGGAGGAGCTAGTGGATTGAATTTATTAATAAAGTTTTGGCTTAGGTCCATCTCATGTTAGGGTTAGTGAATTTCTAAGTACATCTGTGGTTATATCCTCACTTCTGGAAGGCAGTATACATATTCAAAACTACAAGAATCCCCTTACTGGTTCCATGATCTATGAATTAAGAGCTATTAAGATAAGATTGGCTAGGGGAAACCCACTATAATTGCTTCTCCCTGTAAAAAGTTTATAGGAACAGACCAAAGATCCTGAACAGCCAACACAATATTGAGAACAATATCAGAGAACTGACACTACCTGACTTCAAGACTTACTATAAAGCTACAGGAAGAAGTGGCAGTGAAGAAAGTGTGGTAAAAGTGAAAAAAAATCAATAAATAGATTAATGCAACAAAATAAAGAGCCTGGAAATAGACCACAATAAATAAAGACAACTGGTCATTGACAAAAAAGCAAAGACAATACAATGAGCAAAGATAGTCTCCTCAACAAATGGTGCCAGAACAATTGGATGTCCATATGCAAGAAAAAAAAATTGAACACAGATTTTATATCCTTCATAAAAAGTAACCCAAAATGGATCACAGATTCATGTGTGCAAAACTATGAAAGTCACATAGGAGAAAATCTAAATGACTTTGGGTTTGGCAATGACTTTTTAGATACAACACCAAAGGCATGATCCATGAAAGAAAGAACTGATAAGCTGGATTTCACTGAAATTAAAATTTTCTAAAAAATAAAATAGGGGTGCCTGGGCGGCTCAGTCAGTTATGCATTCGACTTCTGTTCAGGTCATGTTCTCACAGTCCATGAGTTCGAGCCCTGCATCGGGCTCTGTGCTGACGGCTTGAAGCCTGGAGCCTGCTTTGATTCTGTGTCTCCCTTTCTCTCTGCCTCTCCCCTGTTTGTGCGCTCTCTCTCTCTCTCTCTCTCTCTCTCTCTCTCTCTCCCTCTCTCTCGTTTTCAATCTCAAAAATAAATAAACATTAAAAATATTTTTAAAAATGAAAAATAAAATAAAAACTTCCTGCTCTGGAAAGATTCTGTCGAGTGAATGAGAAGACAAGCCCGAGACAGAGAAAAAATACTTGTAAAACATGTACCTGATAAAAATACTTGTAAAAACATGTTGCCAAAATCCACAACACTGACAACCAATGCTGCAAGAGATGAAGAGCAACAGCAAATCTCTTTCATTACTGGTGGGAATCCAAACTGGTTTACCCACTCTGAAAGGCAGGTTAGTGCATTTTTACAAAGTAAACATAGTTTTATCATATGATCTAGCAATCGTACTCCATGGTATTTACCCAAAGGAGTTTAACATGTCCACACAAAAATCGGCATGTGGCATTTACACTAACTTTATTTATAATTACCAAAGCTTGGAAGCAACTAAGATGCCTTCAGTAGGTGGGTGAAAGGATAAATGAACTGTGGTACATCCAGACAATGGAACAGTATTCAATACTAAAAGGAAATGAGCTATCAAGCCATGAAAATACATAGAAGAATTTTAAATGTATATTACTACATGAAAGAAACCGATCTAAAAAAGCTACATACCATATGATTCCAACCATATAACATTCTGGAAATGACAAAACTATGGAGATGGTAAAGTGATCAGTGGTTGCCAGAGGTTGGGAGAGGGGACCTGTGGCAAGAGATGAATAGATGAAGTACAGAGGATTTTAAAGGCAGTGAAAATACTCTGACACTATAATGGTGAATATATGGCATTATACATTTGTCCAAACTCATAGAACATACAATACCAAGAGTGAATCCTAATGTAAACTATGGAGTTCAGATGATAATGATGTGTTAATGTAGGTTTATCAGTTGCCACAAATTATTACTCTGATGGAGGAGGCTAGACATGTGTGGACAGAAAGTATATGAAAAAATTCTGTACCTTCTGCTCAATATTGCTGTGTACCTAAAACTGCTGTAAAAAACAAAGTCTTAAAATTCTTCAAAAAGCTACCACAGGTTGTGGGAAAAAATGTGCTTAGCCACAAAATAGACATCATGAGGTCAGAGCTAGTAGACATCTACATAGTCCCTCCCCCCCCCCCCATTAACGTGATATGTAACTCATGGAGCAGCCTGTGAAGTCATCATGTCTAGATGAAGCCATTACATCTGTCAAAGTTTCCACGTCTGACAACCGTGATCTCTTTAGAGTGGTGGCCTCCACTTAGTTCCTGCTTTCCAGATCATGAGAAACTTCCTTTTATTAGTGACTCTAACTTGGATCCATATAAGGAAGAGTATGCTCATGAATAATTCCAGTCTTTCACGTGGTGGTTATACCAAATAGGCAACAGACAATTCAGCCTAGTGCATGTCGTTGGAATCTCAACATCCATACACAGCCCTTCTAACCATATGAATATAGGAGAAACAAAAAACAAACAACAACGAAAAAAACAGCTTCATGCTTCTGCCTAGCGTGACACAACTACCCCTTATACAATGTGCTAGAATTATGTAAACAAAAAAGAAATCCAAAATAATTTAAATAACACCTGAAATGGAAGCAGTGAAAATAAATTTTCCTACTTTCACTCTAGGTTTCTTACTATATTTGATATTATTTCATGTCTGCTTTAGTCATCAAAATAAACCAATAAAATTTAAATAGCAACTGACCAAATGCCTTGTAAAAATTATTTTACTCTACTTGTTTATTTCTTTATAAATCTTTGTCAGCATGCTCATATGAAAATATTTTTTGGTGTTTTTATTGTTATTTTGTTGTTTGAGTAATATGCCATCTTAAACAAACAGATTGGATATTTTATAGTAGAAAATACAAATAAATATTTTATTGTAGGTGTTTTTCTCTGTCTTGTAGTGTAGGATCCATCACTCACACTGCACTGCCTTCTCTACATAAATGTCTCCAAAGAAGAGCCATGCCTGCTTTTTACCTTGCCCAGTGCCTCATCCATAGTGGATACTCCATAATGGATAGATGATGGGTAGATGGCTAGATGGATGAATCAAGTAATTGATAGACTGATGGATAATTTAAGATTGCTATATATTCTATTTATCATTTTCTTACCTCCTTTTGTTCCTTTAGGGCTTTACAATATCATCTCCTCCTCCTTTCAAATAACTCAAAAGTGGATCAACTTCTCAATTATGAATTTATGTTAATGAATCTGCTTGTTAAAAGTGTAATGTTTATGACAATAAGACCCATAAAATTACAGATAGCATCTTTTGATGTAATATTACTATTACATTTAAGAAGAACCATTTTTAACAGTTTTTTGAAGAACAGAATATGGCTAATCCTGTTTAACTCTCTTCACTATTTTTTTTTTTTTTTGGTTACCTAATCTTTTAGTGTAATGAAAACACATTAAAAAGATAGTCACCACTATCCCATCAATCCTTCTCTCCTTACCTGTGTTCTTGGCTCTGTGTATGCATAACTGCAATTAGAGAATATTTTTGGCAGGTATTGTGACTATTCGCTTGATACAGTTTACTTACACCATCCTACATTCTTCTACATTCTTCATTTTTCTTAATTAAAAATATGTTTATTTTTCCCTTTTTCTTTTTAGGTATCCTCCCCACCCTACATCTTCTTTTTTCTTTTTAGTAGCAGTGTTTCACTGTTTCACTTTCATAAAATAGTCTTTTATATATCTAGACTATCTTATATTTGCATTGTATACTATGTCATTTCAGTACTTACTTTTTTCTTATATATTATTGTTCTGAGATCATATATAAATATTGCACTTAAGTAACTTTTTCTCCAAACTAACCATCAATTGGCTATTAATGCCTTCTGAAAAAAAATATAGTAGTTTTGGTTTTCTTTCTAAGTACCCTCACAACAGATTGTTTCTAACAATTTTAAAGGTTTACAATTAAGAGTTTGGTGTCAGCTACTCTATAAAAATTAGTCTATCTTTTCATCAGAAACAACATTCTTTTCCTCTTAAACCATTTCCAAAAGTAGATGTTCTCTTTTGACCATATGTTATTACTATATTATAACAAATACAGGTCATATACTGAAATGGTATTTTCCTTTGTTGTATATATAATTCAAAAGTATCTATATATGGTTCAATTCTCTAAATTCACACAGCCATTTACTCTTGTGTTTCTGTATTTAGCAATATACTAGGCTAAACTACTTCTCACTAGTTTAAAGGAATTAAGTATGTGAAATGGAATAACAAGTAATATATATCTAATGTCTCTATAGGATATCTAATATGAAATATGTGGATAAAAATATGACAGCATAAATTGTAAGAGACAATACGCTAAAGCAAACTTGGCTAGTCATTGTCCTTTGCCAAGAACAAACATCTGAAACATTTAATTGGTAGAAGGCTTGGGGTGAGTAGGGTAGGAACTTCTTTTTCTTCTAATAAAAGTCCACTGAAACACCAACAACTTCAACTAAATTGTTATTACTGGGAAAATATTTAGTAAGTAGAGCTTTCATAAACATATTCTATAATAAGATGTTACAAAACATTATAGGTGTTATTGTCTCTCTTCTTTATAAGGCGTCTTTCTTCTTTATTTTGGGCTGAGGGGTGACCTAAAAATCTGTTTCTGGGGAATCAATGCTGAATGCTTTCCAGTTGACTTACTCTCCATTTTGATATATGGTTTTGAATTAACTCATCCAAATTCTACAAGCTCTTTTTAAGTATCTAACAGAATAGACCAACAGATTTGCTTCTTAGTTGGAGTTACAAACTCTCATCCAAATACCTAGATGTATGTTCTCCCAAATCCTAGGTGACTTCTCAGGTACCTCAAGTCTTCATTTCTTTCCCATAAATTCCAGCTTTCTGCTGCCCTCTCCTGGCCTACTATGGCATACAGACATTTATAATCCTGAGTTTTACATTAGGAAGCAATAAAACAATTATTCTAAAAATTTAATATGTAACAAAATCTCCAGAGAGCTTGTGAATAAAATTTAAATTACAAAGCCTATATCACCCAGAGATTACAATTCTGTGTATCTGAGGTAGGGGTTATAAATGTTCACCTTTAATAATGTTATTCTGAATCATGTGAACTATAAACCATACTAAAAAACTCTGGAATAGGCAAATTTGACCCAAGATCTTGGCTACATTTTGATTGGAAGAACAAGACTTGATGTTATTAAATTAGCAAAGAGGTTATTTGCATGTTTTTCAATTATTTAATTTTTAATATAATAGCTAAACATAATCATCTTAGATTTATATATTTGATATTCAAAATAGAGCAAAATTTAAAGGAATATAAATACCTAGGGACAAGTAGATACAATGGCTTCTAACTTTTATATATCGACTATATTTTATTCTAAAAGTTACCTCCTCTGCTCAATTTTGAATTTGGCTGGTCATTATGACATATCAACTCTTTCTTGCTATAATCAAATAATTCTAATACATGTCACTGATCTTATCTGCACATATTGGGTCTTTAAAGATTGAATCTATCTAAAAAATTAAAAAACATAAAAACTGTTCAAATGAATAGGCATAATACCAAATTCCTTTCTCACTGATGCCTATAACAACATTTTCTGCCTCAATCTCTAAATTTTTAAATCATAACCTGAGTCTCATATCAGAATTATCTGAGAGCTTTAAGAATATATCCATTTTGGGGAGCCACTCTTGGGCACTCCCTATGCCTCACCTTCATTTACTGCCATTTCTATCTTGTAAGTACAGATAAAATATGTGATTTCTAAACATATAGTAAAACTGACTGGAAGGTATTTATAGTTTAGATATAGCTGGTTGGCTCAGGATTAAGGAAGACAAGATACCATTAAAGCAGTCTACTATTCTTTTATCATTAATCATTAGAAGTCTGATGTTTTCCAAAATATTGCTAGTCAAAGGATCCTTGAGCCCTTGTTTGTTTGTTTTTTTAATCTCCAAAGCAGTTGAGAAAATAAAAAGCATACTACAACTTTTTGTTTTTCTCTGTCCATTGCTTTTACTAATAACATATAGTTATCTTACTTTCCTACTTCTGATTCTGGAATTGAAATATACTTTTGGTTAGTCTTAACTTGGATAACATATCTGATATGCAGCCATACAGTACAAAGGATTGGAAACAAATACATCATCATATAAAAATGAAATTCTAAAATAATTATTATATAGTTAAAGTTTTGAATAAATTATCAATGGAAAGTAAAATGGCTTTATATCACAAATGAACAAAGAAGCTTTCTGAGTTTGGGCTCATCACTATGAATTTGTCTAAAATACGGATTTAATATCTTAAAATAGAAATCTAAATAGTCATCAGTTTCTAAAGCTAGAATAAATTTACAGCTTATGAATTAAACAACTAGGTACATTTTTGGTAACTGTTGTCACTGAATAATAATAAACTGCAATGTATACTATAACGTAAAAGTAATGATTATCTAAATTTACAACTTGGAAGTATCATAAAAATGTTAAATTTCTGCCTTCATTCTTTAAATAATTTAGATTGTAAAAGAAAGAAGAAAACTCAATCAAGTTTGCAAGTTTGTATTTAAGTCTTTATTTAATGCATATTTTTAATTGAAAGAGATAAATTTAAGTAAAAATTTGGACTGCCTTTTATATAAAGACAAAATCCTACTGTGAGATGGCCCTAATCATAAATCCTGTGCCCAGTCCTTTCTAGAAATGAGTACACATACATGAGCTACAGAAGTTGTTATACCTAGTAGTTTGTACACCCTCTATCTTAGGGATAATAAACCCGCATTTGTGGACAAAGTTCTCAAAAAGCATGCTTGTCTTGAGACCATTGGAAAAGTGGGCTTGTTACCCCCCAGAGTGTCAGGGAGTTTATGAAGAAAAAAAGGTAGTATATTTAGGCTGAATAAAGAGAGATAGTGGAAGGCCTTATTTCCAGAATATTATCACAATCACAAAGTTTTTGGTGCAAGGAATTTGTTATAGAAAATAGTGAAGTATCTGCTCATTTCCCATACGCCACTGTGGTGACAGACGACTACATAGGCATATTAACTATATGCAATTTTACAGAAATGACAGGGAGACCTTAAGATTCTCAAACGTCACAATCCATGTTTAACTAAATTTCTGGATCACTAAGGGGTGACAGCTTACAACTGGTTTAATAACAGATTAACATGATACTTTTAGATTTAGTAAAATTCATTTACTCATTTTGTTATGCAACACCACCAATGGAAGTGTATATAGTCACTGAAAGAAATACTTCCCCATACACACATGTCCTAAAGAAGTGTATTCCTTAAATGGCCTAAACTCCCTGAAAATGGGGAGAGCCTTGAAACGGGAGGTTTGTTGAACCTTGGCATCTGCAGATGCTACACCACCAAGCGCCAACGCCTCATGCTTAAACGAGTGAGCACAAAATGAAGTAGGGAACCTGAATCGGGGGATAGAAGCATGTGACCATATAGAATCTCAATACAAATGAGGTGTCGGATTGTTCTTGCCATATCCACTTTATATCCACTTTCAGAAAACTCTTCCCTTCCCTTCCCAGGTATAGACTATCCTCTCTCCTCCACTTCCCATCTAATTTTCATAAAAAGCATTATCTGTACCTGGGTCCATTTCTCTCTTTTTTCTATTCTTTCCTCAACTCACTGCAATTTTTTTGTTCCCATTATACCTTTAAAATATATTCAGCAAGGTGATCAATGATTACCATGTGGCTAAATCTAATGGGATTTCTTTTAACTCATAAGTATTTTCTTTCTTTAGAATTTTCTTTTCCATCTACTTTTCTGACACAACCCTCAATTAATTTTTTTTCTACCTCCTCTCGCTTTTTTGGCTTTACCAATTCATTTTTGTTTACCTGATACAGTATTTCAACTCAGGATCCCAGTTCATGAGTCAGCAAACTATGTCTTATGAATCAAATCCAACTTACATTCTGATTTTGTAAATAAGGTGTTTGTGTGTAAATAAAGTGCTATTGGAACAAAACCAGGTTAATTAATTTATGTATCGTCTGTGGCCAATTTTGCATAACAGTGTCAAGATGTATAGTTGTGGCAGAGCTTATATAGCCTTCAAAGCCTAAAATATTTATTATATACATAGCCGTTCACAGAAAAAAACAAAAAAACAAAAACAAAAAACAACAACAACAAAAAAAAAACCTTACCCCAGTCCTAGTTATTATATTCTGGTATTTTCCTAATCATTTTTATAAGACATCACATTGACTCCCCTGCCTCCAAATCATATCTATACACAGGACGACTTTGAAATTTATACCTTCTGTCTAGACACACCTTAGAATTTCACATTTTGATATCTAACTACATATTTGCTACTTTTAATGGAATGTCTCAAACTCAGACTCAAAACTGAATTTATAATCCCACATATACACACAAAGCTGACCTCATCAGTTCCCACTCTTAGTGAATATCACCACCAATATTCAATTGCTTGAATCAGAAAACTGCCATTTACAATAGTCCCTCTCTTTTCACCATGCCTAAGGTAACCAGTACAAAGTCTAAGCAGTTCTACTTTTTAATATCTCTCAAAGCTATCTAATTGTACCTATAACTCCATCTCCTTATAAGCACTCCTAGACTCTTATAATAACCTCCTAATTCCTAGGGGTCCCTACCTCCAGTGAAATTTCTACTACTCTATCTTCTCATATTTTTTTTCAAAATGTGAACCTGAGTGGGGTCCCTGGGTGGCTCAGTCAGTTAAGCATTCGACTTCAGCTCAGGTCATGGTCTCTCGTGGTTTGTGAGTTCGAATCCTGCTTGGGGCTCTGTGCTGACAGCTCAGAGCCTGGAGCCTGCTTTGGATTCTGTGTCTCCCTCTCCCTCTGCCCCTCCCCGTTCATGCTCTGTCTCTCTCTCTCTCTCTCTCAAAAATAAAAAAAAAATTTTTTTAATGTGAACCTAAGTATTAACTACCCACAGCAAGATGTAATTCTAGTTAACATACTTATGGTATGCCAGTTTGATGTTTTGTGTTGTTTTGTTTGGCTTCCACTATAGGGAGAATATATGGCTTATAGAACTCAGATATTTAGAAACTCTCTAAAATAATTGCACACTAATATTTAAACTTTTAAACTACTACCTAAATGATCTAGTGATATACAGCTACATATTCAAAGGTAAGTTCTATATATAACTTACATAGCATTCGTGGTAGAATGCTTTATTTATAAAGCCAAAGTACCACTGCAAACTCTTCTAGCAAGCATTATAAATTCCCCAAATTTAATCTTTCTGGATTATTCTTAGAAATCCTATGCTTTCCAACTTGTGTATTTCTAATAAGCTATTATATAACAAATATGAATGTAAAAGACTTAAAAAAAAAATCCCTGCCCAGCATTCTGTCCACAGTAACAGGGCCAGTTTTACGCACATTAAATCTGGTACTTATCAAACCAGCCACCCCTTCATTTCCCCAGGATCCTGGCATATAACTTTATCTGTGTTAGCCCATTCCTGAATTTCCACATCATTTTCAGAAAATGGTGGGTTCTAAATTACACACTGAAATCTGGGTAAGTATCTCCAATAATGCCATGAGATAACATTCTATTCTATGTCTACAATGCAAAATAAGCAATTTGTCAATTATATAATGAGCTTGAACAGGTATTCTTGGTGACCCACTATGCAGGACCACCCAACACTATCTCCCTTTTTTCTTTGCTTCCAAATTTATCCTAGGTCTCACCAATCCCCTAGGGACAAATGCTACATGATTTAAATGGCACAAGCCTATTCCTACGCCTCCAGGAATAAAGTCACCTGCTTCTCTCATTGCCTGAGTTAAAACATATGCCCGATGTTTGGGAAATTTATAGCAACTACAAAACATGAGCTGAGACCAATTAAGCTTGCCATATCAATAGTGAATCTAAGCCTCTATATAAGTTTAATTAATTACTCATTCACTCATTCAGTAAGTATGTGGAGTTCTATTATTTGCCAAACTCTTCTAAATTTGAGGAATAGAACAAGAAACAGAAAATAAAGAGAGGGGGAAAAATCCCTAATTTTATGGTGGAAGGAAACAGATAACATACACATGCCTAAGTCAGACATATAATATGCAAGTTGTTATAATTGTTTTGGAAAAAACATAAAACAGAAAGGAAGGGGTAAGGAGTGCTTACTCCTGAATGGTATATGAAAAGCACAAGTGATGTTATTAAATGGGGGAAAAATGTCCTGGTCAATCAAACACTGGTGATGGGCACTTTAGTTACTCAGAAATATCATAAAGATTAATAAGTCTAGAGCAGTTTTAGCAATGGAGAGAATAATAAAAGGCATCATCAAAGGAAAATAGGATAGATTATGCAGGGCTTTGCAGGGCATTGTGCAGCCATTGGCTTTTTTGGGGGGTGAGATGAGAAGTTAAGGGGATTTTAAACATAATATTTTTAATATGATATGTTTTTTTAAAGGACCACTCTAGATTCTGTACCTATAGAAAGAAAATGGTGGAATGAACAAAGCCAGCTAAAAAGCTATTGCAAACTTCTGTTGAGAGATGATAGTGGCTTATATCATGTGCAATGGTAGAAATGAGGTAAAGTATTTAAAGTTTGGATAAATCCTGAAAGCTGGGTCAATAGGGCTTGCAACTAGAATAGATATTAAATATAAAATGAAGAGAAATCAAAGATGTTGCTGACATGAACGAATGGAAGGATGGATTTGACAATAACTGAGAATAGAAAGATTGTGTGAGAGACAGATTTGGGGGGAAGGTGAAGAGTTTCATTTTGGACATGTTAATTTTGAGACAACTATTAAAAATCCACTAGATTTGTTGTATGTGCTTTTGGACATGAGAGTCTCAAATTCAGATGAGAGCATCTATATGGAGATATAAATTCAAGAGTCCTTAGAGTACAGATGGTATTAGAGACCATAGACATAATGAAATTGGTGAGAGAATTAGTATAGAGATGGAAGAGTTTGGAGGACTGCGTTCTGGGTCACTCATTCCTCGTGGTTGAGGAATGGGGAAAACCAGCAAAGGAGACTGAGAAGAGACAGCCAATGAGATATGAGGAAAACGTGGAGTCAAGAATACAAGTGAAGATCCTGTTTCATAAAGGAAAGAGTGACCAGTTAATTCCTTCTGATGGGTCAAGTAAGATAAAGATTACCATCACCATTAGACTTAACAACAAGGAAATCATTGGTGATTGTGAGAAGCATATTTTCCATAGAATGGTGAATTTTAAAAGCCTGATTTAAATCGTTTGTGAAAAAGAAAGTGCTGGCAGCACTTTGGAGGAGTTTTTGCTGTAAAGTGGTAGATAATAAGGAGTCAATAACTGAAGGGAAATGTGGGATGTTAAGAAGGATTTTCCCATAAAAAACTGAACCATGTTTGGTTGCAGATAAAAATGCTTTTGTAGAGAGGACACATTGATGATGTGGAGAGTAAAGAAAAAGACTGTCTTTTGGTAGGTGAGATGGGGCTAGAGGCTCAAGAACTAGAATGTTGCATCAGATAGGAAGACAGAAGCATCCATATTAATAGGAAAATCAGAGTTTAAGACCATAAGAATAAGCAAATGGATAATATGTGTTAATATGGATAATATGTGTTAATATACTTGGAGAGTATATGTTAATATGGATAATATGTGTTAATATACTTGGAGAGGGGTGTTACAAGTTCTCTTCTCAGTGAAACAGGAAGAAAAATAATTGGGGATAACAATGGGGGATGTGTTAAAGACTCAAAGAGAAAGGATAGGATATAAAACAGTTTTCTAAAATTTTTAATGTTCATTTATATTTGAGAGAGAGAGCAGGGGAGAGGCTGAGAGAGACAGAGACAGAATCCCAAGTAGGTTCCAGGCTCTGAGTTGTCAGCACAGAGCCCAACACGGGGCTTGGGGGCTCAAACCCACAAGCCCTGAGATCATCACCTGAGCCAGTCAGAAGCTTAACCAACTGAGCCACCCAAAGGGCCCCTGAAATAGTTTTCTGAAAGGACAAGAGAATAAGGTACCAATATCAACTGGTGCCACTGAGAGCCCATTGGTAATTAGTATTTGGTTTTCTCTAAGGTGGTGATTCTGCCACATACATACAAAATGGGGGGAAAAGGGCAAGGAATTTCAATGATTGTGGAAGGAAGTGATTATAATGATAAACCATGGATGGGGATAATTTCTGCTCGGCTTTTATATCAAAGGTTAAGCTTAACAAATTTTATTTATTCAGGTGCTGTCAAGGTATTTATATGCTAGTAAGTTTCTAATAGAAGCAGGTATTAATAAAATAATCAAAGAAAAAAAAGGTAAAGTTACTATGGTAATAAGTACTACAAAGGAAATGTGCGTGTTCCTATGAAAGAATATAATAGCAGAATTTAAACATTTTGGAAGTCCAGGAAACTTTTGGAAATTAAGTTGTGGTTTGAAAAATAAGTAGAAACTGACTATAAAACAAACAAACAAAAACAACAGAGTGAGGAGCGGAGCTCAGTGTTATGGAGTCTCAGAAATAGTAAACAGCACAAGCAAATACACTGTGGTAGGAGAGAGTATGGTATTTATCAAGGAATGAAAAAAAATCTGGAGATATGAGAGTAAGAAGGATCAAGTTTCAGGATGAGGCTTAAGACATAGAAAGAGGTCAGATAATACAGAGCCTTATAATTAGGGTAAGCATATAATTTATTGTCCAAACCAGATACCCCTATAAATGAAAAGGCATGTGAATGAAACAATTATACTACCAGGATCACAGATAGGAATGGAACTGTGTTGGACAATGAGGCATGTAGTCAACTTACTGACATAGCATTAATAGGCCCTAATACTTTATACTAAGAGGAAGAGGAAATAATTGAGCACTCTTAATGTAGAGAGGTGATATAAACACACTTGAATTTGCAAAGATCACTTTGGCCACAGTGTAGAGATTAAAATGGATAAACTGCAGATTGCTTTTTAAAAAGTACTTTAAGCAGATCACACAGGAAATAATGGAAGGGTGCTGATGGAAATGGAGAGAAAGGATCAATTCAAGATATATTTATGAGGCAAAATTGACCCAACTTTGGAAAAGTATAGCATTAGAAGGTGTTAAAACAGACTAGGACGTATATGGCTTCAAAAATTGGGTGAATTGTGGAAATATTTCCTGGAATAGGGAATATTAAAGAAGAAAAAAAAATTAGGAGAAAGGTTATAAGCCCAATTTTGAAAATGTTGATTTGGGGGCATTCTTGGGACATCTAGAAATAGATATTTAGTAAACCATTGGATATATGTGTGCAGCAAATAAACTCAGATTTTATGCTATATTAATTTTATCTGCTTCTTACATCAAATTACTATCCAATTCTAAAGAGTAGAGATTTCCAAAATGCTAAGAAATTTAATCTCTAATATTTCTGCTATTTTCTTTGACTATCAGGTTTTACTGCCCTTTGCTTCACATATTCAACCACCTTTCCTCTCCACCCACACCCCCCATCATACACACACACTCTGAACTCCTGGCAACCAATGATCCCTTTTATGTCTCTACAGCTTTGCCTTTAACAGACTATCTCAGGAACAGAATTATAGAGTAGTTAGCCCTTTCAGACAGGCTTCTTATCTAAAAATATGCATTGAAATTTATCCATGTTTTTACATGGCTTAATACAGCTCATTCTTTTTATCACTAATTAGTGATATGTAATTATACTAATTACATTCGTGATAATGTAATATCACTACTACATTATTATGTGACATACATATTGTGTGATATAGTATAGATACATCAAATGTTATTTGTTCACCTATTAAAGGACATATTTTTTGCTTCCAATTTTTGGTTACTGTCAAAAAAGCTTCTACAAACATTAACATGTAGATTTTTGTGTAAACATACATTTTATAATCAGTTGTGTAAACTCCTAGGAGCATGATGGATGGATTGTATGATAAAACTATGTTTAATTTACCTCTGTAAGAAAATGACAAATAGTCTTCCAAAGTAGCTTACCATTTTGTGTTCCTACCAGCAACGAAGGAATTTCTGTTGCTCTGTATCATCACCAATAACGAATTTGTCTGTTTAGGGGTTTTACCCTTTCTCATAGTTGCTTAGTTCTATCTCATTGTTTTAATATGCAATATCTTAATTTCAAATGATGTTGTGCATCCTTTCATATGCTTCTTTGATATATGTATATCTTCTTTGGTGAGGTGTCTGCTCAGATTTTTGTCCATTTTTAATTGGATTATTTGTTTTCTTATTGTTGAGTTTCAAGACATTTTTAAAAATATATTTTGGGTACATGTCCTTTATCAGTTATGTGTTTTGCAAGTATTTTTCTCTAAGTTTGTGTTTTGTCTTCTCATTCTCTTCACAGAGTCTTTCAGAACATACAGGTGTTTTGTTTTGTTTTGCTTTGTTTTAAGTCGAGTCTGATTTACCAACCTTTTCTTTTCTTTTTTCCCATGACCCATGTTTTTTGGTATTTCATCTAAAACCTCATCATCACACCCAAGGTCTCCTTCTAGAAGTTTTATTGTTTGCATTTTATACTTAGGTCTATACTCTATTTTGAGTTAAATTTTATGAAAGGTGTAAGATCTGTGTCTAGGTTCAATTTTTGCAAATGGATATTCATTTGTCCCAATACTATTTGTTGAAAAGAATTTTATTTTTCTAACTTTGAAAGAAATTCCAATTTCCTTGAATTGAATTTATACTTTTTACAGACCAGTTGAATATATTTGTGTATGTCTGTTTCTGAGCTCTCTATTCTAGGGCATTGATGTATGCATTAATCACTTTGCCAATATCACACTGTTTTAAATACTATAACTTCAAAAGAAGTCTTGTAATCAGGTGGTGTGATTCCTCCAACTTTGTTTTTTTCAGTACTATGTTGAGTATTTCATGTCTCTTGCTTTCCATAAGAACTTGAAAATCAGCTTGTTATTATCTACAAAATAGTTTGCTAAGATTTTAATTAGAGTCCTACTGAATCTATAGATGAAATTGGAGGAAATATTAACAATATTGATATTGAATCTTCTCAGTCATTGGAATTTTTTATCTGAATATTCTTTGATTTCTTTCATCAGTATTTTGTAGGTTTCCATATTTAGGTATTCAGGTCCTGCATATATTTTGTTAGATTTACACCCTAGTATTTCCCTTTTATTTATTTATTTATTTATTTTTGTGCTATCATAAGTAGTATTGCTTTTTTAAATGTAATTTCAAAGTGTAATCAACCGGTGCTAGTATGCAGGAAAACAACAGACTCCTCTATTATCTTTGTATCTTTCGAACTTGCTATCCTTAATAGTTCCAAGGGTTTTTTGTACATACTTTCATATTTCTAGATAGACAATGAATAAAGACAATTTTATTTCTCCCGTTTCAATCTGCACATGTTTTATTTCTTATCTACGTGCACTAGCTGTGGCTTTCAGAGAGGTCATGCTGGCCTTATTCTTGATCTTTGGGGGAAAGCAGCCAGCCTCTCATCATTGAATATGATATTAGCTGTAGGTTTTTTTTTAGCATGTTCTTTTTCAATATGAGGAATTTCTCCTTTTTCTTAGTATGCTGAGAGGTTTTTTAAATCATGAATTGGTGTTAGATTTTATCAAATTATTTTTCACTGTCACTTGATATAACAATATTGTTTTCTTCTTTAGTCTATGTATATGGTAAATTACGTTTTCAATTTAAAAATTCTAGACATCCATACATGAAATTAAACCCTTAATTACACACTTATTTGTGCTCTATAATTTTTTAAAAATCATTGCTAGATTCAGTTTGGTAATATTTTGCTGAGGATTGTTGCATCTCTGGTTATGAGTGATGCTGGCCTGTAGTTTTCCTTTCTTGCAATGCCTTTACCTGGTTTTGACATCATAACACTGACCTCATAGAATGAGTTAGGAAGTGGTCCCCTAGCTTCTATTTTCTGAAAGAGATTGTGCAGAATTAGTATATTTTTCTTTAAATGTTGGGAAAGATACATAAGTAAAAGCATTCAGACCCAGAGCTTCCCTTTTTGGAAGGTTATTAATTGTTGATTCAATTTATTTAAAAATACTTGGGCAATTTATGTTATCTGTTTCTTCTGTGTCAGTTTTTATTCTTTGTTTCTGTCAAGGAATTTGTCTATTAAATCTAAGTTATCAATTTGTGGACACAGACGTATCCATTCTATTCCTTTATTATCCCTTAATATCCATAGGATCACTAGTGATGACTTCTCTTTCATTTATGATATTGACAGTTTGTGTCACCTTTTTTTATCTTAGTCTAGCTATAGGTCTATCAAGTTTATTGATCTTTTCAAACACTAACTATTGGTATTAGTTTTGTTGATGTTCTTATGTCTCTGTTGTAAATTTTGATTCTTGTTCAAATTTCTATTATTTCCTACCTCTGCTTGATATATGCTTCCATTTCTCTTCTTTTTCTAGTTTCCTAAGAAAGGTTAGCTTATTTTATATACCTCTCTAATATATTAATTTAATGCTATAAATTTCCCTCTAAGCACTGCTTTGTTGCATGCCACAAGCTTTAATAAGTTATATTTTTATGTTGATAGAGTCCAAAATATTTCTTTTAATTTCCTTTGAAACCCCTTCTTTGACCCACAGGTTGAATGTGTGTTATTAATTTCAACATATTTAAGGATTTTCCAGGTATC
This sequence comes from Prionailurus viverrinus, assembly GCF_022837055.1. NCBI lineage: Eukaryota > Metazoa > Chordata > Mammalia > Carnivora > Felidae > Prionailurus > Prionailurus viverrinus. Next base: position 91,652,206 of record NC_062566.1, on the reverse strand, counting down.
TTACTGTTATTGAATTTTAGTTTTGTAGTTAGAATATATTATGCTTTTTAATTTTTTTTAATGTTAACTTTTGAGAGAGAGAGAGAGAGACAGAGCATGAGCAGGGGAGGGGCAGAGAGACAGGGAGACACAGAATCCAAAAGAGGCTCCAGGTTCTGAGCTGTCAGCACAGAGCCCAATGTGGGGCTCAAACCCACAAACCACAAGATCATGACCTGAGCCAAAGTCAGACACTCAACCAACTAAGCCACCCAGGTGCCCCAGTATGATTTCTATTATTTTAAATGTACCCTGATATTATAGCCCAGAATGTAGTCAGTCATAGTGAACCATTCAAGTGAGCTTAAAAATAAAGCTTATTGTGTTCTTATTTGATGGAATATTCCATAAATGTAATTTAGATCATATTAATTGATAGTGCTGTTAATGCCATCTATATCCTTACTAATTTTCTTCCTGCCTGTTCTATCAATTACTGACAAGAATGTTGGAATCTCCAACTATAATTTGCCTATTTCTCCTTTCAGTTCTGTCAATTTTGCTTCATATATTTTGATGCATAGGTATTAAATTCATGCATATCGAGGGTTGTTATTCCTTTTTTTGGGAATTGATCCCTTTACAATCATCCCTGATAATATTCCATGTTCTTAAGTCTATATTGTTTGAAATTAATATAGCTAATCTAGCTTTCTTTGGAGTAGTGTTAGCATGCTATATCTTTTATCACCCATTTACTTTTAACTTATCTCTGTTTTATTATTTAAATTGGGTACCTTATAGACAACATATAATTGGGTCTTAGTCTAGTCTGACAATCTCTTTCAATTCATACATTTATACTATTCACATTTAAAATTATTGATGATATATATTTTTTAATTAATATATACCATATTTGTTACTGTTTTCGATTTTTTTCCATTTCAGGTTTGGGTTTTTTTGTTTTTTTTGTTTTTTTTTTGCATCTTTCCCCCTCTTTTTCTGCTGTTTTTAGCTTGAAGAGTATTTAAATGATTGTATTTATCTCCTATTTGACATTATACTCCTTTTTGTAAATAACAGTGGCTTCCCTACAGTTTACGACATGTGCTCCTTCAAATCAATATTTTTGTATCCTTTGGATAAAAACCTAGTAGTATAATTGCTGGCTCAAAGGGTGGTTCTATTTTTAACTTTTTCAGGAACCTCCATTCTGTTTTCCAGAGTGACTGCATTGGTTTGCACTCCCACCAACACTGTAAGAAGGTTTCCCTTTCTCTGAATCCTTGCCAACATCTGTTATTTCCTGTGTTGTTCATTTTAGACTGTCTGACAGGTGTGAGGTGATATCTCATCATAACTTTGATTTCTATTTTCCTGATGATGAGTGATGTTGACCATCTTCTTATGTGTCCGCTAGTCACCTATATGTCTTCTTTGAAAAAAATGTCTATTCATGTCTTCTGCCTATTTCTTAACTGGATTTTTATTTTAAGTTTATTTATTTATTTTGAGAGATAGTGAGTGGGGGAAAGGCAGGGAGAGAGAGAAAGAATCCCAAGCAGGTTGCATACTGTCAGCACAGAGCCCAATTCAGGGCTCGAACTCACAAACCGTGAGATCATGACCTGAGCCAAAGTCAAGAGTCAACTGCGTAACCAACTGAGCCACCCAGGCGGCCCTGGATTATTTGGTTTTGTGTGTTAAGTTAAAATGTCTTTAGTACCCAAAGCAATCTACACATTTAATGTAATTCCTATGAAAATACCACCAGCATTTTTTCACAGAGCTAGAACAAACAATCCCAAAATTTGTATGGAGCCACAAGAGACCCTGAATAACCGAAGCAATGTTGAAAAAGGAAAGTCAAGCTGGAGGCATCACGATTCTGGGCTTCAACCTATATCACAAAGCTATAATCTTTTAAGACAGTATGATACTGGCACAAAAACAGACACATAGATCAATGGAACAGAATAGAAAACCCAGAAATGGACCCACAATTATATGGCAACTAATCTTTAACAAAGTAGGAAAGAATATCTAATAGAAAAATGTCTGTTCAACAAACAGTGTTGGGAAAACTGGACAGCAACATTCAGAAGAATGAAACTGGACCACTTTCTTACATCATACACAAAAAATAAATTCAAAATGGATAAAAGATCTAAATGTGAGACAGGGAATCATCAAAATTCTAGAGGAGAACATAGGCAGTAACCTCTTTAAATTGACCACCACAATTTTTTTCACTAGACATTTCTCTAGAGGGAAGGAAAACAAAAGCAAACATGCACTATTGGGACTTCATCAAGATAAAAACTTTCTGCACAGGGAAAGAAACAATCAACACAACTAAACGGGCAATGGGAGAAGATATTTGCAAATAATATATCTGATAAAGGTTTAGTATCCAAAATCTATAAAGGACATTTCATTTTAATTATTTGTTAGAGTTACTATCTCTCTGCTCACATTACCCATTTTCTGGTACATTGTGTAGTCTTTCAATTAGAGCTCATTTGTTACATTCACAAATGTTTCTCCAGTGGTGTAGCCTTTTCGTATCTGTCCATACTCTTCCCTGAATGTAGCATCCCTAATCTGTTTCTTTGAATCTCTGATATCTCTTGACTGTCTTCTCCCTGCCACCTATTAAGTGAGATAAAAAACCCACAGGAGGCAAAAGTTGGAGGAATTCCCTTCCTCCAGCTCAGATAAGGCTCTACCAAAGCCTTTTCCACAGGTCAAAAGTTTTTTGTTAAGGAGAAGCCTCAAGGGTATTTAACAGTGATTTCTCCGTCCCTCTGTGATGGGATCTTTCTTGAATCTTCCTCATGAGTACCTGGTGAGGTTCTTGGAAAGAAAATCTACAACAGGGCTGGGGTCACCCCAAAACTGAAGTCTACAGGAGTTTCTCACCCTCATTCTCATCAACATGCAGTCTCCAGCAAGTCATTAAAAGTACCATTTAAGTGCTAACAGAAGTTTATGATACCAGTGGCTTTTGTTCCATGTAAACAGATCCTGAAGGTGATTTTCTAGATGTGCCTGTCTTTCCAGATTCTGGGATGGTAGTTTTATCTGAAAACCAAGTTCTCTTCTGCTTCAAAAAATCTATATTGCTTTTCAGTTGTCCAGCTTTCTGTTGTAAGAATGGGAATGATGACTTTCAAGCTGTTTACATGTCAGAACGGAGAACAAAATTTGTAAAATTTTATAATTAAATAATATTTATCAAAATACTAAGTAGTTCTTCAGTGGTAGACTTTATGGATTTTTATAGTTTGTTACTTACACGTTTTAATATATTTCCAACTTTCTTCACTGAGCATCTAAAAGCATTACCAATAATGGGACACATATTACCAATTTGTCAAAATAATTTGATATGGAAGTATCTCTGAGAAAGTGTATTTAGAGCAAATTAACACATAAAAAATAACAGTAGGCCTTTTAAAGGCAGGATGTTTTAAATTTTTATTATCTCGTATAAAAATAATGGATTTTACACCTTAATTTCCCTCTAGTTTTTGATAAAAATGACTATTATCCATGTATCTTTAAAACAGTTTCTACCATTTAACACATCATTGCCCAATTAAAATGTTAGTCAGTTTTATGCATAGATTTTGTTTCCGTTTAATTACTTTTTTCCAGAATATAAAAAGTTATTGCATAACTGGTGTCAACGTTATTGCATATCCAACCAACACACATGGGAAAGTATAGAAGCACTGAGCAGAATGCAAAAATCTTATAAACTAACCTATATACATTTTGAAGTGTGACTGCAAAAATTTTCTTCTGATCATTCTTTTCCTTTACCATTGCCTTTGACTATATATATATCTGTAATCATAGCTTTTCCATGTGAATATCTGATTCCAGACTTCACCAGCTGTTTGAGAATTCTTTACTAGATTAATGATAGTATTTACTTTCCACTGGTGATAATCTGATCATCATCACTCCCCAGTTACCAATTCTTTACAGGGGTTCTTTTGAACGAGAGTGGGAAAAAAATATTAACAAATAATTAGCTTTTTTCACACTAAATGCCATGAGCAGAGTGAGCCTTCCAGGTGTATGTCTTGTCATGTGGCCTATAGTCCAGATTAACAAGCTGTTCAAAGGAGGGTTAGATTTAATATTGTAGAATAGATCATTTCCATGTCTCCAACACATATCCACAATTCTTAAAATAAAGCAATGACCTTAGATAAGTCCAACCAAACATTTTATTCTAAGTCTTAATAAGGCAAATGCAAGAGACTGCTGAGTCAAGCACCATTTTCTTATTCATCATTGCCTCAGCTAATCAGCGATACAAGATTTTGTGAAAGTGAAGATTGTTCAAAGATTTAAACCTTAACAGCAGTTTAACAAGGGTGTTGTTAAAGATATATATGCAACAATAGGCTTCATGGGTTTCATATTTGTCCTGATAATTGCTTTAAGGTAAAAACGTTACCACGTGTTCTTTCATTTAATAAATATTGATCCTCTAGTAAGTATCATGCAATATACATAAGGGACTTAACACTTGTCAAAACCAATATAACCTCTTCTATCATATTTTATAGTCTTAGTTGAATAAACATAAAAAAGAAATAAGCAATTAAAATATGGGCTAAGTGCTCTTAAATAAGAGATAAGAGCTCACCTACATATGCCTTTCATTTTATCAAATATCCCTAATGCTAAAGATTACATAGAAAATTCACACAAAACCCTAAGGAAAAATTTATTTTTCATTTTCAAAAGTGAAGACATATGTACTATATATTACACTGAAATGCAAATATATATCAGCAAGCCAATATAGATTAAAATTATGTGTTATCATTCTACTGTATCTTAATTACATAAAAATGTCTTAAAGTAGCAAGATAAAATAATTGCATAAATACATAATTTAGATATATAAACAGTTTTGGGTCAGAATTTTGTTAGCTTAAGCCAAAAATAGGTTATATATTTTGTTATTAGAAAGATAAAACTTGGGGCGCCTGGGTGGCTCAGTCGGTTAAGCGTCCGACTTCAGCTCAGGTTATGATCTCACAGTCTGTGAGTTCCAGCCCCACATCGGGCTCTGTGCTGACAGCTCAGAGCCTGGAGCCCATTTCAGATTCTGTGTCTCCCTCTCTCTCTGCCCCTCCCCTGTTCATGCTCTGTCTCTGTCTCAAAAATAAATAAACATTAATAAAAAAAATTTTTTTTAAAAAGAAAGATAAAACTTACCAATTCTACAGAAACAAAAATGCTCTTTTCTAGGGCTAAACATAATGCATCATATCTTTTTAAAGGGCCAAGTTTTTGTTTTTTGTTTTTTGTTTGCGGCAAACAATGCACTGAATTTTGTATGGCTAATGTTTGAACTCTCTTTAATGTACATTAATAAACTTTGGAAATAAACTTTAAAAATAGGAAATATTTGATGTATTTTGTGCATACATAGGTAATATACACACACACACACACATTTAAAAAGTCGTATGTCTATATGACATAAAAATAGATTGTGATGACCTGATGGAAAGAAGTAAATATTGGCCCATAAACTGAGAATGATGGGAATATGTGGTTGCTTGAGGCTTCTCCACAGAAGTGAATTTTAAACAGAAATTTGAAGAATGAGGATAAACCTGTCACTGCGATAAATGATGTAACATATTAAAGGACTTCAAACATTTCTGGGAACAAAAAAATGAAAGCAAATGGGAGAGTGATAGGAGATGAGGTTAGAAAAGTCCAAGAACTTCAGATCATGCACAGCAATGTAGAGTACAGCAAGCAGTTTAGAATTTATTCTGAATAATAAAGAATGGAATGGATTTAAACGTAAGTATGGCAAAATCATATTCATATACTGTAACAAATGAATGAAGAATGATGACAGTGGGGAGGTGGAGAGACTAATAGATGCAAAGAGAACAAAAATTCTTGGTAAGAGATGTTGGTTGTTTAAAGGTGAATGGTGTCCATGGGGACTGAGAAATTGGTAAGAATTTTTAAATGCATGTGAGGAAACTCATTTGTTTTTTGCCTTAATAACTAGATAGGAGATATTTCCATTAATTGTGTTACGGAATCTTGGAGAAAATCTAGGCTTGGAAGTGAGGAAAAAGAATATAAAGAGTTTCAGTCTGGGTATATAAGTTTATAATATATATAATATATATAAGATTAATATATTTATGAGAGATCAGGGTTCTAGGATGCAAGTGTACATCAAGTCTGTAGTCTGTGGGAGACATCGAGCCTCGAGATATTAAGTTGAAGGACTTAGCATATATTTATTTAGCGCTTAAATACATGGGAATGGATGGTAGTGCCTAGAAAAAGAGAGTTAAAGTAGAGAAGAGTACCCACAAGCAAGACTTGATATACTCCATTTAGAGTCTGTAGGGGATTAAAAAAGGATTAAAGAGAAGCAGTGAGCTAGAAGGAAAATTAGAATGAAGGGTGTTCCTGAAACTGAGAGAAGAAAATATTTCAAGCACAAAGAAGTGAACAAATGTGTCAAATGTTCCCTAAGCGTTGAATAAGATGAGACCAAAAGCAGCCATGGGATTTGATAACATGGAGACTTTGTATTCCTCAATGAAAGAAAAAAAAGAAGTTTTAATAGAGAATAGAATGTGTTGAAGTGGTCATGGAGATTGAAGTTCCTAAGAAGGCATTTGTGCATAACTCTAAAATGTCTTTTGCCCTAAAGTTGACATTAGATGGAAGAGGATAAAGGACCAAGAAAATTTTAAAGTCTTGTAATAACTTTATTACAAGAGTTCTACTTCTTGTACTAACTCTTGTAATGCCTTGATTACACAAATGTCATCTTCCAATAGTATTTTTAGGGATGGATTGAGTTAAAGCGATTATAATCAAGGGGCACCTGGGTGGCTCAGTCAGTTAAGCCTCTGGGTCTTAGTTTCGGCTCAGGCCATGATCTTACAGTTCATGAGTTCAAACCCCACATGGGGCTCTGTGCTGACAGTGCAGAGACTGCATGGGATTCTCTTTCTCCCTATTTCTCTGCCTCTCTCTCTCTTTCTCTCTCTCTCTCTCTCTCTCTCTCTCTCAAAATAATTAAACTCTTTTAAAAAAGACTATAATTGAAATTCTTACCTGACAAAATTGCAAAAATGTTGAACTGCATTATCTCATAGTGGAGTATTTCCATTTCTACATGAACTTCTGTTTGTAAGAAGATTTATTCATTCACCCAACAAGTATTTATTGAACAACTAGTATGTGTGTGAGCACTGTTCTGGACAAAAGCAAATATACCACCAAAGAAACAAGCCAGATATCCTTTCTACCCTCAAAAAGTTATATGCTTTAATGTGTATATTGGCCTGAAGGGAGTGAGGTATGCAGTTATACTCAGTCTACTTTCCTAAATCACTAACACTCGTAAATCCTTCAGTATTATAAAAACGATATAAATCTGCAATGATAAAGAGCTTATGAATGCTGTGCAATTGAGAGATCAAGGAGACATAATATTTAAGCAATTAATAAAAATGATCAATAGAGCAGTATAAACATGGAATATACAATAAATAAAATACTTAAAAATAGGCCAAATGCCAAGTAGTAAACAAAGAATAATGAAAAATGAAAAAAGAGAATAATGTGTGGATGAGAAGTCCCACAGATAAAACTATTTGAATTAGGTGTTTAGAAAGCAATGTTTAAAACATTCTTTTTATCTACCAAATTAGAATATTACAATTTTATTTGCTATTGACCAAATTGGAATTTTACAAGTAGTTGAAAGCAAGCAATAATAATGACAACACATAACACTTACAAACATTTGTAAAAATGTTATATCTGTGCCCAATGGGAAGGGGGAACTTCCATCACTTCTCAGTAACATATGTAAAAAAGAATGAGAAGCAGAAGTTAAGCCCAAGTTTATTAGCGTTGACTTGTGATTACACACAGAGCAAGTCCAACTGAAAGATGTTCTGATTAAGGTCTACAGAATAGATAAGAATGCCATACAAGGTTGGTGTTGGTTCTGCAACTCATAAATCAAATTTGGAAACAATTTTCAAAAATAATTTTTGAAAGATCTGGGCATATTTTGTGTACTACTGCTCTCCAGTTCTCAACAGTTGTAAGCATCCCTGTGTTCATATAGTAATTGGATGTCTTTCTGGAATACACAAGGGGCTCAGTTTTTTCTACAATATGTCATAGATGTTTTAAAATCAGGACTTACAATTGCTGTTAAATGCCAATAAAGAGCTTAAAATATTTTACCTGAACAAGACAAAATGACCTAAAATAAACAACCAATGTAACAAAATTCGAATAAAATTTTTAAAAAGGCAAGCAAGGAAGCCATAAAAGTTAAAAATCCTTGAGTAATTGCGAGGCAACAGACATTGTGATGAGACAGCTTATTTAAAGTATGACTTTATGTCTAACGTGCCAGGGACACTCTTGGCTTATGTGTGTTGCTAGTGCATAAGAATAATAGTACCCCCATACACTGGCAAACTGTCACAGCTTAGATAACAAACTATATCACAATCAATATCTAATCTTTATCAGATAGGTACTGCTATAATCATTTTTTTTTATTAGAAGTAACTGAGGCTTAGAGAAAACTTAGGCAATGTCCACACAAAAGGTAAAGCTAGCTTCAAACCTCTGTAGAAATAAATCTTCCCTGAGTTTCTCAATGTTTCTGTAAAAAGCCCTGGCCTACGGAGACACTGGGATGTATATGAATACAAAATGTTGGCCTACACTTCCTCTAGAAGTATTTTATTGTTTACACACTATGAGGATTAGATCTGTAGCCATTTGTTTAGTTAATTATGCTGATAAAAAATGTAGTAAAACTTCTATTATCTCCACAAGAAGGCCAAATGGTCACAGCCTAGGCTAAACCCTTAAATTAAGCTTTTAAGGGACCACAAATATAGGTCCTCCATTTCCTTACATGTTTACATTTCAAAGAAGAATGAGGTCCATGACCTTAGAAACATCACTACGTCATAGAAGTCAGAGACACTGGAGCTTCTCAGGACCTTGGAAAGATGTATTTATATTCCAGAAGGTTAGGGTGGAAACCAAGGATCCTTCCCACCCTATCTCCAAAGACTTAAGGGGAGGAGGAAGCAAGGGTTTCTCTCCCCTGTACATTATATGTAAATAGAGAAAATCCAGTTTTCTCCATCTTTCACCTGGAGTAACTCTCACTCATGTAGGGAATTATTCCTTCTGGATTTTATTATTTCACCCTAGTAGTAAGGATCAAAACAAGGGAAACCACCACAATTATTATTACTTATACAATTATAATATCTAATATGTCTCTTATCAAGAATACCTCATGTGCACATTCAGGATAAAATTAATAAAAATTAATTTTAAAAATTCAACAAATCCAAGCAGTGCAATTTGAAAATCTGTCAAACCACATTTTTTTTACAAAACTCTAAAAATGTCATAAACCCACAATAAAAGAATTTGTGTAGAAATTTACAAAAAAGTAAGAGAAATTAACTGAACAAAACACATGAACAAGAAATAGATGTTGGTATAAGAGACTTTGTAAAGGAATAATCTATTTTAAATTGGCAAATGTTTTCATTAGTATCTTTGTATTAAGTAACATGTTTTAAAATATCAACTAGACACCCATATGTTAGATATTTTGTAATAGATCTATGCATTAAGCCATGGAGAAAAATTAAAGGCAACTGGATTAAATAGTCGTTAAATAGGAAGGATTAAGTTTAGGAAGGAAAAAATAAGTTGTAGACCTAAAATATGTTAAACTTTGTAGCAGCAAAAAAATAATATATATTAGAAAAAATAAAGATATATTAACATTTTACATTTTCCATGTAAATGTAATACTAATATTAAATATTATCTATGCAAAATAATATAAAAACATTTTAATAGATAAAAAATAATAAACTTTTGTTTATGGTAAATTGGAAAGTGGTAAATTGTACTAATCATGTAATATGTGAATTAAAATAACAATGGAATAATGTTATTGAGTATTGCATAGCAAAAAAAATGATAGAATTAAATTTTTCAAAACTCACAGTAAAATTAGTACATTGATGTGGGGAATAAGTTTAAGAATTCTCTGGGCTTACACCAATGGGTTAACAAGGCATAAAGAAGTACAAAGCCATAGGATGCTCACACCCAAGTTTGGGTAAATAAGATTAGGGGAATGAGGATAGAGAAGGGGAGCTTAGGCCCCCAGAATAAAGTAGGGAGGTACAAAGGCACCCAGAATAGGGAGGGGAAAAGGCCCCAATATAGAACATAGGTATACAAAATAAACAATATTAGGTATTCAGGGCAGAATTGTCCCCCCCGCCCCCCCCAATTTAATGCTATAGCAGAAATCTGCTTTCACAGGAAGGAAGAACCAAGTTAGGTGAACAGGTAAATTGGGCTATGTACCACTGCTCTGTGCTGCAGGGCTAAGTTACATCTCCAGAGTGGAGATGATTAACAAAAGAAAGGTGCCTTGTTAACTCTGAGGTCACGTGTCCTACCTGTCTCATCCCCTAAGCTAGCTAAGATAAACAGAGGTGCGGCCTCATGTCTGCTGTAAACAACCTTCCTCCCAACTGCCCGGCACCTGGATTTTGTTTTGTATTAACCCAAACCCCAACCCCAAATATCTTCAAGACTCCCTTTACCTCATGTCCTCAAGTTAATGTTTGCAGATTCATTGTCTCTGTGTGAACGTCCATTGCCATGTTTGTAAGCTTTCTGATCCTAATAAAAATGAGGCAAGGACCCTTATTTACAAAAGTATGATCAGAATATTCTTTTTAAGAACAAAAGATAATATTTAAAGCCGACTAAAATATTCATAAAATTTAAACTAGCAATTTCATTTTTGTTACTCTAACAGAACAATAGATCTAAAATATTAAAACTTGAATTCAAAATTATGTGACATATATTACTCAAGCATGCTTGGTACTTATTGATGTTAACTTTCTGATCTAACACATGGCCATTTTTTATAGCTATTACATGTGCTTTTGAGCAAGGATGTACATTCTCTACATTTCTTCCACATATTAATTTTTTGTCATTTTGATCTTGCAATTTCTGACATACATTCAATTTTTTTAGTATGATTCTTTTTTAAGTTCTCCTTATAGGAGAATTCCTATTCTATGTTTTTCTTCTTTTTTGGAGGATTTTTGTTCTCAATATACATTGTTATATCTATCTATCTATATCTATCTGTCATCTATCTATAAGCATTTTAGATGTTCTCATCTAAACATCAAGGAGTCTTGGTGTTCTTTTTTTTTTTAAGTTTATTTATTTATCTTGAGAGAGATAGACACAGCACGAGTTGGGGAGGGACAGAGAGAGAGAGAGAGAGAGAGAGAGAGAAAATCCCAAGCAAACTCTGCGCTGCCAGGCAGAGCCCAATGTGAGGCTGGAACACATGAAGCCATAAGATCATGACCTGAGCCGAAACCAAGAGTTGAACACTCAACCAATTAGGCTACCCAGTTGCCCCTACTCCTTGGTATTCTGATATTTCACCCTAGAATGGATTAATTTTTTAATATTACTTAATACATAGTACCATTCTTATAATTCAAGTGTGTGTCTTATTCAGTTTTAGGCACTTTCCCTCCATTGTGTCCTTAAGTTTAAACTTTATCTTCATTTCCTTCTCTTTCTGTAAATTCTATTTACTAGATGTTACCATTTCTAAAACAGCTTAGCCATCCTTAACTTTACTTCCATGCTTTCTATTGTACTTTTCTTATTATTGAATTTTCCTATCAGCATTACCGTTGAATAATTTTTTCTTGATCTGTGCCAATTTTGTTACTGAGCTGTTACTGTTGTCGCTGTTCAATTAAAGTAAATGTGAATCATGAGACAGACCTGATGAAGCCCCTGGAAGCAGTCGTGAGACCCCTATAATCCAACTCAGGAGAAAGACAAAGGAGAATTCCCCCAGGATAACAACAGAAAACATTCCCAGAATGAAAAATGTGCAATAACGCTGAAAGAAAGTAATTCAGATAGAAAAAAAAAATAAATGAGATTTCAAATGGAAATGTTTCCAAAGGGGGAAAAGAAGATCCATTGTCATACAGGTTGAATTGCGACACCTCCCTCTCTGAAAATAGTAAAGTCCTAACCCCCAATACCTCAGATGATGACCTTATTTGGAAAGAGAGTTGTCTCAGTCATAATTAGTTAGGATGAGTTTATACAGATGTAGGATGGGCCCTTAATCCAATATGCCAGGTGTCATTGTAAGAACAGGGGTAGAAACACAGGAACATAGACACACCACAGGAGGTTGGGGAAGAAGGGCAGAAGGAGGTGGGAAGGGAAAGCCATGTGAGGAAGGAGGTAGAGATTGAACCAAACTGATAAACCAAAAATTGCCAGCCAAACACCTAAAGCCAGGAAGAGGCAAGGAAGATTCTCCCCTACAGGTTTCAGAGGGGGCATGGCCCTGCTGACACCTTGATTTTGGACTTCTAGACACCGGAATTGTAAAAGAAGAAATTTGTGTCTTAAGTCATTCACTTTGTGATAAGTTGTTATGGCAGCTTTAGGAAACTAATACATCCATCCATTACATAATTGGAATAAACCAAGTAGAAAAATTATTTTAAGATGATATTGAAAGTTATTTTTTAAAAAAGTTAGTAGTGACTGCAAAGAAAATTGAATAAATTATAAAATAAGTCAATTATTAGCTAAACCAATAAGAAAGTAATAATTATATCACAGCCACTAAAATGTTTACCTATGAAAATACTTGAATAGGCATAATAACATAAGCTTTCAATACTGGTTTCACAAAAACAATATAATCACAGTAGGATGAGGGGAAAATAAAAGCAAAAAGAATAACACTGCCAAAGATCTAAATACTCAACTACCATAATAGGAATTCAAGAGTATGGATGTCACTGTGTGTGTGTGTGTGTGTGTGTGTGTGTGTGTGTGTGCGTGCAGGTATACATACACACACCACACCACATCTTCTCTATTCATTCATCTATGGATGGATACTGGGGTTGCTTCCATATCTTGGCTATCGTAAATAATACTGCAATGAATATTGGTGTTTTCATATTCTTTGGGTAAATACCCAGTTTTGGAATTACTAGATCACATGATATTTCTAATTTTAATTTTTTGAGGTATTTAATTTTCAAGTTATGTTTTTATCTCACCTCTGATTTCTTCATTGACCCATTGGTTGTTTTGGTTTATGTTGTTCAATCTCCACATATTTGTGATTTTGCCAATTTCTTTCTTGTAATTAATTTCTAGCCTCAAGCCACTGTGATTGGAAAAGATGCCTGATAAAATTTCAGTTTTCTTAAATTTATTGAGACTTTTTTGTGGCCTAACATATGCTCTAGACTAGAGAATGCTCCATGTTGCATTGCTGCACTTATGACGAATGTGTATTCTGCTTCTTTGGCATAGGGATGTTTTTGTTATGCCCGACGTTCCAAAACCTCCCACAAAAGTCCACCAGAGTCATAAGCCAAAGCCAAGCGGCAAGGTCGTTTATTGCAGGTTCGAACCTGGTGCTCCGCACACTCGCACACTTGTCACCGGTGTAGCAAGAGGCCACGATCAGGGTTGGTACAGCGTTTTTATAGACAGAGACAAGTAGCACAGGGGAGGTTTTAAATTATGAGGTGCCTGATTGGTTGATTTTAAAGTAAGGACATTTGTTGTTCTCTGATTGGGCGTCCTTTGTCTGTCCTTTGGCGGGAAGGCTTTGTCCGTTACTTGTGGCGGGAGAAAAAAGAGAAAAGGGGGAAGGGGGAAGGGGTAGGGTAGGTGAGGAATGTGCTTAAGCAAGCAAGTTTACAGAAGCGAGAAATGCCGGTTAGTTTATGTACAATTATTCATTCTATTACATATCAGACTACATTTAGGAAGGTTTACAACCCATTCTGTTACACAGCGGATTACATTCAGGAAAGGCCTCACAATGCTCGTAGCAAACAGCAAGCAAAACACACTTCTCAGCAATTGTATTTTATTATTAAAAAATTTATAATTAAGCAGAAAAGAGAACTTAGTTTTAAACTAAGGCAGGGCTGTCATTTGAATTTAAAGTTGTTCTTTTCAGTTTTGTATGTATCTTTTAAGTCCATCTGTTTTAATGTGTCATTTAAAGCTGACAATTCGTTATTGATTTGCCTTCCCCAGACTCTGTCCCCTGACAGTACCTCCATAGCTTCTATATCTGGCACACCTAAAGTCTGACCCTCAGGCTACAGCTCCAGGACAAGTGAACAGGCCTTTTTCATAGAAGGACTGGTGGTGGATTTCAGTCTGCTTTCTGTGTAGTGCTCTGGGAATGCTGGCCTGCCAAGAACTGTCTCTCCGGTTGTTCCAGTGCCGTGGGATCCAAGAACAAAATCTCCCCTGGCTACCAGCGCCAGGTGAACCAGGACCCCCCCTGTTCCCATTCACATCCCACCCTTATTGGTGTGATAGCTCTAGGCGCTGGGTCATCTATTCCTGATAGGCTCAATTTAATTGTATGAGGGGTGGCCTAAGGCCATACTTAGGTCTTTTGTCAAATTCCTGAGGGAAACCTGAGGGGGAGTTAGTGAGGTCTGTTTCATTCTTAAGAGGAACCTTATGCCTGAGGGGGTTTGCTGTGGTCAGACACTCCCAGCATTGTTCCCAAATATGTGCTTTTCCCCACCCAGGGACCTCAGGTCCTCATCTTTCCCTTTTTGCCTACTGAATCCTATCTTTTCCTATCATAGTATCACATAAATCAATCACACTTAGAGCCTTATTCTTTGGAGTAAAATAATTTTTTTTTAAATTTTCTTGTAATGTACACCAAAGTCATTTTTTTAATTATTCAAAGGTTGTACCAAATACCTTAAAAATACATATAGAAAACATTATCTTTATCGCTAGCAATGATTAATATTTTTATATATATTAATTTCTTTGAGCAAAAAGATATGTAACAAGAATCATGTTGTATTTTTGCCCTTCTGTCAAAGCTTTTTCAGTCTAATAAGTCAGATTTAAATTCAGCTCAAGTTCTTAGACTATCTGCTTGCCACCCAGGGAATGGTACCCCTAGGGATTCTGCACACACACTGAGAGATTGATATACTGATAAAGTGCTCTGAGGATCTCAGAAAACTTTCTTACATGGA
This sequence comes from Prionailurus viverrinus, assembly GCF_022837055.1. NCBI lineage: Eukaryota > Metazoa > Chordata > Mammalia > Carnivora > Felidae > Prionailurus > Prionailurus viverrinus. Next base: position 91,637,018 of record NC_062566.1, on the reverse strand, counting down.
AATAAAAAGAAAAGGATAAACAAATTATACACTTTGGAAAAAAAACAACATTGAGAATGAATTTATGTCTAAGCACATAAAAATACCCGATTACCTAGCATTCTTTTGAATCACCTTTTGAAGATTTGAAAAATAACTCCAAACAATCTGAAAACTCAGGAATCCCTTGTTGTGTTTTTTTTTTTTTTTAATAATTACCATTTCATTTACTTTAACACTTGGAAAGCTTGCTGCTCATGATCAAAACTGGTCTTAACATTGACACAGCATTTGAGGAAAAAAAAATGTTTCAGAAACTGAATATATTTTCAATGATTTCATTTTAAGATTATTTCTATCAGAGAAAAAACAAGAGTTTATTCAGTTTCTTAATAAATTAGCTTTCTATAGATTTATAAGTAATGATGATGAACTGGATTTACATATTTAAGAGTATTACCGTCTAAATATTTTAGCTCATATTTTGAATATATTCAGGTGACACATTTGTTTCCAGAGTAAGACACACACATTCTACGCTCCTCATGATATGTTTTATCAATTATTAATACTTTTTGCTACAAAGAAAACTATACTTCCTCATTATGCATAATAAACATGGTGGGCCACAATTAACAATGAGACGTTCTCCCAATTTAAATTGAAAAGTAGCAAATAATTTTATAAGCTACCTCTTTTAGGGAAATTCTGGCTCACACAAATCATGTTAAATCTTATATATTTTTAGATTAGAGGGGCCTATTACAGCTCTCTGCTACTGCCATATTTTATCTTACCATATTTTTTTTAAAAGCATCACCAAAAAATCCAGATACTTACATGTGCCTCTAACTCTTGCACATTTATCTGAAAGGCAGTGCAAAGTACAAATTGACCACTTTAAATGAGCCACTTGGGAAAGCAAGAGGGACTAACTCCAAATAATGAGAGGTCAAATTCTGTCAAGGAAATGTGTCTTTCTTATGTTTTTAAAACTCTCTTTTGAGAAAAGCCTGTTAGGTTGGGGAGCAAGTTAAGTGACATGTCACGTGCAAAATGAGAGAGCTTCTGTCAGAGGCACAGTGGTGAACTGTAACTTCAACTAACTCCAGGTATAAGAGGGAACGCATTGCCACCTGTAACCTGTACCTGGACAACATGCAACATTTCGAAAAACCTAAAAGGCCCAGTGCAGCATTTATATCGGTGAGAAATGGTCAACTTTTGGAAAACTCCATTTTCTTATTACTGTGGGAATTCCAATGAAATGTCTGTTAATTCTCAAAGTTTTTGTGTACTAGATTATTTTTTATTTAAAAAAAAATTCAAAACTGAAACTCATGTTCACTCATATTAACTGGTTAATTAGTCTCCAGTTAGGATAATCTCATTTTCCTTTTTCAGTATAACTTATTGTCAAATTGGTTTCCATACAACATCAGGTGCTCATCCCAACAAGTGCTCTCCTCCCTGCCCATCACTCTTTCCCCTCTCTCCCACCCCCCCATCTACCCTTAGTTTGTTCTCAGTCCTTAACAGTCTCTTATGGTTTGCCTCCCTCCCACTCTGGAACGTTTTTTTTTTTTTTTTTTCCCTTCCCCTCCCCTCCCCACCCCCCGGTCTTCTGTTAAGTTTCTCAAGATCCACATATGAGTGAAAACATACGGTGTCTGTCTTTCTCTGTCTGACTTACTTCACTTAGCCTAACACCCCCCAGTTCCATCCACATTGCTGCAAATGGTTTCAGGTGTACAACAGAGTGATGTAATTTTAAGACTGAAATCCACACTGCAGCCAGTTTTGCCCTTTTCTCCTCTTTTTGAACATTTATGTATGCAACATGCCTATGGGCTAAATTTAGGATGACATTCACCATGGATAGATTTTCAATATTATTTTGCTCTTTAGCCAGTTGTTTTATTGATATTGATATTAACCAGGTTTCATCAAAACATAAATGCCTTTAGCAAGAGACAATTGGCAAATAACTGAGCTGCGATTGTTTGTGTTTGTACCCTCAAGAACAACCCTTATTTAATAAAGGTTATCTATCGATCACACACACGAAAAATGGGAAAGTGCTGGTTGATCCTAGTTCTCTTCCTGCTATGAAATGCAGATCATGAATGGCCCAAATATTCAGGCCTCACCAACCTGTGAATAAACATAAAGTCATATTTCCACTTATAACAGCTCGTTCTCCTCTCATAATAGCGGCATTTCAAACTTCTCAGCAAAACCGGATATCTCTCATTATTCCTGGGAGTTGACCAAGGAAAGTGTCACTTATTTTTATAGTGTAGTAAGTCCCCAGTGGCTGCAACTCACGGTCTCCCTTTGCCCAGCTCTCCCTTCCCCATTGTCCATTGGCCCTTCCATCACTCTAAGTGAATTGCCAATTTCCACCTGCCAGTGGAGTTTCTTTGGGCATACGTTGTGGGTCCATAGTGTAAAGGTGAACACTCTGGACTCTGAATCCAGATGTAAGTAACATCCTTGCCAGAGAGGTTTCTCGTGATACCTCAAAACTTCTCAGTCTGTGATGCAAAAGCAATGCCAGTTTCTGAGCAGAGAAAGAGAAGACAGCTCTCTCTTCAACTCAGAGCTAAAATTGTTTATATGTATTACAACCCACAATATTTCGACCCCAAATCTCAGAAATTGCTCATGAAAAGTGAGTTTTTCTGCCTCTTGTCTCAGCTTCTCATCTTCTGCAAGTAACTCTCCTAGTAAAACTCAACAATAAAAACCACTCATGAATAAAAATCAGGAACCAAAACCACCCACTCACTACAAAAATAAAGTCTCCATTCAATACACACAAAAGTGCATTTCTCCTACTTTCTCACTCTACTCCACTACAAATAAAGCAAACGTCCTGAGACATTTAACTCCAGCACACCTACCCCTTCCTCTGGTATCCATATTAATTTCTGGTTAACTGTATCCCTAACAAGTGACTAACTCCAAAGTCTATTCAGGTAATTTGCCTTAAATGAGGACTGTGCCGTCCCAGATACAAATTGATGTATCCTCTCTAGGGACAAAAGAAAAAACAACTCTAAAATGCTTATTTTGTCTACCTGTATATCAAAAATAATAGGCTACAGCGTCATCCAATGCCCCCATTGCAGGTGGAATTCAAATCATTTGGTCAATTGAAACAGTTTCATTGGATATAGCTACACCTTAACTCAAGAAATCTGCCAAACACATGTTTACCATGATTTAATAAAACACTAGTTCAAATCATTCGTTGTTAATTATTGTATTGGAATACAATATATCTAACAACTTGATTATTTTCAGGAGGATTGTACTAAAAATATAAAATAGCATTCATCAAATATTTAAGCACATGTCAAACACTGTGCTAATGGCTTCACCATATTATGAAAAATATATGAAAATTCTGAGCGTAATGGAAATGATGATTTGCAGAACATGAAATTCAGAAGGTATGAGAAATTGGACCCTGTCAGCACACCAGAAGTAGGAAAAACAGACATAGGGTAGCCACAGAAACCAGCAGAAAAACAGCATGAATGTCAGCTTGTGATTACCGTTTCTAACTCAATTATGTCATCAATGAAAATGCCAAGCCTAATATATGCTACAAAACTTCTGTGATTGTTTCCATTTAATAAAGTCCAGAGCACCTCTTTTCCCTCAAGTGCCCTCTCACAGCGCTTCACCTTGAAATACTGCTTTCAGTTTGTCCCACAGCTCACTGATTTCTGTTCTTTTTTAAGTCTTGTTTCTCTGTGAGTTTCACGTTAGATTGGTTATGCTGCTGTTTCCAACTTCCCTAGCCTTTTCTTCTACAATGTCTAATTTCCCACTAATTGTATGCAGTATATATTTTATCTCACCCATAGTTTTTATCTTTAAAAATTCAGTTTAATCTTCCATTTCTCTACTTAACACGTTCAATTACTCCTTAACCTTCCTGAACATATAAAATATAGTCATACTGTTTTAAAGACCTTTTCTTCTAATGCTATCATTGTTACGATTTTGGCAGATAGTTCTCCATGTGAGGATTATAATTTTTTGCTTTGTTTTTTGCATGCCTGTAACTTTTCATTGCATGATGGACACGGTAAATTTTGCTTTATTGGGCACTGGACATTTTTGTATACCTCTGAATATTTTTGAGATTTATTCTGGGATATAGTTAAGTTATTTGGAAACAATATAATCATTGGGGACCTAGTTTTTAAACTTTTTTTGGATGGGACCATGGCAGCATATATTTGAGATATCATTTTTTCCTACTTCTAAGCACTCTATAGTAGGCCCAATGAATTATGAAATTACCCAACCTGACTTGTGAGGAAAAGCACTATTTTTGGGTGCAAGTGAACTCTGAAGATCATTCTTTTTATTGATTATTGGCAATTATTCCCCAGCTTTGGGTGGCTTCCTCACATGTACACACTGATCAGTGCTCAAATACTCATGGGGTATTGGCATCTCTGGATTTCTCTGTCTGTGCAACTGTCCCTTTTGGTACTCTGCCCCGCAAACCCTAGCCATCTTGGCCTTCCCCAGATCCCAGGTCTATCTCCTATACTCAAGGAGACAAGCAACCTCCATCTTACTTACTTTTGCTGTGTCAACATCTGCTCTCTCTCTTTAGGCAGTGAACTATAGCAATTAAAATGGCTAAAGGGCTAATCCTTACCTGTTTCCCATCTCCAAGAGATTGTGGTTTGTTGTTGCCTATGTTCAATGTCTTGAGAACCATTGTTTCATACATTTTTTTTTGTTTTTTAGATTGTTTTAGACAGTTCTATAGACTGAATGTGCCCCTAAAATTCACATATTTAAGTCCTTAGTGTGGCTATATTGGGACCTGGGTCTCTAAGGAAGTAGTTAAGGTTAAATGAGGCCCTGAGACTGGAGCCTTGGTCTGACAGGATTCATGTCCTTATAAGAAGAAACATCAGAGCACTCTCTCTCCTTCCTTCTGCAGAGAAGGTGCACAAAGGAAAGGCAATGTGAGGACACAGTGAAAAGGTGGCTGTCTACAAATCAGAAAAAGAGCCCCCACCAGAATCCAAATCGTAGACTTCTGGCATCCAGAATTATGAAAAAATAAGTTTCTGTTGCTTAAACCATGCAGATTGAGATATTTTGTTGTAGCAGCACAAGCACACTAATACAGGCAGGTAGATAAACTTTGTCCCTGTTACCCTCTCTTGACTGAAAGAAGTCACAGTTAAGTAAATCTAATCACATACCCAAGACACAAAATACAGCAGCTATAAAGAGAACATGGAAGTGAAAGCATGGATCCTGTATCAGCAAAATTCAGTAATAGTAACACTAGTAACATTCATCAAGTATTGGTTCATGTGTTCAACACAGTGCTAAGTGTTTTGGCTTTCATTATATCATTTGTTTCTCCAAAAATCTATAGAGAAATCAAGAACTTCTATTCAGAATGAGACAAACTCTCCCTAGATATCAAAACTACCCTAAGCAGTAGTGAGAAGGGGGTCTTGAGACTTTTCTGTGCCCCCATCCCCTGCTAAGTTTCTTGGCATCAAAATACTGCCTTGAAACAAACAAACTAGTCTCATTAAGCATCTAATTTCACCAACAAATTGCAATTAATAAAACACAGTCAAGTGAAAATGTTAGAACTAAAAATATTTTGAATTAAGAACTCAGCAGATAGAACTAAAAGCATTTAACTAGAGCAAAGTACAGTTGATCTTTGAATCACATAAGTTTGAACTGCATGGGTTTTCTTATATGTGGATTTCTTTTCAATAAATACAGTTTTGTATTATAGTGCATTTACACTGTAACTGATGTGTACTGTAAATCTCTTTTCTGTTCCTTACAATTTTCTTAATAGCATTTTTATTTCTTGAGCTTACCTTATTATAAGAATACAGAATATAATACACATAACATATAAAATATGCATTAATCAACTGCTTATATTATCATTATGGCTTCTGGTCAATAGTGGGCTATTAAGTATTTGAGGTGTCAAAATTTACATGGGAACTTTTCAGTGCATAGAGGTCATCACCATTAGCCCACCAACATTGTTCAAGGGTCAACTGTAGTACATTTACAAACAAGAAGTCAGAACAAGAGAATATATTGAAATAGCAGTAAAAAAAAAAGCAAAAAAAGAATTAACAGAAAAGCTGTAACAAATTTGTTGGCTATAATAAAAATTTTATGTACATAGAAGTAGATCAAAAGAAATTTATGAAGAAAATAAATGTTCCAGAAATCATGAAAGACATCAATCCACAGATTCAAGAAGCTCTGGAAGTCTCAAGAAGGATAAATACAAAGAAAACCATTCCAATATGCATCAGAGTATATGCTAAAACCAAAGGCAAACAGAAAATATCAAAGCACCAAGAAAAATCTATGCCCAAACACACCTTACAGATATCGCTGGCTCAGTTCCAGACCACTGCAATAAAGTGAATGTTACAATAAAGCTCATCACGTGATGTTTTCTTTTTTGGTTTCCCAGTTAATATAAAGTTATGTTTATACTATACTGTAGTCTATTAAGTGTGCAATAACAATGTCTGAATAAGCAATGCATATAACTTAATTAAAGATACTTTATTGCTAAAAACAAAAATTTCAACCATCATCTGAGCTTTCAGTGAGCCTTAACCTTTCTGCTCATGGACAGCCTTGCCTCAGAGTTGATAGCTGCTGATTAATCAGTGGTGGTGGTGCTGAAGGTTGGGGCGACGGTGGCAATTTCTTAAAACAAGACAATAAAGTTTGCCACATCCATTGACTTCCTTTCATAAATGATTTTTCTGTGGCATGTAATGCTGTTTGATAGCATTTCACCCACAATAGAACTTTTTCCAAAATTGGAGTCAATCTACTCAAAACCTGCTGCTGCTGCTTCATCAACTAAGTTTATGTCATATTCTAAATCCTCTGTTGTCATTTCCACAATCTTCACAGCGTCTTTACCAGTAGATTCCATCACAAGAAACTAATGTCTTTGTTCATCTATATGAAGCAACACCTCATCTGTTCAACTTTTATCATGAGATTGCAGCAATTATATCATATCTTTAGGCTCCACTTCTAATTCTAGTTCTCTCACATTTCTGCCACATCTGCAGTTACTTCCTCCACTGAAGTCTTAAACCCCTCAAAGTCATCCATGAGGCTTGGAGTTAACTGCTTCTAAACTCCTTTAATGTGCGTAATTTGACCTCCTCCAATGAATCATGAATGTTCTTGACAGCATCTAGAATGGTAAATCTTTTCCAGAAGGTTTTCAATATTCTTTGCTTAGTTTCATCAGAGGAATCATTTTATATAAAAGCTATAGACTAACATGTTTCATAAATAATCTGACTTGAAATCAAAATGATTCCTTGATCCATGGGCTACAAAATGGATGCTGTGTTAGTAGTTATGAAAACAACATTAATAATCTTATTGTGTAACTTCAGTGAGCTCTTGGGTGACCAGGTACATTGTCAATGAGCAGCATATGTTGAAAGGAATCTTTTTTCTGAGCAGTAGGTCTCAACAGTGGGCTTAAAACATTCAGCAAAATTAGACTGAAAATTTGTTTAGTGTAGCCACCTTTCTTTTTTTTTTTTTTTTTTTTTTTTTTTTTTTTTTTTTTTTTTTTAAATTTTTTTATTTGACGTTTATTTATTTTTGAGACATAGAGAGACAGAGCATGAACGGGGGAGGGTCAGAGAGAGAGGGAGACACAGAATCTGAAACAGGCTCCAGGCTCCGAGCTGTCAGCACAGAGCCCGATGCGGGGCTCGAACTCACGGACTGTGAGATCATGACCTGAGCCGAAGTCGGTCGCCCAACCGACTGAGCCACCCAGGCGCCCCTGTGTAGCCACCTTTCTTAATTAGCTAGATCTTTTAAATAATTTGCTGCTGCTTCTACATAAACATGTGCTACTTTGCCTTGTGCTGTAATGTTATAGAGACAGCCTCCTAAACTTCATGAACCAACCTTTGCTAGATTCAAATTTGTCTTCTGCATCTTCCTCACTGCTCTCAGCCTTCATAGAATTCAGGAGAGTTGGTGCCTTGGTGTACCTGAGCGGCTCAGTCAATTGAGTGTCCTACTCTTGATTTCTGCTCAGATGATGATCCCAGGGTCATGGGATCAAGCCCCGCGTTGGGCTCTGTGCTGAGCATGGAGTCAGTTTAAGATTCTCTCTTTCTCTCACTGTCCCTCTCCCTGTCTTTCTCTAAAATAGAGAGAGAGAGAGAGTTGGGGCCTTGCTCTGGATTAGGCTCTGACTTAATGTTGTGGCTAGTTTGATCTTCTATTCAGACACAATAACTTTATATCAGCAACAAGGCTGTTTCACTTTTTTATCATGTGTGTGTTTACTGGAACTTTTAATTTCCCTCAAGAATTTTTCCTTTGCATTCACAGCTTGGCTAACTGTTTGGCACAAGAGGGCTAGCTGTTTACCTATCTTGGCTTTTGACATGCCTTCCTCACTAAGCTTAATCATTTCTAGCTTTTGATTGCAAGTGACAGATTTGCAAGTCTATTTCACTTAAACACTTACAGGCTATTGTAGGACTATTAATTGGCCTCATTTCAATATTGTTTCTCAGGCAATAGGGAAGCCTGAGGAGACAGAGAGAGATGGAGAGAGGGCAGGTCAGTGGAGCTGTTAGAACACACACATTAATGATTAAGTTCACCATCTTAATGGTGGTATCCAAAACAATTACAATGCAATGATCATTGATCATAGATCACCATAACAAATATAATAATAATAATGAAAGAGTTAGAATACTGTGAGAATTACCAAAACACTACAGAGACATGCAGTGAGAAAATGCTGTTGGAAAGTGATTCTTATAGACTTGCTTAACACAGGATTGCCACAAACCTTTTATGTGTAAAAAATACAATATCTGTGAAGTGGAATAAAGTGAAGCACAAAGAATGAAGAATGCCTGTATTATCGTCAAAGAAACAATAAGTTCAAATATAAAACACCTCATAGAAATTTCTTAATAGAAATATGACAGCCAAAAGATAATGGAATGGCACTTTATAATACAGAAAGAAAATAATTGCCAATCTAAAAAGTGCATTATCAGTGAAATAATCGTTAAAACTATAGGTGAATTAATACATTTATGACTAAATAAATAAAAGCAAAGATTTTTTTTTGCCAGAAAACTTCCACTAAAAGCTAACAAACAGACAAACAAAAACCCACTTGAGTGAATTCTGCAGGAAGGAAGAAATGGTCCAGAAGGAAAAAAAGGGAATGAAGGAAGGAATGAAAAGGATAAATAATGTTAAATGAATAGTAAAAAACAAAAATAAATAGGCATGTATTGGTCATATAATGTATATACGCAGGACCTCTCCTCCAATATGAATGCCCATGTATCAAACTTCTGTGTCAACATCTCCTTTTTTAAGTCTAATATAAATCTCAAACTTAATATGTGCACAAAAGAAATCATGGTCTTCCCTCCAAAATCATGCCTTCTTCCCTAGTTGTCAATATCTTGGTAAAAGGAAACTCCACCTTTCCAATTATTTAGGTAAAATACCTTGGAGTCAGCCATTACTCCTGTGATCTTTCTTTCACATATATATCCAAACTTTCAACAAATTCTATCGTCATACTATTGTCAGAATCAGATGACACAACTTCCACCTTTACCGTTCAGATGCATCTTCTACTTATCCCAGTAGCATCCTATGTGGTATTTCTGCCTCTCCCTTTCCTCAGCACATAGTCTATTCTCAAAACAACAGCTACAGACATTCTTTTCCAAACTTACGTCAGACCTTGTCCCTGCTTAAAACACTCCAGTAAGTTTCCATTGCATTGGGAGAAGTAAAATTTTTTCTATGGTATAGAAAATTCTCCTAAATGTACTTATTATCCTATTACCTGTCTGGCTCTCTCTCTTGAGGCATCTCTCTTTTGCCAACTCTGCTCCATTCATAGTGTTCTCTAGCCACAATGTTTCCCTGCTTTTTCCTCAAAACTCCAAAATCTACCTTCCTCATCTCTTCCATCTCCTTCAGGTGTCCTGAGCACCCTACTTTTAGGATACTAAAGTTTTGTTTTATTTTGTTTAGTTCTTAGGCATACTATTTGTCACCCTGAGAACTTCAGAAAACATGTGTATCAGAGCAAAATATGTTTTTAAATTACTGAACAATAATCTTAGACATTATAAAGGACAATATATTCTTATTTTTGACCTGCTTATGAGTATATTATATGATTAAGTATATCCATCAATATAAAAAGGTAGACAGTAAAATGAACATTTTTTAAAATTTATTTTTAAGTAATCTCTATACCCAATGTGGGACTTGAACCCAAGACCCTGAGATGAAGAGTTGCATGCTCTTCTGAATGAGTCATCCAGGCACCCTGAACATGTTATTTTAAATAAGCCTCACACTCACAGTTATGCTATGCTTTCACAATAAATAGGCAAAAACTTAATGCTTATTAAAACTGTAAATTATTCAATAATTAACTAGTGACAGGCTTGTTTCTACATGTGGAATTTATGATAAATCTGTGTTTTCTTCCATTGTAAAAAATCTGATTTCCCACTAATGCAGATATGAAAGTTTTTAAATGATAATTATAGAAGGAAATGGTAGTGAGTTACATATTTCCACATTTTTAGTACACATCTTACATGGTATTTTAAGAAAATGGAATATAGAGGTCCTTGGTGCCTCAATTGGTTAAACATCCAACTCTTGATTTTGGCTCAGCTCCTGATCTCATGATTCATGAGTTCGAGCCACGGGTCAGGCTCTGCACTGTGTCAGCATGGAGCCTATTAGGAAGTCTCTCTCCCTCTCCCTCTGTCCCTACCCCATGTGCTCTCTCTTTATGAATAAATACATATATACATACATACATAAATGATAAATTTAAATTAAAAAAAATAAAATAGAATATAGTGGAAATGTATATAAATACTTCCTTATTTGATAACAGGTATTTTCCATTTGGAATAGTATTTCTTATTGTTTACAAAGAATATCATATTACTAAGAAGGAATTGTTTTTTCTAGAAATAACAGGAAAGTATTACCTGAGTATATACTCAATAGTTAGATAACCAATCTATAGTACCAAATGGAATTTGACACATCTCTATAGCTTATCTCCACCTTTTCTTACTTTATACCATTGCCTATCTATATTTTAAACAATGTAGAAGTATATTCCATATGATGAACAATTGATTCTTGGGTAATTCTTTCTTTCTTTTTCTTTCTTTCTTTCTTTCTTTCTTTCTTTCTTTCTTTCTTTCTTTCTTTCTTTTACTTTCAAGGTATGTTTTTCCCTGTTTTATATCATTAATCATTAATTACTTGAACATTTAGTTTCCATTGGCATCACTTTACAGACCATCAATAAAGCTAATGTTAAGAGTGATCCCTAAAAAAAGAAAGAAAGAAAGAAAGAAAGAAAGAAAGAAAGAAAGAAAAAGATTGATCCCTATATCAGTTTCCTTGAACTTGACAATCTGCTATTTTTTTTCTCTTCTTTGTTTTCTGTTCTTCAGTGTATTGTCAATCTTGCTGACAATCCTGATAGGGTAGGTACTATGAATTAATTTTTCAAGCAAGATAAGATGAAAAATATGAAACTTTAAGTACCATATGATTTTTAAGTACCATATGGATTTTCCTAAAGCAGAATTCTAACATTGCTTGTAAAAGTTGTGTATAGAATTAATCATTAATATTAGAAGGGGGTACAAACAATGATTCATGCATTGTTAGTTTCCTCTGAAAATTTCAGGTTAGCCCTCAATTAGTATTTATTAGGCTTATCAATCATTAATATTAGAAGAGATCATAATAATTACTAACCTAATGTATGCTAATGTTTTCTTCTCTAACAGGCACATAATAAAAGTCAGAATATGATCCTAAATTGCATTAAGCCATTTAAACCATTTTATGAAAAGTCTTCACTCTTACTCATGTACACTTATTTCTGAATACAAAGCTGGCTCCTTTTTGAGTTCCAATTATGAACCAGCACCAACTAGTTCAATATGATTGTTTAATTGATCCAAAATATTTGCCAATTTGCTAATTGTGTATTAAAAATTCTACAGTCCATTTCGTAGAAAGACTCACAGATACAACACTCTAAACATAGGAGAGATCTCTCATCTCATTTAAAGAAGGGGGTATAAATAATGATTCATGCATTGTTAGTTTCCTCTGAAAATTTCAGATTAGCCCTCAATCAGTATTTATTAGGTTTATCAATCAATTTTGTTTAATTTATGCATCTTCTAATATCTTCTTAGCCATCTGTCTTCTGAAAGATGTGTTTTTTTAAATTATAAAAAAGTAGGTTTTATTTTCTTCTTTTAGAGATAAGATTTGTATGAATTTCTATTTATTTTTTCCAGGTAGATGTTTCTACTTTAAATTACCAAAGAGAAGAAACACTGGTTATATTTGTTTTAACAGAATTTAAATAATGATGCATGTAATCATAGGATAATATTGATTTACAATTACATAATAACTGCTGAAATCCAAGTTAATGATGTTCATCCAGGTGTTGCAAAATATTTTTAAGACATAGAACACTTTTTTCAAATGAAATCATAGGAACACTCCAAAATGTTTAACAAATAAATGTAGAACATCTCTGTGTGAAACAGATTTAAGAGAATAGGAGTCTGGGAGTCTTTCTCTATCTGTGTCTCCAGAACTCCATGATTTACCTCACAAATCCTAAGAAATTTCCAGAGAAATTTATATGCTGAGATAATTGATTTTGTTTCTTGGGAAAATGGGCATGGAGATGTGTGGTTTAGAGATATACATTAGGAGGCAGATGACTGGTCTATGCCAAGTGTTAGTGGAATAGTGGTTAAAGACACACACATGCACACACACACGCACACACACACACACACACTTATTCTGAAAGTCTGGCAATATTTTGTAGATATAGAGTTGCTCTCAAGAAAGATTCTACTCTGCTATCTGTAAAATGCTGAATGTACTTTTCTAATGGATCTGAAAATCTTCTTTCATAAAGCCTATTTGTAATTTTTTTTAAATTTTTTTTTCAACGTTTTTATTTATTTTTTGGGACAGAGAGAGACAGAGCATGAATGGGGGAGGGGCAGAGAGAGAGAGGGAGACACAGAATCGGAAACAGGCTCCAGGCTCTGAGCCATCAGCCCAGAGCCTGACACGGGGCTCGAACTCACGGAGCGCGAGATCGTGACCTGGCTGAAGTCGGACGCCTAATCGACAGCGCCACCCAGGCGCCCCAAGCCTATTTGTAATTAATTCCATATTGTGGTTTACACATTTGACATATGAATCATTTTTGTGCTATACTTATTTTTCAATTGAATTTAATATGCTCAACATGATAATGGGTTTCATGTATCATTGGAATAAACTGTTATTCTAAGATACTTTTTGAACAAAATTTATTTTCCTCATTTTTCAAGGAGCTGTACAAAAAATTCTTAAACTAATACTTGAAGAGCTAATCCAGATAAAGAAATAAAGTACATAAGGAAAAGACATTTTTGAGAGAACTTCTATACTATCTATAGAAACTAGAGGGGCACCTGGGTGGCGCAGTCGGTTAAGCGTCTGACTTCAGCCAGGTCACGATCTCGCGGTCCGTGAGTTCGAGCCCCGCGTCAGGCTCTGGGCTGATGGCTCGGAGCCTGGAGCCTGTTTCCGATTCTGTGTCTCCCTCTCTCTCTGCCCCTCCCCCGTTCATGCTCTGTCTCTCTCTGTCCCCCCCCCAAAAAAACAAACAAACAAACAAACAAAAAAAAAACCTTGAAACTAGAAACATGGAAAAGAAAATAACCTTTAATAATTTATTTTTTAAGTAATCTCTATACCCAAGTTCACAACCCTAAAATCAAGAGTTGTATGCTCTACTGACAAAGCCAGCCATGTGCCCCAAAATAATTCTTTATCAATGTAAAATTAAATCAGAAAATGTACTTATACAATGGGATTACATAAAAATATAATTCATTCTCACATATAAGTAAAATTACGTGGTTAATAAATAGTGGTATATTAGGTACCTGTTTAGAAATAGGTCATCAATTTCTAGATCATATAGCTTTGCAAACTTAGGTTGTTTGAAAAGTATATTACAATTTTCATTAAGAGTTAACTACCACATACTTGGTAAACTAAAAATGTCCTATTACAACTTATGTCATTTTTTTGTTTCCTTCCTGGATACTTGCTTATTATATTTGACACAGCTTTGAAATTAGATGTATTGTCTATGTTAATGCACATATTTAGCTAACAATTTTAATTATTCAGAATGAAAGATAAAAATTTTTTCCTCTTAACTGTAGTCATAATTTGGAAGAACAAATATAATCACTAGATTGAAGGTGATTTGACAATATTGTTAAGTCTAAGATATTCAGGTATATTACAGTCTGGGCTTCCTTTAGGCCCAGGGAAGATGGGTGGCCAGCTGCCCTGGGGCCAGTGTTTTAGAAGGCCTGGATCTAGCTTTCCTTCATCCCTGACTCTAACCATGTCCCTCTCTACAGTATAAACAATCTTAAGTGTCAGGAGATGCTATTCCCACCTGAACCCCTGGTACCCTTCTTGATCCACTCAGGATGTCTAGAAACCTGGAATTTCCTCCTCAAGGACTGTTGCTGGGCACTCTGACTATTGCAAAGGCGTGCATACCTCTAAACCTGAGGGTAGCTAGGAGGCAACTGCTGGTGGGCGGAGGGGAATTGAGCGTGGGGGGATAAAGCCCTGGGACCATAAATGCCTGGTGGGGGCACAGTAGGAGGTCAGAGAAATTTGGAAGCTGTTCTTCCTTCACACTTTGACGCAGAACTCTGGAGTCTAAGCAGTATAAATTCAAGTCAGCACTTCCCGGTTTTTATGAAGATATTCATCAAGTAGAAGGATAAAATATATTTTATATTATAAATTGCTGCTTTAATTTGCAACTTTCAAATATTTATAAATATAGTATGTAAACCTCTATCTGTATTCTGGCCATAGGCACCCCAATATTGGACATGAACCCGATAATGATGACAGTCTGCAAAGCAAGTAAAGGAAGGAAGACACTGAAAATAAACCATCCTGACAACTAACTGGAATAATTTAGTTTCCAAATATTTATTTTTAGCTTGTTTCCCCCTTTTGGGTGAGCTGAATTAGCAGTCCACATGGTCAAATAAAATGATGAAAATGGGTATACAGTCCAATCTCTCATTCTATTTGAGAATTGACAATTAAATAATACAAAATTATTTCCTATTCTTGATAATTTTATAATAATATATAAATATATATGGATGTCAGATAATTAATATATTTGAGAAACTAGTATATTTTAGAATGAATTTTTCATAAATTTTGTATTTTAAAATTCTGAATAAAATTATCTTGATCCAAATGACAAATGACACTGAGGAAAAATCACAATTTACATTGAAGTCTTATATACAAAAATAGAAGACATGATATGTGCCTCAGAAGATATTGAGTTACTCTTCAGAAAATAGGATTTTTAAAAATATTTTCTGAGAAATTATTCATGAGGTAACAATATTTTATTAACATAAGAATCCTGAATGATGATATAAACACTTCTAGTCTCAAAGTGTATACAATAATAGGATTTTGTTGAAACGTGAATCATATATGATTATATCTTCATGGATATTGTCAGAGCACCAATTTCACGTATGATTGATTTTCAGAATGTGTTGAATGGAATACATTTTCAAGGTCCATTTATTCAAGATGAGGTTCAATTCACATAAAACATAATTTCTTATGAATTATAAAGACAAAGAGTCCCCCAAAACACCAGACTTCATATGGTTCCTATAGTAAAGTTCTTTTATTAAATGATACAATATTTTTAATCATTACTTTTTACATGGGTTAATACACATTTTTTAAAATAATACTCTATAATCTGATTATTCAACTTAGCTTTCTCAACCAGCATCCAAGAAAGGACATTTTTCCCCCCAACTTTTCTACACTGAATGGATATGCCAAGTTCTCTCCTCTTCATTCATTCATTCATTCATTCATTCATTCATGTATATATTTATTTATGGAACAAATTGTTCATTGAGACCCATATACTGGACACAATGCTAGCTACTGGGATATAAACACATGTAAACACATGTATACACACATATATGCACACATGCCAGATTATTACATAAGTTAAGAATAAAGAAAGTAATTGGATTTAATATAGATTGCTAAACTTTGTAATAGAAGAAAACTTCTATCTGCTAAAAGTAACCAAGGTAATCTCATCTTCTCTTCAACATGATCAATATGATGCCCTTTGAGTAATATTGAATTTACTTCATGGTTGTATATATCCTATACTTATATTCAGAACTTACATTCACACACCACATTCCCAAAATAAATGGATTAATTGAAATTATCCTACTCAGATTTGACATACATGTTAAAAATAAACAAAGCATATTAAAACAGTTATAATAATTATATTCTATATTTTCAGGCGTTTAGAAGAAATATGGAAGATGTTTTTAAAAACCAAGCTTATAAAGGTGAAAATTTCAATGTCTGTTATAAAAAAAATACTAAATGGAATTAATAGATTAGACACTGCAGAGGAAAAGAAGCATTAACTTGACATAGTAATCCAAAATAAAACACAGATATTAAAAAATACTGAAAAAAAAAACCCCAGCATTTGTGAGTTCTGGGACAAATTTAAATGGCCTAAAAATTGTGTAATTAGAGTCTCTTAGGGAGAAAGTATGGGGGAGGGGGATGTTAAAGAGAAAAATACGTGAACAATCTTTTAATGGGAAGAAAATTATAAATTTAGACATTTAAAGAATCAAGTAATTGGGGCGCCTGGGTGGCGCAGTCGGTTAAGCGTACGACTTCAGCCAGGTCACGATCTCGCGGTCTGTGAATTCGAGCCCCGCGTCAGGCTCTGGGCTGATGGCTCAGAGCCTGGAGCCTGTTTCCAATTCTGTGTCTCCCTCTCTCTCTGCCCCTCCCCCGTTCATGCTCTGTCTCTCTCTGTCCCAAAAATAAATTAAAAAACGTTGAAAAAAAATTTAAAAAAGAATCAAGTAATCAAATTAGTCAAAACTGGTGATTTGGGGAAAATCTTAAGGCAGGAAGAAAGAAAAAATGCAAAGTACATAAAAACAAAGATAAGAATGGCAGAAGATTCTTTGTGAGAAACACAAAAGAAGATTATGAAGTAGCATTTTTAAAATACTGAAACAATTTCCATAAACCTGGAATTCTATATACAGTGAATCCTTCAAAAACAAAGCTGAGGGGTACCTGGGTGGCTCAATCAGTTAAATGTCTCAATTTCTTAGCTCAGGCCATGATCTCAAGTTGCCTGATATTGAGCCCCAGGGAAGGCTTTGCACTGACAGCACAGAGCCTGATTGGGAATATCTCTCTCTCCCTCTCTCTCTCTCTCTCTTTTTTTTTTTAAATTTTTTTTAACATTTATTTATTCCTGAAAGACAGAGAGAGACAGAGCATGAGCAGGGGAGGGGCAGAGAAAGAGAGGGAGACAGAATCCGAAGCAGGCTCCAGGCTCTGAGCTGTCAGCACAGAGCCCAATGCAGGGCTCAAACTCACAAACTGTGAGACCATGACCTGAGCTGAAGTCGGATGCTTAACCGACTGAGCCACCCAGGCACCCTCCACCCCTCTTACTTTCTATCTGCCCCTGCCCCACTTGTGTGCACATGCTCTCCCTCTCTCTCAAACACACACACACACACACACACACACACACACACACACACAGCTAAATTAAGGGACATTTTTGATATTCAAAAGCTAAAATAATTAATCTCTAGCAGGTCTGCACTATAAGAAATATTAAAGGAAGTTCTTTATGCAAAAAGAAAATTATACCAGATGAAAATATAGTTCAAAACACAGGAATAAAGAGCATTGAAAATGGTAATGATACAAATAGAAATGGAAGGGTTTTTTTTACTAATATTTTTTTTAATGTTAAGATGATTAACAAAAATAGGAACCATGTATCATGGGACATAAACATATAAAAAACTAAAATGAATGACAATAAGAGCCAAAAAGCCTAGGAGAGAAGGAAAAAAAGTTTCTCTTATAAGACTTCATAATATTTATAAAGTGGAATAATATAAATTGACGGTTGACTGCAATAAGTTGAAGATACATAGGGTATACCTTAAAACAACCACAAATATAACAAAACAGGAGTTATAGCTATCATCCAACAGGAGTTATAGCTTACATGCAATCATAAAAGGTATTCAATTGATCCAGAAAAATAAAAAAAGGAAACAAAGAATCTATAAGATGAACAGAGAACAAATAGTAAGATTATAGATTTCAGTATAATCACACTGATAGTTACTTTAAAGGGAAATAGTATCGAACCATCCTATTTAAAAAGCAGATATGATCAGATCAGATAAAGTAAGAGCCATCCATATGCTGCCTGGGGGCGGGAGGGGAATGTTAAGTACACACTTGGGCAAAAAAGTAAAAGTGACATATATTGCTGGCTCCTCTGAAACTCAAATGTTTAATAAAACTTGCTCTGTTTTCTAACAGGAAAGATAGAACCTGCAGTTTGCCATTCCCAGTGGTGAATGTCAAGCACATAACTGGCAAATAGGTACTGGGCCTTTACCTTTTGTTCCAGGTGGACTTAAATGTATTGGTGCATATTCTGGGTTTGGCCCCAAATACCTAGTGACTGAAGCCAACGCTCCATATGCTATCAAGGACTGGAACCAAAAATACTGTACCAGTTTGAAGCTCTTAGGTACCTTTCATCAGGTCCAGGCACTCACTTCACTGCCTGCTCAGTGCAACATGGGAGAAGAAAGATGAAATTCAATGGACTAAGCATATTCCTTATTGCCTTCAAAGGAATGGACTAATGGAATCAGAATAGACAAGTGAAAGTCTGCTAGAAGGGTGGTGGGTGATGGTAAGGCGAGACAAAAATTAAAGAGCTGGCCTATAAACCTCTAGTGCTATTTACCATGAAAACAACTACGTGGTATAAATTGTAAGATAGATGTACATTATATGATTTTGAGGCTCTTGTTGAAATCGGAGGACAGGGGATGAAAGATGATATAGGAACTTAGTAGAAATCTTCCTTACATTACCATAACTTTCTTTTTCAATGCAGAGCTAATAGTCCCTGGACCTGGCTACCATTAAGAATCCAACAGGCTAGCAATTTTTGAAAATAAGGTACTTTGTCCATTAAACTGAACTTCCAATTTTTTTTTAATTCTACTTTTATCTTTATTGATAAAATAAGGCAATTTTTAAATTTTTTGAATCTAAGGATACACAACACAATAAAATAATTAATGCCAATTGAAGAAATAATAATCTATTCCACAAGAAGTGTGACAAAATCATACCACAAAAATTATATAGAAATAAGTCTGTGTGCATAACACAAATTAAGTATCTCATACAGTAGAAGCACATGGGCTTTGGAATGAAAAACAGCACTGCTGGCGGTCGTAAGTCCATTGCTCAGTGGTTCTTTTCAGCATTTGTAACAATTAAAATCATGGTATTTTATTTAGTCAATTTTACTTTCCAAATGTGGTTACAACAGAATCTCACAACACACGTGCTCTTTTGCAGTGACTTTGCCACTCCACCTTCAGGAGATTGGTAGAGGTTCGTCCCTCTCCCCTTGAATATTGGCTGACCCTAGTGACTTGCTTGTCACCAATATCATGCAACAGAAGTGACACTATAAGACTCTGGAGACTGGATTAGAAAGAGGCTTATAGCTTCTGCCTGGGTCCCTTGGAATGCTGGTTCCATGCTCACTGGAAGCCTGTCTCATGAAGAGGTCACACTCGGAATCTCCAGTAGATAGCCTCCAACTAGCCTAGACTTTGACTCACTGCAGCCCAGGAGTCACACTTTTGAGTGAAGCCCCCAGGAGTTGCCCCAGCAGTTAAAATCACTCCTGCTATTCAACTAGAAAGGCACTGAGGCCTTAGACATCATAGAACAAAGAGAAGTCCACACCCATATCCTTCCTGAATTCTTGTTCCAGAGAACATGCGAGTGTAATACAATGGTTGTGGTTATCATTAAGTTTGGGGTGCTTTTGAGGATTGAAGAATTAAAGATAAGGTACAAAGATACCTGACTTATTAAACAGCCCAACTGTCAGCCTCACTAAGGGGTAGTTTCCTTCTTTTATTCCCCTAAGATCCCCTTAGATCAAGGGCTCAGATGGCCAAATTAGAGTTGCTAATACATTAAAACTGTGAAAAGCTCAGAAAAGAAATGATGGCAAAATATACATCTTTAGATAAACCACTACACAGGTGAGCAAAGAAATAAGAAAAAAAGAAAAAGAAAAAAGAAAAACCTACCATTTTAATAGCAAAAGCCTGTTAAAGTATATAGAGTGAATGAAATAAAATTTCAATTTAATGTATACTGAATTTTCCTATGTAGTTCTGTTCCCCCCCACCCCTTTTTTTAAATAAAAGGCTTTGTTTTCCTTTGAATGTTAGAACCCAGTGATAATGCTGACTTTATGAGTCACACAGTTCAGGGAGAGGGCCTTGATTCATAGGAACAGCCACAAGCTAAGTTGGGAGCCTGCAGCTTTCTCAGCATGGCTCTCTTGTAGTGAACTCTTCAGGACAGCATGCTATTTCATTAAATCATTCCCCTTCTAACCAGCTTAACTACTATTGCCCCATGCAGCTTTCCCTAAAAATGCAATAATTCTGTTACTTTCTATTGTATATACTTCTCAATATATAATATTTTGAGTTTTCCTAAAAAAACAAAAGACTAATTAGGTGGCACCAATTCTGTTCAGGAGCAAGTACCAATTCTAAGACAAACATGAACTGTCCTTTCTGTAAAACAGGATATGACAGCCTGCACTTTCACCCACTTTTTATATTCTGGAGCCACAATTCAGTTTGTACTTCCCAGAAGAATGTCATACCAGATCTGAAATTATTGATGTTTATTGAATTTGAATATTAACATTTTTGCCTGTTGGAAAAGGCTTAATTTCCTTTACCTAATAGGTAAAAGGTAAAGGCTTAATTTCCTTTACCTAATAGGTAAAATGAAATGGTAAAAAAGATTAAAACTTGCATTGAGCAGTGCCTGGGTGGCTCAGTCTTAAGTAGCTGACTTCTGCTCAGGTAATGAGTTCTGGGCTCGAAGGCTCGTCAGTTGGAGCCCAGGATCAGGCTCTGTGCTGACATCTCAGAGCCTGGAGTCTGGTTCAGATTCTGTGTCTCCTTCTCTCTCTGCTCCTGCCCTGCTCACACTGTCTTTCTCTCTTAAAAATAAACATTTAAAAAATTAAAAAAAGAAACTTGGATCAAAACGTGCAAAGATTGTTAACAAATATTCACCTAGGTTTCCCCAGCCCACATCGCCCTGGGAATAAAAATCCCCACAATAATTATTTAAAAAGTGTATCTCAAATAAGTGTGGGAACATTTAACCACTTTAAAATCCTTCCAAATGATAGGAATGATACAAATTCTTCCTGGCTAAGATATGATATCTAAATTTTCTCTTTAATCATCTCAGCTGTTATTGTGACATTCAATGACACTTTTTTCTTGGGTCTAGATTCTTCATCAACATATTTTTCAACATATCTGAAACAGAATTTTTGTTGGGTGTATATTAAACTCCTCTGCTTGACAGTCAGAAAATTTATTTTTCCTTCAAAAATTGAAATAGATTTTTAGTTCTATTATATGCACATGTAGTAGTTCATTTTAAAACAGCTTAAATTTGAATGAAATATTTTTATCAGGCTCAGGCTTACTTGGAGAATCTGAACTGATTCCTTAGAGTCTTCTGGTCCTTTCACATATCTGGTAAAGTTCACATATTTGCTTTCCCTGTGTCTGTGTAACGTCTGGAGAAAGTAAAATAATTTATGTCCAAGTTGTCTTGGTTTATATTAAAAACTTTCAGGCCCTTCTAAATGGAAAAGCAGAAAGACTTCACTTGTGATAATTTACTTTGCCAGCTAAGAGGGCTAGTTGTCTGGGAGTAATAGGAATTAACTGCATTAGAGGTTTCTTTTATGACTGGGGAAGGTGTCCATATTTTGTTTGCTTGCTTGTTAGTTTTATTGTAGGCCCATATGACTTGAGGCCTTTGCTTCTCTGCACTTTGCAAAACTAACCCTGTTAAGAATCCCTGCATCAGTCAACTGCCTGCCACCTCATTCCCAAATACATACATAATAAATACAGTTAACTTATCCTGCAACCTCTGCCCTGTTGGAAATTGAGACTGAGTTCTTTGACCACTCACAGTGTCCCTGTTCTGAGTTTCAGGATATTAGTGAGTTTCTGCTAGTGAGATTATACCTTCAAATGTTTATTGGATGAGAAGAAATGTCTAAAATCAAGTATCTAAACTCCCACTTGGTCTTAGTCAATTTGGGCTGCTATTCCAAACTACCGACATTTATTTCCCACAGTTCTAGAGGCTAGGAAGTCCACGATCAAGGCCCAGCAGGTTCAGTTCTTGGGAAGAGCTTACTTCCTGGTTTGCCAACAGCCATCTTCTCCTTGTATCCTCACATGGTAGAGACAGAGCCGAGAGAGTGAAACAAGCTCTTATGTCTCTTATAAGGGTGCAAATCCCCTTAGTGGGGCTTCACTTCATGACCTAATCACTACCCCAAGACCCCACCTCATGATACCATCACAGTGTGGGAAGAGAGGCTAATATTTTAACCTATGAATTTGGCAGGGACACAAACATTCCATCCATAATACATCTTAAGCAACTGTTTAACAAGAGCAATATATGTAAGTGGAAATAAAAGTAATAAAGAGTGAAAATAAAAGAAATAGAAAACAAAAAGAATAGAGAAAATCCATTAAAACAAAAGCTGTTCCTTTTAAAAGACTAGTAAAATTGACAAATCACTAACAATACTAATAAAGGAAAACAGGGAAAAGACTTTAATATCAAGATTGAGAGTGGATACCTTACTATAGTTTCTACAGACATCAAGTAGTAATTTCTTAATATTATAAGCATCTTTTTGCCAATAAATTCAAAATATTTGATGACTTGGACCAATTTCTTGGAAGACACAAATTAACTATGATGGTTCAAGAAAAATCCAAAAATCTGAATAGCTCTATATTAATAAAAAACTTTGGGTTCATAATCAAAAACCTTCTCACAAACAAGACATGAATGTGTGTTCACACTATTTCTATTCTGTTTTGTACTGGAGATTCCATTCAAAATAATAGAGGAAACAAAAGTCATGCAGAATAGAAAATAAATAGTTGAGTGTCTTATTCACAGATCACATGATTGACACTCTCCCAAGGAATCTAAAAAAAAAAAAAATCCTCTACCACTAAGGCTTGAATTTGGGAAGGTCACAGTACACATGCTCACTGTGTTTTATACTAGTAGAAAAACTGAAATATGATATTTAGGGAAAAAATATATTTAAGGAAATAAGATATTTAAGGAAAAAATGGCATGTACAGTAACATCAGAAAGAAACACTGGAATACTTTGCTCCTAGATTGGCAGACTCAGTCATTAATACATAAATTCTCTGCAAATTGGTCTATAGTTTCAGTACAATCTCAATTAAAATATCAACAGGCATATCTACAGACAAACTGATTCTAAAATGTATATAGCTGTAAGAAGGATCTACAATAACCAAAATAATCTTACAAAATAAAAACTTTGAGAGATGTTTTAAAATTCAGTTAAAGCTACAATACTTAAGACAGTGTTATATTGATGTAAGGACAGATAAATAGATCAATTGAACAGAACATAGAATTCCTAAATGGACCTACACATATAAATTAAGTAGATTTTGACAGATTCCAAAGCAATGCAACAGGGAAAGAACCTCTTTTCCACAAATGTTGCTGAACCATATACATAAATGCAAGGTCATAAACTGTCCATCACAAGTCAGAATTATAGAAATGACAAAAAAAATTCATAGACTGAGAGAAATATTTACAATGCATATAAATGACAAAATACTTTTATTCAACATATGTAAAGAACTTCAACAAATCAACAAAAACTCCAAGTAAATTTGAGTAAAAAAATTTGAAAACATAGTTCACACAAAAAAAATATTTACATGGAAAAGAAGTATATGAAAAAGAGTTCTATAACTTCAGTCATCAGTGAAAGGATATTAAAAGTACAATGACATACCACTTCGCACCTACTAGAAGAGTTAAAATAGATTGTCAACACCCATATTGGCAAAAATGTGGAGCATTTGGAGCATTCATACATTGCTGAAGCAATGCAAAATTCTGAAATCACTTTAGAAAACTGGTGTTTTTTTTCAATTAGGCTAAACATGTATTTACTCTATGACCCAGCAATTTCACTTGGGTTGACCTACCCCCCACCAAAAAACTAAGCATATATAAGTAAAATAATTGCATGTAAAATATTCTACTAGCTTTATTATTAAGTGGCAAAAGAACAAATGTCAATCAATAAGAGAATGGATAAACAAATTCTGATATAAGAGAACGAAATTTTAGAAAAAAATGATCTGCTGAATCATGCAGCAGGTATGAATCTTGACACTAGGTTAACATTATGTTGAGTAGTAGAAGCTTAATACAAAAAAGTTCATAAAGTATGATCACACTGACACAAATTTTGAGAATTGACAAAATTCATGTATTTTAATAGAACCAGAAGTGTAATTGCTCTACAAGTTGAGATTAACTAGGAGAGACAAAAGGGAACTTTCTGGGATGATAGAAATATTCTATATTGTAATATTTTTCAAATAGCATCAAATTATACAATTAATATGTATGAGTATGAGTTAATACTCAAAGTCATCACGTAACGTTTCCCTCCAAAAGAAAACCATACAAAAAGTTCAAGTGTTGCTGAAGAAGGTAAATCACTTTACTCCTTAATGTGTTTTTGTTTGTTTTTTTTTTTTTTTGAGAGAGAGACAGAGCGCTAGCAGGGGAGGGGCAGAGAGAGGGGGAGACACAGAATCCACCAAATCCAAAGCAGGTTCCACCCTCTGAGCTGTTAGTATAGAGCCCATCACGGGCCTCAAACTCATGAGCCGTGATATCATGACCTGAGCCAAAGGTAGATGCTTAACCGACTGAGCCACCCAAGCACCCGGAATAACTTTATACCTATACATTGCTGATAGGAGTGTAAACAGGAACAACCACTTTGATGTACTCTTTGCCAGTATCTACTGAAACTGAACATACACATTCCCACACCTAATTACTTATGTAAGAAATATGAATGCATAGGTCTCTCAAAAGAGATCTAAAAACGTCTTCAAACTACTTTATGTATAATTGACATAAACATGAAACAAGACAAATATCCACCAAAATAAGAGTAATATTTCTCAAGAGTAGCAATATTTGCATTTTAGACCAAATAATTATATGTTGTGGAAACTATCTTGTGTATTATAGGAAATTCAGCAGTATCCTTGCCCTTTATCCAAAAGGTGTCACTAGTAACCCCACTGTTAATGACAATCAAAAATATCTTCAGACATTGCCATACATACCCTGAGAGGGGGAAATTACCTCAGTTGAGAACCTCTAAAATAAACAAATATAGCATATTCACCCAGTGGAATATTACTCAGCAATATAAAGGAATGTTCTATTGATAAACACAACATGCATGAATATAAAACAGAGTAGTCAAAAAAATTAGTATGTTGGTAAAAGTTTAATTGCTCTCTAAGATGAGGTGAGGAGAGGTCGGTATGTAGCATTTGCTAATTCTCCTTGTTTCCACAACTATATTGAAAGCTACCTTTTTAGTGTTATCAGACTTACGTTTTTAGGGAGAATATTTCTAATAATTAGGCTATCCCAAAACATTTGGAAAGGGGGCATACCTTCATTAGTAAGTTCACAGATATTGTGTGACAATTTACTAAGGATATTACATAAAAACTTACGAATCCATAAACTTTGGGGTCTTTTCATTTTGAAAGTTTGTAATACTAATATTTGTCTTCAGTATCGACTACTCATTTCCTGTTTATGAAACCAAATGGACCGAAACTTTGAGTGATTTATATTTTTAAACAAGTTATATTTATATTTATTTGTAAATTCAAAATGTATCTTTTTATCTCAGAATAAATTATGATATATTTTCAAAAAAGACATTTATTTAGATATCTATGTGTGTGTAAAAGAGTCCTTTTATACTTCCGAGTAAGTAGAGGTCATAAAAGAAAAAAGGTCTCATTTAGAAGCCAAAGATAACATTGGGACCATGGTAATTTTTTCTTGAGGTTATGGTGTTGGGGTGCTGATAATAGTATATAAAATGTGACACTGGATTCTACTACTTAAGAATACACTATTGAGATGCCTGGGTGGCTCAGTCAGTTAAGCATCTGACTCTTGCTGTCAGTTCAGGTCATGATCTCACGATTTGTGAGTTCAAGCCCCATGTCGGGCTCTGTGCTGACAGTGTGGAGCCTGTTTGGAATTCTCTCTCTGCCCTGCTCCCTCTCTCTCTCTCTCAAAATAAACAAACTTAAAAAAATGCACTATAAATAGTAATAAAGGATTCAAGAAAGGTAACAGCTTTTGACTCTAACATATTTGGCATCAATTTATAGCTCAACTTGAAAGGCCAATAAGCCAACAGAAATTCTGTAATATGGATATCCTATTTAGATTTTAAGTAAATATCACATGTGAACTTTTGACATTTGAATTTCACTTTTCATATCCAGCTTACTAATTTTTTTTCTCTGCAGACTTAAGATGGTTATGGATTACAAACTATGTTTTAATCACTAAAGAATTATTTAGCAGATTTTGGTTCCCAGATTGAGCCTTTAGTTCCTACCTCAAGAACCGTCATTGAAGCTACCAATATTAATTTGCAAACTGAGGATTATTTTGTTACACAATCCCACACCGATGTCATTCAGTAATTAGGGGGAAACTACTCTCTGTAAACGACATTCACTCCCATCACACCTGGTACAACTTCTTAGGAAACAAAGGAAAGTGAATACTGGGCTCTACCTTATTTTTCATATAAGTTGGAGAATATAAATTAAATCAATATTAGTAAAATAGACTTGTAATTGACATTTGCATATTTATGTTACATCCTTCAGCAGACTTCAAAAATATTTCATTTCAAAAACATTTCACAAAAGTTCTTTAAATTTTCAATAATGGTTTAGGCAATGATTGTGTGTCTATTTTTATAGACCTTAACCTTTAAATCCCAGCCTCTTGTGCACTAAATAACAATGCAAGATGTTTTTCCATTTTAAATTTTAAGTATATTTTTATAATTGAAAAATATTGAATACAGGAAAATATTTTTCATAATTCACCAGTAAGTCAAAACAAAATGAAAAATAAGAAAAAGTCTGATGATTCTGGTTGCACTGAAGTAAAGATAACTTCATTAGAGAGGACACTATTAGAATGAAAACTAGGAGAAAAAAATGCAAAGCAAAAAATTTCTCACAAATCTAATAGCAATTGGCCATAGCTGTTTCCAAATTGGCTTCCAATTCTAATTTTTCATTTACACTCACCAATATTATGAGAATATGTGCTTAAGTCCTCACATTATTGAATATCATCAAGCTTTAAAATATTTGTCAATCCAGTAAATGTTCACACTTATTTTAAGAATGCATAAAATTAAATATCTTTTCCCTTTTTATTTGCCATCTGTCCTTTATGAACTATTTGTTCACTTTGAGGTTTTAATTTCATGATCTCTTCTGATGTACCTTTTGTTTCTAGATGAATGAAAAACTCTAGTTTACAATGAAGTATACAAATGTAATTATAAACAAGATGCATAATTCAAGAAGTATGTTACTGGGAAAAGCTTTATAAGTTGAATTAAGTATCTGAATTAAAAGTAAATGATGTATTTTTTACTATTCTTCAACTCATTTCTGTAACTTCGAAATGAATTTGAAATAAGTAGTTAAAAACGGAAAAGGAAAGCAACAATGCAAAATGCCTTTAAAAGGAAGGAAATTGACAGTGGTCTGGAAGGAACCCATAATATATGTGTATGGATATTCAAAGGTCTCAGTTACAGCAAAGCCAAGTTTGTTGTAAGAGCAAAGCGTCTGCCCCTTCCAAATAAGGGAACATAAATTATTATACTTGGTTATGGATGTAACAGCATGCCCTTGATATGTGTTCAGAGTACCATACTATAGCTGTAGTGAGTAGATTGATTTCTTTGAAACACTTAGTGCCAGGTGATAAGAAATCTTATTTCATGTAACTTATTATGCACTGTAAATATTAATTTGCACTTTTGCCATTGCATGCATAACACAGTTATTCAGCATTTCTTAAAAGTTTGTGAAACTCACAATATTAAAATTATTTCAAAACATTCCCAAAGATATGAAATGCATTGAACTTTCTTAGAATTCAGACCTAAATGCAATTTGCTTTATTCGGGGTCTTTCTGCTTCTGTTCTTCAGAATATGGCCATAATCTCCTATAATTATGAAGTATTTCATACATTGAGCAAGTTTTACAGCCCACTAAAAAGCTAATTAATGTTGAGTTCAAATTGCTTCTCTTACACTGACATTGCTATGAGTAGTTGGCTTGGCTCAAATATAAAGTGCACTTTCCTTTTTGACCTTATCTAACTGAATGTGAGGGTAGCTCATTAAGAGAATTTTAGCATTCCTCTTGCATGGATATATTATTAATGCCTGGCTTTCAGAAGCAAAAAAGAAAGTGGGGGCAGGGATGCAAAATAATGAAAGTTCAGACAAGGTCAAATACCACATGCAGTTTAACATCTCTCTTAGTTTGCTCTTGACATTGGGCAGGAAGCATCTCTAGAAGTCAGATGTCACAAAGGGAAGTGCTTATGCTTTCTTCCCTGTACTAATCTTTCTAATTTTGGTCTCAGCAAATTCAACCTAAGGCTATTTAACCTCAGTGAGAATTTACACAAAGCAGTATTCTTGCTGTGTCTTCTAAAGAAATGTATTTAAGTATAGACATATAGATATATAGATATATAGATTAGATATATAGATATATAGATATGATGCATCTTATGGCCACCTCAAATCCTCCTGGTTCCAGCCTTCCTCCAGCCTATTTCTGCTTACCATTTCTTTGTAGGCTCTGACCGGCTTTGTGAAGATATTCTGGAAAGAACCTTGCCTCATCCCATTGCCTTGTATTTCTCCTGTCCTACTCTAGGAAGTATGGGTTCCCTGGAACTGTGAGCAGTTAACATTCATGAAACCACTCTACTTAATAAGGATAAATTATTCTCCTTTTCTTCCAGCTGCAGGGAGTTCTGAGCTAATTTCATAAGAGTCCTCAGGAGGTCCACCTGGATAGAGCTCACGTGGCCAGGAGCAAAAGCCCACCTAATATTGCATCCTTGGATGTTTTTCTCATTTCCCTGTTTTGTTTTGTTGTTTCCTTAACTTCCACTCCCTGGGATAACTTCCCAAATAAACTATCTATGTGCTAAACTTTTCCTTGATCATGGCTTTCAGGAACTGTAGACAAGACATAAAGCAATGGACGTATGGAGAGATTTTATTAAATATAACTGTCTTGTGCTTTATTATGTGAGAAATATTCTGAAAGTAGTTTCTAAGTGTTTTCTTTTTCACTGAATGGTAATTTTTCAAGTAAAGGACTAATATAGCATTGTCAACATTGTTAAACAGGTATGAATACTTAAGTATCTTCTTAACATCCTAGGTTCTAAAATTTTGCCCTACATGTGAATCTAAGAAATGCCATTTGCTACAAGTATGACTTCCACAAGTTTTTAATGTCTCTGAGCCTCTATTTCCTCATTTGTAAAATGGGGACTGTAATAGCATAGTAGAAAGTTATACTAGTAGTCCTCCCTTAGCCACAGGGGGTATGCTCAAGACACCCAGTGGATGGCTGAAACTGCGGATCATACTGAATCCTATATATGTTTTTTTTTCCTCTACAGCTATACCTATGATACGATTTAATTTATAAATTAGGCACAGTAAAAAATTAAGAAAATACCTAATAATAAAGTGGAACAATTATAACAATACACTTATTACAGTATAAAAACATTATAAATAATAATATATATAATAAAAAGTTATGTGAATATGCTCTTTCTCAGAATATCTCATTATACTGTACTCACCCTTCCTGTGATGTGAGATGATGAAATGCCCACATGATAAGACGAAGTGAGGGGAATTATATAGGCTGTGTGACGGAGCATTAGGCTACCACTGACCTTCTGATGATATAGCAGAGGGGGATCACCTGCTTCCAGACCCCTGTTGACCATAGGTAAATGAAACTGCAGAAAGCAAATCCACAATAAGGGAGAAGTGCTGTAGCAGCATAGTAAATAATGAAGTGTATTATATCACCCTTGTTGCATAACAAACTAACCCCAAACTAAGTGGCTTGAAATAGTAACCACTGAATTTACTCAGGATTCTGCAGTCTGGGCTGGATTCAGCAAGGCATCGCTTCTGCTGCTGTCTCCTGGAATCATTCATGAAATTCATCGTCATCCAGAGACTGCAAAGTTAGGTAGTTCAAGACGGCCATGCTCACAACTCCGGTGGTTTGCTGAAGTGCCTTAATCTTCTCCCTGTGCCCCGTTGCAGGAGCACTGGAGTTTCTTACATTGAGGTAAACAGAATTTCAAGTGAGAGTAGTGTGGGGAATAAGCTTAGGGATTCCCTGAGCTTGCCCCAATGGGTTAACAAGGCATAAAGAATTAGAAAGCCATAGGAT
Organism: Prionailurus viverrinus; assembly: GCF_022837055.1. Classification (NCBI taxonomy): domain Eukaryota; kingdom Metazoa; phylum Chordata; class Mammalia; order Carnivora; family Felidae; genus Prionailurus; species Prionailurus viverrinus. The sequence continues at coordinate 91,606,136 of NC_062566.1, read as the reverse complement.
GTACACACCCAAGTTTGGGTAAACAAGATTAGGTTAGGCATAGGCCCCCAGTATAGGGCAAAGGTGTAGTTTAGGCCACAGCAGGGCAAAGTTGCCCAGAGCAGAGCTAATTAGCAAAAGAAAGGCACCTTGTTAACCCATTAGTGCAAGCTCAGGAAATTCCTAAGCTTATTCCCCACAAGTAGAATTTATAAAAGCACCCTGAGGATGAGGCTGAGAAGTAACAAAAATATTCCTTCTGATGTTCCATTGGTCATAGCAAATCATGGGGATTGGAAAGAAAGAGAGTAAACTCCACATCTTAAAGAGAGAAGCAACAAATAATATGTGACCATTTTTAAGGTATGTGCACCTCAAGGGCAGTATTTATAAATAGCCAGGGGCGCCTCGGTGGCTCAGTGGTTGAGCATCTGAAGTAGGCTCAGGTCATGATCTCACAGCTCCAAGAGTTCAAGTTCCACTTCAGACTGCTGCTGTCAGTGCAGAGCTCACTTCTGATCCTCTCTCTCTCTCTCTCTCTCAAAAATAAATAAACATTTAGGGGCACCTGGGTGGCTTAGTTAAGCATGACTTTGGCTCAGGTCATGATTTCAGGGTTTGTGAGTTTGAGCCTCTCATCGGACTCTGCACTGTCCGTGTGGAGCCTGCTTGGAATTCCCTCTCTGCCTCTCTGCCCTCTCTGCCCCTCCCCTGCACGTGCGCTCTCTTTCTCTCAGATAAATAAACTTTAAATAAATAAACGGTTTTTTTTAAAAAAAAGGTTAGTTCTGCCACTTTCTATTGGTCATAGCAAATCACAGGGATTAGAAGAAAGAGTAAACTCCACCTCTTAGAGAAGCAACAAATAATATGTGGCCATTTTTTAAGGCATGCACCTCAGGAGTAGTTTTTATAAATAACTAAATACAATTCGGCACATAGTCTGTACTAATAAAAATTTTTTTTTAAAAAACAGCTATTTTCACTACTTAATTTTATACTATTATTTTATAAAAGAGCAATTTATTTTTCCTAAAATATCTGAAACTCAATATCTATAAATGAAAAATAATTCTTTACATTTAATAAATTTAGTCTAGTGAAAACTGAGCATATTTTCTTATCTTATTTCACATTTCACACAAAATATTAAGTACATATTTATAGATACATATGTACATATTATATGCCTATGCATACGCGCACACACACACACACACACACACACACACACATACACACACACACACACAACACTAAGACTAGTCCCAGCAGCAGCAGCAGCAGAGTTTAGTAATTATTGGTCAAATGCATCACTTTCTCTTTTAAAATCCAGTCATATAAGTCCAGTTTGCCTAGTTTTTGAACAATGGTTCTTATCACAACATGGCCATTCCCAGGATTCCCATATAATTTTCCACCTCATCAGACCTAGAGCAGACAACTATAAGAAGAACACATCTATTCTGCTTAAGAATGGAAACAAATTACAGGGTTGGAATTGTGTGGTTTCCTGTTCCACAAATGTTCCTGAGCTTCCTGTGTGAGCTCAGGCATGAACTCAATTCTCGTAAAGAGCAGAAGACAAGTAAGCTTTTGCCTCAGAACACCCAGTCAAGTGTCAAACTCCATTCTTGTTCTGACTTCTCGCTTTTCCCCTCAGCATAAGAATAACATCTTCCTTGGATGGTTTTAAATAATGGATGGTAAAATTATCATGATGTGTGACGTCTTTGAACACATTTCATTATATATAAAGTGAGATATAGAGAGATATAGATAGAAATGTAATTTATTTTTACTAACCAATAATAATACACTCCATGCCTGGTTCTTAATGGCTGAACATTCAGACTGTGACACGAGCTTTAGACTGAACAGGGAATGTTAGTTTACCCATGTTGCCCATGGGCATTTGATTTCTGTATCACTTGGTTTGCTGAATTTTGCAATCTATCCTGAGTGCCTGACCACACCTTCCCATTATGTAGAACTGATCTCTAGCTTAGATAATCTATTTTACCTGGTAGCTTCCCTTCAGTTAAGTTAAACACACCTTCCTGCCCTTTCCACTCCCACCAGATTACCTGTGTATAATTTGTGATGTATGGTGGGATGATTCGAGTGACTGTGTTACCAGGGCAGTTGCCTTCCTCTCTACTAATTATCTGTTGTATCTATTTTAGATGAATAGGATTGACTATGCAAAAGACTGTGTAAACAGCAGTAAAACTCTACCAAAAACTCTAATTCCTATCCTAACATCGTGTATATTGTGATCTTGGTAGGAATCAGTTAAAATCTTCTATAATCTAAAGAACCCACCTTTCAATTATTGACGATTCAGAATTTTTCCAGGGCACCTGGATTTGCCTTCCATAACTGATATAAAGCTGAGAATGCAAAAACTCCAAATACTATATGCCTAATCACCTGGGTCTTACAAAGAAAACTGGAAGAGTCATTTGACTATAACTCCAAATCAGCTACAATATTATGTAAGGTACACTACACTTTTTGCTTTGAGTGCTTATTTAGCGAGACTTACTTGTCCAAAAAGTTGGACTTTGTGAAAGTGTTGAGAATTCCTACAGTTATTTAATTCAATTTATTTCATCTAGTATATATTTTAAAAATGTATAGAAAAGCATATGAATATGAGGCATATTTTTTCTTTTTAAAAATTTTTTTAATCTTTATTTTTGAGAGAGAGAGAGAGAGAGAGAGAGAGAGAGAGAGAGTGAGTCAGGGAGGGGCAGAAAGACAGGGAGACACAGAATCCGAAACAGGCTCCAGGCTCTGAGCTGGCCCTACCTGGCGCAGAGCCCCACATGGGATTCAATTCGTGAACCATGAGATCATGACCTCAGCCAAAGTCAGATGCTCAACCAACTGAGCCACCCAAGTGCCCAGAGTCAGATTTTTCTAAGTATAATTTGTATTGATTAGGGAGGGAATTCTTTGAAATATAGGGAATTTTTTATCAAACAATACCTATTTTTTGTGTCTTTGCAGAGACAACTGAGGAAAGAAAGACCTATGGATTCAAACTTTATTTACCTTGAGAGAAAGACAAAGAGGAAGAGAGAGAGAGAAAGAGAGAGAGAAAGAGAAAGAGAAGAAAAAGAGAGCACGCATGCATGCATTAACTCAGGAGGGACAGAGAGAGAGGGAGAGAGAGAATCCCAAGTAGACTCAATGCTCAGCACGGAGGCCATCACGTGGCTCAATTCCAGGACAGCAAGATCATGACCTGAGCTCATATCAAGAGTCAAATGCTTAGCTGAATGAGCCACCCAGGTGCCCTGAGAGACCCAGCAATTCAAATCATTCAAAAACTCAGGTTAAGAAATCTAGTGATTTACAAAGTATTCTTGGTTATCACTAGTAAGGTCTTAAATGGGCTTTAGTTATTGAAAAAAATTGTTTAAAACATTGTGTCATTTTTTAAAACATCATTGCCAAGGTAAGACAAATAATTTATACCATGAATTATCACATAGTCTTATGTAAGAGAGGTGAACAGATGTAAATGCAGGTGGATAGCAGAGGATTAAAAAGAAAATTCACCATTCACCACATTGGCATTTCTGTCTAACAACCTTTCAACTACTTATGTAAATGTTCTTGGAACAGAAGGTGGTTTAAATTTGAGGAGGAAAAAAGCCACCTGAGAACAATTGCATTGTTTGTGAGAATTTGTTTTCTTCCTCACAGGACTTACTCAGGAATAAAATGTTTCCTTCTAAATATTGAAGTTTTCAAAGGAACATAAAAGATCCTGTTCCTTTTTCTGTTCCACAAGATGGCTGGAAACAGAAAATAAAATACCACTACAAGAAGCAGAGTTAGTGTAGGGGCAGATGACTGCCCCTTGCAGATGTAAGAAAACCTTAGGAATGGTGGTGATAACAGGACAGTGAGTTATTTGTGGAAGCAGCATTTAAGCCCTCTGAAACAAGCCAAGAGGAAAGACCACAGATAAATCAAGACAGTTCTTGAGGGACCATTACCACAGTCCCAGCAAGCAGCATTTGGAGGCCAAAATTTAACTCACCCCTGAGTACTTCTGTAATTGGATTTGGAATATTTGCCATGATAAATAGTCTACTAAAAATATTGATTGGAAGCATGGTCTGAAATGGAAAACTCTAGGAATGTACAATATGACCCAAAACACTGGGGCTTAAATTCCCGCTCTAGCTCTTAATAGCAATGTGACCCTTGGCAAATTATTTCAACTTTGTGCACCTCAATTTCCTTATCTGTGAAATGATATTTTAACTGTCTCATTCTGTTGTGAGTAAAATTATTAAGTCTAATAAATTGAAATAATTAGAGATGCACTATCTGGGCACTGCTTGGAGGAGAAATACTTACTCCTGAGGGAATATAATATTCCTTCAAATTAGTATTGTGTTGTCCATCATGGTAGATTTCATCTTCCCTCTGTTTCTTAAAATTAGGAAAGTTTAACTAAAAATGATGGAAATGACTGAATCTAATATCATTAACATCATTAGAGTATTTAAATTTGTAGAATGATAACTTTATTACAGAATTTAAAAGAGATTTTTAGGAATGCAAGGCAAAAAAAACTACTAAAGTCTTTATTCCTTTTATAGTTTAGCCCATAGTATAGCAATTTGCTATTTTATTTTCTCTCTGTTTTATGCGGTATTCTTAAAAGACAAGTGAGCATAAAAATCTCCTATTAAATAGTTGCATAACTAATTTTTGAAGGTTATATCCCACTTTCTACTGTAAAACTTTAGAATCATAGTGCCTTACAATAATTACAAAAAAGACATGTTTTTCCAAATTCATAAACCAAAGGTTAACCTTATGAAGAGTTTCTTAGAGCTTCACTTTTCTTTTGAGTTATCAGTGTAGGATAATCAAACAACCCAGAGATTTTCCTCCAAGAGAAGGTACTTGCATTTTTCTTTGCTCCCCACCCACTCCACAGCACTTCCAGTTAGGAAAATAAGAAACTTTAGAACAACTTCTATACTATTTTATGCATCCATAATGAAATTTTGGTCATTCAGGAAAGGCACATGTAAAGATTATTGGGATGTGACATGATCAGCTCTATATTTAGGGACTGTAACTGTTGGCAGTCTTTGGGATAAATTATACTGGTATGAAGAAGGGTATGGCACAGTAGTCCAGGAGGGAGACTGACTAAATCATGAGATCATTCATAGCATAACCAGAATGTTACTCAGCCTTGTATACACTCACTATAATGGTTCTTGCATTAATGTCATGTAAGACTGGAGCTAATTGAGTGGTATTGCAAAGAATGTAAGAGATTTAAGAAACAGTAGAATGCTGACCAAGCAGCCTCTGAAAAAAATGGTTGGGTGTAGAGCCTCATCAAATGGGAAAGAGAGTTGACTATGAAGCTTCAGGAACATATGACTAGGAGAATCAAGTGAATTAAGAGACTGAGGTTAAAAAAAATGGAAAAGTCAGAGCAAGTTTGGGAATGCAGAATGAACTACTTTTACAGGTTGAATACGGGGCATCAGGACATTGAACAAAAGTGTCTACAATGGAACTGGAAAAAGGTTAAGACTGCAGAAATGTCCTTACAAAGTTAATTTAACTAGAGCTAGTTAGTGACTTAAGCTGCTTTGATATTTTTCAATGCTCTTGAACAACCAAATGTCTTGGGATTAATTTCCCTGTTATCATGATTAGTTTCAGACTACCAGTTCTTAACAGAGAAGTTGAAAGGAAAATGAGAACTTATTCTCAAACAATGTAATGTGGCTGGCCCTAAACCACATAACTTTCCCATCTGTTTTCTTCTTGTACTACATACATCCAAATGTAAACATGATGTTGTTTTCCTATTTAGCACTTGTAAATGTCTCACTGAAATATAAAATACCCAACTCTACTGTATATCCCATTAATGATTTTTATGAACTCCAAAAGGTCCACTTTGTCCAAGTTTCTAACACTTCTACTTCCTCAATCAATTATCCTTTATTAGTTAAAATAAATTATAGCAGCAATATCATTCTCATGACTTCCCCTGTTTCTAAGATAACTTTTCTCTGAAAGATGAGTCATTTGATTTCTGCTTTTGCTGAGTGTAAACTCCAGTAGACATCCACTGTGCAACAGGGCATATTGTTTAAGACCATTGTCTCGGGAGCTAGATTGCCTGGGTTCTAACTTTGATTGTACCTTCTGTTTAGCGATTTGGTACTAGAAATTATGCAAACTTTCTGAGTCTCAGTGTTTTCATCTATACCCGAGTATAACAATAACTCCTATTCCACAAAGTATTGTGCTGTATATCTTATGTTTGCCCACTAGATTCCCCTCTTCACTTATCCCTAGCCCACTCTGCGCTTAGAGAGGCCTATTCATATGAACCAAATCATTGAGCTCTCTTGCCTTCTACCTCAGACCAGGGATGGAGCTGCTGGGGTGTGATATGGGGGCATTTATTCTCCTCTCTTCTTTCCAGGTTACTATAGACTGGCTGTAGCCACCTATCAAAGACCACAGCTTCTGGTTGGCAACACTCTTCATATAGTTACATGTACTAGGTCCAGTTAACTCGATTTGCCCCTTCTGGCCTGGAGCTGGTAAAGATCTCCTGCTATGCTAGTCCTGCGGTATCAATACCCCTCCATGAGGTAGATTCAACTATCCTTACATTATCTGTTTCAAATATGCCATTACATTCCTGTTGAAACCCAGGAAGTAACTGGATGGATTAAATACGTCAAGTGCCTGGCATAGAGTAAGTTCTACAAAAAGTGTTACATATTATTAGTGATCCTGGATATTTGAAGTGCTTCTGACATTTTTACAACTGTCATTTATATGGAAGGGATAAGTTCTCAATGTTTAACTAACATAAAATAAGTATTTTAAAACCATAACCCGATGCAGTAGCTTCTATTATTATGCTTTACCAACAAGGAAACTGAGGAACAGAGATATTAAATAACTTGCCAAAGAACATACTTCCAGTAACTGGACTAACCAGAATTTAACCTGTGAGCCAGGCTTCAAAATATTTTAACACTGCCTGTTTTGATACAACTATATCCTCTATGGAGCCAGTAATTCTGACAAGATCTGAGTGCTGGTTATAGCAACCTCCTTCCCCTTTCTCAGACACAATCAGATTCCTACTGGTCAAGCCCCAGAGATTCCTCAGTGATTCCTGAGGATGAAAGTGGGAAAGCTGGAAGTGTACCCTTGGCTCTCTTTTCCCACTGGCATACCTATAAGCTCAGAGACAACCTCAGCATGGGGGAGGGGCAATGTGGTCAGGTGTGGCCACTGCTCTTACCTTTCTAATGTAGTCTGTTTTGGTCTCTGTGAAGCAGGGGAGTGCTCCAGCCTCACCCCCACGTTCTAGGATTCTCTCAGTGTTGTCCATGAATAGTCGTTCCTTGTTCTCCACCTATAGGGGAGTCAATTCAAGAAAGAACTATGCCTCCCACCATCTTGATGATGTCACTGCCTTCTGAGCCAGTCATTCTGAAGTCTATTTTTCACTCAGAAGTGTCTTTAGTATCACTTTGTTCCTCTCTTCATGGAGCTCCACACAAATGTTAATATATATTTTTTTGTTTCCATGTACTCTCATAGTTGATATTTGTGCTGATATAAAATTTCTTGACCAAAAATTAGATTATCATGCCTTCTAAAAAAAATCAGTTGACATGAATATATTCATACATGCACAGTGCACCAAAGAATAGAAGCAGAATTAAGAACTTTAAGCTCATGTTTTAGTGATGGAGCTTGAACACGAACAAAACAAAAATCGTATAACCTTAAATAATGCTAGTACAGAAAAGAAGAGATAGTTATTGGGTTAATTCGAGCATTTTAGGGAAAAATATTGAAAGAAATCTCCAAGCGGAGAGCACTTCTTACTATTTCAAACTATTAAACACTATAACATAATTTTAGACATAATTCTAAAACTCAATTCTAATATCTTACTGTTTTGAAATAAGGGATATCATGTAATTTTCATTAGATTAAGTTTAAATAAGATATAATTATCAAATAATAGCATATGTTTATGGTGCATATTCAGCATGTTATTAAATCAAAATATAATTCTTTTGTTTCCTAGGTTGATTTATACTATATTTATCTTTCTTAATAATAGTGCCCTTTGTTTTTTTCTGATGTGGAAACAACTTTACATTTTAGCTATGAAAGAATACTTGCTCTTATGAAATAACACTTTACTTAAAATGTAATTAATTATTGGGGCGCCTGGGTGGCGCAGTCGGTTAAGCGTCCGACTTCAGCCAGGTCACGATCTCGCGGTCCGTGAGTTTGAGCCCCGCGTCGGGCTCTGGGCTGATGGCTCGGAGCCTGGAGCCTGTTTCCGATTCTGTGTCTCCCTCTCTCTCTTCCCCTCCCCCGTTCATGCTCTGTCTCTCTCTGTCCCAAAAATAAAATAAAAAACGTTGAAAAAAATTAAAATGTAATTAATTATATTTATTTTAATTTAATATTTAATACACATATATCATCATAATCTTTAATGAAATTAAATATCTATTAAGGACCTACTATGTGCCAGGTGTTTTGCTAATTAGTGTGATGAGAATTAAAAGTAAGATTCATGGGGTGCCTGGGTGGCTCAGTCGGCTAACTGTCCAACTCTTGATTTTTTCTCAAGTTATGATCTAGGGTTCCTGAGTTGGAGTGCTGCCTAGGGTTCTGTACTGACAATATGGAGTCTGCTTGGGATTCTCTCTCACTCTCTCTGCCCTTTCCCTGCTTGTGCTCCCTCTCTTGCTCTCTCTCTTCCTCTCTCTCAAAATAAATAGACATTTAAAATTATAATAATAATAAAAATAAGATTCAAGATCAGCTCCACAAAGTAATATCTAGTAAGGGAGTTTAGATATAATAATAAAACATTTCAATAAAGGAAGAATGAAATATCCTGTGGGAAGCCCCAAAATGAGAAACTTGAGTAGTGACTGAAAATTATCCTGGGAATTTTAAAGGAGAATTAATTATTTGGGCTGTGTTTTTTTTTTTTTTTTAATTTTTTTTTTCAACGTTTATTTATTTTTGGGACAGAGAGAGACAGAGCATGAACGGGGGAGGGGCAGAGAGAGAGGGAGTCACAGAATCGGAAACAGGCTCCAGGCTCTGAGCCATCAGCCCAGAGCCCGATGCGGGGCTCGAACTCATGGACCGCGAGATCGTGACCTGGCTGAAGTCGGACGCTTAACCGACTGTGCCACCCAGGCGCCCCTGGGCTGTGTTTTAACGTTTAAAAAGATTTCAAAAGTAGAAAGCATGAGGATTAATAGTGAAGTATTATAGTAGAGAGAACAGCATAAGTACAAGGACAATGCCAGGGAAATTAAGGGCACATTCAGTGTAACCAGACTCACCCTCATCTGGGATTTATGGTGTACTAAGTAGAACAGTAAAAAGCAAGCCATGAACAACAGTGTGGTGACAAACCATCTAGATTCTTGAATGCCAGCCAAGAAGTTTAGGTTTCCTTGTTGAAAAAACTGAGTGTTTCAGATTTAGAAAATGTGTAACACCATCAGTGTGTGGAATAAATTGAGGGTAGGAGAAAATAATGGCAGAGAGACCAGTAAGAAAGCCATTGCAGTAGCTTGCAAAAGTCATTACAATAAGCTCTTGAATTCTTATAATGTCTCTGTGAATTTAAAGTAGGGGAAATATGTAAGAAACATTGGTATGTCCAGTTCAAAATCACCCATAGAGACTATATGCAATAGACTAGCAAATTTCCTCTCAATAAAGAAGTTTATTATTTGACTAGATGACTTTCTACTTTTCACTTGAGAATCCTTATGAGTAAATAGTTTGTATTTACTCAGTCAAGGGTGGAGAAAACTGTGTAAGACGTAGAGAGCCACGTTTGGGGAATAAGAAACAGTTTTAAGTAAAGAGGCAGGTATTACAAAGAATAACTATAATAGACTTTACCCAAGAACCAAAGAGCTCCCTGAAGTGAAGCAAAGATTATGCTATAGGAGGGCCTGTGCATTTATGAATACTAACTCACCCTCAGGCTCTAGAGCATGGCAGCTTGGATGTTGCCACTCAGACCTTCTGCATTTTTGTAGGACCAGACCCTTACGTCTTGACAACTGTTGTGACCTTGAGCCCATGTGCCCTGCATGTGCCCCCCTGGCTGGCTTCAGTACTGTATGCCTACTCTCAACAGCTATCTAGAGTTATTTTTCTGGACATTCAGTATCTTCCAGCACTTAAGGAGTTGAAATTCTCATGATATCAGCAGATAAGGAGGTGAATATCTTGCTTTAAGTAAGTCTTATTAAGATACTCAGAGTATATAGGCACCTGGGTGGCTCAATCCTTTAAGCCACTGATTTCAGCTCAGGTTAGGATCTCATGATTCATCAGATGGAGTGCCATTCAGTCTCTGCACTGACAGTGTGGAGCCTGCTTGGATCCTCTCTCTCCCTCTCTCTGCCTCTCTCTTTCTCTTTCTCAAAAATAAATTAATAAGCATTACAAAAACTGATACTCAGAGCAGAACAACCCCACAACCCTTAAAACATTCAGAGCAGGGGCTCTTGGGTGGCTGAGTTGCTTAAGCTTCTGACACTTGATCTCAAGTCCAGATCTCAGGATCTTGAGTTCAAGCCCCGATCTGGGGCTCTGTGCTGGGCATGAAGCCTACTTAAAACAAAACAAACAAAAAACACAGAGAGCATATAAAAATAGTATTTAGTATGGTTAAAGAGCAAGTGCCTTCCTGGCATTCAGATAAGTTTTTATTTCTTAGCAAGGGAGTATGCTTTAGGAGTTTAAAGACCCACTTTAAGAAAACACCCACCAAGCTGTAGTGCTATTGTTTACTTTCCTATGCAAATTTTAAAAATCACCCAGAATTTTAATGTTCATGGAATATTTGTTTTCACTTCTTTATATTCATAGTAATATGATGTATGCAGCTGTTTATTCATTAGGGACAGTTGGTTTATGATCAGTTTGGAAATAAATGTGAAAAACCATAGAGCTGCTTAATAACAGCAACAAAACAAAGAATATAACATATAAACTAAACTTATGATGAATGTATACTATGGCTTCTTTCTTAAATAACTCATTTTAATTAGTTATTCACAATGCAAGAGTATTTAACTTCCCTTTATTATGGATATAGGTAATCAGAATATTTTCCATAATTTTGTAAATGTTTAACTTCATATCCCTTTTTCTTTCTCCAATTATTACTTTATTTTTTTATTTATTTTTAATGTATGGATTATTTTTTTACATACAATCTTTTATTAGTTTCATGTGCACAACATAGTGATTCTACAATTCTATATGTTACTTGGTGCTCACCACAAGTGTAGTCACCATCTTTCACTGTTCAATGTTATTATAATATTATTGACTATATTCCTATACTGTACTTTTTGTCTCCATGACTTATTTATTTTATAATGGGAAGTTTGTACCTCTTAGTCCTCTTCACCTATTTTGCCCATTCCCCCCAATCCCTTAACTTCTTATTCTTAAGGAAAATTCTGACTATTCCCAATTGAGTTATTGTTCTAATACAGTGTTGCATTCAAACACTCTAAAGATGACCTTATTACCTAAAAATAGTTTAATAATATTTTATTATTATCACCATTATTAGAATTTAATTGCATATATTAAAACAGAGAAAATAACATGTCTCAAAAGATCATTTGAGTCAAAAAGTAGTCCCTTATTTGAAATGAAAGATCAAAGCAAAGGTTTCTTCCCACCAAAAGGGATGTATTTGCTAACATGACAGAAATGAAAGAATAATAACTTTAACATTGAGTGTCTTTCATCATTGTCAAATTTATAGAAATTTGAGAGTAGAAAGTGGAAAACAGAAATTTTATATAAACAATATAGATATCAGGGGTGCCTGGGTGGCTCAGTCTGTTGAGCATCCTACTCTTGATTTCGGCTCAAGTCATGATCTCATGGTACCTGAGTTTGAGTCCCATGTCAGGCTCCACACTGACAGCATGAAGCCTGCTTGGGATTCATCTCTCTCTCTCTCTCTCTCTCTCTCTCTCTCTCTCTCTCTCTCTATTTTCTCTCTCTCTCTCTCTCTCTCTCTCTGTCTCTCCCTCTCTCCTTGTCCCTCCCATGCTCTCTCTCTCTCAAGTAAATAAAATAAACTTAAAAAAAAACACTAAAAATAAAGTGATTCTTCAAGACCACTATACAAAAACATAAACATTTCATATTTTGTGTTCCTAATTCTCCAGTGACATATTTTAGGACACTGGGCTATATATAAAAAAATTTTATAAACATACATAATGTAGTTACTAAAATTCATTGAACATTTAAGGGAACCACATTATTACATAAAGGAGAGATTTTCAATATGGAATTTTCAGGTAAAAGAGTCTATTTCCCACATTCTAATATAAGCATTCTGGGAAAATCCATCTATTAATTTGATTTTTTCAAAATGTCCTTGTGTGAGTTTGGCTAATGTCTGAGATTTATGTAATTTCACTTTCTAGAAATAATCTAGAAAGGAAAGTAATATATGGCTTCATTTTTTAAGTGAAAAATTAGAAAAATAATTTATTTTGTATTTTTAATTCTTTTTGATTTATTTTTGAGAGTGGAGAGGGGCAGAGAGAGAGGGAAACACAGAATCTGAAGCAGGCTCCAGGCTCTGAGCTGTCAGCACAGAGCCCGATGCAGGGCTTGAACCCACAAACAATGAGATCATGACCTGAGCTAAAGTCGGAGGCTTAACCAACTGAGCCACCCAGGCACCCCTAGGAAAATAATTTAATTAAGATGTTTGTAAATAGCATAATATAGTCACTAGTAGAATATCTTACAAATTATGAAAGGGTAAAATAGAAAAGAAAGTTAATACGTATAGTCAGAGAAGAAATGCAAGAAAATAAAAAGTCAAATACTAGAAAAAAAATAACAGAAGAGCAACAACAGTCATAGCAATAAATGTAAATATGTCCTCATTTAAAAAGAAAAGCTCTCAGATTGATCTAACTACTAAATTCTACACATTATCTGAGGCAAACCCAAACAATACAGAATTATATCACTATGTAAGAAGAGAAAATGAAATATGTCATAAAAGATCTAATATCTAATAAAAAGGAACCCATTAAATTCGTTATGATATCTCCACAAGATATACTCATTAAAATCATGTTATTGAAGAAGATGTAAGGTTATAGGAATATGCTCAAAATATGAATAAAAAAGATATTCTAATGTTATACATTTTATTACATTATGTATAGAAAGAGGTTTTAACTATAGTATATGTCAATATATCTAGATACTACAGATAGCTCAACATGCAGATAGATATGGATATAAATATAATGTGTTTATATAACAAGGAAAATAACAAAGATACACACCAAAATATTAATGGTCATGATACCTGAATAATGTGATTGGCAGTAGTCTTCCTCAAAGTTTTGAAAGTTTTGAAATTATGCTTCCCACCCAATTTTATTTTTATAACATACCAAAGGGTGAGGAAGGTACAACTCATGTGTGCTTTGTTACTTCTTAATAAAAAAATTTTTTAAATAAAAAAAATAAACACCTAATCATTTAAAGAAAGAAGTATACAGTTCTCTTGGACTCAAAATTTATTGGCATTACTTTGTAGAAAAAGATTAGCTAATGCTTAAAACAATTAGAAAGATATAAATTACATGTTATTTGCTTCAAATTTTTATTTGTTAATATTCAGGAATGTTAGATTCCATAATAAAAGCTGCATTTTCTACTTGTGAGCTTAACACATCATAACAATTTTCTACCACTATTGGTCCCCATCTATACAAATAATTGCTTCTTTGTTTCAAATTTACTATTTATAACAAAGTTTTTCTTGTGGAAGAACATAGTATTTAAGTCTAAACAGTTGAATTTAATTATGGTATTTTGTTAAAATATATTTATTAAAGCACAATTTTGTAATGTATTATAGTTTAGATTACATTTTAGTTTGAGAATAAGTACAGTTATTTCCATTTATAAATATAACTTTAAACAGAGTTCATCAATACTGACACTGCTGACATTTTGGACTGAATAATTGTGATCTGTTGAGTTAAGGCTAGAGTGATAAGAAGTGGAAAGGATTTCTTAATACATAAAAGATGGTGAAAGGATTTGAGAGGCTAGTGATTCATGTCATTTACTGAACCGTGTTAAGTATTTCAAGGTCTCTAGAAATTTTACAACTATGGTAGGGTCAAATCTTGATTTAGTAAACTGAATTTGCTGTGAAGATTCCTTCTGACTCCAGACAGGGCTTTCATCTGAAAGATCACAAAGAAAGCCTAGTAATAATAGAGTATCAAATCCAAAGTGTATTTTAACATAGACCATCTCCTTCAGAATTGCCTACATGCAAGTAACAGTCATAGGTAAACATTAATGCTTGAGGACTGTTACTTTAGAGTTCCAAAGATCTAAGCCTCTCTCTAGGCATGCCAAGGAGTTCCAATTTTATGTAACTGTCCTAAAATCATTTTAGAAGGCTTCAGAACACCTGCCAGGACTGCCAAATAGATTGGAGATGAACCTCATGAAAAAATATAGATCACAATAGTTCACGTATATTTATTTTACTGCCAACATCAGTCCTTTCAGTGATATTTTGGTGTTATTTTGGAAGCTCTTCTAGGATTAAGAGCACCAATCAGTATATCAGTGATCCTGAATTTTTAACTATGCAAGTTTACCCCCAAAACAAAAAGTTCTCTATGCCTACTTACATCTACACAAGAGAACAATCGCTGTGAATGAAGACATTCTATGACACAGTATGGTAACAAGAGACTCTCATAGTTCACTATCTCTCTATTCTCTGCCAAAAATAAAGTGTCTTGAGAATAGCACCATTACAAAGAGATAGGTAATATGCTGTCTACTCCAGATAAGTTGGGAGAAATCACAACATATCTCTTGCATCTAAATTCCTTTTGAATCTTTATTTTTAGAGATTATGGAAAACTGATGTAGGCTTTTGGCTTCTTCCCCCAAATCAGTCCTAAATATACCACATAAATAAGAAGACATTGATAGATCAAAGAATAAAATGTTTTTCAGTGTGTGTAAAAATGGGCAGCACAGAAAAGCTGGTTATTTGTTCCAGATAAAGAATACTTGGGTGGATCTTTTAGTTGTCTTTTCCCTATATTTGCTAGGTAATTCACTGTCTTCTTTTAAAATGTGCAGGTGAGTATGATGGTTAATTTTATGTGTCAACTTGGCTAAGCTAACAGCACCCAATCATGTAATCAAACACTAATCTGTTACTTTAGAGTTTCCAAAGGTCTAAGCCTCTCTCTAGGCATGTCGAGGAGCTGTGAAGGCATTTCGTAGATGTGATTAGCATCTATAATCAGTCAACATTAGTAAAGATTATCCTCAATAACGTGAAAAAATCCTACCCAAACAGTTAAAAGTCTTAAGAGGAAAAATTGAGGTTTCCTTGAGAAGAGATATTTCCTCAATGCATAGTAGCTGCTCCTGCCTGAGTTTCCAGACTGCTGGAATGCCCCTACATGTTGGCTTTGCCAGCCCCCACCACCTCACAACCCCACAATTATGTGAGCCAATCCTCTCTCCCTCTGTGTTTGTTTCAGTGTCTGTGTCTGTGTCTCTGTGCATGTGTGCATTAACTCCTATTGATTCTGTATCTCTGGAGAACACTGACTGATACAGAACTTGATATTAAGAGTGGTGTTTCTAGAAGAACAGAATCTTGAGGATGAGTTTTCTTAATTGGTTGTGTGAATTCTGGAATTGGTTCTCATTCTTGTTAAATTTAAAGACACTAATGACTATATTTCCAGTGGTTAAAAATGCATTGATATCCAGTGGTTACAAAAGGCATTGATTAGATAGAGGCAGAGTTACAGGGGTATATCCTATTCATTCTGTTTCTCTGGAGAACTCTGACTTGATACAGTGGCCTAATATCAAGATTGAAATCAAGCTTTGTTGGGATGGAAAATGTATTAAATGGTACAGGCAGACCCAGTAGCCTTTGATATGCCCCACACAGCCTTCTCCAGACTCTACAATCTGTGACATTAAGACCCTGGGGGAAAAGTCTTACAGAGGAGTTTCAGAGAAGAGTGATGAGGAAATTACAGTAGAGACAGTGGTAACATGGAGCATCTTTCATTCAGTAAGTTATTTACTCACCACCCTAATATACTTTCCTCATTCACCATCTTCAACTCTAAACTTACACAGAGGTGTACCAATCAGAGATCAAATTTTAACTCATCTTTGCTCTTTTCCTCAAAGAAATATAATTTAACCAGAAAAACTAGTGAGATCTCTGAAGAATAAAACCTCTACAGAAGAAAGACAACAAACAGGTTAAAAATAAAAGATGAAGAAAATCAATGAACCAGTAAGAATATGAATTTAAAATAAGCAAAATAAATATCCTCAAAGAGATCAGAAAAGTTATAGTAACATGAATCAAGGTCAGATCTTTATAGAAAGGGATATATAAAATGCATAATAGCTGAAATAAAAATATCAAATATGAATTTAATAGCAGAAAAAGAAAGTTACTACATTAGAAGATCAGGTCAAGAAATTCTCCTATAAAAAATCAGAAATGGATAAAGATAAATTATGTAAAAAAAAAAGGTTAAGGATATAAATGGTCAAAGTATAAGAAGAAAAACATAAAAGATAAAATCTTTTAAATAATAAAAAGTGATAATTTCTAAGAATTCAAGAAAGATTAAAGCTTTAAAATGACTCATACACACTCAAATCTAGATAAATTATAGTGGAATTCAAAAATATGTAAAATAATATGACAATTCTCCAAGTTTGTAGAGAGAGTGGATGTGCCTTAAAGTAAGCATCAGATTGACATAGCAAATCATTGACACTGTAGGCAAGAAACCAGAGTTACATTATTTTCAATTTACTGGAGACAACTCAAATAAATTAATGCTATAATTTTATACTAGGAAATTCTCATTTAAAGAAACACAAAATAAAAATGTTTTCTAATACACAAAGTCTCAAAAGCTTTAAAATGAAAGAAACTACTTGAAATTATACATGGAGGAAATAGCCATATAAGGGAAAAAGTAAATCCAAGAGGATACTAATGCATAAATAGTATGTAAGAGTGAGGAAATAACTTACTGAATTGACTACTATCTATATGGAATAAACAAAAAATATTCAAAAGAGCACATACATAAACTCAAAATATTACTGGAATTATGGTGTTGGAGGTTGGGATAGAGAATGAGCAATCAGAAAATAAATTCATGCCAGGTATATATATAAGGAAGAAAATGTTATGATGTCAAGAAAATGATAGAGATAAAGATTCCCCCCCCCTTTTTTTTTTAAGACAGAAAGAGAGTGTGAGCAGGGGAGAAGGGCAAAAGGAAAATTCCAAGCAAGCTCCATGCTCAGCCTGGAACCTAATTTGGGGCTCAGTCCCATGACCCCAGGATCATAAATTAATAGTCTGATGCTCAACCACTGACTGAGCCCCCCCAACGACCCAAAAGCAAGTTTTTAAATGACCTTGATTACACACCAAATGAAACACACAAAAAGAGGAATTTATAAATACTGCATACCTGCAAAAGAAAATTCTATGTATTCACTTATACAAAATTAGAGGAGGGTGGTAGATTTAAAAAGCTTGATAGTAAAAGAATGTAGGAAGAAAACAAACTTTTTTTAAAAAAAAATGGGGCATTTGGGTGGCTCAATCAGTTGAGCAGCCGACTCCTGATTTCAGCTCAGGTCAGGATCCCAGGGTCATGGGATTGCATGAGATGCAAGAGATACATTGTGATTCCTCCCAACTTATCTGGTTTGTGGGATAGAGCCCATACTCAGCCTGCTTGGGATTCTTGCTCTCCCTCTCTCTCTCTGTCCCTCCCCCACTTTTGTGTGCATGCTCTCTCTCTCAAAAATAAATAAATAAACATTTTTTAAAAAGGAATGGAGGAAGATATGCAAGGATAAATGAACCAAAGGAAGGCAAGTGCCAAATTTTTAACAGTAAACCATCATTAAAAACCAATAATATAAGTAATCCTTAAATATAAAACCTGTAAATAAACATGAGAGAAAATTCTGTGACTTTCATTTTGTAAACTGTAACAGTTTTCTTACAGGCCACAAAAGTCATGAATCATTGTAGTAAAACTCCGGAGTATATAAAGAACCCTTGCAACTCACTAATAAAGAGACAAATCCAATTAAAATAAATGGGAAAAACCTTGAATGGACATTTCAAAAGGAGTATGTAAAAATAGCCAGTAAGAATTTGAAATATGCTGAACATCATTAGAAATCAGTTAAAACCGCAAGGAGATGGTACTTCAAATTCCAAAATGGCGAAAATTAAAACGTCTGACCACACCAACTGTTGGCAAGAACTTGGAGCAACCAGACTTTTAAACCACTATACCCTATACAAACACTTTGCAAAACTCTTTGGCAGTGAAACATCTATTATTTGAACAAGCAGTTTCACTCCTAGATATTTATGCAACAGAAATGAAAGCATGTATCAGAAGAAGACCTCAAAGCTGCTGTTCACAACAGCTTGATTCATGTTGATTTAAATTGAAAATAACCCCAAATAATTGTCAACAGAAGAATGGATACACAAATTGCAGTATGTTCATTTAATAGAGCATCCTTCAGCAATAAAGGGGGCAAATTAATAACACATGCAACAATATAGATGATTCTCCAAAAATATCGCTTTGAATAAAAAGACACATAAAAGAACAAACTGTGTAAGATCTATTTGTAGACATCAGACAGGGAGGGGTTGTGTCTGCGGGCAAGAAAGGCTCTCTGGAATTTAGGCTGCAGGTACTAAGAAATATCTGAATCTACCAAAGTTACCCATTTCAATTCTTACAGTCATACTCTTATTCAATAGACACATTAAATTTAAATAGATATTTAGGGAGGCTATGAATTCAACTTACTCTGGAATTCAGCAACCCAGAGAATTAGACTCTGTTTCTGGTTTTTGGTGTTAACATTATGACTTCAAGGATAAGATTCTATTGGAGGCGCATAGAAGATCTCTTATCTTCTGGCATTCAATGAGCAGACATTTTAAAGCTTTAAGCTTATAATTTTTTTCTGTCAGTCCTCTAAAGAAGCTAAAAATATCCACCCCAACACACAGTCTTACTTAAAAAGCTCTTCATTCTAGGTGATTCCAGCCAGAAATAGAAGTAAATCGTTCACAGCTATGTACCTTAAACTACCATTGCATCACTCTGATCTTAAATTCTAGAATCTAGAAGGATATTCCACTATTTTAAAGCCCTGCCACATCAGTTTAGTTATTTCACCTTCGATTTTCTTGAGACTCTCTGACCCTCAGCATCTCCAGGTAATATTTACTCTATCAGTCTGTATTTAGAACAAGAAGGAAGAATCCATTCTAAGCTATTTAAACAAAAAGGGATTTATTGCAGGGTGTTAAGTGGCTTAGAAAATTTTTGGAAGGGATGATGAAAACTGAGTCTGATCTTTTAGGAGTGAGCCAAAAGCCACCTCAAAGAATTAGACCTCCAACTGCTACTGTAGCCAAGATCAGGTGGCTGCCTGTCAAATTGGGAAGCTGCCGCAATGTACCCTCTGCTACAATGTGTGTTTCCATTACACGAATTAGCTTACATATGAGTGTTAAATTAGGTAATAAGAAAAGTATGTATAAAAATTGCATTGGCTTATAAGAATTTTTCCCAGTTTGTTAGTCTTCCATAGCAAATAATATCTGAAGGCCAAGTACATGAATACAGTCTAGTGCAGCAAACACCAATAGGTGGCGCTCTGTCCCTGAACATACCATTCACCCTCACCTTCTTTCTCCTGGGCTCAGTTTGCCAGGTATTCTTGGAAGGGCTTAATGTGTAATTTTCTCCTGTCTCTGTGTAGTTGCCCTTACTTCGATAATGTAGCATAACACAAAGAATTTGAGGAACACATATGTCACCTTATATCAGAAAATCCTGTTCAGTAGCCTCTGTCGGAAGCTGTATCATTAAAATGGATGTCATTAGACCCACCATTCTATTCATTTTTTGTATGACACTTCTGATTGCTGGAACCTGAATCATATCCAGAGCATAAGAAGCAAGACAGCTGAGCCAAAGTAGTTTTAGCTAGTTTTTTTTTAAGTCTTTGCATTCTAGAAAGCAGGGCAGTGAATTGTTGAATCAACCAACCTAAAATATCTATCAAAGAGGGGGCTGTTGGCAGCTGGAACCAAGGAAATATAAAGAAAGTCACAAGGAAACAACTCTTTAAAAAATCCACTAAGATCTTCACAATAAGAGGAGCAGGAAAATCTGCATTTGCCTCACAAAAGAATCTGATGCCACATTACTACTGCACTGGTTATTTTAAGATGTTTTCTGGCTTTTTCTCTACAACTTCTTTCAATCCTGAAAGAGCTCCCAACTCCACAGAAAGAAAGAAAAAAAGGAAGAAAGAAAGAAAGAAGAGAGCAAGTAAGAGAAAATGGACAAGAAAGAGAGAAAATATCAAATATCAACTCTTCCTTGTATTGCAGACTTCTAAGTCCAAGTTAGGGTTTCCCTACGAGGGAGGGAGAAAGATTTCAATTATATAAAGGGTTAAGTTTCCTGTTTTAGTATCTATTGTTGACCAAAATTAACATGGGATATATTTTATATTTCACCCAGAGCCAGGAAAAAAGGTTTCTACATTTGGAAATCATAAGACCTGAAGTGAGAGGAAAAAATCATTTGCTTGCATCTTTCTGTGTGTATCTCATTCAACAGATCTCTTAACCTTACCTTAGATGATATTTATCTCAGATGACAGAGGGTTTTCAATTCTTCACTTTTCTACGATATAATTATTCAACTATGGCCATGGTATAGCTTCTTATGGGCAAAATATACTTGCCTTTATCTTGACATTGGACTTCAGCATAAAATTCCTTTGGCCAATGGAATGTTAGTGGAAGATATATAAGTAGAGGCTTGCAATGTGGTTGTGGAGTTTGGCTTGCCTTCCTTAATCCTGGTGATGAACCATGAGAAGAAAAAGCCATTAGCAAGCCACTATATTTCAAGCTGGATCACAGAAGAAGATACATGGATTTAGCCACATGCATTGGGTACATGTTGGAGCGAGAAGATTGAGCATCATGAGCAACAGATTTGGACACAGTCTCTAGTCTGGAGTTGGGATCCTGAAGCCTAGTTTCTGGAATACAGCTTAAATCAGCCACAATATTGTCACTCCATGACTCATTAGTATCTTTAAATTGAGTGGTTTTTTATACCGCATTATTGCAGCAATAGCTGACTAATACACATCACTATTTCAATTAAATAATTTTGTTCCTTACCATAATACATTGTTATGACTCATCTAGTTTACAAACTTTACATAATGTCTTTGAGTAAGGAGCTGATGTTAAAACCACTATCAGAGAAATAATTAGAAAACAATAACTTTACATAATTCTGAGTAAGATTTTAGCACAACTAACAATATATTTTCTAACCCTGCACAAGTATTTCTTGCTTTTGCAGAGTGTCTCTTTTTTGTTGGTTTGAAGACTAGGTGAAAATGTCTTCATGGATAGAAAAAACTCTAAACTAATAGCAGTAAGTTTATAGGGGGATTTATGTTTGCTTGGATGAATTTTATCAAAAATGGTCTAGTCTTTAAAAAGAACTCATGCTAATTGTACCGATCATCAAAAATATTTATGAAACAAAAAGGTATGCAAATGTCACATATAAACTAAATTTCCTATATTATTTCTTTTGATCTTTCATTGCAATGCTGAGAAATTCCTATTTTAATAATCATTTCTTTTTTACAAATAGGAAGACTGAGGTTAACTTTTTTTGCATAAAATGTCAGTAAACAAAGTTTATCTGTTTACTACTTGAATATGTTTTCAGTATGTTTAATAGATATAATTGAAAATATTTTAAAGTTTTAAAACTGTTAATGTTATTTCTCCCTCCCCACTTTAAAACCATCTATTTAAGCCACTTCCTAACCATCAGTACTCCACGTGTGGCACAGTGATGATGAGTAAAATGTACCCTAAAATTTCCATCAAAGAAGTTCGTAGAAAAATCTTTCAGAGTAAGAATATAATGCCTATCTTTCAAAATAGAAACAACAACAAAGTAGCCTAGAAAAATTAGTCCCTTCAAAAACATGAGTGTCTACTAACGTAAAGAAAACATTTTAAGTAAATTAATACTGCTAACATC
Organism: Prionailurus viverrinus; assembly: GCF_022837055.1. Classification (NCBI taxonomy): domain Eukaryota; kingdom Metazoa; phylum Chordata; class Mammalia; order Carnivora; family Felidae; genus Prionailurus; species Prionailurus viverrinus. The sequence continues at coordinate 91,583,823 of NC_062566.1, read as the reverse complement.
TTTACTTCTGTCAGTGCAAGCTGACTCAGGTGATCTAAAGAGGAAAAAAAAAAACAAAAAACTTAGAAATATATGAGTAAGTCGTAAAGCCTAACGGGCAAATGTCTCCATGTACTAAGAGCAAAGTAACGGCAAATGGATACCAGAATGGCAAGTTATGTAGGACCAGTGTAACTTGTGTGTGTGTGATCTGAAAATAGTGAGGTCCTTTGCCTTTGAGACATAACGACAGCCCTGTCATGCTCTAATACTCCACAAGGCAGTAGAATGATTGGAGCCAATATTAACTTGGACAGTTCTCAGGAGTCTCTATTTAGCAACAGCTGCAACAGTTGTACAACCTAATATTGTACAACCAGATAGTGAAATAACACATCATCTTTTGGTCGTGGGGCACTGTTACATAAATGCATCTATGTTGTTCATTTGAGTGCTGCCAGCAATGGTTTATTAGATTAAAAACAAAGGGCTCAAGTAGAAACTACACAACATGCAGTTGTAATAATCGTCCCTTCCACCCTCCACAGGTGTGTTAGTGTGGAAAATCCACCCATCTGGTAAAAGCCCATTTCTATTTCCTTGTAAAGTGGTGTATCAGTGCTTAAAGATTTGGGTAATTGGAGGTGAGTGTGATCTTCAACTTAGCTATTTACTACTCATCTGACCTGAGGTAAATATCAAATTCCTCAGTTGTAAAATGAAGGAAACAATTGTAGTTTCTTCAAAGAGTGCTTCAAGCTATGTCAACTAATATATGCCAAGCCCTTAGCACAGTAACTCAGACATGGTAAGTACCAGAATATAGTTTTGCATTATCAATCATACCGTTAATCTGTTTCCATATGCTTTTTCTCAGTACTTGAAGCTTTCCCGCTCCATGTTTTAGAGCACTTAATTAAAATACACATGTAGGTGATGTCCTTAGAAAAAATGTGAGATGGATGGAAATGATGACAAGAGGAGAGAGATCTAGAAGAATCGAATAAAGAATGTCAGTGGAATAGCTGTAAGGTTTTGCTGTGTTCAGAGTTGCGCTGATGTAGTAGTTTAACAAGTCTAGAAACCAATTGGTGCAATTCTCTCATTAAAACCCAATAAAACATGTCTTGTTCTTCCTGCCACCCGCCAGAAGAAAACCACCAGTACCGTATTCATCTAGATCAGCGCTTCTAAACCATATAACAAGTATTTTCTAAAGTTCCTTTATTGCCGAAAGACATCTGTAGAAAACATAACTTAAAACCACTCATTAGAATAATTCAAAGTCACACATTATTGATGCAAAATCATGCACTAGATTGATTCAAGTGAATCAATCTAATGCCCTAACTGTAAAGGAAACATGATGTATAGTAAAATAATTGGCTACAATAAAAGACCTAACGAAGTACTTAGATTCTTGTACTTCCTTACAGTCAATTTGGACTTAAGAGAAAGAGTTTAATATAATAAGGGCAGGGAAATAGAAGAACAGGGATGTGTGTGGATACTAAAATAATAAGTGGTGTTAGGTGGACTAATAGTTGTTAATTGTTGGTCAGAAAATGAATAATAGCAACACCTAAAACTACAGACCAGTGATGTCCAATATGGTAACCAATAGCCCTGAATGGCTATGGAGCCCTTGAAATATATGCCACTGAAGAACTGAATTTTTTAAATATATTTTTTAACATTTATTCACTTTTTGAGAGACAAAGACAGAGTGTGAGCAGGGCAGGGGCAGAGAGAGAGGGATACACAGAATCTGAAGCAGGTTCCAGGTTCTGAGTCGTGAGCCCAGAGCCCGACATGGGGCTCGAACCCACGAATCGTGAGATCATGACCTGATCCAAAGTTGGACACAACCGACTGAGCCACCCAGGCACCCCTGAAGAACTGAATTTTTAATGTTATTTAATTTTATTTAAATCAGGCTTATATTAAAAACTAAATCAGGGTAAAATATCTCCATAACACTTACATTGACTAATTATAGGTTGAAATAATAATTGGGAGATGTAGTACGTTAAATACACGATATAGTTAATATTAGATTCCCCTAGTTCTTTTTGCTTCTTATAATATGACTATTAAAACTTTATAAATATATAGATAGCTCACATTTGCTGCTTGCACCATCTTTCTCTGGCATGGTGTTGTCAGAGTGGTGAACCTTTCAGGATGGTAGCAAGATAAAATTAACAATTATGGAATATTTCTAGTTTGTTTCAGTATGTAATTTCTATAACCAAGATATGTCATTTCAATATGTAAATGTATTTATGCATTAAAAATTACATATATAATATTAAAACTTTATTAATGAAATTCAGTGCAAATTCTGAATTTTATATATATACTATCGAAGTTCAGAGTATGTTAAAAGGAATCTCATGTCTCCCCTGCTTTGCATGCACGTTGGTGATGACACTTGCCAGAATTGCACCACCAGCCCTGATGACTGTTTCACCCAAATACGTTGTTGGAAATCTAGAGTAATTTGCTTCTTTCCAAAGAAGTGCATAGAAGTTTTAGCCACATCCAAAACCTTTCATAATTAGATTGATTAAAGTGTGCTTTGGCCCCAACATTGGATTTCAGTTCAATTAAAATTTTCTGAAAATTTTGGCTAACATATTCTTCATCTGCTTCAAAAGGATTAATTTGCCAATCCAATTTTGTAAATTAAACTAAATTTTAAAACATCAAATCGTCCTCTGTTTAGTAGCCATTCAAATGAAAGCAACTTATTTGCATTTATCTGACTTCTGTAAAGATAAAAGCTGTAAAAATGTTTGATGCAAAAAATAAATAATACGTGTTTGTTGGCAAATCCTATAATAATTCTGTTCACTATGAGATTGGTCTTAATTTCTAGCATTTTATAGAAGATCCCATTTAACTTTGCAAATATATAAATATATCTGCAAGATATGTTATAACATTTTGAGATATTTGAATTGTGATGCTTTTTTTTTTATTTTTTTTTTCAACGTTTATTTATTTTTGGGACAGAGAGAGACAGAGCATGAACGGGGGAGGGGCAGAGAGAGAGGGAGACACAGAATCGGAAACAGGCTCCAGGCTCTGAGCCATCAGCCCAGAGCCCGACGCGGGGCTCAAACTCCCGGACCGCGAGATCGTGACCTGGCTGAAGTTGGACGCTTAACCGACTGCGCCACCCAGGCGCCTCTGTGACGCTTTTTTTAATGAGTCAGAGATTCTTTGATTATTTTAAATAATAAAAAATTAAAACTGCACACTGAAAATTCACCTTACTTCTTAATACGAACTCTCTGTATTACCATTGCACCGTTCCCTCTTAATTTTATTTGTAACACTGAAAACATTTATTGATTTTGAAGTATTTCTTTAACATCCCAGATGTCAGTGAAAATACGTACTGAATTACTAACACCCTACAGCTATTAATGTCAGCTATAAACGCACATTGTAGGTCCATCATAGCTGCTATTTACAGTAATGAGAGTTGGAAAGCTGATGTTTTCACATGAGATATTTTTAAAGCCTTTGTTAGTTGATAAACTCCATGTATCTATTCTCAGTAGTTTTGAAAGAAACATTCTCTTCATGTTGTTTTTTTTTTTTTACTCTTTACAAACCCTACATATATATGAGCAGTAACAATTCATTTTCACATAGGATACTTTTACCCATTATGTGAAAATTTGCTTGACTGCCGCTCATTACACAGCTGATTTTCAACATTTTTCATAATCTCATCAAGCCTTCTTGACAAAATATCATTGCTTAGTGAAACACAAAGATCTTTCTCATTTGAACTTTTTTCTATAAATAAAAATAACCTCTCAATCAGTTGTAAAGATTCATTTTCTTTAATATTTTTTTTATTTTTCATATTGTGTAATATACTGTTCTATTCTGTAAAAAATAATAGACCTTTATTTCTCTGATTAGGATTATTTAAAACACTTTGGTTGCTGTAATACAATTTTAAAACTTTTCCTATGAATTTCAGCAGTGTGATATATCCTTGTTAATTTCATCAATGTGTTTGTGAAATTTGTATTAAATTTCACTAGTTTAAAGGATTTCTTTAAAAATGTGTTGTTAGATTAGGAATATGAGAAATTTCCACATGGAAGGATTTTAAAGGTCTTGATAGTTTCATAATTAGAACTGTGGGAAAATCCCCTTTTTTTTTTTTTTAATTCAAGTTAGTTAACATACAGTATAGTCTTGGCTTCAGGAGTAGAATCCAGTGATTCATCTTTTACATATGACACCCAGTGCTCATCCCAGAAAGTGCCTTCCTTAATGCCCATCCTTCATTTAACTCATCCTCCCACCCACTACCCCTCCAACAGCCCTCAGTTTGTTCTCTGTGTTTAAGTCTTTTATGGTTTGCTTCTCCCTGTTTTTATCTTATTTTTCCTTCCCTTCCCTTATGTTCATATGTTGAGTTTCTCAAATTCCACATATGAGCAAAATCATATGATATCTGTCTTTCTCTGACTAATTTCACTTAGCATAATACCCTCTAGTTCCATCCATATTGTTGCAAATGGCAAGATTTCATTCATTTGCATAACCAAGTAGTATTCCATATGTACACACACACACACACACACACACACGCACCACATTTTCTTTATCATTCATCAGTCAGTGGACATTTGGGCTCTTTCCATAATTTGGTTATTATTGATAGTGCTGCTATAAACATTGGGGTGCGTGTGCCCCTTTGAAACAGCATGCCTATATCCCTTGGATAAATACCTAGTAGCACAATTGCTGGGTCATAGGGTAAATCTATTTTTAATTTTTTGAGGAAACTCCATACTGTTTTCCAGAGAGGCTGCACCAGTCTGCATTCCAAACAACAGTGCAAAGGTGTTCCCCTTTACCACATCCTCACCAACAGCTGTTGTTTTGTCAGTTGTTTATTTTAGCCATTCTGACTAGTGTGAGGTGATATCTCACTGTGGTTTGATTCATATTTCCCTGATGATGAGTGACATTGAGCATCTTTTCATGTGTCTGTTAGCCATCTAAATGTCTTCTTTGGAAAAGTGTCTATTCATGTCTTCTGCTCATTTCTTCACTGGAGTATTTGTTTCTTGGGTGTTGAGTTTGGCAAGTTCTTTATAGATTTTGGATACTAACCCTTCATCCGATATGTCATTTGCAAATATCTTCTCCTTTTCCATTGGTTGCCTTTTAGTTTTACTGATTGTTTCCTTAGCTGTACAGAAGCTTTGTACCTTGATGAAGTTCCAATAGTTCATTTTTGTTTTTATTTCCCTTGCATCTGGAGACACATATAGTAAGAAGTTGCTGTAGCTGAGGTCAAAGAGGTTGTTGCCTGTTTTCTCGTGTAGGAGTTTGATGGTTTCCTGTCTCACATTTAGGTCTTTCATCCATTTTGAACTTATTTTTGTGTGTAGTGTAAGAAAGTGGTCCAGTTTCATTCTTCTGCATGTCGCTTGTCCAGTTGGGAAAATCCCCTTTCTGTAGGCTCCTCATAGCTATCAGTGTGAACTACATCTGTTTACATCTTTTAGATTCTTGCTTTTCAGTATTTTATTCTCCTGAGATCCTGTCTATAGCCACATTTACTTTGGAATACCCATAAGTCATCTATTCCATTTGCATTAGTCTCACTGACAAGCACATTCATGATGGGATAATTTGGAAGGCTATTTCTCATCTTCCTGTACTCACCCAGGCTTTTATCCCTCTTATACTTGTGGCCACATTTCTTCTCACCTTTACAGACACAGTTTCAGACCAACCAGGCTATTCATTAGTCCCTGTATATACTTAGGCTTTTAAGTACTTGCTTCTGTGAAGATTTATCCAACTTCTCTTGCAGTTTTACTTTGCTAATTGGTCCAGTCAGTGTTCCTTTCCACAGCTTCTTTCCCAATAAGCTTCCCTTAAATTTCCCACCACAGAGTAATTTTCCAATGTTACAGAATAATAATCAAATCCTCCCTCTGATTCTGCTGTCGGTTCTCTAGTACCTAAAATACTCCACATTCTATTCTTAGGCAAAATTCTTATCCTTTAAAAAGATATGCCTAGATTTATTTTTGAAGAATCAAAAAAAAAACAAGATAAAATATTCTGGAGAGGGCAGGCTGGGGTAAGTTTCTGTTATCTGTCAAAATTTAAGCTTGTCTTTAAGGAGAGCTTGGCTGGCTCTGTTGGTGGACCATGTGATTCTCGTTCTCAATGTTGTGAGTTTGAGACCCCTGTTGTGTGTAGAGATTACTTAAGAAAAAATAAAGAATTAAAAAATGATTGTCTCCAAAATAACTGATTATCTTCATTATCACACTCTCTGGTTTATCATTTTCCTCCTCTCCACAAACTCAACATTTCACCAGTCTCTCAAAACCATTGTGGGGGAGGAAACAAAAAAAAGGTTCTTAATATTAAGAGGGGAAAGATGAGTAAAATTATCTTTTTTCCTCGTTCTTAGTATTGATATGATATACTTTAAGATTCTATTTGTGCCTGTGAACATCATGAGGTTAGATAATTGCTTTTTGTTGGTTCTTTATATTTATAAAGTTCTTTCACTCAATGGAGAGTCCAAAATGTTTGATTTGATTTTTATTAAGAAATTAATTTGTAGAAAAAATACTAGTAAAATTTCAAAACAGCTTCTATTATATTCCATCTTAAAAATACATACTTACAGGGGCTCCTGGGTAGTGTCCAACTTTGGTTCAGCTCATGATCTTGGGATTTGTGGGTTCGAGCCATGTGTCAGGCTCCGTGCTGATAGCTTGGAGCCTGGAGCCTGCTTCGGATTCTGTGTCTCCCTCTCTCTCTGCCTCTCTCCTGCTCACACTCTGTCTCTTTCTCTCAAAAATAAATAAACATTAAAAAAATTGTAAACAAATACTTACAAATTGGATGCTGTGTGTATATTTTGGTTTATGTGACACTGACTGACAAAAGAAGGAAAGTGACTGGTAAAAAGTATATGGGAAAAAGCAATACCTATGATTTTTAGAGATAAAAGGAGAAACTAATTAAGAAGGGAATTGATACAGCCTATTTTGGCCATAACACAAAGCAATTAGCTTGGCTAAAAACGAGAAAAGAAGAAGAGGAGAATCTGATTACTGACCTTATAAACTAGATATATTATCAAATTCTTTAATAGGATCAAAGAGTCTCATTTAAGATGTATAGTAGAAAGTAGGTACACAATTCTGAAAAATAAATGCACATTTATAATTAAAATCTAATGTAAGGAAACTAAAAGCAAGAATCAAGAAAATAACAAGTCACATACAGTGTACAAGAGTAAAAAAATCCACACACACACACACACACACACACACACACACAAAGACCTTAAATGTCAATTAACTGCAATTGCAAACAGGTACATTGGGGGTACTTGCTTTTGCATAATTAAAAATAAAAACTGAAAGCAATTTTAAAACATTTTATACTGCAAAAAAAGGGGCTTTTTATAACAAGAGGACCCTAGGCAAACAAACATTCCAGAACAGATTCTCCACAAATATGCCTTTTACTAAGTCATTTCCAACACTTGCAGTCAAGTCCCCTGCAGTTTTTATTGATTGCTGTGGAACAGAGAAAACATACATCTGCCTGTTAAGGCACACCTCATTACAGTGACTTCTGGAAAGTAATGTGCTTGAACAACCAAACATATGCAATATATTCAAAATGTTTAATTTCATTAAAAAGTAACAGCAAAAGTTTCAATATCACTAAAATAACAAAGATCTAAATGTTTAATATCGCCAATACATGCACATTAAAACAATGAGATAACCTCATATCCTATAAAATTAACACAATTTGAGATGTAATTTATTCAGACTATTTAAATGATTTATTTTATACATAACTCTAAATAATGTTTGTAAAGTATTGTAGTACAACATTGCCATAAACATAAAATTTAAACTGTCTACATTGACCAAGAAAAAAAATTTAAACTGTCTATATTATCTGAGAAAAAAAAAAACACCTTTGTGTGAACCTACCAAATTGATGCCAGTAAAAATAAATAACTGAGTAACCCAGGAGACCATGCTCTCCTGATGGTCTCTGAGTGGCTGTGGAGCAGAGCCCCCTGATGATCCATTATGAACATGTATCCTCAGAGAAAATTAAATGTTGTATCCAGACACCGCAATTCTGGGGTTATTACCTATTATGACTCAGAGTCCTGAGATGAGAGTTTGAATGCATATGTGGATATGCACTACATCATGAGACTCTCTAACCAGAAGATCCTATCTTCTTCTCTCAAACTGAAATGGCAGGGCTTTATCGAGATCATTGATATTGCCAAAGAGTCAAGTTTAGGATTAGACATAAGTTTAAGGTTTAAATGAAGTCTTAGTTTGAGATCCTCACTACTTAATAGGCCCTCAGAGAGCAACAGCCTTAGAGGTACATACTTCTCTGAGTTTGAAGATGACTTATGAGATTGAAGAAAAATATAGTTGAGTAGATAGAAAAGTTTTGGAGTCAAGGAAATCTAGATTTAAACACTTGTCTCTCCATATATTGGCTGTGTGAACATAAACCAGTTATCAAACGTCTATAACCTCACTTTGCTTATCTGGAAAATAGGGATAACAAATCTGTTTCCATACAGCTGTTATTTGGATTGAGTAAAGTATAATATGTAAGTGCCTAAAACAGTATCTGGTATATAGTAAGAACTGGCAGATATCGTGTGTACTAAGTGCTCAATAAACAGGAAGTATTATTAACATTCCTTGATTCCTCCACAAAAATGTTGTCCTATGGTTCATAATTTGTGTGTTGTAAAAAAAAATTGTGTTATTCGGGCACCTGAGTGGCTCAGTAGGTTAAGCATCTGACTGGATTTCAGCTCAGGTCATGATCTCAGTTCCTGAGATGGAGCCCTGCATTGGGTTCCCTCATACTCTCTCCCTCTCTCTCTGCCCCATGCACTCTCTCTCTCTCAAATATAAATAAGTAAATTAAAAAAAAGAATCACTGTGTTACTTCTGACTTTTCTATTGTCTTCTGCTTAAAAGTGTGTGAGAATATTTTTTTCGTTTTTTCTTATCAATACTTTTAAATATTTCATACTTTTATAATAAGACTATTACATTATAGTTATTAAATATTTATTTTTAATGTTTACTTATTTATTTTTTAAAAAAAAAATTTTAACGTTTATTTATTTTTGAGACAGAGAGAGACAGAGCATGAACAGGGGAGGGTCAGAGAGAGAGGGAGACACAGAATCTGAAACAGGCTCCGGGCTCTGAGCTGTCAGCACAGAGCCTGACGTGGGGCTCAACTCACAGACCGTGAGATCATGACCTGAGCCGAAGTCGGACGCTTAACCGACTGAGCCACCCAGGCGCCCCTTAACTTATTTATTTTGAAAGAGAGAAGATACGAGTATGAGCTGGGGAGGGGCAAAGAGAGGGAGAGAAAGAATCCCAAGCAGGATCCACACTGTTAGCACAGAGCCCCATGCAGGACTCGATCCCACGAACTGTGAGATCATGACCTGAGCCTAAATCAAGAGTTGGATGCTAACCAACTGAACCACCCAGGCACCACAGTGATTAAATATTCAAGTTGGTCAAAGGTTTTTACAAAAATTAAATATTATTTGGGTTATGAGTTTAATACAGTCCCTGGCCCATTGTAGGACACAAAAAGGGTAGCTTATCAATCAATATTTTAGTTGGCATGAAATTTTAACACATTAAATGGATAAATGGACATGAATCCTCTGGCTTTCATGATTCAGCATGAACTCAAGATCTCAGTCAAGCAAGGGTGCCTGGGTGGCTCAGCTGGTGGAGCCTGCTTGGGATTCTCTCTCTCTGTCTCTCTCTCTCTCTGTCTCTCTCTGTCTCTGTCCCTCCCCCACTTGTTCTCTGTCTCTCTCTTTGCTTCTCTCTCTCTCAAAATAAATAAATAAACACACACAAAAAAGATCTCAGTCAAGCAAAACAATAACCCTCTGGACTTCATTCAGGTGGGTGAGAGGGTTAAGCCAAGCGGGAGTAATTTTTGAGAAATGAAAGATAGCTGAAAACATCCTAATTAGCACATCTGTAATCTTGAATCATCTTCCTGTTTTGCTCAGCAGACTTGTCTCACTGCTTGTCGTTGAGCACTGAGTCCCACTCCTCTTCTGAGACATGCTTTACCATAAACTGAATGTGTCCCCATCACTTGTGTCTTTCCCACACTGTTCCTGTTTATGACAATTTTTAATGACCTGTCACATATTCTATACTACTATACAGTATCTATGCATATGTACACATACTTTATATGTGACACACTAGCACCCTTTACCTACAAAGCTATTTAAATTCTCACATCGTTCTCAAGAGTCTTATTTGCCTTCCACAAAACACTTCTCATATTTCAAACGGGGTCAACTGAGAGGAAAAAGAACACAGGTCGCAATTATTATTATTATTTTTTTTTTCCATAAAAGTGTGTAGGTTCTAGATGGCAGTGTGTTGTCTCTTGAAAATCTGCTCTGTATTGGAGGAGTTTAATGTCAAATCATTTTGTCAACAGAATCTGGCACCGCCCTGGGCTGTGTTGCGTGTTTGTAGTGAAATACAGTTCCAAAACATTCCGGGGAAGCAATCACTTCTGCATTGTCTGGCCTGAGGAATCTACCCCCACTTGCTCTTCTAACTCACATCTCTCACCTGCTGGCTGTCATTTCAAGAAGGGCCTTGATTGCAAGTGGTCTTAGCTGCGGGATAGCTCTGGAGATCCATATTTTTGTCTTTAGACAATTTTTTCTATCTTCCAGTTTTTCTATCTGCTTTGGATTCCTGGGAATGACAAATTGTCATACATATGAGATGTATGTTGTTAGGAATTTAAATTATCATGTTTATATGATCACCAAAAAAGGTTTTACTTGGGTTTCCCCCACACTCTCATAAAAACCCATCTTTTATTTTGACTGACCCTCTTCAGCTTGAGTTATTTCACTTCTTTTTTAATGCATTTAGAAATCACAAGCTTCCCAAATCTCCCTTAACGTTTTTTTAAGACTCGTGTGTAGAAAACATACTTAACAACGTAGCATTGCAAGTAGGTCAAATAGAAATTCCCTGGAGGAAGTAGAAAATATATCTATCATTTTCATATGCTTATTACTAGGAGCCCATCTGAAATCTTATTAGCGCCGAGTATGGGGATTTTTTTTTCCCTTTCCCTTTGGCTAATGACTTATTTACATATTGACTTGTCCCATGGGATTTGGGAGGTGGGGGGAACAATAAATGGGAATTTGTCTGGAGAATATAACAGTATTCAAAAGTGTATTCTTCTTATGAAAATCCTTCTTTTGTTGCATTAACAACTTTGAAATGATCATTGTGTCATGAAATAATCTCTAAATGACATATGGCTCTTTAATCAGCATTGTTCACTGCTGGCAGGATCATAGAGTCATTGGACTTGCAAATATGCAGGTTTTGACTTATGGTGGCTTAGTGTAATGTATGAAAATCGGTGATGGGGTGTTTCAAACCAAGAAAATTCAGCTCTGGTTTTACATGCATGGATAGCACTGGCCTGCACAGGAAAATGAAATCCATTACCCAGTTTATCGTTTTCTACTTTTGTGAAGTTTGCTTCAGATTTTTGTGTGAGATTTTACACAGAAGGAAAAATATGTGAAACTTTTTTATTAAATTCTGTATATTTGAAGATAATCCTGCTAATGATGTAACTATCATCACCACAATGTTGATTCTACGTTCTACAGACATTCCTCACATGACTTATAGAAATGCACTCTCTTTAGGGAATACCAGCCTCCAATATTGGTCTAACGTGATCACCAATAGAAACACTGTTTTTAATTAAAGACATTATCTCCATACAATCAAATTTTTACCTAGATACGGGAAATATTAGAACAAATTGAAATATTATCCGTTCCTAATAACTTGGTGCTAAATATAGGAGTGTTATAGTTTTGTTTTTAAATAGCAACTGTCTTATTGATATCAATAGCTTTTACAAATAGATATTATTTATATGAAAGACATAACAAAGATTATTTCAATAAAACAGTACTGCACATATATTTGTTACAGATGAATAGAAACTGCCAAGCGCAACACATATAAATTTTGTTTGCATTACAGATAGACAAAGCAAGACGATAACACAACCTTGAGGTAACCTCAGAGTTGCTTAAATTAAATTGCAGTCATGATACAGTTTTTTGAGATAGACTAGGCATTATGAACATATGCTTGTTTTCATGTGTTTATCTTATTTAAATTTTAGTTATAGCACCCTGAGATCATTACTTTCTAATTTTTAGAAAAATAAACGAAGTCTTACTGAGGTTAAGTGACTTTCAGAAGTTCAAACAACTAGTCAGTGAAAGAGCAAACATTATAATCAGTTCTTCGGTCTTTTTTTCTAGCACATTTTCTGTGCATGTATTGCAAGTTGAAGAGGGTGAAATCAGTCCACAATAAAAGAATATATGAGCTATGTCTATAACAAACAAAGCCTATGTTTCCATTATAATCTCTAAGACAAATATCTTTGTGCAATGAGACAAATTTTAGCTTGCTGGCTTCCTGGATTACTTTGTTGGAAAGGATCTTAAGAATTCAGTTCATTGCCATGATTGAGAGTAAATGTCTGGATACATATTGCTGCCCCCTGGATTTGTTTCAGGGCCACAGTTTGGCAGTCTGACGCCTAGTTGGGATTGGTAACAAATTAGGAATCCCGTTATGGTAAGCTTCATTCCTAAGCTCAGGAAAGAGAAAAAACTAAGAAGTCTGTGAATTGTTATTATTCTATTTATTTTTAACTAATAATCTCCCAGACACCATAGTTCAAACATATTTATCTTATGTCCTACAGTAGCAATTGTGCATACAAAGCAGGAAGAACTGATCATGTGTTACTTACAAAACCTCTCTTTTGATGTGTCTTTCTTCTCAGTTAGAATATGAGCTTTTTATTTTTTATTTTTTTAACGTTTATTTATTATTGAGAGACAGAGAGAGACAGAACATGAGTATGGGAGGGGCGGAGAGATGGGTAGACACAGAATCTGAAGCAGGCTCCAGGCTCTGAGCCATCAGCCCAGAGCCTGACGCGGGGCTCGAACTCACGGACCGAGAGATCATGACCTGAGCTGAAGTCGGACGCCCAACCAACTGAGCCACCCAGGCGCCCCATGAATGTGAGCTTTTTGATATCAGAGCAATATTTCATGCCCTTTGCCATTCATAGGACACCAAGACAAAGACTTTACATAGATTTTGATATATTTGCTGATTTAATTTTTGATTATTCGATTTATTGTGTTTGACTTAACATTTGAAAATTTACCATAAATTTAGAAATATTGTTATTTTTTTCATGTATGTCCAGATAAAATTGTTTAAATCATACCGCCTATTTTTTCCAATGATAGTCCTCTCCATCTGAACTAATTTCAATAATTTTCTTTATACCTAATTTTGTTAATTTTAATAATAAAACTGTAATTTATCATTCTTCTGCTTAACTAGTACTTTATTCATGTAACAATTCTTCAACTCCTATCAGAAATGGATTCTGTTGGGGTGCCTGGGTAGCTCAGTTGGTTAAGTGTCCGACTTGGGCTCAGGCCATGATCTCGCGGTCCGTGAGTTCGAGCCCCAGCTCCACGTCAGGCTCCGTGCTGACCGCTCAGAGCCTGGAGCCTGTTTCAGATTCTGTGTCTCCCTCTCTCTCTGACCCTCCCCCATTCATGCTCTGTCTCTCTCTGTCTCAAAAATAAATAAACGTTAAAAAATAATAATAATAAAAAAGAAATGGATTCTGTTAAGTAACAAAAATTTTATACATATCTTCAGAGATTCAATTTTAAATAAACAAGTCACTGTTGACTTCTAAAATTATATTTTGGTGCATGTTTTTATATATTGTACATTTTAAAATCAGTTCTTATATTTTCTTTCACTAAATGGCTCCATGTTTATGTATAAACCATTTCCTACAACTGTATTTTAGGCACAGCTTTGAACAATTTATATCTTTTGGGATCTATTACCCTGGAAGGGCCTCTCTTCTATCTTGCTTCTTTTTTATAAAACAAGGAGATATTTGATTTAAAATTTTTTCTTTACTGTTTATTCATTTTTGAAAGACAGAAAGAAACAGAGAGCAAGCAAGGGTTGGGCAGAGAGGTGGGGGGGGGGGGGGGGACACAGAATCCAAAGCCGGCTCCAGGCTCTGAGATGTCAGCACAGGGACCAATGCGGGGCTGGAACCCTTGAGGCCTGAGATCATGACACGAGCCAAAGTCCGACGCTCAACCAAGTGAGCCATCCAGGTGCCCCAAGGAGATATTTGATGGAGGGCAGCAAAATATCCAGTGGTGCTTTTGAGCTTCCACAAAAAAATGTCATGAAGATATTCTTTTTTTTTTTTTTTTTTTTTTTTTTGCTCAGCAAGCTTTTATTTTTAGCTCTTATGTTAGTTATACGGTCTGTTACACAGTCTGTTATATGAATTCTATTAATTTGTGAGTGTGCAGTGAGGTAGAAGTCAAGGTTCTTTTTGAAATATATATATGGATACACAGTTGTTTTGGCACAATTTGCTGAAAAGAGTTTTTGTTTCCACAATGACTTGCTTTGGCTACTATTTTATTTGAAGAATAAGAAGTTTGTAGAAGTAAGTAGGTTGTAATTTGAAGAATATTTGAAGGTTTGTATAGGCTGTTTTTTTTTTTTAATTTTTCTTCTGTTCTATTCATCTATGGTCTACTCTTTCACCAATATCAGACTATCAAGATTGGTGCAGTTTTATAGTTAATCCTGAAAGTAAGTTCTTCAATCTCTTTTATTCTCAAAATTATTTCTCCTCTTTTCTATATAGATTTTGGAAACAGTGAGTCAATTTCTTCAAATATGCTTGCTAAGATATTGATTGAAATGATATCAAATCTACACCGTGATTTGGGGGAAATTGAAATGTTAAAATATAAAGTCCTTTCATCTTGTACGTGGTATATATTTCCATTTTATTAAGTCATTTTTAATTTCTCTTCCACCCCTAAAATGCTCTCATTAGAATCTAAACAGTGAGTTTTCAGGGAATAAGTCTTGCATATTTTTTCATTAAATTTATAATTAAGTATTCCATGTTTTTAATGATACTGTAAAAAGGTACTTTTCAAATTTTTGTTTCTTTTTTTTTTTTAATTTTTTTTCCACGTTTTTATTTATTTTTGGGACAGAGAGAGACAGAGCATGAACGGGGGAGGGGCAGAGAAAGAGGGAGACACAGAATCGGAAACAGGCTCCAGGCTCTGAGCCATCAGCCCAGAGCCTGATGCGGGGCTCAAACTCACGGACTGCGAGATCGTGACCTGGCTGAAGTCGGACGCTTAACCGACTGCGCCACCCAGACGCCCCTCAAATTTTTGTTTCTTAATTGATCATTACTAATATATAGAAATTCAATTGATTTATGGATATTGATGCTGTGACCTGAATTGCTACTTATTTCATTTACTACTTCTAGTGGGTATTTTGGAGATTTCTTTCTTTTCCAATTAATTGATTGCATAAGAGAATTAACTTTTGTGTATGTGCACTGTGACCTGAAACACTGGTAAATTCACTTTGAATTCTTGTAAGTATTTTTGCAATTGTTAGATTTCTCAGGATTTCCTACATATATAATAATAGGTGATGCAAGAAAGGCATTTACTCTTTCTTTCTGATCTCTAGGTCTCATTTCTTTTTCTTGCCTTATACTAGCTAGCATCTCCTTACAATGTAGAATTCAATATTGAAAAAAAAATTCTTTGCTGTTTTTCCAATTTCAGGAGGAGAGCATTTACTGTTTCACATTAAGTATGATATTAGTTAGAGAGCTTTTAAATCACTTCATTTAAAGATATTTCCTCATATTTATAGTTTGCTGAGGTATTATCCCATGAGCAGATACTGAATTTTGCCTTATTTTTTAAACAATTGAAGTAACTACATGATGTTTCTCCTTTTTAAAATTAATGTGGTGGTTACATTAAATTATTTTTGAATACTGTTGTTCATTGGATGAATCTTAGATTCTTGAGATAAATCACATTTTCTAGTAATATATCTTATCGTGTATAATGTATCTTATTGCATTCAATTTGCTAATTTTTCGAAGAATGTTTGCTTCTTATTCAGGAGGTCTTGTCTGTAATTTTCTCTCTTGAATATCCTTGTCTGGTTTTGGAATCAAAGATATACTTGCCTGACAATAAATTTAAAATATTCTTCCTCCTCTATTTTCTAAAATAATTTATATAATGTTACTATTATAATTTCCTTAAGTGCTAGGAATTTGCTGATGAAGCCTAATGGACCTAGGGTTACCTTTCTAGGGAGATTTCATAATTAAAAATTCAATAAATTCAGTATCTCTAATATATGTAATGCTATTGATATTTTCAGTTTTGGGTTATAGCAATTATGTCTGTTAATAATTATTCCATTTTATACAAATTGCTGAATTTATTCACACAAAATTGTTTATTACATTCTTTTATTATCCTGTTAGTGTATGTAGAAATCTGTGTTGGTATCCATAGTTTCATTCCTTATCTTGGTAATTTATGGCTTCTTGCTCTCTGGAGAATTCCAAATTTTATTAATTTTTTTTAGAATCAGCTTTTCACTTTGATATTCCCTACTATTTATTCATTTTCAGTTTCTTTCCTTCTTTCTTTCTTCTTTTTTTTTGAAAGAAAGAGAGCAGGGGAGGGGCAGAGAGAGAGAGAGAGAGAGACAGAAACAGAGACACAGAGACACAGAAACCCAAGCAGGCTCCACATTGTCAGCACAGAGCCTGATATGGGGCTTGAGCCTACGATCCATGAGATCCTGACCTGAGCTGAAATCAAGAGTCAGACACTTAAGCGACTAAGCCACTCAGGTACCCCCATTTTTAGTTTCAATGACTTCTACTCTTAACTTTACTTTTTCCAGCTCATATGATTTTCCCAGCTCATAAGTTTCCAACTCACAAGCACAGTTCATAAATTTTACATATTTTTAATTTTTAAACATAATGATTTAAAGTTTTAAATTACCCTGTAATGAATGTTTTATCTGTGTTCCACAAATTTTGATGTTTGTGTTTTTACCATCATTCATATCTAAATATTTTCTAAGTTCTCTTGTGATTTTTTCTTTTATATAACACATGGGTCATTTAGAGTGTTTCATCTAATTCCCAAATTGTTGAGTATTTCAAAATATCTTTCTGTTAAAGACTTCTATTTTAATTCCCATGTGGTCAGAGAACATATTATGTTATTTCTGTTCTTTAAAACTTATGCTAACGTATTTTGTTAGATTTACATCTGAGTGCCTCATTATTTGTACTTTTGTAAATGGTATTTCTTTTTCATTTCAAAATATATGATGGTATGCATTTGTCAAAACCCATAGACTATTACAGCACAAAAGTAAACTTGAATATATGTACATTTAAAAAAAAATTAGCCAGAAGAACATATCAAATGCAATGAATACCCCAACAAAAGATTCTGACTACATTACAAACTTATGCATATCCTCACCAAAATGGGTAGGCAGAAAAAAGAGCTGATCTAAGTAACTTTGGAAATTGTGTCTGATTGGAAACTATAAGACTAAAGATAAAAGAAGCTGTACATAAACACTGTACTCTGGTTGTTTCTCTCAGGGGCGTGGGTTAACAATTTTGAAAAAGTTGTGTCTGTATAGTAGTTTTCAACAAATAATAAACAGACGATGGATGCTGTGAGTCAGGTTTACCGTTATTAGAGAGGGAAGTTACATATTAGCAAGGGGAAGGGTGATGAAAGTGAGCCATGTGGTAATGGATTGATTAGTCTGAGATTAATATGAACCCATGCTTAGCTTTATACAAATACAGAAGCATAGAGGAATAATTGTAGATATTTGTACATCCATGAGTACATACATAAGTTTTCTAGTTGTCTCAGGTGAGAGGGCCTAGAAAGCAACAACACCCCAGAAAATTGAGCCTATCTGACTTCCAGGTCTTGCTTCCTAAAACCATTCTCCAAGAAAATGTATTCAGAGCTCCTCAGAGAAATGGCTTAATCTAGAGATGGGGCAGGAAATATATAAAATGAACCTGGAGCATCTTGTAGTGCTAAAATGTGAATAATCAAAAAGCCAAAAGCACTGGTACCTGCCAAAGGGACACAGATGCCAATCCGAAAGAGCTCCCAGTGGCCAAAGCTGAAATAATTTGCACAAAAAAATAATAACGTAGTACTTTAGTTACCTTTATTTTTTTTAATTTTTTTTAACGTTTATTTATTTTTGAGACAGAGAGAGACAGAGCATGAACGGGGGAGGGGCAGAGAGAGAGAGACACACAGAATCGAAAGCAGGCTCCAGGCTCTGAGCCATCAGCTCAGAGCCCGATGTGGGGCTCGAACTCAGGGACCGTGAGATCGTGACCTGAGCTGAAGTCGGACGCTTAACCGACTGAGCCACGGAGGCGCCCATTACCTTTCTGATTATAACACAAAATATAAAAGAAATATCCATGAGTTCATATTGATATAAATAAGTAATTTAATGAATAAACAAATGGAGGATAAGAGACAAATCTACTCTACCTAAGAATTCTAAATAATTTATGTAAATATTCCTCTCTCAAGGAGCTGGACCTTAGCTCTCTCACACCCCTTAAATGTGGGTTGTACTAAACAATGACTTACTTTCAATAAAGTGGGGGCTTCTGGGTGATTCAGTCTATCAAGCGTCTAACTCTTGATTTCAGTTCAGGTCAGGATCTCACAATTGTGAGATTGAGCCCCATGTCAGACACTGTGCTGAACATGGAGCCTGCTTGAGATTCTCCTCTCTGCCCCCTCCCCCTTCATGCACTCGCTCTTTCTCTCTCTAAAATTAAATAAATAAATAAATAAATAAATAAATAAAATTTTCAAGTAGAGTGTAGAAAAGGAGGGAATACCTGTATAGAGGAAAAACCTGCCAAACACTACTTTAATGAAGGTCAATGTCATCAACAAGTCATGTTGCACTTGCCCTTGGTATGATGTGAAGTAAATGATACTTTACAATCTGAAGCTCTTTTTACCCAATTCATTTTCCTTTTATCTCTAGTTTTCCTGGTATTAAACATACATTGGCAACATGAGGGCTTTTCTTACTTATTCCTAATGACTCTCCCTTTTATTATTCACAGGTATTACCATGAGTAAATATTTTGAACTTCTACCTCTGTCTTGGATGAATTTCCTGGAGGAACCAAATGACATTTACTTTTAATGTGATAATTGATATGTTTGTGTTTAAGTCTACTAAAATGGTATTTGTTTTCTATTTGCCTATCTGCTCTTTCTTACTCTGTTCATCTTTTCCTGCCATCTCTAGCGAATTGATATTTTTAGTATTCCAATTGATCTCCTCTGTTGACTTTTTAGTCATGTCTTTTTGTGTTATTCATTTTGTAGTTTCTTTTATGCATTTTTAATTTTGCAAGTGTACCTTCAAATATAATCTAATACTTTATAAACAAAGCAAGAATCATACAACAGTGTACTTCAAATCACCAGCCTCCTATCCTCTGTGGCTTCATCATATAAGTTACATATGTTACAGATCTCACAATCTTTTGTTATTTTACTTTCAAAAGTGGTGCTTAAAGATATTTAGATAGATATTGACATTAATATAAAGACATAGGACATAGGTGGACATAGGTGTAAATATTTAGACTATTTTTAAATATATGCTTTTTTTATTTAATTATATATTTTTTTCCTAGTGTTTTCTATTACTTCATTTTCTATAGCCTGAAGGACTTCTGTTAGCATTTCTTGTAGTGCAGGTTTGCAAGTGATAAATTCTTTGAGCTTTAGTTTACCTGAACAAGTCTTCATTTTACCTTTATTTTGAGGGGATATTTTTGAATATAGAAATCCTTGTGCATGACATTAATTTTTCTGACACTGAAGGGATGCTATTCCAAAATCTGCCTCTAATCATTTCTAGTAAGAAATCAGCAATACTCTTAAATTTATTCCATTGTAATGTCTTTTTCTCTCTAGGGGTTTTTCCTATTTTTTTCTTTTCCTTTGGTTTTCAGTAGTTTAAGTATTATATGCCTATGTGTAGTTTCATCATATATATTATGCTTAACTTCTGAATTGAGGTCATGTCAATTTTGCAAAAATTTTTGCCATTATTTCTTTAAATTGTTTTTTTGTTTGTTTTGTTTTGTTTTGTTTTTTTACTACATTCCTTTCTCCTGCTTGGGCTCCAAATAGAGATATTAAACCATTTTATATTGTCCCATAAACCTTGCAAGCTCTGTTCTCTTTTATTAACTCTTTTTACCTTTGGTATTTCAATTTGGACACTTTCTACTGACCTATATTTAAGGACCTTGATTCACTGATTCTTTTCCCTGCTGTGTTCAGCTCAGTCTCTTGATCAGCTTATCAGATGAATTCTGTTTCTGTTACCATATTTTTCATTCCCAATTTTTAGTTCTTACTCTATTTGACAATATCTATCCCTCTGATAATATATCCCATTTTTTATGCTTGTCATCTGCCTTTTGCTCTAGATTCTTTAATATATTTATCACAATTACCTTAGGAGAGCTGGCCTTTTCCATGAAACCCTAACATTTTTATTATAGTTACTTTTAAATTGCTGATTGATCATCCCAACATCTCTTGACTCCTTCTTTGTTGGTTATGGTTTCACTTTCTTTCTTGTTCACTTGTCTAATAAATATTTCTTAAATGCCAGACAATTTTTTAAAAGATACAGATGAATGATGTTTATGCCTACAGAAGAGCTCTTCACTCCTTCTGAGTCAATCTTATCTGTAGTCGAGCTTGGTCTAGAATCTGTTGTTGCTTTAGTTAGATTTAGTTGAGCAAGGTTTCAAATGATTTGAGGGTAAGTTCAGAATCTTTCCTTTAATAGACTTGGGATTGTGGGATTGGAGTGCCTGACATTCTGTTTTCCTGTCCTCAGACTCAGCAGTCCCAATGTTCATGCACCTTGGGGAGGTTTTTATTTTTTATTTTCTAAGTTTATTTATTTATTTTTGAGAGAGAGACAGAGAGAGGCAGAGAGTGAGGGAGAGAGAGACTCCCAAGCAGGCTCCACAGTGTCAGCACAGAGCCCAATGTAGGGCTCGAGCTCATGAACTGTGAAATCATGACCTACTAAACCCCCAGGCACTCCTTGCATTTTATCTCATGTCTCTTTCCCACACTCAGCCACACAGGACTTGCCTCATGCTCATTTAAGACCCAGAGTGTCTGTAGAGATTCCCCCCATTCTTCTGCACGGTCCTCACACTTTAGAAATTTCTGTGCACCTGCACCTTAAGGTTACTCCAGCTCTCCTCCAGGCAGAGACAGATTTTGCCCTTGACTCAGTGGAAGGCATGGAGGGGCTGGAAGCTTTCCCTCAGTTACTCTTCTCCTGCCTTCACATGTTAGCTGAATCTTCATACCATTGCACAATGAGTACCCAAAGTGCTTAAGGATTTCGGGCAGTTCTATCATCCTCCCCTAGACTTCAGCAGCCTTTACACACCTGAATCTCCTGTGAAATGTGTCTCAGTTCCCTGCGCTGCTCAGTGTTTCTCATGAGTGCTCAGTGAAGCTTGTGCGAAAGAGTTGGCAGGTAGTTGCAGATTTTGTCTCTGCCTCCCTGGGATTCTAAATTGTCATACCAGCCATTAACAGTCTTTAACAACTTATTATAACCATTTTCCCTTTAGTCACAGGTATGATGGCTTCTTCCTCCCCCTTCTGTTTCACAAGGTGTAGAAGCAGCCATGGATCACTTCTCTTCTAGGTCAGGCTAACCATTCATATGTTTGATGAGCTTAAGAAACTATGACTTTAAGGTTCTTATTGCTAGGGTGGAGGGACATTCTCTGGCAACTCTATGTATCCCCCCTGGAAGCAGAAATCTTCATTTTTAATTTTTTTTTATTTAATTAATTTTTTTTAACGTTTATTCATTTTAGACACAGAGAGAGACAGAGCATGAATGGGGAAAGGTCAGAGAGAGAGGGAGACACAGAATCTGAAACAGGCTCCAGGCTCTGAGCTGTCAGCACAGAGCCCGATGTGGGGCTCGAACTCATGGACCATGAGATCATGACCTGAGCCGAAGTCGGTCGCCCAACCGACTGAGCCACCCAGGCGCCCCTTCATTTTTAATTTTTAATTAACTAGTTTCTTCAATAATATCTTTGAAAAATGATAGATAAAATATTTTTTAATGTTTATTTATTTTGGGGAGAGTGTGAGTGGGGGAGCAGAGAGAGGGGGGGACAGAGGATCCAAGCAGGCTCCACGGTGACAACAGAGAGCCCTACATGGGGCTTGACCTCATGAACTGTGAGATCATCATCTGAGCTGAAGTCAAGAGCCAGATGCTTAACTGACTGAGCCACCCAAGCACCCCAAAATGGTTTAAATTTTTTAAATATTTGCAATTAATGTATCTTACTCCTAAAAGTTTATTACATTTAATTTACCTAACAATATTATTTTTAATTTTTTTGAGAGAGAGTGTGCATGTGCACAAGCAGGGAAGGGGCAGAGGAAGAGGAAGAGAAAGAATCTTAAACTTTTTACAAAATAAACTTTGTTTAAAACATAGCCCAAAGCAGGACTCAATCTCATGACTGTGAGATCATGACCTGAGCCAAAATCAAGAGTCTGT
Organism: Prionailurus viverrinus; assembly: GCF_022837055.1. NCBI lineage: Eukaryota > Metazoa > Chordata > Mammalia > Carnivora > Felidae > Prionailurus > Prionailurus viverrinus. The sequence continues at coordinate 91,561,060 of NC_062566.1, read as the reverse complement.
TGTTTAACTGACTGAGCCACCCAGACACCCCTCTAACAATATTATTGAGAGCCCACCATTGGGATTTCTCAGAAAGATATACAATTTCTAGGTTTATGAAACCTCAAGTCACAAATCCAATATAGAGTAAATGAGTAGCACAATGGCTAACTGATAAGAGAATCTTCTATGAGGGGCATTTCCCTATATGCAAAACTAGAACACTATCGTTATAGAACTAAGAGAAGATTATGAATCCTGAAGTGTAAGTACAAAAGTCCAGGTGAGATTAAGGTAATTATGGAGACATTAAAAGGCTTGTTGAATAAAAATATTTATTGTTTAAGTCTAATCCTAGGATAATAGAAAACTATTGCAATTCGTTGAAATAATAAAGAGCCTATTTTTCAGACTTTATATGAAGCAATGTTAAAGCTTAAGGGAAGCAAAACAATATGCTTGACATAACCTGAATATAAAATATTGTCTGCATTTTCAGATACACTCACCTTGAATATGAGCTTGAAAACTTCAAGCTGAAAAAAATACTAATAAATGGCTTGTCATCAAAATAAGTATTATTAAATAAATTCCAAAATACATGTAATCATCCCAATATAATAACATTGATATTGCTGTATTTCAACACTCCATTTCTCATTTTAAAAATGCATAATTGGGGCGCCTGGGTGGCTCAGTCAGTTAGGCATCCAACTTCGGCTCAGGTCATGATCTCACGGCTTGCGGGTTCAACCTTCATGTTGGGCTCTGTGCTGACAGCTCAGACCCTGGAACCTGTTTCGGATTCTGTGTCTCCCTCTCTCTCTGCCCTCTCCCACTCATGCTCTCTTTCTCTCAAAATAAATAAACATAATAAATTTTTTTTCAAAAATTAAAATGTGTAATTATCCAATTATTCAGGAAAGTTCTGAGTTACAAATTAACAACCAGGTAGTACAGAAACAAAGAGAAGAAACAAATACTTGATTAAATGTAAGTATAAATATACAGTAAATGTTGACTGAAAATTACATTTGTCATTAAAAGTCCCTGATGAATTAGTCCTTCAATACAAAAGGGCTAATTATAACTGCAATACGAGTAAAAGGGAAGTTTTTAAAAAAATGCACTTTACTTAAAACCTTTACTATGCACCTGGCACTATTACATCACGTTTTGATGTACTTATCCTAATGCGCATTTTACGAAACTTGTGGCTCAGAAGTCAGTATCCTGGTTTAAGTTAAATACAAATAGGCTTAGTTTCAAAGTCAGGTGTTAGTGACTTTTAATTCCATGTTCTGAGAAAAAGAAAGTGGAGGGGATACTATCAGAAGGATACGTAGAGAAGGCCTAACTTCAGGGATTGGAAGTTTCTGTGAAACCACAGAAAGCAGACATCAGAATGAAGAGAACCATCACACAATACAATTCTCCCAGGAACCATTAAATCAATTTTTGGCCACAGAAAAAGGAATACAAATATTCTAGCAGCTCTACACACTGGTTATCCAATAGTGAAACAACTTAGGCAGGATTTAAAATATCACCAAATCACTGAGGGTTACGGCCAGAAGCATCAATCAAAGGAGGCATAAAAATGCCTCCTAGTTGAGTCTAGGGACTCTTTATAAAATAAAGTTTGGTTAAAACATAGCTAGAAATCAGCAAATAGCTTAAATATCCTCCAGCAATGCTCAAGGCAATGAAAGAGTTGACTATGTTCCTATACAGAGCTCTAAGATATTTGAGTAGTAGTAAGGCTGGCAATTTAAAGACATAGAATGACCCTGAAATACAAATCAGCTGGAAAAGAAAACGACCTCTTACTTTTCTGAATCATCATCTTCCTCTTGCTACTTATTGCCACGCCCCCCCAACATTCTTTATGAAACTAGGTACAAGTTAACTTTATACATATTAACTTTCTAAACTCAGTTCACTAGCCATAATCTTTGTAATATGCAGAGGCTCAAAAGGATGCTCTACATTTGGATCACAGACTTTACTTATGTCATTAAAATGTAGATGTTTGAGAAAAATTGGGTTGTTTTTATTGGGCATTAATATGACTAAAGGCATGAATGACTGGGAATAGAATTTTGAATATTAGAATTCAAGCACATACGGTCCTTATATGAAGCCAAGGACCAAACTGAAAGGACATTTTGCTAGGATGCTGAAAAATATGTAATACAGCTATGTAGGTTTATAACCCTCTCTGGGGCTTTCCTGTCCTGAAACTAGCACCCATATGCACGGGCAAGGAGAGACTGAAGAAAGAGGCAGGTCACTCCACATTGGTCCCTGGAAGTTTTAATAATAACAAAGGGAACTCACACACAAGGCTTGTCCAGGGCTGCAGCAAGTTGACTAGATTTCCACACTTCTCCTCCACACCGTAAAAGCTTATAAAAAGACCCTAACTGGGCTCAGTCACGTGTACCACGCAGGTGTTTCCAACACCACATCACCATCTGAAGGCTCTGTCCTTGGAGCAGCCTCTAGGAACAGGAAAGGCAAGCAGAACCAACATTCCAAGGATAGGAGAGCAGATGAAAAGACTCCGAGTGCCCAGGTCCAGCACATGGGTCAATCAACAGTCACGTTTTTTGTTTTTGTTGTTGTTGTTGTTGTTTTGTTTTTTGTTTTTAGTCACATTCCCCAACAATCTATGTAATTGCGAGTTTAAATATTGTCTCATAAGGAGGGTTATTACCTTTAAGAGATTTGTCTATGAAAATCAGCAACATAAGTCAGTAAGTTTGTTTTCAAGCATGGTGTTATTTCAAAATGTATTCCAGTAGAATCAAACCTACTAAGTTAGGCACAGTTCTTTCTCTCTCATAGAAAATTTGTCAATACAAATAACACTAATTATCAAAGTCTGTGGACATATCTGTGAAGTTTTTATTTTGAACCACGGTAAATGATTTGCCTGTAAATAACAGGCAAGAAAATATTTATTTCACTTAGTGAAAAACTGTAGTTAAGTAGTTACTCTTTCCATGATGTGACTCAAAAGAATCAGAAATCTGATTTGGCATCAGTATTAATTAAGATTAGTTTGGATTTAAAGGACAGGGAACCCAAACTAAAAATGAGGGTAAAAATATGGAAGTTTACATCTATATTACATAAAAGTGCAGGTGTGTGGTCTCTGACCAGAAAAATGCTTATGGAATTGGAAATCTAGCCTCTTCCTGTTTTTTCGCACCATTTTTATATGGCTTTCATTCCCAACTCACCTTATAGAAGGATTGTGTTGGCTGGATCCATATAATCTGCATTCTAGACAACAATCAGAGAAAAGAGGGAGAAAGAAAACAGTCAAAGGTTGCAGATTTTTAGTCACAGCTCAATGGTGTGACAGTGACGAGCATCAAAAAAAGATGGCAAACACAGGATTTATTCCAAGTGGCCATGAGCACAACTAAAATAAAGAAAGTCTGTTATAAAGAAAAGGCTGGGATAGCTGTTCCTACGACAATATTCCTGAATTTTTCATATTTTTCCCTGGGATATTAAATAATTGCTCAGCAGGTGCATATTCACAAGATTTCACTCAATGGGAGGAGGCAGGAGAGGCAAGAGCTATCTCCACATGCCTTCCCCTATTCTCTAAGAGGGGTGTTATCTATTAGCCTTTCCCAGTGCTCCCTCAGCAGACCTCCAGTTGCAACCTAATTGGACAGGATGAAGTCACATGTTCACCTGTAACTGCAAGGACAGCTGGGAGAGCAAGGGTCTGTCCAGGAGAATGCAGTAGCTTTTTTGAGCAAAACCAGTGATAATCAATCCTCCTAGATTGGGAATACTGGAGTCCAGACAAAGTTAGAGGTTTGTTAGTAAGCAAGATTGGAGAACAGCTACTGAATAAGTAAACCACAGTGTTTGCCAATATAATCTGCTGTTTTGTGTGAGCTGCTAAAAATAAGGTGGAAGCTGGGGCTCCTGGGTGGCTCAGGTGGTTGAGCCTGCGACTTGATTTTGGCTCATGTCATGATCTCAGGGTTGTGGGATCTGCACTGAGTGTGGAGTCTGCTAGAGAGTCTCTCTGTCTCCTGCCCCACTCCCCCACTTGTGCTCTATCTCTCTCTCTAAAAAAAAAATAATAATTGGAACTTGATACTAGATAAGGTGAATGTTCTCAGCTGCTATTTAAAATTCAGTGACATAATTAACCAAGAATAAAAATACTTAGGACACATTTTCAGTTTTGGAATGTTGTATTAGAACATGGGAAGAAAAAGAAAGAAAGAAAAACATTTTTTTTTAAGTTTCTAAATAATGCTTGGGCTAAACAGGAAATCAAACCATATTATAAACATTAGCATTAAACAAAACTGGGAATACAACATATAAAAATACTGCATGATGAAGCTGAAATTTTTCAGAAGAAAATTAAAAGTCTTAAATGTTAAGAGAAAATAAGAAAAAATAAAAAATACACTAAACATTTCATTTTGGAAGTAATAATAACAATGTCTCAAGTCAATTTTTTAAAAAAGAGATATGCAAAGATGAAAGTGAAAATTAATTATTTAGGGGGTAAAATCGAAGAATTGTTTAGAATTAAACATCTATGAGGCTAATTTAATATATTAGTAGGTCAAAAGATAAAAATATTAAAGATATCTTTAGATGCTACCAGAGAATTTGAAACTATCAGTATGCATTCTTAAGTTTTAAAAAAACAATCCTATGACAAACTAAGAATAAGAAAAAACACCTTTAACCTATGAAAGAGCATTATGAATCAATAGGATGCCCCTTAAGAGTGAACAAATAATGTCTCCAATTGTGAATTATTATTCACATTATTCTTCTAATAAATGTAGGATGAAAATTAGAGAATTTAGTCATCTAAATAATGGAAAGCTAATAAAAATGATAATTGTTATTGTCATTAGTAATAAATAGAAAATATAGGTACATTATAGATTATAGTATCATCTTTGGGATGATACTTGTTTTTCTGGGTGTCTTTCTCACTATTTACAAAGGTACAAACTTGTGTACCACACACTCATGCTTCCAGAGATCTCTGGGAGTACAAGAACAGCAGAGAACATTCAGCTTGTCTGGTATTGAGTTCCACCTCAAGATCCTGAACTGTCAGCCAGTACCTGATTATAATCTTCTATGCAATCTGAATATCTCTAGGCCTCTGACTTTATTTTACACACCATTCTCAAAATTAAAATAAAATTCTAAACACTATAACAACAAAAATCGGTTAGTATAGGGTAGTCAAGTTTATGAGAGAACTCAGAAAAATGCAAGACAAAATACACCATACTCTACACTATATCCTTGTTCTATACCATAGTTCTATAATATGAGAAATAACCGGTTTTTATAAAGGTAATGTAGAAGTATTTTACTCATAATACAAATAAATAAGAGTAAACCAAACTCAACACTTTTAAGCTACAACACTTTTATGAAGAAATAATAAACCTTTACTTAAAAACATAATACATGACCTTGAATAGAGACATAGCACATAATACTAGAAAAAAAGAATCAGTGTGGAAAATATTTCACTTATTTTCAAATTTATATAAATATAGTACAATTAAGCTTTTATCACCTAATAAAACTTACATTTGTGGCTTTCCCTAAAATATAAACTTTACAGAATTCCTAAAATTTAATTTGGAAGTTCTGGGGAGATGTCAATAAAAGGCTGATTTGAAAAGCAACAAAAAACTTTGTGAGACTGACAATTTCAAAAATACGCATTAAAACATACATAGTTTTGGGGCGCCTGGGTGGCTCAGTTGGTTAAGCGTCCGACTTCGGCTCAGGTCATGATCTCACGGTTCGTGAGTTCGAGCCCCACGTCGGGCTCTGTGCTGACAGCTCAGAGCCTGGAGCCTGCTTCACATTCTGTGTCTCCCTCTCTCTCTCTGCCCCTTCCCTGCTCATGCTGTGTCTCTCTCTGTCTCAAAAATAAATAAACATTAAAAAAAATTTAAAAAAAAAAAAAAAAAAAAAAAAAACATACATAGTTTTTATTACCACCACAACCACCCCCCAACACAGAGCACTGAGAACCACAAGTCCAAATCGTCCACATTCCATGTAATAATTTGAGATACAACTGCTGTTAGCAGTAGCTGGCTCCACGTTAAGAAGCCATGGAACTTATTTTCAAGAGTAATTGATAACTCCCCTGACCCAAGCCAACTCATTAATAGTCAGTTTAACATAATGCCAATGGCAATCCCAAGGTAATTTTTTAAGTTGAAAAAATAATTCTTCAGGTAATCTGGAAGGAGTAAATATACAAATTTTGAAGAAAAATCATAATGGACTAGTTGCCCCACCTGTTAAATTTTAAAGTATTCTGTAAAGATTTGTAAATAATAAGTTCAATCACAACACCAGATAATGGAACAAAACAGCAAGTACAGAAACAAATTCATAAGGAAATATAGGATTTGATGAAGCATTGAAGGTAATGATATTTGTTCATAAAATCATGCTGGAATAAATTTAGGGAATAAAATCATTTATATCTGCTCCTCATACCATAACCAAACAATGTATTAAAGTAATAAACACTAAAAATTTCAGAAACACAAACAAATAAAACACAGGTAAATTTTTAGAGAAAGCTATGCCAAATACTCTGATGGAAGTTTTTTCTAAGTATAGATGATCAGAGACAGCAAAGGGAATACAATGAAAGGATATAAATTACCATACCCTCAGCACTCTGTAAGAAAGTTCAGGATAAATCCTTACAAGAGACATCTTATATCTTTTTTATCCCTAGAGCATGGTAATTTGAAATGTTCATCAGCCATTTAAAATATATACCAAGGGTTGCCCGGGTGGCTCAGGAGGTTAAACGTCAGACTCGGTTTCAGCTCAGGTCATGATCTCACGTTTTTTGAGTTTGAACCCCATGTTGGGCTCTGGGCTGACAGCACAGAGCTTGCTTGGGATCCTCTCTCTCTTTCTCTCTCTGAACCCCCTGCTCACTCACTTGCTGTCTCTCTCTCAAAATAAATATAACAAACATTAAAATTTTTCTGAATAAAATAAAATACTATCAATAAGCCCTTCTTTAACATTTTAAAATCATTTTTTCCACCTTGAAGTCATATTTCCATTTTACTTCCACCATTAAATTGTAAACTAATAAAATATCATTTTATGATTAAAAGCTTTTTTAACCCCCTTCTTAATTCTGTCACAAAATATGTATGTGCCCAAAATTTTACATTTTATTATAGAAACCTTTGTTAAGCTGTATTTCTTCTGGATTAGGTTGTATTAAAATTGTTATTAGTACGTAATTGATCTTAGTAAAAACATATTACAAATTTAAAAGTAATTTTAACATGAAATTAAATATTTTAGAATGCATATTTTAATGAGATTAATAAAGCAGTTTCTGTCAGTTACTGAACTTATCCATGGATAAGTAGGAATTATTGCTAGAATATGACAGTTTACAATCAATCCTACTGATATTTTTCATTTTATTACTCAAAGTAATAAAGAAACATTTAGATGAAAAGGGTTTCAACATCACCAAATTCTCTGAACTCTTCAGAATTACATGCCAAAATAAAATAATAGTCTATGGTCAAAATTATTATTAATTACAAATCATTTGGCAAGAGATTAGGTAATGCTTCTAATTTGTGGAAAGCAAAGAACATGAAACAACCTGAATTACATTTTTTTTACCCAGTTATTAGTATCATTTGTTGTCTCAATTTGGGGAAGATATGATGGTTAATTTGAAGTATCAACTTGACTGAGTTGAGGGATGCTCAGATAGCTGATAAAACATTATTTCTGGGTGTCTGTGAAGTGTTTATAGAAGAGATTAACATTTGAGGGGCACCTGGGTGGCTCAGTTGGCTGAACTGTGACTTCATCTCAGGTCATGATCACACAGTTAGTGAGTTCGAGCCCCACGACAGGCCCTGTGCTGACAGCTCAGAGCCTGAGCTTGCTTTGGATTCTGTCTCTGTCTCTCTCTCTGCCCCCCCCCTTCCCATATTCTGTCTCTGTCTCTGTCTCTCTCATATAAATAAACATAAAAAATTTTAATTAAAAAAAAAGAGAAGAGCTTAGCCTTCGGGTTGACAGCAGGGTGAAGATTGCCCTCAACACTGCAGATGGGCAGCATCCAATTCACTGAGGACCTGAATAGAGCAAAGAGCAGAGGAAGAGCAGGTTTGCTGTCTTTCCTTGAGCTAAAACATAACATCTCCTCCCCTCAGGTATCAGCTTTCTGGTTCTAGGGCTGTAAGACTTGAACTGGGATTTACACCACCAGCTTCCCTGGTTTTCAGGCCATTGGACTCCGACTGAATTACACCATAGGCTTCCCTGGTCCTCCAGCTTGCCAATGGCAGATCATGGGACCTCTCAGCCTTTACAATCATATAAGCCAATTTCTATGATTAATCTCCTTTTTACATATTTCTTTGTACAAACTATTGACTGTGTAACCCTGACTAATTCATCATTATAATAAACCTAGGTTTAAAATCATAAAATGATTATAATTTATGCATTTGGATAAATTCATTTGTTTGTGCACATTGGGTGAGTTAGGCAGGAGAATTACCAGAAGAAACAACATCAACAACCAGAAACAATAACACAAACAAACCTTTTCTTAAATTAGGAATGTGTATCCATTTGAAACCAACGCTCAATAGCATTTTGAACCATGAAACACTAAAGGCATTCCAGTTAAAATCTGAAACATGTCATCACTAACATTTCTCATTATAAGAGAAGTTCCTGCCAATGGAATCTCACAACAGAGGAGTGGAGACATATCACTACTATGAAGAAACAATCAAAATTATTTTTATTAGTGAAGTATAGGATTGCTTACTTGCTGATAAAGTTGAGATAGCCAAAAGAAGAAAAGAAAAGATGACAAAATTAGACCTAATAACCAAATTTTAGTTGGTTATTAAACAAAGTGATTAGCATTTGAATCCATAGACTGAGTAAAGAAGACTGCCTTCACCAATGCAGGTGGTCATCATCCAATCCATTGTGCACTTGAATAGAACCAAAAGACAGAGTAAGGGTAAATTTGCTTTCTGCTCCAGCAGGGATATCTATCTTCTCCTGCCCTCATATTGGGTGCTCCTGGCTCTTAGGCCTCAGTCTTGGTCTGGGATTTATACCATTAGCTCCCCTGGTTTTCAGACTTCAAAATTTCGACTGGAACTGCCCATCAGCTATTCTGGGCCTCCATCTTGCCAACCACAGAATCTGAGACTTCTCAGACTCCACAGTCATGTAAGTCAATTTCTCATCATAAATCTTTTTCCATCTATTTCTAAAAATACAGATTTCCTATTGGTTGTTTCTCTGAAGAACCCTCACTAATACAGGAGGGATACCCAAAAAAGCTTTATCCAGAATTAGCAAATGGCAATTTATTGTACCTGTTATTCTTTCTCTTAGGTGCATCTTGCATACCTTGCTATACTAAAAAAGGCCTTCCTTATATAGGATAAGTTTCTGTGTGCCCCTCCAAATTTATTCTCTCTTTGCTCTTCTCTCTGTTCTGTTGTATCAAGTAGTCAATGGGCTTTCAGGCCTGCTAAATTCTCTCTGCTTCAGCTAATAAGAAGCTCTAGTAAATGATCTAAAAGAGAAGAGTAAAGTCCAGGGTGTTTATTCTCCAGAATCCTTCCCTTTCAAGGCTTCCCCAGACTGTCCCTAACCAAAAGTCAGTGCTCATCTCCCAGAAGCCTTGTCTACAAGATTAACTCTCTTTCCAGGTATGAATAAGCTCTCTCTTCTTTTGTCTCTTTGGCTTAGTGGTGGTGACAGCTTTACTGCTGCCTGGTCCTAGTTCCTGTTTTACTCCTGTGGTTCCTCAATGCCACCACTCCTCTTTAATCAGTCCCTTTGTAAATAAACTATCATCATACGCTCTAATTTTTGTGTCATCTGTTGAGATCTCGAATGATACAGATTTGGAGTAATGAAGATATTTTAATTCTATTACAATGTTACTAATTTAGTATTTCAAAATGTTTTGAGCTTTAAAGATATTTTTGTCAAGATTTATTGGAGCTGCAGATTAAGCTCATTCAATCTGTGAAAAATACCGACAATACAATCCAATTAGCAAGGCCAATTCTTGTTTTCAAGCCAAATATCCAGTTCTTTGTCACATAAAGTCTGATTTCATTTATCAATTTGCATAAATGTGTTATATGTTTCAAGATATATTATTAAAACTATTAAGAAACTAATAATGGCACACATCTTGAAGTCAAGATTGAAATGTTATACCTCTGATAGAATGAGTTTATTCATTTCATTATAAATTATAAATGAAAATATATCAATATACTATCATATATAATATATACAATATATGTGACTTCATTTGTAATAAGACTATGCAATTTATATAGCCCAAATTAGTCATTTATGACACAAGGAACATGATAAAATATATAATATTCCTTTTGATAAACTTGTATGGGTACATATATTTTTGGCTTTTATAATGACTAAATAAGAATCAAGAATAAAAAAAATAAGAGGGATGCCTGAGTGGTTCAGTTGGTTAAGCATCTGATTTCAGCTCAGGTCATGATCTCATAGTTCGTGAATCTGAGTCCTGCACCAGGCTCTGTACTGACAGGTCAGAGCCTGGAGCCTGCTTCACATTCTGTGTGTGTCTCTCTCTGTCCCTCACCTGCTTGTGTTCTCTGTCTCTCTGTCTCTCTCTCTCAAAAATAAATAAACATTAAAAAATATTTAAAAGAATAAAAATCAGTAATAAATCCATTTAATTTCTTATAATCATGGTCAAATATTCTTATATATTTAATGAAAAAAACAATGATCTATTGCTAAAACTAATAGATCTGATAGCCATGATACAATTTAATTATTGCAAATTATAGGTAAAAGAAATTAAATTGTTTATAAGTGTAAATAAGATAAGAGTTGACTGTGATTGGAGATATAGCTTTTGACATGATTTAATAAAATAGGTTTTATCTTTCTTATTAAATAAGTTGAAACTACAAATCAGAAATCTCTCTCTCTCTCTCTCTCTCACACACACACACACACACACACACAATTTCACACTAAGAGTTTTTACTTTGGGAAATTTTTTGTACAACATCCCAGATACATTTTAAAATATCTTTATTAGTATACTACATTGATTCTGCAGTTTGAAAGTGCTTTAATTATGAGGAAGAATACTGATAATAGCTTATAAAAATTGCTTATGTTTAAATACCAAGGGTCAGAGAGGATGGAAGATGTTGGTAGCATTCAATAATTTCTTTACGCTTTTTCTTGTGCTCACAGAACTCTCCCTCATGTAATGCATTCCTTACTTAGAGCCAGGGATTGGAAGAGGTGATGTTATTAAAGGAAATTTATCATCATACATACCACCCCACTCTACCATATAGCAGATAGATTACATTTGTATAAGAGGTCAAGGGTTCCCTTGCAATGAGCATGTTTTCATATACTTAACTCTTAAAAGGCATATTTATGATAGAAGCAGACAGTAAGCCCTATGGGTTTGGGCTGCATTAATTAAATCATTTAAAGGAGTCACTTTTGTTTGATGTACTGAAGACTGTCAAACAATACATTTTTGTTACGGAAATTCAAAGATCCAGAAGTTAATTTTCTGAAAACTCTCTTGCCAGATTACATTTGAAGTGTGTGTAACAAACGGTTTAACTTTTTTTTTTTAATTTTTTTTTTTAACATTTATTTTATTTTTGAGACAGAGAGAGACAGAGCATGAATGGAGGGAGGGCCAGAGAGAGAGGGAGACACAGAATCTGAAGCAGGCTCCAGGCTCTGAGCTGTCAGCACAGAGCCTGATGCGGGGCTCGAACTCACGGACCGTGAGATCGTGACCTGAGCGAAGTCGGACGCTCAACCGACTGAGCCACCCAGGCGCCCCGACAAATGGTTTAACTTTAACCAAAGAGAGAGCTGGCCTCTATTAGGCCAGTAGAAGGTAATCTCCAGACCCTTAGAATATCCTCCCTGATAAAAGTATCTTCATTTACCTGGAGATCTTTACCAGCAGACTTCCAGCAATGTGAATTATGATGAGGACTTTGGGCTGTATCATATCCACTCTGACTCCAATTAGCTTGAGACTAAAGGTTAGCCATGTGGGAAGTCAAACATGGCGTTCCAGTAAAACTTTGGACACTACAGCTCAGATGAGCTTACTTGGTTGGTGACATTCTGCTTTTACTATTGCATGTTGATGCCAGGAAGGTAACATATCTCAAAGAAAATGAAAGCTACATGTTTGGAACCCTCCCTGACTCTGCTCTGTCTCTTTCCTTGGCCGATTTTAATCTATATTGTTTCCCTGTGATAAACCATACTGTGCGTACAGCTTTCAGTAAGTTCTGTGGGTCCTCCTAGTGATTTAGCAAACCCAAGTTTGGAAATCCCAAACCTGTGATTGGTATTAGGAGTAAGGACAGTCTTGTGGACCATGTCTCTAGCTTCATAGAAAATATCTGACATATCCCCCCATTACAAGTACTCCCTTTGATGACATTGTGCTATAGGACATTAAATGCATGTAAAATCATGCCTAAGATAGATTTTTAACATGATGTTAAGAAAGTAGTAATGAGCTGTCTAGCTACCAGGAGATCATAGGAGGCAAAAAGATTTTCTTAGAGTATTGTTCTCAAAGGTACCAGTTACTGGAGGAAAGAGGAAACACGGAGTCAGAGAGGATCCTGCTGGCAATTATTGCTATAACATGTGCTATTGCTATTTATTGACTGGAGTCCATTTATCCGCTGGGAGTACATCAGGCTACAGAGACATTATGGGCTGAAGGAGCTTGGTGGTGTCCATCATCCCAAGGTGTAAAACAATGAACATCTAGGGAAAAGGCTAAAGATGTTCTGCTTCACAGAAGAAAACTTGACCCTCCAGAATGCCTGAGCTTGGAAGAATTGTAGAAAAATCATAGAAACTTGAGGTTGTAGCCTAACATTTAGGTTTTTAATAGAAGGTGTTGTCTACTAAAAGAGCCCTGTAGTGCTATTTTCTAATTGGATTTCCTATAAAATGAGAAATGCATTCACCTGGAAAGAATTGCCTCCTAAGAATTACAAAGTACTTAACACCTTATAATTAAGCTAAAGTTTAAAATGTGTGTGTGTGTATGTGTGTGTGTATGAATATATGAATGTTTTTAAATAATCTGAATAAATTAGTAATAATATTTAAGTAACAATATGAGGTATAATTTACATTTGGCAGAGTGGCTTAAACATCTAAGTAAATCAACACAAGCTTAACAAAATAAAAACAAAACTGAACTGAGTTCTCTTTGAATGACGTCACTCTTGTGACAGAATGTGAACCTGTAGCACAGTCTTTGGTGGATCATCTTTAACTGTTTCTATGACTAGCTTTTTTAAAAAAAATATTTATTTATGGGGGCGCCTGGGTGGCGCAGTCGGTTAAGCGTCCGACTTCAGCCAGGTCACGATCTCGCGGTCCGGGAGTTCGAGCCCCGCGTCGGGCTCTGGGCTGATGGCTGAGAGCCTGGAGCCAGTTTCCGATTCTGTGTCTCCCTCTCTCTCTGCCCCTCCCCCGTTCTGCTCTGTCTCTCTCTGTCCCAAAAATAAATAAACGTTGAAAAAAAAAATTAAAAAAAAATATTTATTTATTTTTGAGAGAGAGAGACAGAACGTGAGTGGGGGAGGAGCAGAGCGAGAGGGAGACACAGAATCCAAAGCAGGGTCCAGGCTGGGAGCTGTCAGCACAGAACCTGACGCGGGACCCAAACCCACGAACTGTGACATCATGACCTGAGCCGAAGTTGGACACTTACGACTGAGGCACCCAGGCACCCCTCTACGACTAGTTTTTATTAAGAAGCAGTTGACTTTGGGTTTTAAAGGGATCAAAATGCTGTATCAACAATGAAAGATAGGACTTTACTTCTGTAAGAGAAGTTAAGGAAATAATGGAAGAAACATTTATTGAAGTCTGTGAATTTTAAATATGCAATATTAACTCAGGTAATGTATATTTAATCAGTTAATTGTCTAAAAATCCCATGGCAATGTATTTCTGATTATTGTTTCCATATAGTCAGGTATATTTGTGCCCACTGTTCCCAACAAACAGCAAAAGTGTGGAAACATACAGATGAAAGTCATCTCTCAACTTATGACCCAAGAATCCCCAGGACCTAAGCTGATGGTGAAAAAAGTTAGCCACTGAACACAGTATTCAAAGAACTGTCAGGAACATTCAGCAATAATTGATCACTGATTGTAAGCTGAGTGTATTCCATGTGCTTCACACACACACACACACACACACACACACACACACACACTGCTAATAATGATATTTGATCAAACTGGTAGATTATACACAGTACGATTTAGTGGCACAATCTCACTCTAGCACTCTCCAGTGGCAGGAAGAAGGATGAGGAGTTTGTATTTACAATTTGAGGAGCTTTCAGGGAAAATGATCTTTGTCTTTTTATAAAATTAAGAACTGTATAAATTCCTACGACACTAGAGATTGCAGCTATCTTTCTCTGACTTCTAGAAGTTGACATTTTAATTGCAAGGTCATAACCAGGCATAATGCATGCTTCTGAATAGGCGGAGTAGATTTTTGCAATGTTCTCATTCTTAGGGATATAATACCATGAATGACAGCAGAGTGACAAGGGTGGCTAAAGAATAGCTCACCAAAAACATTCAAGGCAATCAGCTAGTGAAGAAATGGGATCCAATATTTCCACTGGGCTCTTAAATCATTGCATTTCAGCAGGAGATCAAGGAGAGTAGGAAAGAAGGAAGGGAAAAAAAGGAGCAAAATGATGAAGCTATAGGCATTTAAAGTGGCTTTAAAATAACTCCTTTTTATCAAATTTCACCTGTGTATGCAAGGCAGTGTTGTCTAACAAAACAGTTGAGAAGTAACTGTTTATTATTGATGGTTGTTCAGGCTCCTTCAGAGGAAGGCAAAGCTGAGCACTTCTCCAATGCAGCCTTATCTCGGTGAAGCAGCAGCCCTGGGAACATAGACACTCCATCTGTGTTACAGGCTCTGATCTTAGCAGCTGAAGAACAGCAGGTGATAGACTCCTAACCTCTGGGGAGCTGAAAAAATCAGACAGCAAAGAAATAAATACTTGGCCCAAATGACTGATTGCATCATCACTGTTTACCTACCTACAGCTCCTTGGAAATTATGCATTATCGGTTTCAAATCACACACCTTACGTTGCCTGATGTTTGAAGCTGTTGTAGTGTTTGGCTGGTAGCCTGAATTTCAATGGTTGTCGATTCCAAGTGTTTTATGAGTCTTGTGCCTTTGATACTTGTTTCATTTCATTATAAGGGACAACGCTCATGTTATGTAATGCATTGTGTTTTACACAATTTGCCCCGTGTGGATAAGCATGATGTTTGGGTGAACAATCTTGTAAAAGTGAAAAGAAGAACTGAAAAAGAATTTTGGTTTTAAATTGCATATTATTATCTGTTCAGTTGTTATTGTGGCTTTAATGAGCTGTTTTGTTTTTTTCTTTGCTTTTCTCCTATTATTTTCTGTTTGATGAAAAGAGGAGCAGGTGTTTTTTTCTTCACACTTAAGTGGCCTGATAAAGCATGCAAGCTGGAACAGGGAGAGAATATAGAATCCCCCGGGATTGAGCAGTGGGTCTGTATAATTATTTTAGGTACTCATTCTACTGACATTGTGACATATATAAATATATTCAATACATTTTAAAGGGATGCAGATTGCTATTTGTGATATAAAAGTTTTGCCTTCTCAGTCATGAAAAATTGATGGAATTGAGAGAGAGAAGAATTGTTAACTATGAGCAAGTGTTGGTGAGTAAAGAATTTCAAAGTATGTTAGGACTGGTATGTCAAGCCTTTTCTCCAGCTGAGGATACATAAGCCTCTGGCTTCCCTCCACGTAGTAGTTCTGTGACCTTGGGAAAGTTCCATAATCTTTATGTTATCTCCCAGTTTCTTCATATGAAAATTATGCAAAAAGAGATTAAAGAGGACTTTCATGAGAAGTCAATGAGATAACCCACATTAACAGCCTAGAATCATGCCTGGGACATGGGGAGTGTTTTAAAAATGCTGGCTGTTATCTCCATCCAAATTCCCTTCCCCAAGTCAAGAAGTAAGAAAGCGATTTAGCTAAATTATGAATCCAGTCATTCTAATTCCTGAGATTTAGCCACTGGAAAATGTCCATTTTCTTCACTAAAGTCTATTTGTTGTGCTGTTCATAAAATTTGCATATACTATCTAGCATTCTATGTTCCTTCTAGTTTTCAATGATAATCATTCAGGTTTCAGGGAATATAACATGACATTCAGGAGAGATAAATTTTGTATTCAAATTGAAAAACATCTGGCATGGAAAGAGAGTTTTGACATCTTTTGTAGTGTTGGCACACATTTCCTATTTCAGATTTAATTAAAACTTCAAAAATGTAGTTTTCTTAGAAGTAGTCTTCTTAATGTCCACTTCCAGATACATTATTTTTGTAAATAAAATTCTTAGCTTTGTAGGGTAGCAGAAGATGGCACCCCAAAATATGCCACACCAACATAAGGATTATTTTGAATGGAAGGCAACTGAGAAGAAGCAGATACAAGTAAAGCTCTCTGCCTTCCCACTGTATGCCCAAAAGCAGGACATAAGTTTGCAAAGGTGTTCCCCTTCCTGTCTCCACCAGGAAAGACAGAAGTTAATTATCAGAGACAACTTTAGCATTTCTGGGGAAATCAGTTAACCAGAATTAATTTATTTCTTCCTTTCTTCCTTTCTTTCTTCCTTTCTTTCTTTCTTTCTTTCTCTTTCTTTTTTTAAGGTAATCTCTAGGCCCAAAACGGGGCTCAAACTCACAATCCGGAGATCAAGAGTTGCATGCTCTACTGACTGAGCCAGTCAGGCACCCCTATTAGAGACAACTTTAGACCTTTATCAACCTGCAGGCAGCACCAGAGGAGTCTCCATCACAAACCTTGCTAAAATTAGCCCTTATCTACCATTCATTTTCCTTTTTTATATATTTGCCTTCCTAGAATTTGCCACCCTAGACTCTAAGTCATTTTTCTTTGTCTTCTCACTTCTATAAAAATATATTATTGTTTTGCTAAAGTGCTATCAAGCCCAAGTTCTAGCCATCCCTTAGAGTTACTCATCTCTGGCTATTCTTATATGTATGCATGGTGCACATGCTAATACACTAGTGTCTGTTTTTCCCTTGTTAATCTGTCTGTGGTCAGTTCAGTTACAGGTCACTTGTTCAAAAACCTAGCTTGGTAGGAAGGAGAAGAATGTTTTCCTCCTCTACAGCCATTTGGGAAAAGTTATGTGTTTTTAGTTTGTTACATTCCCAAATTGACTTTATGTACAGTTCAAGAAGAGGTAACTGTCACAAAATGTTAAAGGGCTATAGGAAGGCTTTATTTGTTCACCCACTGGCTGATACTTCAGATTTAATATTTAGTGTTTGATTTTACTGGTAAAACATTTTTGAAATTTGTAAAATAGTAACTCTTTCAGTACAGAGTATGTAAAGCCCATTCAGCTGATTTTGACCATATATACTTCAAAGTGAATGAATTTATTCCACAAGTTCCTTCAATGTTTAAAGATGATAAAAGGGTAAAATATCATGAAAAATGAACACCACTGAACAGGAAAAGGGCATAATTAGGAAGTAAAGTGATAGGATCTGAAGTACTACAAAACATCTGTACCTAGTTCATAATTCCCTAGGGTCTGCTCTTCTGTACTTAGAAGGTTGGTGAAAGGAGACCCCAGAGGCTACTGCAGAGGAACAGTGCTAGGAGTCTCATAAACTTAGGTCACTGTGGTTTAAGGGAGGCCATGGACATAAACCAGGGTTGGGAAAATCTAGGGACAATAAGAATATAACTCTTCATCAGTGTCATGCTGAGCCATGCCTGTGCTTGACATGCAAAGGGGAAAATGTGCTCCCCAAATGCACTTATCCAAAATATTAACAAATTCCATTTGTTGAACCAGTAAACAAAGTTAATGAAAACTCCACAATAAATAAATTATAATTAGATACAAAGCCCTACACTGTCCAATGTGTTCCTATGTTTCTGTCAACCCTCATTAACCTACCTCATGTGATGTGACAGATCTGCAGCTCTGGTTGGAACTAGGAGCTCATTAAAAACAACTATTCTTCCCGTATAACACAGGGTCTTGAAACAAACAATAGCTTGTCTTTATAATGTGTTCACCATAGATTTTTTAAATTAAAATTATTTATAAAATAGTGCATTAATATATTTATCTAAATGCCAAAGTTTTTGGTGCTCTCTTACATTTTAGATCAAGCTGAGTGCCTCACCTGCCTCCCTCTAATAATGACCCTGGCTGCTCATGCACAAGCTTCCAGATCAATAGGAGTAAGCGTAACAGAATAGGACTAAGTGATGATACAATTTGTGAGAATTATATAACAAATACACAGAGAAAATTTTATAATGTGTGATTCAAGTTTTCTTCCTCATCAAGACTTTTGTTGTTTATTTCTTTTTATTGTATTTCTGCAGTGATTAGGACTCCTATTACCATGTCGATTTGAAGTAGACTTACTACATTTTTGTCATATTCATGGTATTAAAGAAATGTTTCTAACACTTCACCATCAGGAATCATTATTACTATACAATATTGTCAGTTATTGTTTGTCAGGTTAAGGAAGTCTGCTTTTATTTGGCTAACAGTTTTGATCAGACATAAGCACCAAATTTTATCAATTGCTTTATATTTGGCTACTGAGTGATATTTCTTTTTAATCTGTCCTATAATATAAATTATAATAATTGGTCTTCTAATATTAAATTATCCTGTCATTGTTTTGAATTATACTGATTAAATTTCCCTTTATTTTACTTAGGATTTATCTTTCTAATCGGTTCGTTATTTTGTTTACTCATACTCTCATCTGATATTTACATCAAAGTTACACTGTACTCAATAGGAGCTGGTAATAATGGGGTTCGGGCCGGTTGCCCCAGAATGTGCCACTTTGGCATGCAGATCATTTCCAGCTGAAGACAATCAAGGCCCAACAGACTCAAGAAAAGGTTTTTACCTTCCCTTAATTGCCTAAAATAATTTAAATAGAGGGTCTGTACCAGAAAGAGAGCTATTAATGAAGATAACCTTTTTTTACATCAGAAAGACTTATCTCTACCATTTTTTCTTCATACCTTCCTGTGAGTTATTTTCTTCCCCTTTGAAGTCCCAGATCACTGCCCTTACCCTTACTTAGCTCAGGGTGCCACATAAGCCTCATTTGCCTTCCTGGGGGTCTATAGGGAAGAAGGAAAAAGTTTCCTCCCCTAGAGAAAGCATTGTTTCAGTTTCTATCCCCTGGAATTTGTATACAATTTAAATGATTTATTCCTTAACATTTTTGTAGAAATCACCATAAAACCATTGATGCTCTACGGACTGATTTTTGAAATTCTGGTTCTATTATGTAAAGTTATGTTTGTCAATGTATTTGCTCATTTTTCCCCCTGTTTTCACATTTTTAGTGGAGTTCATTATGGTTCTATTTCTTATAACGTCTGTTTTGGTAAATTGTGCTCTTCAAGAAGTACATTCTTATCAAAATTTAAAAGTTTATTGGGGCACAATTGTTCATAATTCCCTCTTATCATACTTCTAGCATTTTAGGCTCTATAGTGATGTCCCCTAATCATTTCATGGTATTTTAAATTTGTTCTTTTGTATTTGTTGATCAGTCTTGCTATCACTTTGATCAATCATTTCAAAGAAAGAATTAGTTGCTTTGTTGATTCTCACTCTTGTGTGTCTGTTTTCACATTTTGATGTTGCTGGTCTTGCTCCACGGGAAGCAGACGCCAGGTGGAATTTGGCACAGAAGGTTGACTAGGTAGTGCTTGTACAATTACCAGCTGCAGGGGAAGGGAAAACATTCAAAGACAAAGAAGTCTTCACAACAAAGGTTTCAGTCAATCCCACAGAGAGTTCTGGATGGCTTTTAGAGTTCTGAGTTGGTAAGACAGGGCCAGGACTTTACCTCCTGCTGTCTACAATTGTTGGATGCAGTGTGCTTCTGGGAAGGAGGAAGGACTTCCAGGGAGGCAGCCCTGCCAGGCAGCAGTGCTCCAACAGCTCAGAAAGTAAATCACTGGTTTGGGAGATGGGTGGGGAGGCACAATGTCCACCTTAGAATCTAGAATGTTCACTTTTAGGATGGATTCTGCCCTCATCCACCTCCACATGTATGTTGGAAGCAGAAGCTTTTCCACAATGCTGGTGTGCTTTTGTTTGGGTTTTTGTTTTTTTCTCTTGCAAATTCATGAGAGAAAGGAACCACAGCCACCAACTTTGTAGCAGAGCCAGAGGCTATGGACTGAATGACTGCGTCTCCCCAAAATTCATGGGTTGAAGCCCTAACCCCAATGTGATAACATTTGGAGGTAGGGCCTTTGGGAGATAAATGGGTTTAGATGAGGTCATGACAGTAGGGAGCCCTTCATGGGGTTAGTTCTTTTTAAGAGGAGGAAAAGAGACCAGAGTTCACTGGCATTCTCTCTCTGCCTCCCTCTCTCCCTCTCTCCCTCTCTCTCTTTTTATATTTTGCTCATGCTCTCTTTCTTCCCCCATCATCTGAGAACATAGCAAGGCAGTTATCTGCAAACCAGGAAGAGGACCCTTACCAGGAGCCAAATCTGCCAGCACCTTTACCTTGAACTACCCTTCTCCAGAACTGTGAGAAATAAATATCTGTTGTTTAAGCCACCCAAACTAGGGTATTTTGTGACAGCAGCCTGAACTGACAAAGATACTCAACTACCCATTTGCATTCCATTTAGTCTAAAATAGCAACTCTGTTGGTATAGATGGCCTAACTTTGGATGACTGGGACCTTCATCCATAAGCGTTCTGTACCACTGGTCACTGTGTCTTCTCAGGCCACAGCTGCTGTATTATTACATTACTCTCCTCTTGTACAGCAGTTCTATCTTTTCCTGAAATTCAGATCAATTAACCTTGCCAGTAAGGGAATTCTCATCTGCCCCTCAGGGGGAAAATGCCTAAGAAGAA